>NC_135488.1:92171670-92808844 GCF_052094955.1 Ictidomys tridecemlineatus | reverse complement strand
AACTGTCAGTTAAGTTTATTGTTGTTATTTGGTCTTTGGTTTGTTGGTTGGCCTATTGCTCTGAGATTGAACGTTCCTTTAAGCAGGAATTGCAGGCTGTTTGTCTAGATTTCCCCCTGCACAGCAGCCAGCACAGGTCTCTGCTCATAGCAAGTGTTCAGTGAACGTTTATTTGATTTCTAGTCCTCCAAGAGCCTATAGACTCTTGCAGGCCCTGGTATATAATTCCATTTCCTTACAGGCGAGACCACAAAAGCCTATCAAAGGCCATCTGCTCCAGGGACAACTGCACAGCCAGTCACCCTGATGCAGATTCTGGCTATGCCAGCAGCTGAGGTCACCCACGCCACCTTGCCAAAGCCATTCCCATTTGCAACCTCTGCCACCAGCAGCCCCAGACCTCAGCCTGTGGGCCACGGGAGCTGGGAGATGGGTGAGTAGGTGAACCATGTGTTGCTGTGTACTAGAAGAGTAGGATTTGGGGTCTTCAGAGTAACAGCTCTTTCTGAACATTGATATGTAGGGCTCAGCCCCCACCTCTTCAGCCAGGCGAGTGGGGAGCATCTGAGACCTGCACCAGGAGTTGGTATGTGGTTCTGTCTTCCGTAATCAAACTAGGACTACTTTCACAGTGCTTTCAAAGGTAGGATATTACATGAAACTGGCCTATTACAAAAACCCTAGTTTCTCCAAAAGCTCTTTTGAAGGGATCCTAGGTTTCTATGTAACTATTGTTGGGTTATGAGGCTGGCCTTGAACTTGCCATCTTCCTGCCTCAGTCTCTCCAGTTGCTGAGAATATAGGCATGCACTATTGCACCTGGCTGGGTTTTGGTAGTTTTAAGAGGCAAATGGTTTATAGCTGGAAGTCTTCAAATAATGGGGGGGGGGGTCACCATGAGGAAGAGTCAAATAGTTGAAATTTTTTGTTCCTGTCCTAATTTCTTTTTATCTGACCACTTTTATCTGTTGCTTAAATCATGTTTTCGATTTTATCAAAGGGCAGCATCACATCAACAGGGCCTTAAAACTCATCTGATAATCCAATCTCAAGTTTCTACATAGGCTTACATCAGCATTGCTAATAGGTACCTGTCTCATCTCAAAGAGTTTCTGGTGGGGTGGGGGGATTCCACAGCTGGAATTCTATTGTCCTGAGAAATTTTTTTTTCTGAGTATTTCCCACCAATGCCACTTTTTCCTTCTAGGAAGAAATCCCCAGAACTTGTTATTTTCAGCCTGACCTCTAGTTTCCAATCATGACTGCCGTGTAGCCTGGCCCTTCCCTGTTCCCTGGCAGACCCCCGCTGTCTATCCATCTTTTTATTTAACACAAGGTGAATCAACACTGTCAAAGTGTTGGGCACTTTTCCAAACAACTTACAGAATAACCTATGGAATCCTTGGCAACCTGTAAAGTAAATATATTACTTCTTAATTGAAGTATTAACTGTATTAATGAGGAAATCGAGGAATAGGGTAGTTAGGAAACTGGCCCCAAGTCACAGGGCAAAAAATAGCGAAGCAGGAATTCAAAGTCCAGCAGCCTGGGTCCCCTCTGATTCACCTTGCTGGAGGGAGGCATCCCAAACACCCGGGCCCAGACAAAGCACACCTGGACGTGATGGGATGTCCAGATTAGAGAGTGCTAGACCTGCCCAACTTCTTCTACAACTAATAAATGGCAGGATGCACACTGTCCATACATTCCAGGGGCCAGGCACACTGCATACATTGTTTTAGTCTTCTCAACAACTCTATGAAACAGGGATTATTATTATTCTATTTTATAGAAGACTCGTGGAAAAAGCTGTGATATAAAGTTTCCAAATCAGAATACCATAAAAATAATTTTTGAAGTTTTGAAATATACCAGACAACACCTACCCATCATCTTATTGTGACTTAATTGAGGCAACAAAAGCAAAAAAGAGAAATAGAAAGGACGCCTAATAGAGGTCCCATAGCCAGTTTTTCTTTTTATAATTTCAGGCTCTTGACTTTAGAGTCCTTAATGCTTTCAAAAATGTCTGGGTATCTGAATAAGTTGCTCCTGTGCCTCTCAGAGGATGTCGATTCTTACATAACACATATAATTAAACATGTGGCATATTTACTTGGCAACACTGGGAGCAAGTTGGGCTGGGCTTGTGGAAAATCTCAAGAAACTTGAAGTAGTGGCTCCCAGCCTGGTAAGGCTTCATTATTCCTGGCTTGGGACAGGAGCATTGGACATCAGCCTCCTAGCCCATCAATGTTCCTTCTTTGAACTTGCCCAGCACCCACTTTCATGCTGACTACACACTGTTGGAAGAATCCTCAGAGCAAGCATGTGTGCATCATGCACCACGATGGTCAAGTTGTATAGCCCACTCAAAGAGTGTTCTGTAAGCATAAAAAGTAGTAAAAAAAAAAAAAAAATGGGTGTTCAATGGGTGCTTTCAATGACTACTTTATTGAGATACTGTTCTCATACCATAATTTTCTCACTCATTTTCAGTGTATATTTTTATAGAGTTGTGTGATCATCACTACAGTCAATTCTAGAACATTCTCATCATCCCTCCAAAAAAACCCCACACCCATGAACAGTCACTCACCATTTCCCCTAAACCACTCCTCCCATCCCCAGGTAACTACCAGTCCACTTTCATGAATGTATGGCAGTTCATATTTGCTGTGATACTGTAGCCCAACTATATCAAATATTTAGTATTTAGATAACTCCCTTTTTTGCTTCAAATGAGTTTAAAATACTTTGCCAATGATAAGAAATTTCATCAAGCTTCTGAGAGTGAGTTGCTGTTATTGTATTCATTAAGGGATTTTTTTTCTTATATATATATATGTGTGTGTGTAGTCAAAAGGTTCTAAAAATGGTTGTGGATGGAGCACTCAAGCAAATTTTTGTTTACTTATTCACTTAAGAAATATTTATTGGGGCTGGGGTTGTGGCTCAGCCATACAGCACTCACCTAGCACATGCGAGGCAGTGGGTTCGATCCTCAGCACCACACAAAAATAAATAAATTAAATAAAGGAGTGTGTGTGTGTGTGTGTGTGTGTGTGTGTGTATGAAAGAAAGAAATATTTATTGAGCAAGGCATGGCAACACATGACTAATCTCAGTGATTCAAGAGTCTGAGGCAGGAGGATCGCAAGTTCCAGGCCAGCCTCAGCAACTTAGCAAGACACTGTCTGAAAATTATAAAGAACATAAAAAGGGCTGGGAATGTAGCTCAGTGAGTGCCCCTGGGGTTAATCCCTAGTACCTCAAAGAGAGAGAGAGAGAGAGAGAGAGAGAGAGAGAGAGAGAGAGAAATATATGTCGAATGTTTGTTCTAGGACATTGGGCACATCCCACTGAGATATCTGCAACAGGTCATGTCAGCTTAGAACACCTGACAAGTGTGTAGCTAGAACAGGAGCTACCTGAGTTTGAGATCTGTGAGTCATCTTTGCCCTACGATAGGTCAAAAGCAGCCTCTCATCAAGACGTGTAAACTTAAAAGGAGGCTGGTGGAGAGTAGAAACTTGGAAGCAAATGGACGGGGGCTCTCCTAGCCCAAGAAGAGAAGACTGAGACTCAAAAAGTCAAAGGTCATATGTTTTCTCTTGTAGGTGGCAGCTAGAGTGAAAAAATGGGAAAAGGCTTGGGGGTATCTCATGAAAATAGAAGGAAGGCAACAGAGGAAAGGAAGGGCATCGTGGGCAGGGAGGAGGAGAGGGGAAGGGGAGGTATCAGGGAATGAAACCAACCAAATTCTGTTCTGTGCATGTACAGATACATCACAGGGAATCCCACTCTTATGTGTAATTATAATGCACCAATTTTTTTTAAAAAATTAAAGGTGAGGCTGGACACATTGCAGCCACTTCACTGACCCATGAATATGCAAACCAAACAAGAGAGAAAGAGTAAGGGAGCCAAGAGCCAGGGTGACAGAGACTTCTTACAGGGGCAGAACTGAGGCTGTTCCTCCTGGGAGAGGTCAAGGGTGGAACTGGTATCCCTGGGAGCCAAACAGCCACCATGCTGCATCCCAGAGCCAGAGGGAGCAGCCTAAAAAGCAGATCCAAAGTTGTGCTTAGGAAAGAGTTCTGGGAAATATGGAAAGTCCCTCCAGGCCCCCCTGAAGGGTCAGGTGAACACTTCACAGGCTTAGAAGGTGGAGTGGCTGCCCTCTAAGTTTTCCCATCTCAAGACCTGCGTGCCTAGGTTGCCTCAGCTGATCTAGCCAGTCTATCCCAACCACCAATAAACCAGAAAGGGGAGGAAGAGTGCAGCCTAGTGGTAAAGCACTGCAATGGCATGACCCTTTGCTCCACCCTCTAGACAAGGGCAACCAAGAAGAGCAAACCAGGAAACTGGGAAAGGGAGAGCCTAGTCCTTCCACCTACTATTTCCCTTCTCACCGACATTTCTCTCACCTGTGAAATTTATTTTCCCCAAAGTGTCTGGAAAAGGTTTTTCTTAAAATCCAGTCTTTCAAAAGTAAGGGGGGGAAAAAAAAAACAAAAATAAGCATTTCAAAAGAAAAATGGGGAAAGGTCATGGCCAGGCAAGCTTCAGTAGAACTGCAAATGGCTCCTAAATGTATTTTTTAAAAGATGTTCAACCTTCACTAAGAACCAAATGAGTGCAAATTAAATAGCAAAATGCCACTCTTCCCTCAATTTGCACTACAAACTGATAATCCACAGCTTGCTGCAGAGTGTGGAGAAATGACCCCGTAGTCACACTTCCAAAAATATGATATCCTAACGTAATTATTAGCCAAGGGTGAAAAGAATCATGGACACAGATGTTGTTCATAATAGAAAAATAAATGGAGATGATTTAATTATCCATCATTAGAAGATCGGATAAAGTTACCACACAGCTGTGAAAATGTTGCTGCAAATGTGCGCATACTGACATGAGAAGTCTTCTCTATCCAGAATGTTCAGTCAAGGAAGCAGGAGACAAGGCAACGTGGGGGTCCCTCTCCCATTCTGGTAAATGTGTGTTGGAGGTGAGAATGAAGGCAGAGAAAAAAACTCTACATACCAAAATTGTATGCCAGAAACTGCTGGAGAGAGAATAAAAGAGGATTTCCTACTATGCATAGTACATAATTTTTTTTTACAACAAGCCTGTTGTCTTATCTTTATGATTAGAAAACAAAACAAAACTACTTTGACTTCATGTCAAATCACTGGAACAAAAACAAAAAAGAGTCAGATTTTTGACTGGATAGATACAGTTCTAAGAGAAATTGATATTTTTCCCCGACCTCTTCTATCTTTCTGTCTATAAAACATGGTTGTTTCCCTCTGCGGGCTCTTATGTGGCCTCCTTTTCCACAACAGGGGCTTTGCGTTTCTCTTTATAGAATCCTTCATCTCCCTACTCCCTTTTAAAATCTTGCTTCAGAGAAACTGCCCAATAAATAATGAGTGTTGAAGTAGATTTGATTCTCTCATGGAGTAATTAAGGATAACCATTGTGTACCTCTAAAAATGACGGAAAGCTAATGCTATTTGCATCAATACCATGTTAATGCAGCTTAGGCAAATTGCTAAATGTTAAGTGACATTTCTATTGAAGGATTACTTTAACCTCCCCACGAGTGGCACAGTCGAGAATTATTTTAAGAATAAAGGATAAAGAAATATGGCACTTTAGTAAAAGAAACTTACTTTGACAATTGTGAAATACAAGGGTTATTAGTACCTGGAATTTCCAGTCAGTGTTTTGAGCTAATCCATTTTCTTCTTCTTCTTCTTTTTCTTTTGTTCTCCTCCCCCCCCCCCCATTTCAATGTCTCCTGCAGGGCAGGTCCAGACCGCCCAAGGAGCCCAAGGACAAGGCTTTTCCTTGGTTCCTACCTTGTATTGTCTTGCTAGGCTGGCTCATGGAAAGAATGAGAACAGTTAGATTAAAATTCATGCTCTGACCAGTCCAATGTGATTACAGATCTCTGGCCACCCCCCTCCCCCCCAAACACACACACAAGCACACAAAACAGTCATGGGGCCAAGCCAGATAAGAACCTGAGCTGTCTTTCTAGCTGCTTCTTTACAGGGGGTTCTTCATTTCCAAATCCTCGCCTTTTCATTTAGAGTGGGACAGAGTATTGAACCAAAAGGCCCACTAGAAGATACTGTAAGGAAAGTGAGGATGCTGTTAAATAAACAAGGCCTTTCGCCAGTCTCCTTCCCTTGAGGTGATTTCATGCAGGGTATTTTAGAAAACCCTAGGGATCCCTAACTAGGCTCTTACAAAACCTGAAAAGGGATACTTTATGGGCTTCATGCTTGAGGAACTCTGTTAAAATGGTAAGGCAAGAGCAGAGCCAGTTGTGCTCGGTACTTCTCTAATACAGGGATAGATGGGGCTGGGGGTGTAACTCGGTGGTACAGCATTTGCCTGATTCAATGCTGGGAGCGGGGAACTAATAAAGGGATAGAAACACATTCTCTCTACTTCAGGAATTTCCCTCTGAATCGTGACCCCTAGGCTCACCTCTCTTTGCTTCTGGGAGTTCTTTAGTGGTTCGACCCTAGAACTGGAAATGCAGCAAATTCTCTTCTCTGCAACACTGGAGAGGACTGCACAGATTCAGAAAGGAAACAGCAGGATCACAGACTCTGCTCAGGACCTGTGCTAGGCACTGAGGTCACAGGGCAGTAGGATCAGAATCCAGGCCTACAATATAGTTCAGTCTTCTTCCTCTGGGGACAAGTCATCTGCTCTCCACATGTTAAAAGAGTCCTAGAAATTGTAGGTTCTGTTTTGTTTTGATATAAAATGTGAACAGGGGCTCCCTGGGTTCCCTGGTAAGGGCTAGCAACATTCATGGACTTCACAATGGTGTGCTTAAACAGGCTTAGGAATCAGGACACTGGCCAGGGCAAGATCTCCAAGACCATCTGAGACCTCAACAGGCCCATGGGACAGTTTGGAAGACCAAGCCAGGGCATTTTCTTCTCTTGTCTCCTTGACCAGGATTTCTGCTTCCTCTGCAACAACCCAAAGTGAACCTACCACAAAGCATTTGGCAGATTGCAAAGAAAATCTGAACTAGGGTCACTTTCATTAGGGGGCAAAATAAGGGAAGAAAGCAGTTGCTGGCTGCATGTAAAAATCAGCTGACCCTGTGTCAATCCCCTCAGGTACCCCAAAACAGGACTCTCCAGGAGCTGCCTTCCAGGATCCCATGGGAGCAGATGTCAGCCTCGGTGAGCCTCCCGCTGCCTACCATACCCCCCCCCCCCGCCACCCTCTAGAAACTTGCTCTGCAGTATTTGCACATATGGATCTCCCACACTCATTCTTGGCATCTGCAGCTCAACTCCAGGTCGCCAGAGTTTGGGGACATGCCAAGTTATTTTCCTTGAAAAAAATGTCTTGCTTTGTCTGTTCTGGGCACATCATACAGAACATCTCTACCAACCCAGATGCCCAAGGTCTCTTATTGTTTTATGTCCCCTTGCCAGGTTCCCCACCTAAGAGCCTCTGTACTCCCTGGCACATCCCCAGGCTGGGCTCTGGAATAAAACACAAATACGCAGACACACCACGTGAATCAGTGTGTCTGGGTAGGTGGTGGCCACAAACACAACCTCCCTCTCCCATTTCTAACTGACAACCTTTAGGATGTTTCAAGGCTGTATTCTGCCAAATATACTTGACTCCACTCCCATTTTTCCAATTTTCTCATCCTCGCTCTGTTTCACCTGAGTGTGCTTCTTCTCCAGTCTTCTTCATGCTCCCGGTAATTACACCCAGACTCCTTGACCCACTCGAGGTTCTTAGTTCCCTTTTCACCCTCCAGTCCTTCCCATTTCCCATGTTCCCCCCCTCCTCACCATCATCCCTACATGTTTTCTCTGAGCATCTGACTCTCCCGTGAATTCCTAGCAGGAAGGTGCTAAGACTTAAACTAGTCATGAAAACCCTTATTCTTATTCTTCACTAATTAGTTAATTAGTTAACTAATTAGTCCATCATTCCTAATTTGTCTAAACCAGTGGGTTCTCAGACTGTGCTACAAGGACCCTACTTTCAGGGATTCTGTGGGGTCCTCCTTTTGACTACATCCGCATGAGGACAGATCTCCTTCATATACTTCAACAACAACAGTGTATCACGACAGATTGCAGATGTTGATGTCAGATTCCAGCTGTCTTCTATTATGACATACCTTGAAGAAAGTAGCCATTCATTTCATTGAATGCTTCTGTTTTGGAAAACAGCCTCTTTTTTCCCATTAAAAAAAAAATGAGATTTATGATAAAATGTAAAAGGTTATTTTTAATGAATTAATAGTTAAATACATTGTTAGTCGATACTTTATTTCAAATGAGAGAAGTCACGGTTTTAATTTCTAAATAATAAAAATCAATACATATAGCCCACAAAAAGGGGGATCTTCAATAATTTCTAAGAGGATAGAGAGACTGAAACTGAGAATCTCTCAAATTTGAGAGCCTTTCAAATACATAAAACTAGACTTTATGTCTCATCTTTTCCAGAAAAAAAAATTTCTCCATTCCCTCCAACAGGCCCTTACATGACTTGGCAGAACATGCTTTAACTATGCTGTAGCCTGCAAATGATTCGTGAAACAGGGCACCCAGAGCAGAGCACAATGTTTGTGTGCCAAAGAACTGCTCTCCCCCTAAAACACCTCAGGATCCACTTGGGGGGAGCTCTGTCTCATCCTTGCTTATCTTTTTCTGAGCATGCAATTAATAAAGTCCTTAGGATTTTCTGTCTTCTTCTTTAGAAGCAGATGACCCCAAACTCCTCTTCGTACAATTGATTTTGTGAACTCAAGTGGGACTATCACACGTGATACCCTGCACTGGCCTGGAAACCTAACCATGGAATTAATGTTGCTGCCATGAGAAAAGGTTACCAGGTCCCAAATAAACATCCCACACTGAGTCTTAGAGAGTAATTCACTTAAAAAACAAGGACTATTGATGCTTTGCTGGTGGAAGGGCTTGATCCAGAACCTCAGACTGTTCCCCAGTCTTCTCTGAAAGTCCCTATGCAGTGGGTTGCTGGTGTGGCAATGCCTTGGGCACAGCTGTAGGGCTCTGCTCTCTCATGCTTCCCAGGTCAGTGCAGTGAGAGGAAGTTTTTCAAGGGAAAGGTGCAGACCCCAGGACAGGAAGCCAGGGGAGGGAAGAAAGGCCTGAAGGTCCTCTCCCTCAAGAAGCCTCCTGTCTTTCAGATTTCTACCTTCTTCTCAAAACTGTACCCTAGCTGGGAACAGTGCTGTGTACTTGCAATCCCAGTGAATCGGGAAGCAGAGGAAGGAAGATCAAAGCTAGCTTCAGCAACCTAGCAAGGCCCTGAGCAACTTAGTGAGATCTTGTGTCAAAATCAAAAAGGGCTGATGTGGCCCGGTGCTTGAGCACCCCTTAGTTCAATCCTTAGTACCAAAAAAACCTTTTTTTTAAATAATAAAAACCATACCCCAGGGGACCCAGTGGGGAAGAATGTGGAAGTTGAAGGGCCACCAGGGCTTGTCTCATAAAAGCCCTAAGGGGGCATGTGTTGTAACTCCCACTTGGGTCCTGTTCTGGTGACTTCCAGATGTGCAGAGGAACAGAAGGAACTAAAGCCAGTACAAAGTTCATTGCTAGGTTCTGAGGACCAGGGTAGGTTCCAGGCCCTTTTGAAGACTTAATCACATTAGTGGGAGCTACAAGTGGCTGTGGCAGGCCTAGCTCTTCAGTGGTCTAACCGAGTACCCCGAGATGCTGAAGCTAATGACTCCTCCTCATCTGTGATTAACAGGTGCTCACCCCTCAGCTCTGCCTTTCCCTGAGCATCAGTGTCCTCTCCCATAAGACAGGGATCTTAGCTGCACCTAACTCACAGGGTCATTGTGATCTAACACTTATTCAGTGTGTGTGCCTCCCACCAAGCAAGCTCTGGATAAATGTTAGTGGTTTCTGCATTTTTACCGTGGAAATTGCTCAGAATCAACACTTTTCTTAGATTTGAATATGTCATGGTATGGCCAAGTGAGGATTGTCACAAAAATAATTCCCTGGGTTTTCTTTTCTTTCTTTCTTTTTTTTTTTTTTAAAGAGGGACTTACACTTTTATACTTTTTAGAGTGATTTTATGCTCATTGATGTCCTCTGAGTCTCCTCCATGGGAGGTAGGAAAGGACAGGTCTTTATGACCTCAGGAAAAAAATCACAGGTGAACTGTAGAGGTGGGGTGAACCAGGCCCAGCCTGGGATTGGCAGACCCTGGATGGGTCTTCTGACTTTTCTTTTCCCATACCACCCTGTTCCTCCTTGATGCCAGAACTCAAATGTTCCCACAAATTTACTTGTTATTACTACCAAGTCCAAAAATCACCAAGTCTCAGCTGTCCAAATATTTTTTAGCCCTCAGCTTTTAGATGAAGGTGATTTGGTTCAAACTTGTCCCAAACAAGACAAAAGTAGCATTAATGGAAGGACAGTTTCCCAGAAGAAGTAGGAGACTTGGAAATCCCTGATGTCAGGTTTTTTTTTTTACCTCCTGATAAAATATTAGAGCACCCAGAATTATAAATTCTAATCTTCATGACATTTAAAGAAAGGAGGCTTGAGAAAAGACAGAGGCTACCAGCACCAATTTTTAGGAAAAGAGCAGAGTATCTCTTCACCAGTAGGTGGCAATAGAGTAATAAAGCTAAAGAAGCAAGAGTGTTTAAATCATAAATATTTTGAACGTGGAGACCATCTCGTCCACCCTGCTAATGTTATTTACTAAGAAATTAAGGTCCACAACAGAGGGTACATGACTTGCTCAAGGCCACACACCTGGGTAATGACTGAGTCCAGTTAAACAGGTCTCACCATGAAACTAGAATGTGCAAAACAAATTGCCCTTCAGAATTGCCCGGCATCTTAATCACATACTAAAAAAAGATTTCTTCTTTGGAGTGTGTTAATGACTTCAGCCAGTTGCAAAGTGAATAGGCTTTAAGAAATGAAGCACTTGGTCATGTGCTCAGCCTTCTAAGAGAGGAAAGGAGGCAGAGCTGGGGCCGGGGGGACAGTAATCTTTGGGTTCTTATGAGGTTCCCTGACATGTTTGTGTTGCCTCTGAGCCTCTCTCAACAACAATCCCCCAAATGGATCAAGGGTTATTTGGTAAGAATCGCCCCCTCCCCTCTACCCTTTCTGCGTCATCAGCAGATGGTGGTGAAAGACAGTGAACATCTTGTCCCAGGTAGAATCCAGGTGCCAAGTTGCTGTATTCCGCTTAAGGCACACAATAAGGAGCTGAAACTCAAAAAACAAGTGAACTAACTGCCTGCTCCCTGAAAGGCCTGATTAGCTCTGTGTAGTTCTAAGGAAGAGAATTCAAACAGGTGGGACAGATGTACTTAAAATATTAAGCACATACTGAGTGCTTAATAAGTGTGGGGTGGGGTGGATGGATGAATTGATAGATGGAAAAAGATTCAAGTCAAAAGGTTTCAGATTGCTACAATGAAATTCTTTCTCACAGTCTCAATAATCCAAGAAAGAATAAACATAAATCCTACTTTTATTGGCTATATCATGAGTTTCCTGTCTCTGGAGATATTAAAGCACCAACCAGCCAGGTACTTGGTAGGGATGTTGTAGGAGCAGGCTGAGAGGGTGCTCTGAACTAGATGAGCTTCTAAGGTCCTTTAGAATCCTAGGATTCCTGTACCATTATTCTTGGTGTCCAATAAAAGAAAATAAATAAATAGACGGTGATGTTTACGTCTTTGGCTTTCAGAGCTTTAAATGAGATAATCACACACACATTTTCCTTCATCAAAAATTCTGGTGCCAGAATTCTCCTTCACTCATCTTTCTGCCACGATTGAGGAAGGCCGTTCACTTGAGTGTTTTTGCTGGGTTGGTTTAAATAACAAATTTGTTTCTTTTTAATTTTGAAAATCAGGAGAAATGGACTTGTGGAAGCCTGGATCAGTCCTTTTAGATGCAGGTAATGATACAGACCAACCTCTCTGCATGGCTGTATGGAGACACAGGATTACAGACCAGGAGGATCTAGTAGTCCAGCTGGTGGCAGGAGAAGCCCATTGATCCAGAGCAGCCTTTGTAATGGCCTCCACCTGGGACATTGAGGTCCTGTGGAGGACACTGAAACCTCAACTAGGGAGGCCTGGAGTAAGGGGCTAAGAAAAGAAAGGAAATACGAAGACAAAAAGCCAGAAGGGAATTGGTTGCCCACTCCAAAATGCATTCAGACCCTCATTCCCTCCCGATCACACCTTGTCAGGTTTCCCCTCACCTGAGTGGGTCTTGTTGTTTTCTGCATTGAATGTTTGAAACTCCAGCAAACAGAGCCTTCCAGCTCTTGGTAGAAAGGAAGATGTTACTGATAGAATCCAATGGAGAGGACTCCATCCCTGAACTTGTTTTTCTCCCCCTCCTTACCAAGTAGGGCCTTGGGGTGTTTCCCCAGAGGTTTTTTCCTGGCAGAGAAATGCTATTAAACACCCAAGGAGAAAATTTTAAATGATGTGAAGAAGTAGGGTGGGCTAGCTGACCTTTAATGGGAAGATGAAATCATGTGCTTCGCAAACTGGAAAAAATAACAAGCCAGGAGGGCCAGGAGAAAGCACACTGCAGCGAGGAGCAAGGGCAGAGACCAGCACCTTCCTCACGGGGCTTCCAGGCATCCTGGAAACAGGGAGGCCTACTTCTGATGCTGTGCATTTGCTCTGCCTGGGAAACTCATTGGTCTCACCAAGCTTGAGAGAATTCCCATTTATTGCCTTTATTTCCTTGAATGGAATACTTGTGAATTTGGCTCCAAGTAAATGTCTCTGAAGAACCACCCCCACCTGTGCCAGGGTGAAACTCACCTTACATGCAGCCTCTCCAAGCAAGAACATGTTTGTGTCTGTACCTCCAAGCTTTTGGGTGGAGAGGATGCATCCTGCACCCTCTTATTTGATTTTTTTCTGAGCTCTTCCCCTCTAGTCTATATCCAACCATCTTTAGATTGCCCTCGTGTGTCTTACTCATCTCTGGGTTTTTTTTGCCTCAATCACTACATGTTGATATAAGCCAGACACATTTCCTGACCTCAAGATGTTCAGAATTTTACAGAAGGGTCATTTGTACTTGCAAAGTGCTTAATGCTTTCAGATAAGGAAACTAAGACTCAAATCGAATCAGTTAAGATAAGGAAACTAAGACTCAAATAGAATAAGTTAAAATAAGAGTAGATCTCAAGTATCCTGATTTCAATCCTCCGCCCCACCCCCCAACAGAGTACTATCTTTAGTAGACTATCGGTAAATATTAATTTACTCTTATTTTTCTCAGAATGGGGCGGGGGCGGTAGTGTAGAGAAGAATGAGCCAAGCCCCTGAGCTGAGCATGAATATCCACTCTGTCCCTGTCTCTGGCATCAGGCCAGATGTTTCCTGTGCTGGTAAGTCACCAAAAGTTTTACTGTTCTTTCCAGGATTTATTCCAAAAGAAGAATTAAGCACACAGTCTTCGGAGCCGGTATCCCAGGGAGATCCAAGTAAGTTAATTGACAACTAGCAACCCATGACAGTTTTGACATTTGATCTGTTCTCTCTCTTCTCTACCTACTCACTCCCACCCAAACTTGCCTTTCTCCTACCATGGATCTATTTATCTCCTCTCTTCTGTCACTTTGTTCTAAGAAGAAAAGGAAACTTTTGAAAGATTTAAACAACTGTGTGCACAAGAGGGAGAGGATCCAGTTTTTTTAAATATTGCTATGGTAACAAGGTAAAGAATAGCAAGGAATTGGGGAGACAAGGATGAATAAGTGGAATGGACAGGCAGATCAGCAGGGGCAGGGGTATCACGGAGGTGATGGCAGCTGGCTTGGAATTGGGAGTGGTGATGGTGAGAAATGGGCAGATTCAAGAGATGTAGAAAAGGAAGAATCTATAGGGTTGGGGTGGGAAAAGAGAGAGGGAACAGTTAAAAATGATCTGAATAACTAGGTAAATGGCATTGCAATGAGGAACACAGAATGGAGCGGGTTTGGAAGCTGGGAGATCATTTGTCTCTCCTCTGATTGTCCATGAGACACTCAGCCTAAGAGATAATCCAATATTTGACTGGAACAGCCCAGTCAGATATTTAGAGTTGGGGTTAGAGCAAGTCTGGCAAAACTGGGTAAGATCCTCTGGTGATCATGTTCTCATGGACACACCAAGTTGAACAGCTACACACACACCAAACTGCTTCCACAAGAGCTAAGGAACCCAGATTACCACTTAGTACTCTGACCTTTTTTCTCAAAGAATAATCCTCCTCCTAGTCCTCCTCCTCCTCATCGTCATCATGAATGTTAAATAGTTATTAAGATGCGTGAGAATAAACAAAAGAAATTTAGAGTTGGAAGATAAAGAAATACGATTCAAAACAGAAAATGTGACCAAAGGAGATAAGGAAGAAATAGAGGACTTGAACTTGATGAACTGCATTAGGTGGAGAAGACACTGGAAAATACCAGGAAGGAAGGACCAGAGAAAGAGAAGAAAACCGGAAAGGTGTAATATCTTGAAAGTTACCAAAAGAAATCACTTGCAGATTTCTCTAGAAAATGTCTACCAGTCAGCCACCAGTGGCCTGTGAATCTGTTCTGCTGCATGTGAGAACCACCTGAAAACATTTTTAAAATTAGATATTCTGCTTTCTAAAGCCTCACCTACTATGTCAGACTCTCCATATACCTTGCTACTCCACGTGGAGTCTGGGGACCAGCAGCATTGGCATCTCTCAGGAGCTTATAACAAATGTATAATCTGAGGCTCCACCTCAGACCTACTGATTCTACAAGTGATACCTGCAAGTGATCTCTTTGCACATTAAGCCTTGAGAAGCACTACCCAGAGTAAGTCCTGGGCATCATCATTTATGGAAGCAGCATACGCAACTCTGACACATACATGACTCTGATAAGTATCCAGGGTTAAGAAACTCTGGCCTGATATATTGGGCAATACAAAGCATTAATCTATGGAATTGTACCATGCAGAATTGGACCACAGCAATTTTTAAAAATCATTAAAAAATCATTGATTCCTGTAGACATTATATTTTACCTTTTCTTTCTCGTCCTCCAAACTCTGTTCTCTGTGATCATAAAAAATCATTCACACTGAACATTCCACAGCCCAGTTCTACCCATCAGTCATCTTCAGATCAGCATGGTTTCATGGCAATATGAGAAAGCCAGCAGGTCTTAACCAGCATTTGCCATAAGCTGGAGCCATTGTCATTAAAACATCTTGGAAAAGGGGAGCAATCTTTCCTAAGCATCAACCCTGTATCCACCCTCAGGCCAGGGAAGTAGAGAACTAAGCAAATAGAGAAATATGTCACTTCCGTAACACCTAGCTATGAAATGACTGCCGTCATCCTGTATATAGCTCAAGATGTAAAGAAATAAGAAGGGAAAATTATCATGTACTTTCTTCTTTTAAAAAAAATGGAAGAAATTCCCCTTTAGCCCATATTTTCACTGTTGTTTTAGGTTATTTTAAAAGGCATATTGAACTAATCTGCTGACATTGGAAGAAAAATCCATGTTAAGGAGTGTTTCTCAAACTTTACTGTGTCCATGAATCACTTGGGGATCTTATTAAAATGCAGATCTGATTCTGTAGATTTGAATGGAGTGTCCGAAGGTCCACATTTCTAACCAACCCTCCGTGTTGGTGGGCGGCAAGCCCTGAAGAACACCACTGCCACCTTCTGGCAATAATTTACATTGCAAGGTTTACCTAGGAAAGTGAGTTGGCCCTGTTGGAGGAACCACCACACAAGAAGCCGCACAGCAGTACTACTTCTCTTTATCCCAGGATTTAGTGATATCTTTAAATTCTACATCTGACTTTATTTACTTCTTCTAATCTTCATGTCATAGATCATGTTTGGATATAGGCAGTTTGAGGGGCAGCAGAGGACAGGGGAAGCCAGCCGAGCACGAATATTGATAGGCCTTGAACATCCAGTGCGGGCAGAGCAGAGGGGAAAGTTTTGAGATCTGCAGATGAGCCAGGGCACAGAGCAGGGCCCTGCTTCCAGATGGAACAGAGACAGACAGACCCAGAGAGGTCCCTGTCATCTCCTTCTTCTCAAAATCATCTCTAGGTTTGGCTGTCATGTAGTCACTGCAAGATAATAAAATACATTCTCAGATATAACTTTCCTCTTTCATCCGTAGACTGCAGTGTCACCCATCCATAGATATTCATATCAGTTCTCCTACCTGAAACTCAACTCATGTTCACTTACTGCTTCCATTTCAAATAATAACCTGCTTATGGAGCCTCTCCCCCTAGAGATGGGGAGACTGCAGTCCCACAGCAGCATATGGTGTAGAGAACATGGGCAATCACGCCCATCTGAGGGAGATGCAGGCTTGCGTGGGCGACTGATCCCCACCCACAAGGACAGTATGAGTCTCCATGTTCTCTTGGATATTCCAGCCCAGAAACTCCTTTCTCTCTCTCTTTTTTTTCTTTATATGGAACTCTATTTTGAAATATTTTCGTCTCCTCTTCATTTTTTTTAAAATCATAGGGATATACAGCTCCCAATAAGAACCTCAGGTCAGTGTTGAATAATCAACTTTATCAAACTGAGATGATAATGGAGAGTTTAAAAAAAAAAAACTTACTAATTTCTGATATCCTGTGTGGCTTTTCACTGATTCCTATTAGCATTAGAAAAGTTGAAAATAGCTTACAACCCTACCATTGCCTCTACCTGTTCCTACTCTCTGCTTAGCACTGGGCTTGCAGGTTCTTTCACACTCTTATAAAGACACATATTTCAAAAAAGTTAAGATGAAAGTAAAAGGCCACAAGTTTTTCCGACTCAGTTTTGGTGAATTCCCATGTCTGAGAGTCTGCATTTCTATGATCTGAGCCTAGGAATCCACTCTGAGGGTTTTCCCAAGCTAGATAGGGGTATCACTATCTGATCCAGAGAGTTCTAAAGCAGTTATGGAAACAGGTGTGAGCACATGTATCCAGGACCTGGTGTTCTGGGCCATTGTCAGGAGATAGAGAAATGAGTACATCTGCACCACTACCTCTTTTCCACTCTCTTCTCCTTGAGATCCCAGGGGCTAGCAGAGAAAGAAAGAAACACAAACCCCAGGTAGATACAACGGGAGAGAACCAGAATAATAGAGTCTTTTTTCATTCCTCAGACTGCAAAGTAGACTTGTCATTTTTAATTGATGGGAGCTCCGGCATTGGCAAACGTCGATTCCAAATCCAGAAGCAATTCCTGGCTGACATCGCCCAGGCCCTTGACATTGGCCCTGCTGGTCCTCTGATGGGTGTGGTTCAGTATGGGTAAGTGCAGTGAATGTTCTGAATCCAGAGGCCAAGTGATGCTGCATGCTTACGTCACCAGTGCCAACATGTCAGAGCATAGATTTGTCCTCTTCCCTAATGCAAGTGTAAATGAAGCCTTTGGTATGCCATTTAAGAAATCTTAGCTTTCCTGAAGGGAAGGAGAGGCTAATAAATGTTTGTGAGTAAATAGCATTTGGACTCATGATTCATAGAATATTTATTTGGAAAAGGAGAGCTCAGTCCACGTCTCAGCCTCTAACAAACTCATGTGGCCTTTGGCTAGCCTTTGCCTCTCTGTTCTTCTGTAGATGAGGAAGGTTAAGTCTTCTTTTAACCTGAACAATTGGAAATTTGTTTGAGGGGCTGCACCCTGAGCTAAAACCTAGAGGGCAGGTGCTTCAGGTTGTACTTTCTCTTTTCTCCATATCACCCTGGGGCTCTGCACTGATACCAGAAAAGCTCACCAGGCAACGGGGAAGGACAAGAGTGGAGAGCTATGGCCCCATCACTCAACTGATCATGGAGGTGACTGTCCCCAATCTGCTTTATTATTTTACTTAGAAATTAAGGAGTCATATTATCATTCCAAACTCAACCTTCTTTTCAGTTGTTTAGGATAATAAATGAATCTTAATTTAAATATGAAGAGGTTTCTCCCTAAAACAGATATACAGATATTGACAGATCCTGAACAATCAAGGGAGAGAACGTGCATAAATCCAAGATTCACATTTCAAATAGGCAGTCATTTGATGAGCAGTTATTGAGAGCAAGATAATTATCCTGCCTTCCACAAAGGACCTTTGGGCACCACATGGTGACCTTCCCCCTACTCCCACCCCCACACCCGGATCTGCAGTTTAGCCCTTGGAAGTGGAAACTAACAAAGGCTTTGATGCTTCTTGCCCCAAAGCTCTAGCCACAGCTTCTTCACGCCTGAAAAGTAAAAGCTTCCATACCTCACAGCACCCAAAGGGACCCCAGACCCTTCAGAGGTTTCTGGAAAACATTTTAAATGAAGATGTGTATCAAAGACATTAGGATATTTATTTTCAGGCTATCAAGAAAAATAAACAAAGTGCTTTAAAAGAAAAACTACAAGGTTTATATTTTTAGAATTCAATTTCAATAGCACATTTAGTTCTATCTTCTGTTCCTATCAGGAAAAATTAGTTAACTGGCATTAATATGTAGTCAGTTATCTAAAAATAACTAATTGCTGCAAATGCCACTTCTTGATGTCAAATGATCTATCTTGAGGCTCTTGACTTGAAATAAGAAAAGAAGGGTTTGGGGGAAGGGTATTTTTGTTGTTGATGTTATTTTCTTGTTTTCAAAATGCCATACTATTTTCATTCCAGTATTACACGTTTTAAGATAAAAAAAAAAATAGATATCAGGCTTTTCCACAGGGAGATAATGTAAGTATTTTAACAACCGATGTCCCTAGTCAATTCTTCTTGGGAGGTTCAAAGCTTCATGTGTTATCTTGCATTAAAAATTGTTGCTTTAAAAGCTTGTATATCCCAAGATTTATAGTATGGTATGAAAATAAGGTGCTGAATATGTCAAGGAAAAGAAAAATAGCATAAGGAGAATGTTGTGTGCAAATGAGAATGTGAATTAAAGAGCAAACATGGCAGAGAAGGAAAACCAGAAGTTTCCTTCTCCCCTGCTGTGATTTGAATGTGCCCCCAGTTCATGTGGGGGGAACTTAATCCCCAATGCAGCAGCACTAGGAGGTGTGACTTTTAAGAGGTCAAAAGGAATGGATTAATGCATTATCCACAGAACCAATTAATTATCAAAGGGTGGGTTTGTTACAGAAGCAAGTTTGTTGGGTCCCCCCTTACTCTTGCCCTTGCTCTCTTGAACTGTCTTACCCTTCCACCTTCCACCATGGGATGATACAGCACAAAGGCTCTAGCCAGATGTGGGCTTGTCAAGTTTGGACTACTCAGCCTCCAGAACTGTAGGAACTTTTCTTAATAAATTACCTAGCCTGTAGTATTCCATATAGCAACTCAAAGACTAAGACATCCCCCCTAAATTTTCTTCTGCTTTTCCTAACACAATTACCATTTGCAAGAAAGAATTGACTTTCATGCTTTTCAGTTTCACTTGTTAAACATTCCTGGCTATCTGCATTTGTTTTCCATCCAGGGTCCTTATTAATTTAAAGCACATAAGGGAAATGTGTGTGTTTTCCTCCCTTTCACGCTCACATGAACTAATCCATCATCTTCACCTTGCCTTGGCAATGGTGTGGAGAAGAAAGCACCATGAACTGCTGACGGGAGACCTGGGTTCTGGCCTTGACTCTGTTGTGTGACCCTAAGCAAGTCACTTAACCTCTCCATGTAGATGCTGCCGCCTCTAAGTCCGGCAGTCAGGAGATGATTTATTAGAGCTCTGCCGGTTCTGGCTTCCTGCAATTCAGCAAGTGGCTTTGAATGCAGAAGACATCCAGCAAATGAATGTTGGGCTGGTGAGCTGCTTCCTCCTTCCTTCCAGTCTTGGGGTCCCGATTAAGCAGGATGATCCCTGATGAAACGGTGGAGTTGTGCTGAGGTTACACATCCAACTGTGCAATGTGAGACACTAAGTAGATCAGAGGGCAGCCCATGAGGCTGAAGATGAGGCTGAAGGGGAGACATGTTTATCCAGTTGAAATCACTTTTGATTTCAGGTGCCCGTCTTTCTCACCTAGGCAGCTCCCTTAATCCTTTTTTCATGAAATGTGTTCGTATGTGTAGAAGAAGGGAGTGGAGCAGGAAAGGGTTAGAGGCAGGTGCAGAACTGCGGTCTGTGTTCCTCAAAAAGGAAAAGCTTGGCTGGTTGGGAATCTGATTCCTCTTATGGTCTTTTGGGTTCTCACAAGATTCTATTGTCCTCCGGGGAGGTTTCTCCAAACAGAGCCAATAGAATATTATAGTTATAAAGAGGGCATTTAAGGGCTGGGGATGTGGCTCAAGCGGTAGCGCGCTCGGCTGGCATGCGTGCGGCCCGGGTTCGATCCTCAGCACCACATACCAACAAAGATGTTGTGTCCGCCGAGAACTAAAAAATAAATATATATATAAAAAAAGAGGGCTTTTAATAGATGAGTACCAACAGAGGCAGAATAGTCCTCACAGGGGCCATCTGAGGGCTGGGGAGACAGGGAAACCAGTAGCTACTCAGTCCAAGAATCTGCAAACCTCAGAACATGAAAGCAGGAGTATGTGGGATGAGGTCAGTCATGCAGCCCCTGTCTGAGGCCAAAGGCCTGAATGCTTCTTGAAGAGTTGCTGACAAGAGTCCACATTGAAAGGCTAAAGAATCAGGAGTCTGAAGTCCATGGGCAACAGCAGCAGCAAAAAAAAAAAAAAACAAATAGTGCCTGCTCAAGATGGGTCGAGTGTGCACATTCACTCTTCTCCCTTCTGCTTTTTCACTACATCTGGACCACCAGCCTATGGGATGGTGCTGCCTAGGTTCAGGGTGGGTCTTCCCCACTCAGTTTGCTGGCCCACATGCCAATCATGCCTAGAGACACCCTCATAGGCAAATCCAGAAGTGTGTTCAATCCAGTCAAGTGGTCAACCAAAATCAACCTCCACAACCTCTTCACTCCAACTTGGAATCACCCCCATGTCTTGAAGTCACAAAGCCTGGAGGTCTCAGAGAACTCCTGGTTTTGCCTCTTCATATGATGATGAGGACATGAGGCCCTACAAAGAAGGGACCACCCATCAAGGACAAGCACTTGAAAGATGATGAAGTTGACAGGGACCTGAGGAGAGCCTGGTAACTCGGAATTTCTCTCTTCTCAGGCTTCTCCCAGCCAATACCACTACTGCTGCTCCACTCAGCTCCCCTAGAGGCCTCCTTCCCTTCCTGTGTCTTAGGAGAGCTTAGTCAGAATTCAGACTTCAATTCTGAATTCCAAAGACTTAAATTTAGAATTTAAAAGGCTCATACTAAACATTAACAGGCTAAAATTAAAAAATTAAATAAGAAATTAAATAAGAAAATACAATCCAAGATATATAAAAATGCAAACACATCCCGATTCCTCAGATACCCTGCTTAAAGATCCCTTGGGTGCAAGGAACAGAAAACCACTCTAGGCAACCAAGGTGCAGGGAGATTTATGGTGAAGAACATTCAGAGGTCTGACAAGTCCCTGATCATTCCATCCCTCCTCTCCAGACATCTCACTGGGCTCTCTGCTTGTCCATTCCATTCCTTCTTTCGCAGACGAGCATTCTCTGCCCGGCTCTTGCTTTCTCTTCCTCCAATACTCCACCTTGTACTGGCTGACTTCCTACCTCTGGTCCAGGCCCAGGGAGGGTCTAACCACTATGGCGCTAGAATACTCCTTCTCCTGTATTCCCCACTTGTAGAGGCTCATAACTTACCATTGCATCAACCTGTCAGCACCCAAAGCCTTTCCACTAAAATTATCACCCACCTCCAGTGAGAGAGGCAGGAAGAAGCATATGATATACACTTAGAGATGATGTTCCCAAGAACACCAGCTAAATACACCACCATGGGAAGAGTGCAAATGTCAATCCTGGGTTAATCCCCAAAATGTCAAACAAAATTGACTTCAGTGGGAAGATGTTGCTCATTTGCCAGGAAAGTTTCTGATAATTGATGCTTTTCACCATACTGAGACACTGGGCTTGAACAGCAAGCCAAGGATCAAATCCCTGTCTTGCATGTGCATTCAAAGTTAAAATTATACAACCAACAGGCTTGCAATTTCAATACCAACAGGAAAGCTAAAAGGCTAAGTAAAAAAACAGCCAGACCAAGTAGCTATTAGGTGAACTCTAGCAACCAGAACGAATGCAGACACACAGCTTGTGCTTTAGCTATAGCCTAGATCCACAGATGCTAAATGTCCTCTAGACTTTTGATGTGCTTTCACTTTAGGCTCCAATTTCAATATAAATGGAAGAGAATTGTATGTGTTCTTTTGAATTTCATTACCAAACCTCAGATGTCAAAATCGGAAAACAGCTTTAGAAACAAGCAAAATGTTGGTTTTTCTTCATTTAAAAATGAAGTTGAATTCTTTGCTCATGGGTCTAGAACAGTTGCCATCTGTTTTAGTGAGTGTCTCTGACTTGGGCTGCACATGTCCTCTCACTTCTCAGCAACCCCAGCCTCAGACTGAAAACTCACAGCCAGTGCACTGAGCTGAGCGTCCCCTCCTGCTGGAAAAAGCAAGCATGCCCAGGCCAGCTAGCTGCCCAGGGCAGGACAGTCAGAGTGGAAGAAAGAAGTAAGAGTTCAACCCTGGAGTGTCTGACAGATTAACAGTACTGAGTGTCCATGTCCAAATCCTTGGAACCTGTGAAAGAAGGGTCTTTGCCAATGTGATTAAAGGTAGAGATTCGGAGATGGAGTGATTGTCCAATCTAATCACCCATCTTTGAAAGTGGAGAACTTCCCTGGCTATTGTCAATCAGGGGGAGATGCTACACTGATGACTCTGAAGATGGAGGAAGGGGCTGTGGGCAAGGGATCAGGCAACCTTAAGAAGATGGCAAAAGGAAACAAATTCTCCCACAAGCCTTCAGAAAGCAACAGAACCCTGCCAACATCTTGAATTTAGCCAATGGACATCCCCACTAAACTTCAGAACTCACAAATGCATGTTATTTAATCTCCTAAGTTTATGGTCATTTGTTACAGCAGCAATAAGAAACTAATACAGCTGGCAAATTCCTTGAGTCTGCAGCACAGGAATAAGTGGGAGGGGCTGAGGTACAGGATGCAGCTGGGATGTGATAGACGGATATGAGTTGTACTATCATCACCACCACCCTGTGGGCTTCTGAGCAGGAAGGGACTGCCTGAACCTTGACTTCCTAGGGAACATTCTAAAAATGCTAATGACTGGGCCAGACCCATGAAACTAGAATCAAGCAAGGGAATGAGGACCAGAAGTTGGTACTTAACTTTCTTATTTAACTCTACCCTACTGCTCTTTTGCCCTCCCAGCCAACACTGCCTATTGCAGAACAGGATCCCCCAAAAGCTACCTGCTATCTACTTGGGTTGACTCTCCTGGGCCTTTTGATCCTTGCAAAGACCCTGCCTGGCCATTTCTTTCCTCTCTTCTAGATAGGCAGGCAAGCCTGAGAAAGTATACTCCTCAGGAAAGCAGAGGCTCAGAGTCCACTGACCTGCAAATACAACAAAAATCTTGGGCATTTCAATTCCTTCCCATACAGTTCTCTGGAGGTACATCAAAATGACTGCACTTGACTTCCACCAGCAATTCCCCTTGAATTCCCGTTACACATTTTCTGGGCTTATCCAGCATCCCCCTGACATCATTCTCCCCCTTGAGGAATAGATGGCTATCCGGATGCCCATTAGAACCACCTGAGGTGCTCTTAAAAATCCCAATGCCCAAATCAAACTTCAGATCAATAACACCAGAATTTTTGCGTGTGGAACTTAGGCGTCATTCTTCTTAGAGTCCCCAGATGATTCTGTTGTGTAACCAGGGAGTGAAGGCACGAAGACTCCCACAGACCTGGGCTGTCTTCTGATGAATCCCATGATCCTGATTCCTCTCCCCTGCCCCCAGTTGACCTAACGGTTGCAGGAAGGAGCTCCATCCCCTTCCTCTCTTTCTCTTGCCTTCTCTAGACTTCATATTGTATCCTCCTCCCTTCCTCATATTACTGGCAGCCCCACTGCTGATTTTCTAATTCTTAAAGCATCCACTAAGACATTGCTACTCAAAGTGTGACTCACAGTATCATCTGGGAGGTTGTTAGAAATACACAACCTCAGACCTCACTGTGGCCCTACAGCAGCAAAATCTACATTTTAACAAGATCCCCAGGTGACCGGATGCGCATCTGATCTTGGAAAGCTCTGTTGCTAACACATTCCAGCACTTGCCTGGGGAAGCCCTGTTCTGCAGTTGCAGATTAGCAGCTGGCCAGCCAATTGGTTCAGGAGGGACTCTGAGAACAACAGATTACATGTCCACATCTCCTCCAGCAGGAAGAGGCTAATGCGGGTTAATTTTCGGTTCTTTTTGGTATATGGGTGGAAATATTACCACTATGTTGCAAAAACCCTCATGTAAAAATTAAACATAATTGTAAGACCCGGCTCCCCCTCCTTCATGATAGGAAATGTGCAGAATGTCAGTGTCTTCATGAGTACTAGTTGTACAAAGTCCCAGAGCAGGCTGGCCCAGGCCACTGTACCTAGGCTGGTCACAGCTGCTCCAGAAAGCTCACAGCTGTGTGATGGGGGCAGAATCATTTTCAATCAGAGCCAGGTAATGCCCTCAAGGCACAAGTCTACACCCACTCTTAGCCACTGGAATGTCCCCTGGAACATCTTCCTGATCTCACAGGCATACTTACCCCATTGAGTAGGTCAATAAATCACTACAGTTTAGCTAGTAATAAAAATTAAGGGCTGGGGTTGTGGCTCAGTGGTAGAGCGCTTGCCTAGCATGTGTGAGGCACTGGGTTCAATCCTCAGCACCACATAAAAATAAATAAAGGTATTGTGTCCACCTACAACTAGAAAATATTTTCTTAAAAATATTAAATGGCTAAATATTGATTAGTTGATGTGTAACCTTAAGGTAAGCCTTTATTGGAGGAAACAGTTTTGAAAGATTCTTGCTGGAGGAAATAGGATTACTTAATATTTCTGTATTGCTATCAATTTCTTTTGCAAGGTCACTGCATATGACTGAAAGTGTTACAGGGCAAATCAGTAGACCCTGGGACTTTGACAAAACGACAGCGTTAGGACTGACAGGGACTCAGAAGTTCTTTAGAATCCAGAACTTCAGAACTTCCCTGATATAAGAATCGCCAGGATTCATTCAAAACTTCCCAGGCCCCACTGAATTTCTTCCAAGAAAGGCCTGGTAACCTCTATAGTTTTCCAAGTGCCCCTGGTGGGTGCTGTCATCAGGCAGGTTTGGAAACACTGATGATCTCAATGATCTCACCCACTTCTCTGCCCCCCTGTCCCTAAGACCTCCTAAGGAAATACCTGGGCCCACCTCTGACATTTGTTCTTCTTAAGCCCTTGCCAGTTAGCCATTTCTTCTTTTTCTGGGGAGGAGGGTACAAGAGATTGCATTCCAGGGGCACTCAACCATTGAGTCATATCCCCAGCCCTATTTTGTATTTATTTAGAGACAGGGTCTCACTGAGTTGCATAGCACCTCACTGTTACTGAGGCTAGTTTTGAACTCACAATCCTCCTGCCTCAGCCTCCTGAGCTGCTGGAATTACAGGCGTGTGCCACTGCACTTTGCACCAGGTTGCCATTTCTTATTGCACAAATTGTCCCTTTCTGTCCATGGCCAACTTCTGGCTCCCTTTAACTTCTCTTCATTAACCCCAGTTCTCCTTCCAAACATAGGACAATTTTCCATTTTCTCTTTGAGCTATAAACCTGTTTATTTTCTTCACATGTTTTTAAAGGAAATCTTTAATATTGTCGAGAGGGAAAATGTGTTTTCCTTTCATGAGAGCTTGTAATAAAATTCAAAGATTGCTTACATAAAATAGTGGTATTCCTCTTTGAACTTTTAAAGTAGTTTCTGTCTTATTCTATCTTTGGTTGCTATGACAAAATGCATAAGGCTGGGTACTCTAGAGAGAAAAGAGCTTTATTTAGCTTGAAGTGGAGGTTAGAGAGCATGGCAGCAGCTTCTGCTCAGCTCAGATGAGGATTTCATGGTATCAAAATGGCAAAGGCTCAGATGAGAATGGCAGAAATACATGGAAAATCATATAGAAGAATTCAGTGGAGAAACCAGAATGGATTCCTTATAACAAACCCATTCCCACAGGAAACCAGTCCAGTCCCACAGACTGGTGCTAATACCTTAGGAGGGTGGTACCCCCATGACCTATCACTTTCTATCAGGCCCCATCTCTTAAAGATTCTACCACCTCAGCAATGCCACACTGGAGACCAAGCCTCCAGCCCATGACCTTCTAGGAGAGAAACCATTCCCAACCTATAGCTGTCTCCATCTGAAAAGACACTATGCTAAGAGGACAGGCCACCACATACACATTCTGAAGGACACATAAACCCATGTATTTATGTGCTGTGGTCCTGAGAGCTTCCATAGTCTACAAATGAACAATTCATCGTTCATTCCTGTGATTTAATTAGAGTGCACTTTTACAAAGATTTATTAAATGTTTGCCGTGTACTGAGCACTACGCTGTTTGCAGGGAATATTGATATAATATTTATCTAACTGGTTTGATTACCTCTGCCCGTAAGACTCTTGGTGAATAAGCTCCATAGTTTTGCCCCTAATAATAGCAATGATCATCAATTTACTAATTGGAAAGGATTTCAGAGGTCCCCTGATCCAACTTTTCTTTTTTTTTAATATTTATTTTTTAGTTTTAGTTGGACACAATGCCTTTATTTCACTTATTTATTTTTATGTGGTGCTGAGGATCAAACAATCCACAATCCCAGCTCATGATCCAACTTTTCAATCCACTAAAATAAATGAGTAAATGTGATAGAGATTCTGTTCTTTAGGACTTTATGGTCTCGCAGGGGGGCATTTTTAGAGGGAATGGCATTAAATGAAATTAAAGCACCTATTTATTAGGTTATGAATAGCTCAACTATACACCTCTAAGGATGGATTTGTCTACATCCATGATGTAATCAAAGGAAAGAGTGATCATTATGGAGCTTGGAGGCAGAGTATTCAGTTGCACTGCAGATGAGCTAAGAGAGGACATTTGAGCCCACCGAGGTAGATCACACCTTTAATCCCAGCAGCTCAGGAGGCTGAGGCAGGAGGATTGCAAGTTCAAAGCCAGCCTCAGCAATAGCAAGGCTCTAGGCAACTCAGCAAGACCCTGTCTCTAAATAAAATATAAAAAAGGATCTGGGAGGTGTGGCTCAGTGGTTAAGCACACCTGTGTGTTCAATCCCTGGTTACCCACCCCCCTCAACCGCCAGAGACAGACAGAGGACATTGGAGTTCCCTTTCACTTATGTGTTCCACACTAACCTATTATGCCTTGCGTGCTAAACACTAGGGATCAGAAGCCAGGAGAAGTACCTGTTCTCAAGTAGGACTTGGGCATCCACTTATTTGCCAATGGATACACTCACTGAAATTCAACTTGAACCAAATTTGCAAGTTGAGGCTCTATCACAGTCTTTTCTACATGTGTGCAAAGGTGGGAAAATTTTTGAGTCACCTGCCTCACCTATTTCCAGCCATGGTCAAACAAGTTTACAGCTTTCCTTCCTTCCCTCACTCCACTTGAGTGCCATGTTTTTTTGTTTTGTTTTGTTTTGTTTTGTTTTTTTGTTTTTTTGCATTTGGGGGTTTTTCTTTCATGACTTTACTATTTAAAATGCCCCTCAAGCCGGACACAGTGGCTCATGCCCTTCAAATGTAGTGTTGAAATGGCGTCTAGCGTTGTGAGCACAAGAAGGCTGTGCTGTGGCTTCCAGAGAAAATCACAAAAGTTAGATGAGCTTCTCTCAGGCATGAGGTGTAGCGCCATTGCTTGTGAGCTCAGTGTTAATTGATAATTTGGTACATTCAGCAATAGGAGAGGAGATTTGCTGATTGGTTTGTGAGTGTGCTTCAGAAAGTGCTTAAGTAACATCTACGGTGTGTGGTGAAGCTGTGGAAAAGATGGAAAAGAGACCAAACTCAGAAATTCATGAGTGACAACTGACTAAAAAGTGAATCACCAAACAAAGTCTAATGGACAGCACTGTTATGAGGCTGAAAGCCAAAGACATTTAGAGTCACATTATCCAAGGTCAAGAAAACTATTAAATCCTTCTCAGTTAATGTTGTATTATAAAAAAAAATAGATATAATTAATTTTTAAGAAATATTAACTTTCAGTATCTTCAAAGACAAACACATGTAAAATAGGTAATGTGATGATCTGTTGATGATACTGCTATGACCAGAGGTACACAGGAACGGATCCCTATGTTTCCTTTAGGGAACACGTCACTGTCCCCTACAAGCCAGTGCTTGTGGTGACTGAAAAACATGACCACAAGGAATAACAAGACTCGCTGGGTGTAATGATGCATGCCTGTAATCTCAGCCCCTCAGGAGGCTGAAGCAGGAGGATCACAAGTTCAAAGCCAGCCTCAGTGGCAAAGCCCCCATAGGTGCCATCCCCAGTACCACGAAACAAAACAAAAACAAAGTACCAAGACATTGTGTTATAGACCACAGGAAAGAGTGAGCAGTTCATTTTGGCATTTTGACTAGAATATAGGATATCCTAGAAAAGGAGAAGAGAGGAGAGAGAGAGAAAAAGAGAGAGAGAGAGAGGAGTATCACCATAAGTTAGAACCAAATCATGGAGGCTTTGAAAGCCAAAATAAGAAGCCAAACAATAAGAGTACATTAGTCTGGGTTTTGTTACTATAAAGAAATGGTTTGAGGACTGGGGTTGTGGCTCAGCCGTAGAGCATTCGCCTAGCATGTGCAAGGTCTTGGGTTCGATCCTCAGCACCACATAAAAATAATTAAATAGAATAAAGGTATTGTGTCCAACTACAACTAAAAAATAAATATTAAAAAGGAGAAAGGTTTGAGCCTCCAGCCATCACTGGATTGCTTTATAAGAGTGTAAGTGTGACTTCATCCTCAGATAAGGACACTTGATGCTCAGTTCAGAGGTTCAAAATTCCCCATTTCCTGATTGCTTTGCTGTTTTTACCTGTTTTCATTTAATCCTCACCACGGGACTTAGTTCTCATCTGGTGGGGAGTTGCCCCAAGGCCCTACCTTGGTTGAACTTGTTTTAAATTTCCTGTCTTCCCTGAAAGTGGCTTCCTATCTCCCCACCCCAGCTTTACATCACCTGCCATTTGGATTAGCACAGCTTATGGAAATAACTCAGATCACCTTGAGAAACCTAAGAAGATTAGAAAAGAGGGAAGAAGGAAGGGTGGGAAAGAAGCAGAGAATGTCTCCTCTCTCTTAGATCCTGGTGACCTGGTTCCCTGGTGACTGCATTGTCTATCCCCAAGAACTCAATAGGGATCCACTGTCAGCCACCTTGGGGTTCCCATTTGAAGCTGCTGCCCAAAGCAACTTCTCATTGATCTACTTCTGGGGATCTTGGAAAAGATGCTTTGAAGGTCTCCTCCAGGGTTGGGAGTGTAGCTCAGTGGTAAAGCTCTTGCCTAGCATGCAGGAGGCCCTGAGTTCAATCCCCAGTACCATCAAAGTAAAAAAACAAAACAAAACAAAACAAAAAAAAAAAAACAAAGTCTCCATGCCCCCACTTGAGGACTTAGTAACCTATAGCCCAAAATAGCCTCATAATATGCAGGTCTCCTTTCCAAAATTGTTAAGAATCCCAAGGTGGTGGTAGCAAAGCAGTAAACCAACCCCCGTCTGACTACACGGACTGCACACCATACAGTGGGTCACAGTTCTGAAATAGCCTGTCTCTCTCCATGCCCTGTGAAGGATCCCCGTCTCCTGTCTTCCCATCACTCTGCCCACAGTGGAACATTTTATGAACCACAGTTTAAGGCTTTGAAGCAGCTTCTCTTTGTATGTAAAAGAATTAACTGTTATTTCTACCTTTCTTGACAGTAATAACTTTTGAGCTAATTTTTATTTTTTTTTGTTCTACCTCTTCAGTGACAACCCTGCTACCCAGTTTAACCTCAAAACTCACATGAATTCTCGAGACCTGAAGACAGCTATTGAGAAAATTACCCAGAGAGGAGGGCTTTCTAATGTAGGTATGTGACCCCGCTTCAGATAATTCTATCTTGTTACCATGGTTCTCTTTCTACGTGGTTGTCTTCTAACATTCTATATTGAAGGAGGGAAAAAAAAAGGAATCCATCAAGATATGACTCAATGTAACATCTGAATCTTTTCTAAAGTATTATAATGAGTTCAGGTGGCAAGAATTGTCAAAACATATGTGTCATCTAGTTCCAGCTTGCTTGGTTCCTTGGCATGCCAACATTCTTCAGGACAAGCAGGACTGCTGTTGTGACTATTTCCTGGTTGGCCTCCAAGTTGCCAAGATTGAACATTAAATTCCACCACCAATTCCATCAGGAAGCAGCTCAGTGCTCCTTGGGAGTCTTGTTCCAATCAGCGACTGTTGCAGCAATGACTTTGCAAACAAGAGTCTTGACCTCTGTTTCAAGATGAATCTTTTGTGATGTTTGAGCCTTTGGAGGGGGAACCAGAAGTTCAAGATCTAATCTTCATTGGAGCAGGTTCAGAAACTCCATTTTATCATTTCACCCAGAGGTGACGGGGCATTAGGAAACAACAGTTTCACATTTTCACACGAACCATGCTCAGGCTGACAAAGAACCCGTGCCAATGTGCTATTAATGTATAAATGGTAGCTTGACTTTGGGGGACACAAGGGGGGATGATTATATGCTTCTCAGGGAACCTGTTCATACCATCAAAATCCAAAGGACTGGAGATGTGGGCCGCATTTGCTTGGCATGGAGAATCTACGTGCAGGGTGTAGAACTATCCTATCCTTGAGGGAGTTACAATAAATCTGATTAATTATTTCCCTCCCCCAACCCTCAGAGAACATTTTGTAGCCACCAAACATAAGAAAGAAGCAAATGCAGAGCCTTTCACTTTTGAACAATGTTAAATAAACACTGACCAAGCTGCTGCTCTCCATCCCCCAAATTCCAAAGCATCTTCCTTACAAACATGATAAAGTTGATTTCTGACTTGTTCTCCACTTAATCCTCCCATTAGCAAAATTTTACTGGAGAAAAACTTCAGAAGACAACTAACTTCCGAAAGGTGTTTGAACCTAATCAGTCTACCTTTTTCAGTGTAGGACAGGTTTGAACTCTGCCTCTGGTTCAGGGTTTGGGTTCAGAGGACAGAATCCAACCAGCTGGTTCAGGTATAAAGTGATTTATTTCAGAGCATGAAACATTATGAGAATTATAGAAAGGACTGAAGAAGCAGACTTTGGAAGCTTCTTTTGGAAACGGGGCTTCCAAAGGAGCTGCTACCTCTTCCAAGATCTAGAAACAACGTTCTGAATTCGGCCACCACAGCCTCTTCAGGAACCTGCTTCAGCAGGAAGCCCACGATTAGAAACCTTCTTCTGCAGCTGCCAACTCCAGAACCAAGTCCTCCCTGACCCATTCTTACCCACAAACGGGCTATCCTGCACCCTGTCTCCTAACACCGTCGAAGCTAGCAACCAACACAAACATGTCTGTCAACGGTGCTCCAAGAGAAGTCAAATACTCTACAGATTCTAATCAGCAGAAACTGCTGAAAGGAAAGCATAGCCCCTGCCTGCTGTCATCTTCTAAATCTCATGTAAATGCATCAATTTGTGAAAGTAAAACAGAGCTGAAAATCTAGATGCAAGAGAGTACGGACAATGTAGTTTTCAGACATCCAGCATCTGGTTTCAAGACCCACTACAAGCCCCGCACAGTGGAGCACGCCTGTAATCCAGCAGCTCTGGAGGCTGAGGCAGGAGGATTGCAAGTTCAAAGCCAGCCTCAGCAATTTAACAAAGCCCTAAGCAATTCGGTGAGAACCTGTCTCTAAACAAAATATTTTAAAAAAAAATGGCTCAGGATATGACTCAGTGGTTAAGGGCTCCTGAGTTCAATCCCTAGTACCAAAAAAAAAAAAAAAAAAAAAAACAAGAAGAAGAAAGAAAGAAAAGAAAAGAAATCAACAACAACAACAATAAAAATCCACTGCAAGGTGGATGAAATGTGCATCAAGCACAGGTTCACTGTGGGCTCAACTAGACTCAAGATTAGGTGGGGTCAAAGTGATCTTTTGGCTCCCTTATGGTACCTAATATTAAGCCAGAAAGGACTTCTGGGTGCTTTGGGACTTGATGGAAATTATCCCTTGGCCATGGAAGCAGTTTTCAGCAGCCAAAGTTTTCCCTTAGCAACCAGGTTCTGTGCAGACAGTTCACATGGGTTCGCTAAGACACTTCTCCAGGACTTTGTATGCAACCATTTGATGCTTTCATTTGACAGGTAATATTATACTGCCCAAACCAGAGGAGCATTGAGTGTAATAATATTCACCTAAAGAAGGTGGTTGTTAGCTGTTATCAGGGACTCATTTGAGAATCTCCAAAAAGAATACGTATGTCCTTGCTACCCAGATAGTACTCATACACAAGATCCTGTGTATAATTTCAGAGGATGCATGGGTATACACACACATCTCTCTCACACACACATACACACACACACTGGTTCCACACAACACAGCAAGGGAGCCTTGTCATCCCAATTTGCCCAGGGGAACCTGGGCTTTTAGCACTGAGACTGGGAAATTGCTGGAAAAGTAGGATAGTTTGTCATCGAGTTGACTCTGAAAATGTCCTGAGACCCTGCACATGGGAGAAAGGCATCTCGAGGTTTCACAAAGCCTCATTATTGTTGCACTCAGCTGAAGCAGATCATTGGCCTGGAAGTCTAGACCCAGAGACCATGAGGGACCACCCAGGGCCACACAGCCAGTGTTGGCACAGCCAGGGCTAGAACACAGTCTCTCAGTTCCTGGTGGGTATAGCTCTTCCCTGGACAGCCAGACTTGGGCTCCTGGCTTGGAACCGGAGGAAAGACCACTGACCACAGAATACAGCCCTACAGGCCCAGCAGCTCCTGGAACACTGGGCTTGCCCGGCTTTAGGAAGCCCAGAGAAAGCTACTGTCACTCCAGTTCAACTCCTCTGATCCTGTGCTCTAGGACACAACGTGGGGCAGCTTAGAGACTTAGAGTGAGTCTAGTACCCAGGCAGATAAGAGGCCCTTTATTTTTATAAAAGTCTTTCCCTGCTACTTGCTGGTCCCTATAACTTTTTTCAAAGCAGGAAGCAATTAGAAATTAAAGGCTTAAAATGAAACTAAGGGAACAATGTGACAACTGCATGGCATTGTGAATATGCCCCAGTGCCACTAAACTGTACACCCACAAATGCCGCTGAATTGTACACCTGAAAGTAAAGTGGTTCAAAAAATAGAACAGTCAAACTGGGAGGGAATGAGTGTGTTTTTCTGGACCTCTTTGTGCTGTTGTGATCTGTTCCTGAATTTATCACTGGCATGATCCCTTCAAGCATGAGTCTCTTTTTCTTCCAGGCCGGGCCATCTCCTTTGTGACCAAGACCTTCTTTTCCAAAGCCAATGGAAACAGAGGTGGTGCTCCCAATGTGGCCGTAGTGATGGTGGATGGTTGGCCCACAGACAAAGTGGAGGAGGCTTCAAGGCTTGCAAGAGAATCTGGAATCAACATTTTCTTCATCACTGTGGAAGCTGCTGCGGAAAATGAGAAGCAGTATGTGATGGAGCCCAACTTTGCCAACAAGGTTTGTAATTTGCCAGACGCTCACCCACCGTCAAGCTCCCCTGTACTCTGACAAGCTGAAATTCCAGGAAGACTGTTTTCTTGGGCTTTCAAATGTGTGTGAAGCTCACATCTAGGTAGTAGTGTCTCCAATGAGGAAACCTCAAATTACCCTCTCAAAGAAAACTCCCACACCCACCCCAAGGCCAGCAGCTTGGGAACAGAAGGCAGGAGCAGTATTCCAAAGGTCTCATGTGGAGGCTCTTCCTTGCTCCTCCCAAGGGAGGTGTTGCGACATTTCAGGCAGGTCATGTTTCCAATGCTACTTCTGGGTTCTGCGGAGATGTCTGGCTAGAGATGAGGCAGGACACATGGGATAGTAGGCCTCCCGTTCCCAGTCTACTACACCACCTTCGGTGTTTTCCAGTGGCTGTCTACATAAACCTTCCTTCAAAGGCAAAGATTCAACTGAAGGACAGAGAAGGAGAGAAGAAAGGAAGGAAGGAGGGAGGAACAGAGCCAGCCAGCTTGGACAGCTTGTCTTTGATTTTTTTATTTTATTTTTTCGTACTGGGGTACGAAAATAAAAAGATCTTTTCATTTATTTATTTGAGACAGGATCTTGCTAAGTTGCAGAAGCTGACCTTGGACTTGGGATCCCTGCCTCAGGCTCCGGAGTTGCTGGGATCTCAGGCCTGTGCCACCACGCCTGGCAAAACCTTGTCCTTGATGCTCCTCCAACTTTATTATTATATGTTTTTGGAGCTAATAGGGCCGGACCTCCTGCAGCAGAGCAGGCTGCTGACTTCTTCTTGCTCCATGAAATTCTCTTCCTTGACTTCCTGGCCCTGTGCAGCTGCTATTTCACTTGCTCTTTTCCTTTTTTCCATCATGTACCTTGAACACGGGCCTTTTCAGGACTTAGACCCTGTTCCTCCATCTTCTCTCACAAGATTCTCTCCCTCCAGTCTCCCCAGGGCCACAGCATCAGTCCTCATCTCTTGAATCTTCTCTGTCCAGATGAAAGACTCTGCCGGCACCCCCATACTAAGGATTGAGCCCTGGGGTGCTCTACCACTGAGCTACATCCCTGCCCTTTTTATTTTTAGACAGTCTGTTGCTGTTGTTCCTGCCTCAGCCTCCCAAGTCATTGTGATTATAGGCATGTGCCATCACACCTGGAGACCTTTCTCTTTTCGGAAGCCCTGTCAGAACCTGAAATCCTACCTGCAGCAAGCCAAGTTCATCATCATCTTTCCCACCCAAACTGTTTCCTTCTCAGGACTTTGCATGAACAGCCCCGTCCATCCCAGAATTCCTCATCAGCTCCCAAATTGCATCCCCCATCTCTCTGTTCTTTGTCTTGCCCAGTGACATCTCCCCACTTCAAGTCAATATTTAACATCTTGCTTGTCTTTCTCCTGGGTCTCCCTTGTAGAGATTTCACAGTGAAGCCCAACTCATGCTTATAAAAAGTTCTTCCAACTATGGGGCTTTTGCTCCAAATCCTTCACTGTCCCTCATTGTTCCTGAAGCCTTCTAAAGCATTGTCCACCCCACTTCCTGGCCCTGCTGCTGTGACACCACACAGACTCTGTGCTCCAGCCAATGGCCACCTGTCCCTGGCCAGCACCACCACTCTCTGCTGCTGGAATCTCCCACAGGCTGTCTGATGGGGATCCTCTCCCTCCATAGGATCAGCTTCCTACCAGCACTCAGCCTCTTGTGCCGCCTCGTCCATGCAAAGTTTTGCAACCTGCTTTAGGGTTTTACAAATCAAGAAAAAGATGTATTTCCTGGGAAGGATTAAAGTCATTACTTGTTTCAAAATAATTTTTTAATTGTACAGATTCATCCATAGTCATGAGGTCAGACATGCTCTGTGACCCACAAAGGAAGGGACAGGAAGAAATGCCCCACCTTAGGAACACTAGCCCAGTCACTTCCAGGAACACACCAAGGAGTTTGCTCAATGTTTATTTGTAGCTGACTTGAATTTTTTCTGGAACAAGCTTGGGCACAAGTAAATAAATATTCGTTTGCCTAGAGGCAAGGTTGTCTGGAGGGCAGAGCTTGGGTTTTGAAGGCGGACAGCGAGGCAGTCTAGTGTGGGGAACTCAGGGATGTCCCTTGTAGTGGGACCTCAGTTTGTTCTCTAACAATGGGGGGTCATCGTTCCCCGGGTAGGGTGAGGTGAGGATTGAATGAGAGAATCTCTCCAAGAGCACCTAGAGCCACCCTGACCCATGAGGCTACTCAGCAACTCTGGGGCCCCTTCCCAGTGGGTGCAGGCTGCTCTGGAAACATTCCTCAGTCACTTCTTAGGTGTGCTCTGTTTTCCCCAGGAGAACAAAAGCTGTCTTTAATTCTCTCATGCGTTGGTGCCCACCAATGCCAGTCATGGCTGGCTGCCAGTACAAATGAATTGAGCTGAAGAGGCAGAAATCTGAAGCAGAAATCAGTGACTTCCATCTCCCTGTGCATTCGCCGAGCACAAGGGCTTCCCACTGAGGCACTGGCAGCCGCGGAGACAGGAGTGAGTTCAGAGATTACGGGAGAGGTCTTTGCCTCAGCAAGTGCCCAGACAGGGGAACAGAAAGGGAGAGAGCCATCAACAAGGATGAGCGCAGCAAACAGGAGTCTGTTTGCTTCTTCACCCAACTGGAGGCCCAAGGTAAGGGTGCCAGGTTGGGGGACTTGACCCCTGACCTGGTGAGTGTCCCTCCCCTCTGTCCTCCAGGCTGTGTGCAGAACCAATGGCTTCTACTCGTTCAACGTGCAGAGCTGGTTGGGCCTCTCCAAGACCATGCAGCCCCTGGTGAAGCGGGTCTGTGACACCGACCGCCTGGCCTGCAGCAAGACCTGCTTAAACTCAGCCGACATCGGCTTCGTCATTGACGGCTCCAGCAGCGTGGGGACAGGCAACTTCCGCACGGTCCTGCAGTTTGTGGCCAACATCAGCAAAGAGTTTGAGATTTCAGACACAGACACACGCATCGGGGCCGTGCAGTACACCTACGAGCAGCGGCTGGAGTTTGGGTTTGACAAGTACAGCACCAAGCCCGACATCCTCAACGCCATCAAGAGGGTGGGGTACTGGAGTGGTGGCACCAGCACCGGCGCTGCCATCCACTATGCCCTGGAGCAGCTCTTCAAGAAGTCCAAGCCCAACAAGAGGAAGCTGATGATCCTCATCACCGACGGCAGGTCCTACGACGACGTGCGGATACCAGCCATGGCCGCCCATCAGAAGGGTAGGGGGAACCTGGCTCAGCCAACTGCTGAGGCTTCTTAGGGCCGGGAGAGGCTGTCCTTGGAGGGCAAAGAAGGCTCTGCTTTTCTGTGCATTGGTTTTGTCTGTGACTCTCAAAAATGTTCAAGGCCATTAGAGGAGCAAATACTGCAGGTGTCTGAGTAGCAAAGAGGGAAGGAGGAAGGGCAGCCAGAGGCTCCCCCAGTGTCTTTGAAAAGGGGGACCCTTTCCTTGACCTTCTACATTCTGAGACTTTTCCCTCCAAGGCTTGAGACACTAAAAGGAAATTCTATTGTCACTTTCTATGAAAGAAAAACAAACCCCTAGCTGTGTTGAAGACACCAATTTGTCTTTAGTACCTTTTAAAGCCTAATAGTGTTCTTTAAGGAAGTCGTGCTATGTTTGTAAATTAGATATTGAGGGTTTGGGGGGGAAAACCCAAAGAAATTTTGATTCAGAATATTTAAAAGAGATATTTCCATATAAAAATTTCTAAGTTATCGAGAGAAGGCTCAAAACACAAAAAATGAGGGCTGGGGATGTGGCTCAAGTGGTAGTGTGCTTGCGTGGGGCACTGGGTTTGATCCTTAGCACTACATAAAAAAAAAAAAAATGAAGTAAAGATATTGTGTCCACCTAAAATGAAGAAATAATTATTTTAAAAAAACACACAAAATGAACAAAGTACTTGAGTGTTTAGAAAATAAGTCACATTTATGAATTAATTTTAAATATGTATATAAAACTGTTCTAAAAAGTGCCATAAAATAGCATGAAAATAAAACAGCCTGAAGAAACCCAAAATGATAATAATAATAGTAATAATAAATGGGCTGGGGTTGTAGCTCAGTGGTAGAGCGCTTGCCTAACAAGTGTGAGGCATTGGGTTTGATCCTTAGCACCACGTAAAAATAAATAAATATAAAGTATTGTAGCCATCTACAACTAAAAAAAAAAAAGAAAAATAGTAACAATAATAATGATAAAACTGAATGGAGTAGTCAGTGGAACTGGAGACCTCTAAGTGCTAGGGTACAAAACTCACTCAATGCAGTGGTCAATTATTTTTCCCTTTTCTGGGCATACTTTTAATATGGGTTATTTTGTCAGGATTTTTTGTATTCTTGAGAGCTGCTTTAAATCCTTCCTAAGACAATTCTTAATGAAGGGGTGGTGCTGGCTTCCAGAAACCAAAGTATCTAGACAATGCATTCAGGCAAAGTCTTCTCAGGGACTTGCCTTTTGCAGAGTCTGGGGCACCTTCACAATGGTGAGATGGTGATGCTCTTTGTGCCAGTGGTCACAAATTCCCTTGGTCTCACGTCAGCAGAGTTGGTTCAAGGGTCATAAGCTACCTGTTCCAAATCCCAGAGTGAGTGGCAGATGGGCCAGCTCTCTTGGCTCATCAGCCCAGGGCTTTTTCTAGCACATCTGTCCAAGCTCACGTTCAGTCCCACCCTCACTTATTTCTCTAGGTACCTTCTTTGGGCCTCTCCCAGGAAGTGAGGGAATGAGAAGACTTGGAAATGGGAGCTCTCAGGAGATCATATTCTGGGAAGCTTTAAAGAACTGGGACCAATAGATACAAATTACATGGAGGCGGGTTCCTGTTCAGGCAAACACACTATGATTCATCTAAAAATGCAATGAGCATTGTGTTCCTAGGATCATCCAAGTCCAGAGTTAACGACCATCTGTCAGAATTGACAGTAGAAGGTTCTGTGCAAGGGTGGTCTCAAGGATCTGAAAAGTTGCATGCTGCTCTGTAGTCTTTATCGGGGGATATTCTTTCTTTCTTTTCTTTGAGCAGAAGCATGGGCTTGCTCAGTCTAAGCTCAGTTCCCATGGCCACTTGGCCAGCATTTTAAAACCCAAGGCTGGCTTCCCCTAATCGAGACAATATTCAGAGAAAAGAAGCTGGAGAGGAGAGAAAAGGGACTGGCAGCTTATATGCAGCATGATGGACAACTGAAAGCATATTAGACCAGAGCTATGTGAAGCATTGATAGCTCCTAATAAGCAGGACGGGACACCTAGAAGATGAGACGGGCCACTGGCAGAAAGGGGGCTGCAGGGCAGGTGCCTGGGCAGGAAGACCACCCCAGCTTCTGCCCTCTGTTTCCTGGCCATCCTGTGCATCCACCCTGGTTAACCTGAAGGTGGTATAGGAATAGGATTTTGTAGAGTAAGGTCAAGTGCCTGACATCCAGCTGCCCCCAACCAAATCAAGAACTATCAGAGCAGGCAGTCTCCCCACTTTCCCCACTAAAGATTGTTACCTCCTCTCTGAAGTGGATGTTCAAAAGTATTTCTTGAATGAATGAATGAATGAATGAATGAATGAATGAATGGCCATACCTGGTCTTAATTCTAGAACCTAGAGTTCCATGGGAGTTTTTTCTTTTGCTTGGCACATTTCTGATTTGGGGTTGGGTTGTGCTGACAGGGCAGCAGAAAAGCAAAGATTCATCAGCAACACTTTTTTCTTAGGGGCATTCGTTTCATCTGATCTTTGTCCCCACAGGAGTGATCACCTATGCAATAGGAGTTGCATGGGCTGCACAGGACGAGCTGGAGGTCATTGCCACTCACCCTGCCAGAGACCACTCCTTCTTTGTGGATGAGTTTGACAACCTGTACAAATCCGTCCCCAGGATCATCCAGAACATTTGTACAGAGTTCAATGCCCAGCCGCGGAACTGAATTCAGAGCAGCAAAGCATAGCAAATGCTGCCCTACTGACTGGCTCTTTGGACGGTGCTTTCTGGGGCACCCACAGGGTGGGCGAGTCTTGGGGAGGGCTTGGGCAAACAAGATGCATTTCTGTTCTTTGCCATTGCAGTTCTCATATGTCAAAACTTGGCACTGGAAATATGATCATCGACTTACAGATTGAATCAAAATAATATGTCATTTTTAGGGTGCTGAGGATTTACATTTTGACAGTTGTTTTCAAAATCCATGTTCAGAAGAGAGTGCAGCACTTATTGACAGGCTTAAATGGAGCTTTTGTGAGCATTTTTTTATTTTTATTTCTCATAGAACTCTGTAACCCTCAACAAGTTTCATTTTGTCATGACAGTGTAGGAGTTGCTTAATTAAATGTTTAAAAGGATCATATGCGCTCTTTCTCACTGTGTCACGTGTCATGGGGTGGGAGGTCTGTGGTGGGGGCCACCCTCCACTCTTCCAGCCCAAGGTAACAACATACCCACTGGAGAATGTGGCAGGGACCCTGCTGTTCCTGTTGTCTGAATGCCTGCATCACGCTGCTTTTGGAACACTGGCCCTTGAGGAACAAGTAGATCTTGCTTGAAAGTGGTGCTACCCAAATCCCGATTCTCAGGTTCCATCTTAATACCAGTGAAATCCGAGTCTCTGGGAAGAACTGGAATCCAAGTATTGGCATATTTTAAGAGCTCCCCAGTGACTCTTAAAGGTTGCGAGGGTTGAGAACCACTGCACTACCTCTGAGGGATCAGTGTTACAGTCATTTCCTACAAGTTTCCATGCCTGTTGTCCTAAGGGATCCATCTAGTTTAGCAGTTGTCCTGGATTTTTCAATGATAGCTAAATTTTTAAATTTTTTTTTTTGGTACCAGAGATTAAACCCAGGGGCACTCAACCACTTAGCCACATCCCCAGTCCTATTTTGTATTTTATTTACAGACAGGGTCTCACTGAGTTGCTTAGTGCCTCGCTTTTGCTGAGGCTGGCTTTGAACTCAAGATCCTCCTGCCTCAGCCTCCGGAGCTGCTGGTATTATAGGCATGTGCCACCGCAGAGGGCTGAGAGCTAGATGTTATTATTGATGTTTTTGCATTACAATAAGCTGGGAGAAATCTGGTTCAACTTTCCTTTTTACTTCCATGTTCTGCCAAGAACATACCTGTCAAGATGTGAGATACATGTACAATGGGGAGACATTCAAAAGAATCCTAAAAAGGGCTCACCCAGTGTCTGGGTATATGCGATGTCTAAAACTCCACTAGACTTGATTTTTTTTCAGGAATTAGGGTCTTTGGAAAAAAAGCTTTTTTTGTTGTTTGTTTTTTTTACTAAGGCTCAATGTTTGCTTGGGGTATTGGAGACTGAACCCAGGGATCTTTTACTACTGAGTCATATCCCTTGCCCTTTTTATTTTTAAATCACTTAGTTTCCAAAGTTTAAATCACTTAGTTGCCAAAGCTGTCCTGGAACTTGGTGATCCTCCTGCCTCAGCCTCCCGAGTCACTGGGATTACAGGTAGGTGTGTGCCACCATGCCTGCAAGTCTCAAAGGTTTGCGATAAGGCTCTGCTAAAAATGTCTGGCCAAAATGACAAGGTCCAGATATTTCTTGTTTTCTTGGGCTTTTTAATCCTTTTGAACAGGACAGCACCTTCATAAGATAACTTTCCCGGCAGCCGCCTCGGGGGCCTGCATGGGTTTACAGAAATCTTCCTGTGTCCAAGGATGTTTCAGCCTCAAGGAAGAATTTCCAAAGAACAATGTTGTTTTCTAGTCAAAATACTAAGGGAAGAGCTCCCCTTAGATTACAGTATATACATATAAAAACTGAAAGCACGAAATCAATTGCTTTGGAAAAAGGTATTTATTCAACCAATGCCTTTGAGGAATTCATAGCCCGGCAGGAAACCACAATGAAGAATTAAAGCCATCTCATCGTCATGGGCTTATACACCAAATGCATGAAGGGCAACTGCAAACGACCTCATAAGAAATAAAATTGTAGTTACGAAGTAAGTGTTTGCCACAGGTTGGGCACTATTCTAAGGCTTCACACGTGCTAACTCACCCCTATGATTTGCTGAGAAACTCTTCTTATTCACATCTTATAGATCATACATCTGAGGCCTGGAGAGGCCAAGGAACTTGCTTGAGGTCATAGAGTTGGCACAAGGAAGATCTGAAAAGTTCGCATAGGCAAACTCTCTCCAGGGTCTGTACTCTCACCCACTTTGCTTCTTAAAGGGGTGGCACGGAAAATAACCAAAGGGGCTGCCCAGGGAGTTCTCTAGAAAGTTTGACAACTTAAAATATACATCCTGAGGGTACGTTAAATGTACAAAGTGAAAAGAGACTGTGAAATGTCCAGGGTAAACTCCACTCTCCCCCTGATTCGCCCTGACTGCCTGCACAGACACCATGTCTCACTTAAGGGTGATTTTAATCTCTAGTCCACAGTCCCTGTAGTTTCCGGTACACAGCAGGCTCTCCTGTCATCTTGATACACTCCTACTCATTCTCCAAGTCTCAGTGCAAATGGTACTGCCTCTGTGGACCCTTCTCTGACTTGCTCAGACAGATTAAGTTCTCTGGCTACAGGATTTTGACCTATTTATTCTCCAGAGACTTCTTTGGTCCCTTCTCACTAAAGGATACAAGCCACACACTTTATCAAGGACTTGGAATCCAGACAATGGAAACTTTGAATTTAGGTCACCTGATAGTGGGCAACCCCCAGTGCAATGGCAACGGTAGTATGAGAGGCAAAGATAAAATAAGAAGAGAGAAGCAGGATGTGGTGGCCGGAGGAGAAGGGAACTTAGGTCCCATTCACAATGCACTCCCTCCGCTGTCCTCCTCAGGTTTCGTAGAGTATGTTACCATCACCGTCTTTCTAAGGTCAGAATCCTCTTTCCACTCTGTTTCTCTCCTGCTCTCATTTCTACTGCAGAAATGGAAATCCTTGTTGGCTGTTCCTTTGCTGGGCTTTGTTTAACCAAAATTAGTAAGTGCCTACTGTGTGCCAAGCACTACGATACAAAGATGAATGAGGCCTGATCCCTGCCTGAGCTTACAGACTAGCTTGAGAGATGGGAACGCGGAGAGCAGCTCACCAAGGTGACAGGTGACGGGCAAGCTTGCGAAGGCTTCCTGAGCTGGGTTTTCTTGAAAGATCCCAGTTCATTCAGGCGAGGAAAAATGGAAAAGGCGTCTCAGTAGAGGGGTGGTGGAAGCAAAGGCTAGGGGGCGTGAAGTAGCATGGCACCTTGCAAGACTGACAGCATGAAAGCCAAGGCCAGGGCACCAGGAAGCAAAGCTGGAGACTCAGGCAGGGGCCAGGCCGTGGAAAGCTGTTACTTCAGGTTCTCTCGGTGGCAAGTAGCAGAACTCAATTCATAGGAGCTCAAGCAGAGGGGGCATTTTTGGAAGGAAACTGGATTAACTCATGAACTCCAGGCCAGGGAGACAGTAGGAATAAGGGACAGGAGCAGGAAAGGAGACCAGATCACCCTTATATTCCACCCTTCTGCAGAATGATCTTTATTTGGAAGTTTGTGAACAGTTTGGGAGATAAAACAGAAGGAAACTTCCCTCAACTCAGGGACCCACCCCACAACTCAGCCCCCTGGTAATCCAGGTTGATGTGGCTGATAGGGCAGGAGCGCCCATATCTTCTACCTGAGCACCTACAGTTAGTACGTTTTTTGAAGTTCCTTGAAGCATCAAGCCAACTTTAATCTCAACGAATGCATGTCCACAGGGCCCAAGTTTGGAAAACCAACGTGGGCTGCTTGTTGGCCTCCTTGCTCGGTAGTCAATCTCTGTTTTGCTTGAAAGCTTTATGTACGAAAGCCAAGAACTGTCTCTCCAAGATGCCCTGTCACTTCTCTTGGCCTTGCAAGATGTTGCTTTTTACACACCACTGACTACTGCAAAGCTGTTCCCATGGCCAGGGATGCAGACATGATGCTCCTGAGATCCACTTCTACATCCATCAGAAGGCTTAACTGAGGAGAAATGGTCTATTTAAATCACCATCCACACAGAAAACAAATAAGGTTGAAAAGACCTCAGTTTCAAGGTAGGTTTCTTCTTTAAACAACAACAAAAAAAATTCTTTTTAATTGAAAAACATTGAGCTGAATTTTCTCCCTGCCACCCCTCTTACACAAACAGGGCCTGTAGGCACTGAGCTGCCCAAGTAAGCAAATACTGTCGTTGGCTTGGCAGCCGAGACTGCTAAAACACACAACCCCGGCTGAATAGCTCCTTTCTGAGACTCCCCCAGCCTTGTGCTTGCTTGAGGTGAGCAGGGTGTATTCAAGTTAATGGCAAATGGAATCTGGATTCCTCACAAAGAGCCTTTACATGACCAGCCAGGGCACAGAAACCCACAGAGCTTGGAAGCCATTGAAACTTCTCAAAGGCCAAAACAAGGCCCAAGATCAATGTAATTGTTGTTGGTCTGACATCCCAAAGGCATCGGTAAAGCTGTATCCTGATATCGTGGTATTGATTTTTTTTCAATTATCTTAACACTTTACAAGTCCTCCTTGGAACTGTGGTGAAAGGAGTTCTCTCCAACCTCAATAGGAGGGTTTGTGCTGCATTTTAAAGCCAAAGAGGGATCAGGGAAAGTCGAAAAGGTTGCAAACCACTGTGGTAATGACTGCGATATGCACCAAGCAAAATAAATGAGCAGACAATTTTCTAAAGGGCAAAGTGGCAGTGTAATTTATTTAAAAAACACCCTCATTGAACTTGGGGACAACCGCAGCATGGAAACTGCAGGGGACATTTCCAGTTCTGTGACCCACACACAAGACCTGGAATACCACATCCCCGTTTCTACCTTGAGAGAAGGGGGCATTCTCCTGAAATGGAAAATCCATTTTTCCTCCTGGAAAGTTCTAATCCTGATCAGTCAACAAAGATCTCTGGAAGCAAATGCCATCAAGCCGTGGCAGCCTCAAGGGGAGTCGCCCACCTGGGCAGCAACCAAGATGGTCCTGGCAGGGCCTTCAGCCTTGCTCATGAGCAGATTGGGGGCATCCCTCAGAGAACCCCAAAACACCTGATCTTGCAATATGCTAGTGAGGGCAAGCCAATACCACTGAGCAATTTCTGTTCCCATGTACCCACAGCCTGGAGAGGTGTAGGGAAACTTTGGTGACAATAGGAATGCCAACCGCTGACATGGGTTATGATTCCCCAGGGTGCCATGAGCTGAACTCAGAAGCTTTCCCCTAGTCACTGAAAACACACAGAATCCATGCTGATGAGAAATTGAGTTTCACAACCATCCTTTTGGGAGAGACTATCTTAAATGACAATCAGCCATAATTGGATATTATCATTTGGATGTGAGGTGTCCCCCCAAAACTCATGGGTGAGACAATGCAGGAAGACTTAGAGGTGAAGTGATTGAGTTATGAGAGCCTTAACCTAATCAGCGAATTGATCCCCTGACAGGGTTTAACTGAGTGGTAACTGAAGGCAGGTAGCATGTGGCTGGAGGAGGTGGATCCCTGCGGGGGCTGTGCCTTTGGGGTATATATTTTGTCCTTGTTGATCAGAACGCTCTCTCGCTCTCTGCTTTCTGGTGCAACGTCTTGAGCTGCTTTCCTCCTCCATGCCCTTCTACCGTGATGTCTGCCTCACTTGGGCCTAGAGCTATAGTGTCAGTCCTCTATGGACTGAGACTTCTGAAATCATGGGCCCCCAAACAAACTTTTCCTCCTAAAATTGTTCTTGTTAGGTCTTTTAACCACAGAAGTGAAAAAAGCTGACTAAAACATTAGGAGTCCACCATGTGTATTTCCATAACTCATCACATCCTCAGTATTTCCTGTTTTCTGAGGAGGACAGTGAGACACAGAAGGTAGGAAGGAAAGCTGGGCTATGAACCTGAGTCTCCTGACCGCGGGTTTGATGCTCTCTTCGTTACAGAACAGCCACCTTGCCCTCTCTGCCTGTTCCTCCCTGTTCACCTGCCAGTCACCACAGCCTTACCGTCAGCCCTTCCACCAGCTGCCATTTTTCACACAGTAGAGAAAACCACCTGTGCAGCTCCACACATTTTGGGCCTATATTTTTGCTATGCCTCTATTTGCCTCCCTGCAACCTAGACTCCTAGGTCTTGGAAGGCTGGAAAGTTACTTGGAAGTTGTTGGTTATCTTTTTCCTGTGTCCCTTTTCTCACCAGCTTGGTGAACATGGGTCCATCCACTGGCAGGCTCTTAAAAATGGTTTCACACAAAATGTGTGGCAGGGACTATCGATGCTCTGGGCGGCTTGGGGTAAAAAGGAAAAGCATGACCCTTGATGTGGAATCCCCTTATAATTTTAAAGAAAAGCTATTTAATTAATACATTATTTCAAATTTCAAGGGGCTCTGGTCATTTATAAAAACTAAGTATATTAGAAACAAGCTGTTCTGAGGATTTTTTTCATGACCAAACTCTAACTGTCTCTCAGGGTAATTTCCTTGGGTACAAGTCAGTTCAGGGTTGTGAGGCACCCTCCAATCCAGCCTCCATGGTTAAGACCTTTCCCGTCCCCAATTCCTTCCACAGAGCACAGTGAAGTGGAAGCCACTGGGCAATGGCTCTGCCCTGGAACCCTGGCAATCCTACACACCTCTACATGGTCCATGTGGACAAGGCCCAGTTGCAGCCTGACCAAGTCTTGTGCCCTGAGATCATCTCAGGGACACTGCAAAGGAGGCAGTTTGTGAGGAGCGACTTGGAGCTTTCTATCTTGTGGGAGGCATCCACCAAGCACTTTTCGTTTCAGTCTCCTTGGCTTTAGTGAGGCCTGGGCCTTTCTTTCCACCATGCTGTTCCCTAGGAGACAGCTGCAGGCTGCACAGTGAGCTCTCTGCCCTCTAGAATGGCTACCCCTCTACCCACAAACACGGCTCTTTCTGTTTTGGTGTCCTGGGGCACAGGGAGTTGACACTGTGTTCATCTTGCTTGGGCTACATTCGCCATAAACTGTCTGAATCCACTTGGTCCTGCGTCTTTGCCTGCCAAGCCTGCGGCACAGTGGCAAGCCTGCCTAGCCATGGTAGTTTCACTGTCATAGAGACTGCTGGGTTTTTTTTTTTTTTTTCCCAGACACCCTAGGAAGCCTTCCTTACCAAACTCTTGGGAGGTTTAAGTTTTTGAAATGGGGTCTTGCTAAATTGCCCAGGCTGGATTCAAACTTGTGATTCTCCTTCCTCAGCCTCCCAAGTAGCTGGGATTACAGGTGTGCATCACTATGCCCAGCTCCAAGAAGTTTCTGAATGTCCCTGATCCTGCATATCATTCACCCACCTCAGCTGCAAATGATTGTCCAGTGAGTGGGGAGCTTTTTCTTACTGAGAAGCAAAATGCATTTTGAAGAATTCTCTCTTCTGATCTACAATTGTTGGCAATGATGCTGCCTCCACCATGCTGGGCTGGTGTCCTGGAAACCTTTTGGTTGGGATGGTGTATAGTTTTTACATGGGTAGGTCAAGTAATAGTGACTACCTGAAGAATCAGTTGAAGAAAGACCCTGAGAACAGGGCTCTTAAAGATGTGTTAAAATTGATTGTCCATGTCTGTCATGGGAGAGGGATGGGGCAGTGTCATTTCCCATAGTTGGTATTTACCCATCTCTATAGTCTAAAGAGGAAGGCAATATCCTGAAAAAGTGCACTCAGGGGATTAAAAGGGAGGTTTCTTTGCTTTTCTTCCAGAATATGTCATTGCCTATAAATTCTTCAAACAGACCTCTTGATTTTCTGGAAAATATTAGGGATGGAGAATATTAGTTTTACTTTAGTTTGATTTCTTTTCTAAGGAGGCTTCTAAATAAACCACCTGGAAACATTCATAGCTTGAACCAAGAGGTCTTCGTAATATGTTGCTTTTGGTTACCAGGTCCAGAATTCTCTACAGTGAAGTTTCTTGCTGAAGGTTAGGCACTTTTAACAATTGCCCTAAAGTCAGGAGGTCAGGATGAGGGAAAATGCAGCTGAGAAACTGGTCCATCCAGAGGGGGTTTTGTGTACTTGCATTACCTTGGCTGCCTTCACATCTATTATCCCAACCAAGTCCCACAATGACAATTCTAAGCAGAGTTTATAAAGGACAAAATAGAGACTCAGAAAGGAGGTTAAGTAACTTGTCCCAGGGTCACACATTTGATAAATTCAGAGTCAAAAATCAAGTCTATCTCCAGAATTATTTAAGGAATGTTAAAAGGAAAACTTCTGACAAATTAAATTTAGTTGCATTTAATTGAACAAAGAATGATTTGAGAACTACACAGCCCCCAAAACCAGAATGGATTCAGAGAAACTCCAGAAGTGCAATGTGGTCAGGCATTTATGGACAGAAAACAGAAATGAGGTACAGACAGAGTTGAACTGGTTACTGCTTGGCATTTGCCTTATTTGAACATGAGCTGAACAGTTGTAATAGACTGAAGCTTAGCTGCTATGCTTGGCTGAGACTCAGCCATTTGTTACAAAAGTAAGTCATTTAGTTTACATACAAAGTTATGTAGCAGTTCATTATGTAAGAATGTATGGTGGCTTCCTACGGCCAAATTTGACCCACTTCTAGTAAATACAAAAAAATTATACATCAACACTTTGAAAAAAATAATTAAGGTTTGCTCCTCATAGATGAAAACATAGAAAACTAATAAGCTAAAATGTTGTGAAACAAAATAATGTGAAATTATGAAGGTTAATTTATAAATTCTGAATAATGAGTGAAATGAAAGATGCCTAAAATGTGAAGTCAGAAATATGGAATTAAAGAAATCTGTTTTAGAAGAGAGGTTTCTTAGTTTTGAAGCATGGAAACATAAAACATATTTTTATAATTCATTAATTCATTGAAACTTCTCAAATAATGAGATAATAACAACTTTCCTGGATAAAGCAAGAATTCCCACCCTTTCCTCACTGAAGAACATATTAGGGGCTGGGGTTGTGGCTCAGTGGTAGAGCATTTGCCTTGCACATGTGAGGCACTGGGTTTGATCCTCAGAACCATATAAAAATAAATAAAGGTATTATGCCCATGTACAACTAAAAAAAACATTTTTTTAAAAAGAACATATTAGACCTTCCTAGTTTTTGAAAGCAGACCACCACCAGCAGGATCTAGGAAAGCACTAGTACCTCTTACATTTTTCTCCTGGGTTGGAGAAGGCACTGCAAGTACTCTTTCTGACCCACTGTCACAAGCATGTGTAGAGAACCTATCAGAACAGACTTCAGAGGGGCATAAATAATCAGCAAAGAAGTGTCTTGAGATCAGGCAAGTTCTGATCCATCAGAAGGGAAAGAACTTGTAGCAGATGCCAGGGACAACACCTAGTGCTAGAGAACTTGGTAAGTACTATACATGGGAGATGGTAAAAGAAGTCCATTTGATGATAACTTGTATTGTCTCGGTATTCTGAGCACCTAGCAGGTGACTGTGGGACTTCAGCTCTCACTTTGAGATGACCTGAACTACAGATAACCATGAAAATATTCACACCATGTATCTGCATTACACTTCCTTTTCCTACATGATAGAAGAATGTAGTTTTTCTACTATACTCTGTTGATGTAGTGAATTACGCTGATTTTCAAATACTGTGTTCTCTCATGACATGGGGAGGGTGGAGGCATTCTGCAGAAGACAGCACACAAGCTCGCAGGTATCTCTTATTCTACAATCATGAGGACCCCATCCTCATAACCTATCTAAGTCAGATTACCTCCTGTGATACTGCGATACAGTAAGAAATACATATTTGATCATCTCCCCAGTTCCTGGCAGAGAGCATTTAAAAATTCTTGAAACAGTTCCTGAGTGCTAGGGGTGAAAGCAGTATCATAATAAGCCCTCTCCAGCCACTTCTAACTTTATGCTAATGAGGTGACTCCTTGAGGTTGGGGTCTGATTGCTAGAGAGAGAAACACGTGATCAGAGCGGGGACTTTCAGCCGCAGCCCATAATTTCTGGAAGGGAAGAGGAACTAGAGAGTGAGCACAATTTGTCATCAGTGATTTAATCATCATGCTTACAGATCTTCCATTAAAAATATACTAAATGATGGGGTTCAGAGAACTTCTGAGTAGGTGAATGCTTCAAACCACAGACAGGACATAGAAGTTCCACACCACCTCGCCATATTTTGCCTACGTGTCTCTTCCACTTCATTATTCTTGAGTTGTATTATTCTTACTTTAGTACTGGGGATTGAGAACCCAGGGGCTCTTTACCACTAAGCTACATCCTCAGCCTTTTTTTTGATTTTTTTATTTTGAGACAGGCTCTCACTAGGTTGCTCAGGCTGGCCTTGAACTTGCCATCTTCCTGCCTCAGCATCCAGAGTCACTGGGATTACAAGTGGCAGATGTAAGTGCAGTGCCTTTCTGACTCAAGGTAGACAGTGTCAGAACTGAAATAAATCATAAGACACCCAATCAATGTCCTCAGAGAATTGGAGAATTGCTTGGGCAAAAAAGGAACACCTGCTGTCTGAAGAAGCGTCTTGTGAATAGAGAAATAAGTTTTTTCATTTACTTCCCAAAGGCCCATGCTGCACATCGTCACATTAAGGATTAGAGTTCCAACGTAAAAACTGTGGGGGTGGGAATATGATCCAGTACACAGCACTGTCAAAAGAGAAAAGTTCTGCTGGGTACAGTGGCACTGGCCTATAATCCCAGTGGTTTGAGAGACTGGGGCAGGAAGATCACATGTTCAAGACCAGCCTCAGCAATTTAGGGAGGCCCTAAGCAAAATAAAAAATAAAAAGGGACAGGGATGTGGCTCAGTGGTTAAGCACGCATAAATTAAATCCCTGGTACCAAAAAGAAAAATTAAATAGAGAAAAGTTCTAATTAGTACTGCCCTTGCTCTTTTGTCTTGAATTTGGATAAATTGCATTATGAGAGTCATCTCAAGACCAAATGAGACAAAAAACTCTAAAGATGGCAGAAAATATAGATAGACCCTGGGTCTTTCGTAATGAACAGTGGAACCACTATCAACAACTGCCTTTCTTGGGGCTTCTTGTGATAAAAGAAACCCCGTCGAATAGGCCATTATTGGTTGGGTTTTCTCAAACTTCAGACTAATTCCATTGGCAGGGATGCACTTGTTCATCTAAACACTGAAGAAAAGTAGTCTTAGTAATAATGATCAAACACACCAAGGATAGGATAGGCAATGTGGCTACACTCCATGACCCAGTCCGTATTATTGTCATTCAGTTTACGTTTGTATCTACAGAGAGTTTTTAAACTGGTGAGAAACCTGTCCACTGACTATGATATCAAAACCCAAAATATTTTGCAAACTCTTCCCAATGACATGAAGAAAAGAAGAGCTTGGATAAAGCAATGCAATTTGAGGAGAGGGCAAAGCAAGAGCCAGTGTTCGTTCCTCCTGCCTAAAAGCAAGGAAAATGGTGAAGCTGAGCACTTTCCTCAGTGATTGACCTGGGATTCCTCAGATGGGATTCTGGGAAAACTCCTGCTTTTCCTAAATCCTGGCTGTGGGGAATTGGGTGTAAAAAATTAATACTTCTTTGGCTTGCACTGTTTACTGTTTGTGATCATAGAGTCCCAAAGTGGGTGTCATCTGTTAGAACTTTCTTGATTACAACACTGAACACTTCCTTCATGCTAATGCAAGGTGTGATTCAAATAGCAAGCAGCAGTGAACTGGCTTGAGTAGGACTAGTCTTGCTAACTGCTGAGGGGTTGAGAAGAAGGTAAAGAGAGAGTCTAAGTCTTCCATCCTCTGAGGCAGGAAAACCTTGGAGAGACAAGGACAGGAAAAGCCCTCCTTCTTGGCCTTTGTGGTGTAGACAACTAGGTGTTTCCAAAGAATCCTGAGAGATGGCCATGCTCCCACACCCCAACTTTTGGAACTGCCATCACAGATAATTTTAAACTAAGAGGCCTAATAAAGACAATAACACACATGAGGAGGAAAACATAGAATAATTAGAAAAGGTTTAAAGAATGTGTACATGACAGAGAAGTTGAAAAAATTAGGACCCTGTAAGTAGATTCATTTACAGCAAAAACAAAAAGGACTTCCTGAAACTTGAACAACAAAAGGAAAGGGGGAAAGTCATGCATGAGATTTGAATTAGGGGCCAAAATGTGGAAGAAAGATCTCAAATCATGCAACAAAAATTATTCCTTAACCAGAGAATTTTTAAAAGATCTACCCACTTCCAGACAAAATGAGCAAGACACACGCAAGAGAATCCGAGCCAGCCATCAGACCTTTCCTGCAACACTAGAAACTAGAATATGGTGAATGTTTTTCAGGCCACTGGACATAACCCCAAATAACTATGCCCAACCTAGACAACACTACCTGGAATGAAAAAAAAGAGTTGTGGCTAACCAATGATTCAGAGAATTTATAACCTCATCGAAGGAAAACACCGAGAACCAAAATAAGAAGATAAAGCAAGCAGAGGAAAAAGAGGGTGAGCAACAAACTGTGATAAACCCAAGAAACACAAAGGCAAACCAAAATGCACGAATCAACCCTACGTGACAAAGAACTGTTCCACCTGAAATGCTACAATGCCCTCTTAGGAACTACAGATACAAATGGTTCTTTATCAAGATAATGATGGCCTGTCTGGAAATACACAAGCTAAATGCTGGGCACTGATTACTGATCAAGAAGACACTTACTCTGGAAATGATAATTGTCTAGAACTTTGGAAATTTATATCAGTAAAACTTGAGAAGCAGACAGGGGATGGGAAAGGAGAGTAAACGTATCTTTAAGTATTTATTTTGGAAGTTGAGCACAGTAGAGCACACAAGTAATCCCATCAGCTTGGGAGTCTAAGGAAGGATGATCACAAATTTGAGGCCAGCCTCAGCAACTTAGCAAAGTCCTAAGCAACTTAGTGAGACCCTGTCTCAAAATCAAAAATAAAAAAAAGGCTAGGCATGTTGTTGCTCAGTGATAGATTGCCCTTGGGTTTAATCAGTAACATTTAAAAAAAATTTTTTAAAGTATATTTGGGGGAGGGAAGGGGAGTCAAAGTATTCTAAAAATTGCATTTTGAGGGTTGATGGGGGAGATAAGAGGAGGACTACTATGATTCTTTTTCTTCATATAATAGTAGGTAAATATCACTTTGATTATTAAGGCTAGAAAAGGGAAGATAATTTTTGGAAAAGTGCAGTACAAAATTCACATTAACATGAGAAAAAAAAGAATGAAAAATAAAAAAGAAAATAATGTAATAAATCAAAAAAATGAACATAATAAAGAAACAAAGTAAGTGTGCACACTGAACACACTTACTGAAAGGAATTACCAGGTCAAAAAATAAAACCCCGAAATGAGGAGCTTATAGAAAACACCCTTAAAACAAAGGATCAAAGAACAGTTGAAAATAGAGTAGAACATGAGTTATCTACTAGAAGAGGAAATATAAATCAAAAAGCATAAGATGAAAATAAAGATAAAAGTACAATAAATGAAGTTATAAGTCTAATAAATGTGCAAAGAAAATACAAAGCAAGAGCTATTAGCAATGTAAGGAAAGTTTGATAAAAAAAAATTTCACATATTTCTTTTATTACTGGCCAGCTCTCAGAAAAAAAAATGACTAATGCTATAGAAGAACTGAAAAACAAAATCAGTAACTGTCTCACTGATATTTAAAAAGACTTATATCCCTCAAATCGAAAATGCACATACAATAAACAGGTCCACAAAACCTTTAGAAAAGCAACAATAAACTTGGTCTCAAATGAAACCTTAAATTTTATAAAGATTTATAGAAAACTGAAACATCATAAAATTGTTTTTGAAAAGTTCTTAACTCCATGAAGATTAAGAAACACACATATATCCAGGTATGATGGCACATGCCCTGTAATCCCAGCAGCTTAGGAGGCTAAGGAGGAATATCGAAAGTTCAAAACCAGCCTCAGCAACAAGGTGAGGCCCAAAGCAACTTAGTGAGACCCCCGTCTCAAAATAAAAATATAAAAAAGGCTGGGGATGTGGCTCAGGGGTTAAGCACCTCTTGGTGACAAAAAACATGTATAGACAACTCTTGAATAAAGGAATAAAAATTATAATTCCACATGAAGAAAAAACTAAAAGAAGCATAGTCCTGTAGAAAAAGTAGAAACCTAAATTCTTTTTTTGCAAAATATAAATGATCAAAGTTAATCCAAAAAGAGGACATTCTGAACCAAAGATAGTGAGTGGGAAGGTGATTAAAGATCCCACCTTTAAAAAGGCTACAGAACCAAAAAAATTCTTCAGCAGAGTTCCACCAAATCTAACAGATAATTTCAAGGAACTCTAAACTGTAGAAAAAAGATGAAAAGTTCCCCAACTTAAAGAAAAAATTGTTCTTTTTAGATATACATGACAGTGGAGTGTATTTTGGCATAATATACACTCATGGGAATATAACTTATCTAATTAGGATCCCATTCTTGTGGTTGTACTTGATGTGGAGTTACCCTGGTGATGTATTCAAATATAAGGATAGGAAAATTATGTCTAATTAATTCTACTGCCCTTCCTATTCCCATTCCCCTTTTTCTAATCCAACAGACTTCTATTCTTCCCTTCTCCACCCTCCCTTGTTGTGGGTTAGCATCCACATATCAGAGAGAACAGTCAGCCTTTGTTTTTTGGGGATTGGCTTATTTCACTTAGCATGATATTCTCCAGTTCCATCCATTTACTGATTCCCCAACTTGTTTTATGAAATAAGTATAACTTTCCAAAAGCTCTATTAAAAAGTGTGATACACATAAAGTACACAAATAAGTTGAATGAACTTTCATAAACTAAACAATGTGATGTAAACAGAGACAAACATGACCAGCACTCCAGAAGGCCCCCCACACTCCCTTTTTCAGGCATAGCCTCCTTCCCTGCCACCAAGGATAGACACTTTTCTGATTTGTAACAGCACAGATTAGTTTTGCCCACTTTTGAGCTTTATATAAATAAAAAGTATACAGTACTACTTCAAATTCGGCGTTTTTATGCCTGATATAACATTTTTGAGATTTGTCCATATATTGCATGTAGTAACCGTTCATTTTCATTACTGTGTATTTCATGTTAATATTAACAAATGTATTCATTCTACAGTTAACGGACTTTTGGGTAGTTTTTGAATTGAGGCTATTACAAACAGTGTTGCTACAAACATTCTGGCACATAAATTTTAGTGAACATATGTTTGCATTTTATTGGGTATACACCTAGGGGTAGAATTACTAGATTCCATGGTATGAATATTTTTGTCTTTAGTAAAATCTGCCAAATTGTTTTCAAATATGTTTGCATCAATCTACACCCTGATCTGCACTCTGGTTACTCTCACATCCTTGCCAAACTGTGTAATTTTTATATCTAATAACAGTTCACTGAAGAAAACTATATTAATATCACTTATGCATATGCATCTAAAGTTCTAAATAAGAAAGATCAGTAACTGAAACATAGATTTTAAAGAAAAGTCCAACACATTATGACAAAAAGGCTTTATTCCAAGGAGGCAAGGGTATTATAATGGCAGAATTTATACATATAATTTAGCAAGTCAGCAATTTTGATCAGCTCTAAAGATGCTGATAAGTCATTGGATGAAATTCAGTGGCCATTCCTAATAAAATATCTTGGCAAAATGGGAAAAAACTGATTTGAATTAGACAAAGGTTACTTAATAAGGAGCAATACAAATATCCTAAATAATAAAATACTCAAAGCATTTCAACTAAGGTCAGTAAAAGACAATAATGTCTGTCACCATTATCACTCAATATTTGGTTGGAGTTTCTAGACAATTAAGATTTCAGAAAAGAAGAGAATTTGTCAAACATTAGAAAAGACGAGATAAAATTATTTTTGTCAATGTCAGAATTACATTTCTAAAACTCCCAGGAGATTCTAGTAAAAAAAAAAAAACCTGCTAGAATTAATGAGAAGATTTAATAAACATATATAATAAATTTGTTGAATATAAGTATACAAAATAGGTTTTGTCTTTGTTCTAAGATCTTAGAAATGAGAAAAAAAATCACTCATAATAATGACCAAAAGGTCAACAGTCATAAATTTAATAAGACAGAACTTAAATGAAGAAAATTCAAATCTTATTTTGAGATATTGATAAGATATATTATTAATAAGATCTGAACAAAATAAGATGTTCTTAGATGGGATGACAATATCATGTCAAACTTCCCCAAATTAACTTTCAGCCCCTGATTGGGTAAAATTGGGATTAAAATGTCATAAATTTCAAATGCTTGAGAACAGACAAGAAAGGCAGTAAAAAGAATAGCAGGGACTGGGTGTGGTGGCTCAGACCTGTAATTCCAGCAACTTGGGAGGCTGAGGCAAGAGGATTGTAAATTCAAGGCCAGCCTCAGCAATTTAGTGACTCTCAGCAAGACTCAAACTAAAAAATAAAAAGGATTGGGGGTGGGGGGAAGCTCAGTAGTAGAGTGTCCCTTGGTTCAACCCCAGTATTAAAAAAAAAAAAACACAGCAGAGAGTGAGATGAAAAAAGTTCTGCTCTACCATATTATGAAACCATATTATAAAGCCACTGTAACTGAATCCATATGAAATTGCCATATAAAAAGTGTAAGTGAAGCATATTGAGAAATAAATCTCATTGTAATGAAACTTTCACATATGAAAAAGTCAGCATTTATTGGGAAGAGTTTCATTTAAAAAGAGTGCTGGACTGGCAACCTACTTGGGAAAAATAAAAATTAGATCTATTGCTTACATTTTACAAACATGAAAAATTAAATGCAGTAAAGACTTAATTGTAGAAAATCAATATCAAAAAGATTCTCCCCAAACCAAAAACTATAGATCCATTCTAGTTGACTACACATGATACTCATGATCGGAGAACTTCTTACAGAGTACTTGAAGAGTTTACAAGTTATTGTAAATACTTATACAATATAAAACAGTATTAATATGCTTATATACTAATATAGTTTTGAATGGCAGAAGGTGTCATAAATACAGTCAACAGAAATATTATATAGAGTTGGAGAAAAAATAGCAAATAATAAAAGAGGTTTACATATAAAAAAAGAGTACTTATAAATTAAAAAAATGAAACAGGAAAAATGTTAAAATGAAAAAAATTAAAATTAATAAAAATTTAGAATGTAAATTTAAACATGCAAATATGCAATTCATTTAAGAGAGAACTGCAAGTGGGTAAATGCTATACGGAAAAGGTACCCGTTAAGGTGGTTAATAAAGAGTTGGAGAATATTTGCGATCAAGAGAAAAAAGGCTTTAACATACATAACATGAAAAAGCTCGAATAAACCAGTTAAATTAAAAAAAAAAGGGGGGGAAAAATAAGAAGAAAAATGAGAAATAAACATACAGGTATAATTATGAATATTGTGGTAGGCAAAAGTCTCACATGGCTCCCATGAACTTTAACCCTGGTGTTCCTTCCATGACATGCCACATTACAAGGCAAGGGGACTCCGAAGACATAACTAAGGTTACTAATGAGTCAATCTTCACATATCTGGGTGTGCCTAACCAAGTCACAAGAGCCTTTTTAAAAGCAAAGCGTTTTCTCTGGCTGGTAGCAGAAGAGAAAACAGTCAAAGAATGCAAAGATTTGATAAACCCTTGCTAACTAATTGAAGGAACTACGCTTAAGGACCAGAGCATAATCCCAGGAGCTGATTGACAGCCAACATAAAGATAACCTCCATCCTACAACCTTAAGGAGAGTGGAAGTGAATTCTTCACCAAAGCTTTCAGGTAAGAGTCCACCCTGGCAAATACCTTGGTTTCAGCCCTGCTGGGACCTGAGCAGAGAGCTCAAGGGAATCCACCTGAAGTTCTAACCTACAGCATTTTGAGATAATAAATGGTTATGTTTTAAGGCCCAAATTTGTGGTAATTTGTTATGTGGTCACAGAACACTACTCACTCATGAGACAATCCAAATGATCAAGTAACATGGAAAGATATCTAGATTTATAGTAGCCAAGAAAGTGGAAATTAAAATAACACTGAGAAATCACTACACTCACCAGGCTTAGGGTTTTTCTTTTTCTTCTTCTTTTAAGTGTTATGGTATCTAATGCCAGTAGGTATACAGGGAAAAGTGTTTTTTACACATTTATTGATAGAAATATAAATCTTTCCAGCCTTTTTAGGAAACAATCTGTCAACATGAATTAAAATTTAAATATACATATCCTTGAATCCGCATTCTACTCCAGGGAATGTACTACTCATAAGTAAAACCATCACAATCACACAAAAAAAAAAATATATACACACACACAGAAATGCTTATTATAATAGTAAAATCCTAGTAACAAAGGAAATACCCATTAATTTGGAAGAGGTTTGATAAATCATGGTATGTCATCACAATAGAGTAATATACAACTATTAAAAAGAACAAAATAAGAACTATAAGACTTAGAAGGATTACCATTATAGATTGTTGAAGGAGAAGTGAGATTCAGAGAATATATAATTCCATTTATAGCACATGGCCCACTAAAAATTATCTATAGATTATCTGGATTGTGTGCTAAAAAATGAAAGTGACATATATGCAGACTCATACATACATATATATGTATAATGCTAATGATGAACATTAAATTTTTAAAAAAGCTGTAGAGTAATATGTAGAATAAGACAGAAAAAACCCCTAATAATTATGTATATATATATATATTTGTATGAACAATTAGAAAGGTACATACTAGGGAGGAATGAAGGGGTAAAGTGGGAGTTATTTTGATGTTATATGCCTTTCACTGTTTTGTTTTCAAATTAACTGTATTAAATTGTCTTACTCTTTTCATTTGTATCACTTTTTTCCCCTTTGGCAGTACTAGGGATTGAACCTAGAGGCACTCTTGAGTGAAATCCCCACCCCTTTTTTATTTTTGAGACAAGGTCTTGCTAAGTTGTGGAGACTGGCCTCAAACTTGTAATCCTCTTGGCTCAGCCTCCTGAGTAGCTAGGAACATCAGTGTGTGCTATCAGAGAAACGTCAAATAAAATTTATTTTTTTCTTCAACACTTCTTATTAAGATTCCATATATTTTACTTGTCAGTTCTCCCAGTGGGCCTTAAAGGTATATCAGGTGAAGACTTCTGTCTGTTCATGACTGACTGCCAGCCCCTAGAATTGTCTGGTGCACAGCAAGCACTCAAATGTAGGACGACCAGGGAAGGAAGGGATGCCATTAACAGGGTTGAGTGATACTTCCTTCTCTCCTACATGCTCCATTCAGTTCCCAGATGAGCAGCATGTCAGTTGCAACATGAGAATGTTCCCTTGAGCATTCTGCTGCACCTGCATGTGAGGCCCAAATTCCTTCCCAGCCGGGCATCAGTAGAATCATATCCACAGATCTAAATGCATGTGAGCACTATCTAGGGACTCGCAGGGATTATTTTTCTTTATTTTTGATGATCAGGATAGATGGGCTCTCTGATTACTTACCAACAAATATTTGAATTCTTCCTATAGGCAAAAGGCTGAGAGAGAATAGAAGAAAAACAAACATGGTCCCTGCCTAAAGGAGCTTATAAAGGCAGACGCAAACAATTGTGAACATTTTGTTAGGTGACAAAGGAGCAGTACCTAATATACAAAATCTGATGGTTGAGGATGGAGGAGAGTCAAGACATTCAGCAAAATACTCATTACCTATGCCCCATGCCTTGGGGGAAAAAAATCCAAAAGATTTTGAATGATAATATATATACTTTTTTTATACATTGAAGGCACAAAATTGCCTGGATCCACAGTCAAGTTTGAAAGTATAATCATTTTTACCTCCACAGAGTCATGATGTTTCTAAAGATAAAGAAGTCTGTTTGTAAATGTGGGTGGGTGGAGAACACCTGCAATCAGTAAGTAATTTATAGAAATAAAGGAATTCATTGTCTTGCTTGTTGAAAAGAATGACCTTGGGAGTACAGGTGTCTCTTCAATATGGTGATTTCATTTCCTTCAGGTATATATATACAGTGGTGGGTTTGCTGAATCATACAATACTTGTTTTACAATTTTCTGAAGAACCTCCATAATGTTTTCCATAATAGCTGTACTAATTTACAATCCCAACAGTATGTAAGAGTTCCTCTTTCTCCACATTTTGACCAGCACAATGGGATACTATTCAATCACAAAAAAGCATGAAATCCTGTTATTTTCAATAGCATAGATGGACCTGGAGAACATTAAGTTAAATGAGGTAAATCTGGCACAGAAAGACAAACACTGCATGCTCTCATTCATGTGGAATCTAAAAAAGTTGATTTCACAGAAGTTAAGAGTAGAACAGCATACCAGACCTGGGGAGAGTAGGGGGAAGATGAGGAGAGGTTAGCCAACAGGTCACTGTTAGATTTATATAGGAGGCTGAGGTCTAGTGTTCTACGGCACAGCAGGGTGAATATGATTAACAATGATGATCACTCTCTCTTCAAAATAGGAGAGGATTTGGAACGTATTCACCATAAAGAAATAAATTTAAAGTGGTAGATATATTGGATAATGATTAGTTCAGGGTGATTAGTATATGTGTAAACTATACCTCATAAGCATGTACAAATAACATGTGCATAATTAATTTTTTTAATTAAAAAAGGTGGGATTTTTTTTTTTTCGGGTGTGTGTGTGTGTGTGCATCAAACCTATGGGTACTCTTCCTCTGAGCTACATCCTTGGCCCCTTTTAAACTTTTATTTTTGAGTTTGGGTCTCACAATCGTCCTTGTCTCAGCCTTCTGAGCTACTGGGATTACAGGTGTGTGTCACTGTGCCTGGATTGGAGCTGTTCGCTTTTTAAGGTCAAAAGTGATCATCTTTCCAGCCTACTTAAGGAGAAATGGAAGACAATGTGGCCCAGTTTACAGGGCTAGCTGCTTTTTCAGTTTGGTGTGGTACTTATTTCCACAACTTCACCCAAGTTATTTAGCACCCAAAGTAAACTTTCTGATGAAATTACTTTTGCTCTAGAAGAAGTTATCTTTATGTATGAAAAATTACAGTCTTGTTCCCAATTCCATAGGAAGGAGTAGTTGAAAGTCTATATAAATTAACATTTCAGCACATTATATAAAATCTATAAGCTTATTTCTACAACTCATGATTAATGTAAAAGTTTGCTTTCTGGGCAAATTTTTTTTTAATGTTTCCAGTTTTAGAATTCTTATATGTGAGTGATTTTCGAGTTTTCCTACCACTATCCTTAATTTGATGATTCTATTACCTACCTTTGGTTTGAGATTATAGATTAGTAATCTGGAACATAACACTGGATCTTACAAGGGCAGAAAAAAATATGGCACATGAATTAATAATACCAATTCTAGTACTCCAAGTGCTAGTTAACATGTCTAACTGTGGGATCTTCTTTACATGACTGGGCTAATTAGCTTTCTAAAGAAGTACACAGGAAAACTCAATGTGGAGTGCATTTAGACCAGTCTCTCCCATGTAAGGTAGGTGACTAATCACCAAGGATGAGAGAATTTTCTAAGAAATAGTAGGATATTGCAGATTCTGCACTCAAATAACCTGATCCTTCTTCAAGTTTGAAGCCATTTTTAATCTAATATCAATCAGTCTAATATCAACTAAGACTAACAGAGTTTTTGTAGGAGTTAAGCGATACTTAAAGTGAGTCATTTTCTCTTTGGCACATTTTTGGATTGTTGTTTGGTTTTGCAAGTACAAAGAATGTACAAAATTAAAGTTTCTATCCCAAAGGGCCAGAAGTTCAGTGGTAGAGTGCTTGCCTGTGTACAAGGCCTTGAATTCATTCCCAATACTGAAAAAAAAAAAAATTCTGTTCTGGAAAATATGGATTCCAATTTTTTGAATCTGAGAGCTCTGTCAGTGTTTCTTTATAGAAAATCGAATGTCCTAGTCATTGGAACTGAGAAGTTAATAAGTGGAGGATGCTTTGTAATTGTGGGGTCTGTATTAAAGGGTATGCTAAACTTTCAGATGTTTCTGGGAGTATGTTAAGTGCTAGGACAATGCTGAGACCCTTCAAAAACCCAGTGGTCTCGTGAAACTGAAGATCAGACTTCTGCTCTAACACTAGACTGACCCCAAAGAGTTCATCCATCAATTCATATGTAACTTTGAGTCCTTCTGACCATGTGAATTATATTATTTCAAAATTACTCCAGCAAATAACATCTCAGTTTTCATCAAAAAGGACGTTTCCAATACTACTGAAAAAATATGTGTATACACTGAAGGATATAATACTTGCTACTGCAACAGCATGCAGAACCCAAAGAGTAGTTTCAAAAACACCAGAACAGGTACATTTTAGATTCCATATTTGTATTGTGGCTCTAGACTACAACAAAAACAATTTGAGTTCTAGACAAGCAAAGCCTTTGAATAGTAATGATCCAAAGGGGCAGAGGGCAAGGAAGTCCTGGTTGTCTGTCAAGAAACCAAGCCAAAAAAAAAATTATTTTTATATATATAGGTGCATAATTAAAAAATTATTTAACACTTGAAAATTACAAAACCTATTTGTTAAATATACATATATCCCTCAAAGTATCACTGACCCAATCTTTAAGAGATAACTGTCTTTCTAAAGCCTCAAATTCTCTAATGATAAATTTCTCCATCTTTCTTGCAATCAATAACTAAGACTGTTTCATTACTTTGGATTCATATTTACTTTATCTTATACCCTTTTGGCTTCTCTGCACCCTTCTAACACCTCTTCAATAAAAACCCCAAATCAGATTGTATTAAAGCATTTTAACTGATTGCAAAGTCAAAGCTACATTTCAAATCTGACAAATATTCCAATTCATGAGACACCTATAGCATATTATCTATATTTGTACACTTTATTTAAAAACAAATAATACACTTTTGAGCCACCAAAAATGGATTATCATCATTAGCTTATCCATACCCTGAATTTACAAAAGAAACTTTTGCACCACAAAAATTAGCATTTGGATTAATTTACATTAATTGATACTTTAACTAAAATTTAAAATACCTGAAGATCAAACAATTAGGCCCAGGGCTCACCAGTTGGGGGCTTAGGTGTGGAGAGCAAGGGTTACTCAGGAAACTGAACTGATGATACCCTGAGATCAGATCTAGTAAACTAAAGTTGAGAAGACATAAAATAACCATTAGACTTAGTATTACAAAGAAGTGGTTCCTCCTAAAAACAGGAATTGGATCATATAGTTGGGATGGGTATGGGGATACCTCCTAATCTGGATTGAAAAAAGTGAGTGGAGAAGGGGGGGTTGTATTTGTTTATTCACAAGAGGCCAACTTCAGCCCAACAATGAGGAGAAAGCAGGGAAGGGAGTATATGGTAGACCAAAGACTTTCTCATGCTGATGATACCAAATTTAGCAGCTCTCCAGAAGTCAATTATAACACCATTCTCTGAGACATTTTTGAAGAGAGCTAACACTCAACAGGGGGAAAAATCATTCTACATTAACAAGGCACTCACTGGTTCACAGCCTGTTAAAAAATGCAGGCAGACATTAACCTAAATTAAAATGAACCTTCTAATTTGCATCAGAGGGATGACAAGTTTGTGGTCCCAGTTAAATCAAATCTAAAACTTGACTAGTAAAGATCCAGAAAACTCCAACCCCTCTGGCACCACTTGAGGAATACTGCTAGAATAAATGAGTGGAATCTAGGGGTTTCTTTTGGTTTAACATTTGCTTTTTTTAGATTATAAAAATAAAAGTGATGTTAAGGATCTGTTAAATACTTTGTCAACATGAAATTCCTTATACTGATATGGAGATCCAGTTGGATGACAAATATGGCCTCTTAAAAGCTTTTAGTGGCAAAAATAAAAACGATTCAAATAAAGTACCATGACCTATTCTTTGTTTTTAAACACAGATATGTTAGTTTCTGGACCTTCCCCAAAAATGGATTTTAGGAATTAATACATTTCACAAAAATATACATATTTTGATCAGCTACTACTTTTGTACAATCAGAATCCCAGTGTCAAACACTCAAAGTAATGCAATTACATACATAAACAAGTAACATAGCAGTTAGAGGCAACTTCTGAGTAAATAAAATGAAGGAAAATGTACTTAATAGTTTGGAAACAGCTTTCAAAGAATAAAGGAAGCTGAATAAAATTACATTTAGGACTCTCTTCTCATGTAAATTCAATAACAATTTTGTCTTTTGGTTGAAAACATCACACAGACATACACCAACCAGAGATAACCTCCACTCACAACATTGATGGTTAATTTTAAGCCATTCTTTCAAAGGAAAACTAAGAGTGATTCTAAACCTTTCAATCTGATTTGTGACAATACAACTTAAATGATAAAGCCTGAGAAAAGCACCAACATGATTATTAAATTGCATCTAACTATCATTTCAGATGTCATAAAAATTTGCTTTAGTTAAAATGGCAGCAACAACGAGGTAGATATGAGAGATGCCATTTAAATTCTTTAAGACTATTCTCAGGTGGAGTTTTAACTAGTTCAGGTGTTTAAAAATAATTTTTACTATTTGAATCTGAATTATGTAACAATTTCATGACATGCTTTTATGTAAGGGGAAACACATGAAGTACTAAAACAGCAAGCCTTTAAAAAAATTAAACATTAATGAGATCCCCTAATTTTGGTGAACCAAAAACTTTTCTTTTACCTGAACTTGACTATGATTAAAGAGTAGATATTTATTCTCTTACTAAAATTTCTAGGAATTCACATTCAAAATTCTTGCAAGTACATAAGGTGCTCAGAAGAGCACAAAGACAGCGCATGAAATGTCCCCTGAAGTCCTAGAGGTTGAGCATTACATTAAAAAAGACACTGATGGTCACAAATCAGGACCTTCACAGATTGACAAACACACACTCTCTCTCACTGTCCCCCCCACCCCCACCCCCTTACACAAACTCAATCTTCATCCTCACTGTAAGGCTGCATTTGTGTATATATATATTTTAAAGGCACCTCTCATTTTCTAACTATTGCCTTCTTGATGATGTATATTTTGTTAAAAAGCCTGAATGTTCAATGGAAATAGTTCAGTACTGAGAATGGAATATTTTTCAATTCACATTTGAATAGCCAGGTTTTCTTACATTCAGATTTTAATAAACTAGAATGACAGTCTTTAAAACAAGCATGCTAGCCTATAATGAATATAGAATATACAGTAATTTAAACATTTAGAACTATATATTATACTGCAAAAGCAAATAGCACAACACTCATCATAATCTGCTGTTACACTACCTCCAAAAATGAAAATAAAAAACAGTAAAATGCACCTATGGTTTATATTTATATATATATATAGTCTATATATTATATATATTCACACAATATATATAATATATATTTATAAAATATACATACATTTTAGATATTTTCAAATAAATCTTCATCATTATTTCCAAAACAAATTTATAGCAAGAATACTGAAGGAATGAAAGTCAGATAAACAAAAATTTTTCACAAAGTTCATTATCAGTGATGCAGATCGATTTCCCCCTTTTAGTCATAACTAAAATGATTATAAAAGCTAAATACTTTGCATAACTAATTATCTGTTTAATGGCAAAAACTGCTAAACTTGTTCAATAGAAAAATACTGAAGGTTATTATATCACTCATGTTAAATATTTGTCTATAGTCTGAGCAGCAAATGAGCTCCATGTGACAGCTGAGTTTTGAAAAGGGTACTGCAAGCTCCCAGAGATGTATCCACAGCATAATGAAAATAAGGCAGGGACCCTACCACCTGCTGATTTTCATACTATTCCAATACATTTCATCCAAAATATTTACAAATCAAGCATTATAAAAGCATTTCAATGACTGAATCTTGAATTTGTTCATTTTGTGAATTTCTATTAAATTTTCAATAGGCTGGGGGGAAAAGTCAAATACATGCATATGCTACCAGCTCACTGGAAGATAGCTTAGGTTCATTTCTAAGTTGAGATCTTACAATGCAAGGGTAGAAAAATCTCTTTTTATGTGCAGTATCCAATGGCACAGGACTGGCTTCCTAAGGAACTTTCAGTAGATCCATTATTTGCATTACAGTTTGCATATCTCATGGTTAATTTTCAATAACAGAAAAACTTCAACCATGAGGCATAAAATGAATTTTTTAAAAAAGTGTCTTGGTTTACAGAATTTCAGTGATACAAGTAAAGCAGGCACTCAAGACTTTGGAAGGTAATTAAAGCAATAACTAGTGGAACAATAGCTTTGCAGTCATCAATAATAAATATACCATGTAAGGGCATCTGGCTGGATTTTTCCAGTATTCTACAAATGTTAAGTTAGCAACACCCTTTCTTCACTTTGTGAACAATCCAATTTACAAAACACAATGTAGAATTTTATATTTTCATGGAAAGATAAGCATTCATCTGGTAGTTTATTTCTAGGTCAATTCACTCGATTGTACAAAGAAGTCTCTTAAACCTACATGTTAACCAAAGCACAGAGATGAAAAAGAAGCTGTATCAAAATACTATAGCATGACCATGTAACAATCAGGCAAATAACACAGGTCTTATAACTTTAATGAAAATTTGCCTGTATATTACAAAATTCTAGATGCAGATAAGCAGAAAAATTTTTTAAAAAGTATTGTCAATTATTGTCCACATTACCACAAGGTTTCTGCTTTGAGAAATGTACACATCAGAAGATTGCTATTACAATGAAATATATGGGGATAGAAATGTAGGAATTGTGATTATTATTATTTTGGTAATGAGGATCAAACCCAGAGGCATTTTACGACTGAAGGATATCCCCAGCCCTTTTTTATTAAGATAGCATCTCACTAAATTGCTGAGGCTGGCCTCGAACTTTCCTACCTTAGTTTTCCAAATTGCTGGGATTACAGACAAGCATGATGGCGCCTGGCTGAAGTGTAGGAATTATTTTAATGGGTTAAAATATTTATGGATACACATACACACACACACATATGTATATGTATTAATATATAAAAGACTGATAGTCTATTGGATATACATTTTGGTTAGACATTAATAATTTATTTTACTCTCTGGATTGATCTCTTGTCATTTGGGGCAAATAAGAAAAAAGTATGAAGAGCATGACAAGTTTAGGGAAAGATTCTGCATGGTAGGGCACTAGTTCCAGATAGCAGGGTAGTGGGAATCTCAAAAGTTGACCACATGTGGGTCACAAGTAAAGTGGACTCAGGGAAACCCAGTCTCTTAAGACATGGTTTTCCCAGGGAATAATACCGATTCACTGTGCATTACAAAGTGCATTCCAATTAAACAAGGGGGAGGAGCAGGGAGAGAGGATCTTTTGGCCAACATGAGGCATAAAATCTTCCACTCAGATTTTCAAGAGGTGGTTCTTCTCAGAGATACTAATAGAGAAATTATGGGAGTACGTTTGCTTTACTTAACTGCTCTGAAAGCAGCTGCCTGAAGTTAACCATATTCTCTGAACTATTAAAACATAATAATTATGAACTATTTTGGTAAGTGTCAGCATGAATGTGAGAGACAAGAAAGAAAAAGCAGAGATTATCTGAAGCATGGTTATGTGGCTATTGACAAATGAGTATGAGCAAATAACTTCCATGTTTTTCAATCACTGGTAGATTTCATCAATATGAGATAATCACTCTGGTACTATTAAATATCACATGAGTAAGGTGAATTTTAAAATAGAAATTATTATACAGCTATGCCCTGTTTGTCCTTAAAAATAACAGAATCTCAAACCTGAATAAGTTACTCCTTTAGTAAAAGCAAACTCTATCAACTATCTTTATAATGGTGAGTGCTTGACAGCTAAACTTTACAAGGGTACCAAATCTACTTTCAAATCTGTAATACAATATAGAAATCTGCTTGCAAAGTAAAATTGTTTAGCATTTCTGAATAATAATATATTTAACATATTATTGCATCTTTCCCCCCAATAGGTAAAATGTTTTATCACGTGCTTTATGCAAGCAGCCGAAGGAGAGCTAAATTAAAAATTCCTTTTAACACTGTCTGGTCATTATACACAACAGGGTTAGCAAAGCAGATACAGTAAAGATTAATGTTTTGATTACCTAATGTGTTTAATAAGATTTCTCAGGGGAGAAGTAGGTCCAAGTTTCCATTCTTTTATTCCTTCCCAGCCATCCAGCTTTTAATTATCCCTTATAGCATGCCCTATTTACTCAATAGGGACAAGCTAAATCTATCTTCGCTCAGGCCTGCCTAGCGAATTAGAACAACTTCAGAAATAAAAGCACATCTTTGGGGGAAATTTTGAAAGAGTTTACAGGCTCAAAGATTCAGCTGAGCTTGCAGCAACCTGAACAAACCTTAATTTTAGAAAACAGTATACGAATTGCAAAACTATACTTTAACAAATGTTCTCTGTGCTCCTTCAGCAGAACGAAAGGGCATGATGAGTTGATTCTTGCCCTGGTCTTCTGTATGTATCTTTTTTTTTGTGCAGCTGATTATTAATAAAGAGCTAGAAGTGAAGATGATGCATGGTGTCATACAAAGACTTTAGCCAGGGCATCAGCTCCAGCACTGGCTATATAGCATTTGGATGGATGGAAAGCTACATCATGAATGGATTCTTCAAATTTTTTCCGATGAGCTGTGAATTCTTGTATACACGTCTTACTTTCTAGATTCCATAAACGTATTGAACAGTCATGACCTATACCAAAGGAAAGGAAATTGAAAGGAAAGATTATATTAATATGAAAATGATAAGAACAAGTTAAATAATCTATATTTGATGTACTTACTGCCAGACATCAAGTATAGTCCATTAGGATCAACTGCTAAACTTGTAACAGCTTCTAGGTGGGCTACCATCGAGTGGATCAGTTTGCCTTTGGAAAAAGAAATGGTTACTCTTTATAGATAATTTTCCTCATCTTTCACATATTCTAGCTAAATGTTATACTGGTTCCTCCAATTATCCCTCTCTGGGTCTTTACTATATAAACAACTTTTCCGTCAGCTAAAACCACATGTTCCTCTACTTCTTCTAATCATTATTATGTTGAGGGGAAAAAAGCAGCTCAAATTTCAGACTATATATTTTTTCTTTTAAACCACAAAAGGGAACTCATTAATTTCTATGTGTTCATTAATTAGAACTTAGACATTATTAATCACTTATTTGCATCCCTTAGCTATAGAAAAATTATATGGGCATATGGGAACAGATAATTCAAATTCAGAGAGAAGAATGAAACTGAGACAAACCAAAAGAAAACATGGCCATAATTCTGGTGAAAACAACATACAGAAAAGAATTAAGAACAGTAAATTACTCATCACTTGCAGCTAAACCCAGTTGGTAAAAGTCACTATGTTAGCAAGGTCAACAGCACATAGGGAAATATGGCTGCTAATAAAGAGTGCTTTCCTCCAAGCACAGCTCCTCGTAAATTTCCTTTACACTGGTGAAATGTAATCCAATAAAAACTGGAAAAGCCTCATGTTCCAATTCAAATTAATCAGGACCAAAATTTTATTATAACACAGAAAAGATCAGTCCATGGAAAAATAAATAAAACAAACCAAATGATTTGTAGGGTTTCCATCAGCAACACTGAATAGTGCAACCCAATAACTTAGTAACTGAATACTGAATAAGGCTGTTCAATAATTGAACAATTTTAAATACAATAATCTTTTTAATATTTATTTTTCAATTGTAGTTGGACACAATATCTTTTTTTTTAATTTATTTATTTTTATGTGGTACCAAGGATCGAACCCAGGGCCTCACACAGTCTAGACAAGTGCTCTACTGCTGAGCCACAACCCCAGCCCCAAATACAATAATCTAATGTCTCTACTTTCGACACATTTCTCCATTTCCCTCATTTATTACAACATATCATAGCAAAAGATGATTTTTACTGATATTTGAATGAACATTTTATTATATTCTTAGTGATCATTGGCTCTAGGTCGTAAATATACCATTTACTCACTGTTAAACTAACCAAAGTGATTCTAAATTGCATAATAAAGACTGACTGGTCTTAGTGCATCTGAATAGACTGAACAGAAACTGAACAAGGAGAGCATTTGTTGTAGTACCTAGTCCTTGACTATGCAGCCACCAAGAGAAGTCTCAATTAGCGTATTTTAGTAGAGATATTTTTCATGAAAATTCTTACCTGTATTGTTATCATAGAATTTGATATGCCTGTCTTCATGAGCAGTGATGCTGATTGGAAGAGTGGGATGACTGATGACTCTATTTATTTGGCAGGAAGAGTTGGCTGCTTAAAAGGAAAAAGAGCAACACGAACTAGTCAAGACCAAGAAGAACTGAATACTCACCAAAGAGGCTGAAAAAGAAAATAGTATAACCTTAGTTTGTTTTTAGTTCACTTTTCTCTATTTCCATAATTTCAATGTTAAAGAGAAAACTGATTGAGCTACACTTTAATGACATACCTAGAGGCACCTAAGAATTAGAATTTTCTTCTCCACTACCTGATATCTATGGGTGCCACCTAAGATTTAGCCTAGAATTACTGATACTTCTCATTCTACAATGTTCTGTGATACTTTTGCTACTTTAAAATAAAGTTTCATCATTACTTGCATGTAGATAATCCTTAAATTTAAATTTCATCCTTTTTATATACAAAGCTCCTTTATCAGATAGTTGTCATCTAAAGATAAACATGACAAAGAGAGCTTCTTAATCCTTAAATCTTCTCTTCTCGAGTTGTCTTTATCATTGTAAGAATGGTTATAATTTGACAATCTATGGACCACACCAGGTTTGGAATTTCGAAGTAGCACTGTAACATCCTAACAGTATTTTTTGTGTACTGTTTAAGAGTTTTCGAAGATATTTCAATTATATGCCCAATGAGACAGGCAGATCATACATTATTAGGCCCATATCAGTAAATACACCAAGAACCAAAATGAGTTGTGATTACCCTAACACCAGGTGACAAAACCAGAACCTAGTCTAATGTCTAACTCTACTCCAATCATACAAATCAGGTGACTGCCAAAACTGGTTCCTGAGCAATCCAAATTGCTCTGAAAGTCTTTTATCAGACGGGAATTAATAACTAGGAAGAACTTAAGTTTTATTAGTGTGTTTTTTAAAAAAAATCTTTATTTATTTTTATGTGGTGCTGAGGCACGAACACAGTGCCTCACACGTGCAAGGAAAGCGCTCTACCACTGAGCTATATTCCCTGCCCTAATTAATGGTTTTTATTAGTATTTTTTATACGGGAAAAAAGAAAAATTGACATGAAGATACCACAAAATTAAGCTATGTCATTATCATTATATCACCATCCAGGGAAAGGAAGGAGGTATCCTAATAAAAAAACATTATTGGGACAATTGGCAAAATTCCATAACTCAAATGGAACAGAATTCTGTCAACTTTAAATTTCCTAATTTGAATCACTGTAATGTACTATGTCAGAGAGTGCCCATGTTCTCAGCACCCATTCATTTTAAAAACACTGGAGAAGCTAGGGATCAAAGGAACTTAACATTATGAAGGCAACTTGTGACAAACCCAACAACGACATCATACTGAATGAAGAAAAACTAAAAGCATTTCCTCTAAAATCAGAAATAAGACAAAGCTGTCCACTCTTATCACTTCTATTCAATATAGTCCTTGAAACATTAGCCAGACATCATGCAAGAAAAGGAAATCAAAGGGATACAAATAAGGAAAAAAGAAGTCAAACTATTTGCTGATGACATGATCCTTTATTTAGAAGACCCCAAAAAACTCCACCAGAAGACTTCTAGAGCTTCTAAATGAGCTTAGCAAAATAGCAGGATACAAGATAAACGTCTGTAAATCAACAGCTTTGCTGTATTCCAAAAGCTGTGGAAGAAATCAAGAAAAACCATCCATTCATAATAACTTTAAAAAAAAAAATACTTGGGGGCTGGGGATGTGGCTCAAGCGGTAGCACGCTCGCCTGGCATGCATGCGGCCCGGGTTCGATCCTCAGCACCACATACAAAGATGTTGTGTCCGCCGAAAACTAAAAAATAAATATTAAAAAAAAAAAATTCTCTCTCATTCACTCACTCACTCACTCTCTCTCTTTAAAAAAAAAAAAAAAAAATACTTGGGAATTAGTCTAACCAAGGAGGCAAAAGAGAACCCTGAAGAAAGAAATTGAAGAAGACCTTAGAAGATGGAAAGAATTTCTATATTTTGGGACAGGGAGAATTAATATTGTCAACATGGCCATACTACCAAAAGTAATATACAGATTCAATGCAATCTCCACTGAAACACCAATGACGTTCTTCAGAAAAATTAGAACAAACAATTCTTAAATTTATTTGGAAGAATAAGAGACCCAGAATCGCTAAAGCAATACTAAGCAAGAAAAGCGAAGCAGGAGGCATCACAATACCTGATGTGAAAATACACTAACTATAGAGCTGTTATTAACCAAAACAGCATGGTATTAGCATCAAAATAGACATGAGGGCTGGGGTTATAGCACATGTAAGGCACTGGGTTCGATCCTCAGCACCACATAAAAACAAATAAAATGAAGATATCGTGTCCATCTACAATTAAAAAAAAAGTTTATTAAAAAATAGACATGAAGACCAATGAAACAAAATAAAAGACAGAGAAAAATCCACATACCTACGGCTATCTTATATCCGACAAAGGTGCCAAAAATATATTTTATAGAAAAGGTAGCCTTTTTAACAAATGGTGGTAGGAAAACTAGATAGCTATCTGTAGAAAAATAAAACTAGACCCCCATCTCTCACCCTGCACAAAACTGAAATTGAAATGGATCAAAGACTTAGGAATAGACAAGAAAGCTTGCAACTGCTAGAAGAAAACACAGGGTTAACAATCCATAATATAGGTACTGACAATGATTTCCTTAACAACCCCCCCGCCCCCCACAAAGAACAAGAAAAAAAAAATCAATAAGCAAAATGACATCAAAGTAAAAAGCTTCTGCACAGCAAAGGAAATGATTAAGAATGAAGAGAGATGGACATGGTGGCACACCACTGTAATCTCAGTGGCTTGGGAAGCTGAGGCAAGAGGATCACCAATTCGAAGCCAGTCTCAGCAAAACCAAGGTACTAAGCAACTCAGTGAGACACTGTCTCTAAATAAAATACAAAAATAGGGCTGGAGATGTGGCTCAGGGGTCAAGTGCCCCAGTGGCCCAGTACCCCAGTCACCCCCACCAAAAAAAAAAAAAAAGAGTGTGAAGAATAGAAGAATAGAAGAAAATCTTGGTCAGCTACTCCTCTGATAGGATTTTAAAATCCAGAATAGAGAAAGAACTCAAAAAACTCCCCAAATAACCCAATCAATAAATGGGCAAAAGAACTATACAAAAACTTCTCCAAAGAAACACAAATGGACAACAAATATATGAAGAAATGTTCAACTTCTCTAGCAATCAGGGATACGCAAATCAAAACTACACTAATATTTCATCTTACTCCAGTCAGAATGGAAATGATCAAGAATACAAACAATAACAAATGCTGGTGAGACTGTGGGGGAAAAAGGTACTCTCTTACATTGTTGATGGGGCTGCAGACTAGTACAACCCCTCTGGAAAGGAGTATGGAGATTCCTCAAAAATCTAGAGATGGAACCACCATATAATCCGGCTATACCACTTCTCGGTATTTTCCCAAAAGGTTTAAAATTGATATACCGTATACAGCTGCACAACTCACAATAATTAAACTATGGAATGAACACAGATAGTGGCATATATAAAAACACATACAAACGAGTTCTACTTAGCCATAAAAAAGAATAAAATTATAAATTTGCCAGTAAATGGATAGAAATGGAGAATATCATGCTAAATGAAATAAGACAAACTCAGAAACCCAAAGGTCAAATGTTTTCTCTCATATGTGGAAAGTAGAGTAAAATAAATGAAAAGGGAGGAAAGGATAGGATATCATAAAGGGAAGATCAATAATGTAGAAGGAGGAGATTGAGAGGCAGAGTGGAAGGACAGATAGGGGAAGGCAATAAAGAATGAATTCTTAAAAAATCATGTTATATGCATATATAAATATATATACAACAGGAAACTTCACCCTTTACATGTAAGAAAAAGAACCAATCAAATATAAATAATGAGCAAAGGGAAGTCTAGTAGAGGAAGGAGAATGGGGCAGGGGAAGGAAGATGGGTGAGAAAAGGGCAAGGGAAAAGGGGGGGCTCATGGACTGAAACTGAATTCCACGCATTTGAGTTTTCGGGATGAATCCACCAACTTTGTATAACTATAAATCTCTCTATAAATAATAAATATATGTATACACACATAATTACTTCAAAATAAAGAGTTAAAAATATAAATCTTAAAACAGTTACTATAAATTTATGTTTACATAATGGAAAATATAGCTAAAAACCAGTATACTCTTACTGAATTTTCATGTGGTTTCTAGAAATATAACATCTTAAAAAGTGAAGATGGATATTGTCAAATACAGTACAAAAATGTTATTTATCTACATTGAATGTAAAGAGATGCTTAGTTTTAAATTCAGACTGTGGATTTTTTTCTTCCAGAGATAATGCACCACTGAGCAATACTTTTTAATGTTTGGCAGAACAAAAACAATAACAAAAAGAAATACTTTAATTGAAATATCTCATATATTTTTAGACAGAAGGTAGAAAACAGCTTTAATTACTTTGAAAGGTAAAAAATAAATATGATGGAAATCAAATAATGGAAGCAAGCAAAATAAAGTTCTTACTTGATAATAATTTTAAGGAAGTTCCGCCATTTTAGAGTAAATCAGAGAAGCAGGCAAGATGCAAAGAACATCAGAATATTTGAAGGTTTAGCAGCCATTCTAAAAATGAATCTAAAACAATGCTCCACATATTCATATTTAGCTTGCAATTTAGAAATGATTCACTTTTTTTTTTTTAGTTGGATATGGACCTCATGCCTTTATTTTGTTTATTTTTCTGTGGTGCTAAGGATTGAAGCCAGGGCCTCACATGTGCTAGGCAAGCGTTCTGCCACTGAGCCTCAACCACAGCCCAATGATTTACCTTTTTACTGGGTTCACAAGTTACCTTTTACCTATACCACCTACCTCTGACTTTATCACAGTCTAATTACCATTGACATCAATTAGAAGAGAGGTAATTTATTGCAACAACAAATATCCTTCATTATTTTAAACTTAATATGAAATTCATTTTCACCTTGAAGCATATTTGGTTTTTACTTTTTTTTAAAAGACTGCTAAATTCCAAAGTAGAATAACATAATCAACTATAAATAACAAAGAAATAGTCCACAGTAGAAAGGAACGAAAGATTAATTTAATTTAGTGTGCTTTATACAACTCTAAAAGTACCAAAACTGGTAATTTAAGAAATGCCAGGGCATATTATAAATTTAAAAACTATCACTAATTTCAATAATATTGCTTTTGTTAAAAATGTTCTTGGCAGTCTTCTTCCAAAAATGTTTCCAGCACCAGGCAAAATGTCTTATTACTTTATGGTCACACTTCTTGGAGGAGGAAAAAAAAAAAAGAGATAATCTTATTCACCAGATTTTAACAACTGGTAGTAGTCATTAAACATCAACATTTGCCACTCAGAAATTTTTAAAAACTTAGCTACAGGACATTACTATCCAAAGTATATGTATGAAGACACAAATTGATGTAAATATACTTTGTAGACAACCAGAGATATGAAAAATTGTGCTCTATATGTGTAATAAAAATTGTAATACATTCCGCTGTCATATATAAATTTTTAAAAAATAGCTACAATTTCTGAAAGTAATTTTAAAAATGCTCACATCCTTCCTAATTTAATGTTGTTGTTTTTTTAAATTTTACTGTGCTTCATGTCACATATTTAAATATGACTTAAATTTACTTAAAGTCTATGGGTACAGTTGCACACTAACTATAATCTCAACAACTCAGGAGGCTACGGCAGAAAGACTCGAATTTAAGGCCAGCCTCAGCAACTTAAACAAACCCTGTCTCTAAAGAAAAAGAGGGTTGGGGATGTAGTTCAGTGGTAGAGTACTTCTAGATTAAATCCCTAGTCCCCATAATAAGCTAAAAATTAATTAATGCAAAGTCTAAAATCCGTAATTCCATAATCTAGATTTTTATTTTCTTATCTTTCTCTTTTACGTCTAAATAGCTCAAAGTTCTACTCAAGCCAACTTCTCCAAATAATTCTCATAGCCTATCAGAAAAAAAACAAAGAATAACAGATTAGGAAGTAAAAATGAAAAGGGCCAAAATGGAATGAAAGAAATTTTTGAGAGGGAGATAGAAAGACAAGTAAGTGCACATGAGCATACATGCATGCACATATACGTGTTTGGATATGCATGTGCAAGTACACACACTCATGTAATTATTTTTAAAGTTAGTTCTCAGATTAAAACAACATCATACATGTATGTTTTTTTCTTCAACTGTAACCTAAATTATGCTTGCCTGGATTATAATTAAAGATTAAATTATGCTTGCCTGGATTATAATTAAAGATAGAAGCTAGGTGTGGTGGCATATGCCTGTATCTGAGTGGCTCAGGAGGCTGAGGCAGGATGATCACAAAAGCCAACATCAGCAACAGTGAGGTGCTAAGCAATTCAGTGAGATCCTGTCTGTAAATAAAATACAAAATAAGGCTGGGCATGTGGTTCAGTAGTGCTCTACCACTGAACTACATCCCCAACCCTCTTTTTCTTTAGAGACAGGGTTTGTTTAAGTTGCTGAGGCTGGCCTTAAACTTGCCCCTGAGTTCAATCTCCAGTACCTGACAAAGATAGACAGCAGCCATTTAAAAAAGCCAAAAACCAAAAACCCAAACAAAAACAAAACAAAAAAGCCATTCTGTATTATATTCTTCATAATCTGAAAAAGCATTTATTTCCTGATCTCCTATATCCAATAAAAGTTTCATATTTGGAATTCTGATAGCCAAAGTGTGATCTACACTCTAGTTAGTAGTGAGCTGTATTAAGTTATATAATTAATATAAAGCTGATTAAAAATGAAATTATGAGTAATCCCAGCACCTCAGAAGGTTGAATCAAAAGAATCACAAGTATGAGACCAGTTTTAGTAACTTAGTGAAACTCTGTCTCAAAATAAAAAATTAAAAGGGGGCTCAGGGTGTAGCTTAGTGGTAGAACACCTCTGACTTCAAGCCCAGTACCTCCAAAAAATAAAAATAAATATAATAAAGGGTAGAATTAAAAACAGATTTTATTTTCTATTCAGAATAATGCCTTCTTCAAACAGAACTAAATATTAATTGTGTGTTATAAATCAATCTTGACTCATATGTGGGATAATTTAAATCCTGTTTCAAATAATATAGTTATAAATCTATGTAAAAGTTAACCCTTAAAAATCAATTGTAAATCATTATATTCTTTTAAGCAAAATGTGTTCTGAGCTTTAGGAAGCAGAATATTTTGTAATGACTCTGGAAGTTATAACTGATTAAGTTAAAAAACTGATCCAAATGCAAACCATTAAAAATTGGCATACATACTTGAATCTAAATTGGATTCTAAAGTAAGAATGCGTTGTTGGGTTTCCATGTTAAAGATGCTTGTATACCCTTTGCTGAATGATGCTACCATATGGCTCGGGTCACTGCTCACTAGATCCACAGAGGCAGGGATTCCCAATTCTAAAAGAGAACATATTTGGAGAATGGCATTTAAAGGGTTTATTTGACAATGAGCTCAAAATATAGAAAATGTAGCAATGTGCTCAAGTAATAGCATGATTTCCTTAAGAAGTATATAAGGTTTACCATTAAAATAAGAACTTTTTCACAGACACTCAATGTTAACACTATTTCTTCTGCAACTTTCTGCCTTATTGTCCTTACCTGTTTTATATATCTTCTACCTGCTATTCTGCTAGTATATTCATGGACTATAAACCTTGATTTAGAAAGCAAATGGAAAACAATTATGGACTACAAGTTTTGCTATTTCCATCTCAATCTGGTACTTAGAGTCACCCAAGGGAAATTCTTCATTTAAAAAAATCCATAATGGGCTGGAGGAGTGACTCAGCAGTAGAGTGCTTGCATAGCTCATGTGAGGCTCTGGCTTGAAACCCCAGTACCATCAAAAAAAAAAAAAAATTCATCTCTTGTTAGAAATTTTATGTCAGTAAAATTAAGGAATTAGATAAGAAATAATTTGTTAAAATTCAAAATTGAGGCAACATATCAAAATCTAAAAATAAGTTATGATAACTCAGGAAAAAAATTTTAAATTTACTGTGTAGAATAGTTAAATCTTAGAGTATATTTTTAACATAAAAACTAATACATATAAAATGAATAATCTGATGCTCAACATCTAATTAAAGCAAGCTAACAGTTCAAAAATAAGTGAACTTTCAAAGACATATGAATGGCCAACTAAGAAACAAAAAAGGGCTCAACATGTTACCAAAGAAATGCAACATTAAAACTAAAAAGTTAAGGGGCTGGGGTTGTGGCTCAGTGGTAGATCACTTGCCTAGTATGTGTGAGGCCCTGGATTCAATTCTCAGCACCACATATAGACAAAGGTCCATCAATAACTAATAAAAAATATATATAAAAAACTAAAGTGAAATACTACTACATATCCACCAGAATGGCTAAAATTAAATAGACTGAAAACACCTCAAAATGTTGATAAGGCTGTAGAGCAAATGAAACTCTCACACATTCCAGTCAGTGGGAAAATATTGGCAATTTCACATAAAGTTAAAAAACAAAACAAATAGGTTTGGGGTTGTGGCTCAGTGGTAGAGTGCTCACCTAGCATACATAAAGCACTGGGTTCAATCCTCAGCACCACATAAATGTAAAATAAGATATTGTGTCCAAATATCTAAAACTAAAAAATAAATACTTAAAATAAACAAACAAAAACCCACCTATCCTAAAGCCCACCAATTTTACTTAGAGGTCTCTACCCACCTATAGTGTATGAAAATATATAATGTTCCTAGCAGCTTTGTTCATAATAGGCCCAAAATGGAGCAACCCAAGTATCAACAGATAAATGAACAGACAAAATTATGGCTTAATGAAATACTAATAACAAAGAGAAATAAACTGACACCGAATTATAGAAACATTCTAGTAAGTAAAAAGCCAGACACTAAAAGGTACATTCTATATTATTTCATTTGAAGTTTTAGAATAGACAATTGTATTCTCTTCTCTGACTAGAAGGTCACAGAGGAGCTCTAGGGAAGTGAAAAAAGTGTTCTGTTTTAATAGTGGGAAATGAAGGGTTGTATTCATTTATCAAATGAACTCAAGTGTATCTTTTAAGATCTATATTTTTCACTGTATATACACTGCATCTCAATTTTTAAAAATTTAAAATTAATGTTTTCTCTTCAAATATTATATTATGTTTTTAAGAATTACACATAGGTTGGGCATGGTGACACATGTCTGTAATCCCAGTGGCTCAGGAGGCTGGAAGCAGAAGGATCACAAGTTCAAAGCCAGCCCTGTCTCAAAATAAAATATGAAAAAGGACTGGGGATGTGGCTTGGTGGTTAAGGGCCCCTGGGTTCAATTCCTGGTACCAAAAAAAAAAAAAAAACATATAAATTGGAAATACATAAATATTCAAATGAATATTCTTCTGTTGCTTCAAACAGTCTTCATTAAACAGTAAGAGTTCTTAGAATCATTAATTTATTGGTTTATTTTCAGAATAAGATGTTTTTATAAAGGATTTAGAAAAATATTTTTTAAAATACGTACCTTGATTATCATTAAATACACTTAGTGCAGGAGCCACCTCAGTTGTATTCCACAAACGAAGAGTGCCATCTGCTGAACAGGACAACAAACGCTGATGTGCTGCACTGTATGCCAAACCCCAGACTGCATCTGTGTGGCCTAGCAGAGGACCTCTTAAAACAGAAGGATCTATATAAAATAGCAAAAATACAAATCAGAAGGAAAAGAAATCATAAAGATACTTAGCCTCCAGAAAAAGTAAGATATTTAAACAAAAGCACCTGATCACAGTATAAAATATATTCCCCAGTTTCTATTATTCTTCTCAATTACTGCAGCAATTAAAAACAGGCTTGGAAATAAGCAAATGTACAACTTAACATTTCAAAATTAAAATTTAAAAGCACATCATCTTCCTTTTAAGAAAATTAGGGACATCCTTCTCCTTTCCTTTTATCCTTCCATTTGTCTAGATTTTTTTTTTTTTTAATTTTGAATTTACCTTTGGAGAAAACACAACTCATACTGTCTGAGGAAGTGAACAAAGGTCTTCCCCTCTCTGAATTTCTTAAGCACTTTGGCTATACCTCTTTCTGGCCACCTATCCTATTGTACAATGACAATTGTTCGAATATTAAATTATCCATACTTGAGAGGAACCGAGACCTATAGGAATCCCCAAATCCTTAATTCACAGAGAGAGATAACTAGGATATGAATAATGTGGGATAATGGGGCAGGGGCAGGAGAATCGTCTCTTAGCAGTCTTTTTTTTTTTGGTCATTGATGGACCTTTATTTTATTATTTACATGTGGTGCTGACAATCGAACCCAGTGCCTCACACATGCCAGGCAAGCACTCTGCCACTGAATCACAACCCCAGCCTTAGCAGTCTTATGATAAAAGTAAAATTGGCAACTACAGTTATTAATTCTGACAAAGATTCTATGAAGTGATGCTTTCAAGATGTCTCACAGAAATGAAGTCTGGAAATGCCAATGGTATTATGGGTCTTATATTCTGTCTCAGATGTACCATAAAATGTTTATTGAAGACAAACTGTGTGTCAGGCACTATGAGAAATGCTCATGCCACACAATACTACCCTGTCCTCAAAACACTCTGTTGGAGGTATAGTGCTAGTGACAGATACTAGTTACTACAGAATGTAATTGAGATGAATGACAACTAGAGTATACAGACGTCAGTCAGAGAATAGAGGGAAGCCATGCCTGGCAAGGAGGCAGCACCTATAAAATCACAGAAGGAAAAAAAACTTGATGTGCAAGAAAATTTATGAGCAGTTCAGTATTAATGGAGTGTGGATGATGAAGCAGAAAGTGCATGAGAAGAGGGCAGCTGGTTTATGCTGGGATTTCTATGACATATTAAGAAACTTGGAAATTATCCTGATAGCCATTAGAGATTCACTGAAGAATTTCCTGGAAGCAGAAGGGGCAGGTAAGTATTAAATAAGGTAACCTTACCTCTGGTACAGAAGACAGATTGGACAGAATTAGATAAAGCAAAGGGACTGGTTCAGTAAATTGGAAGAGTAATGATAAAGACCTAAGCTAGGGCAGTGGTACAAGGGAAGGAGTAAATTCAGAAAATATTTAGGAAGTCATATAAAAAAAACTAAGTAATTAGTAAGCTGTGGATAGTATGCCAAAGCAAGGAATCAAGGAAAACTCTCAGGTTTCTAGTTTTGATAATTCTGATAATACCACCAACTAAAAAAAGAAAGAAAGACATGCTGAGATGTACAGATGAGACAGACACTTTGAAATTTTCTACAGAGATTCTGCAGCTTAAAAAGGATTTATGAGTCAACAGCAAATAAAACCACAGAAGTAGGTTTAACTTTGTCTGGTTTCGGAATCAGGGTGATGTTGGCCTCATAGAATGAATTTGGAAGAGCTCCCTCTTTTTCTATTTCCTAAAATAACTTAAAAAGTATTGGTATTAATTCTTCTTTAAAGGTTTTGTAAAACTCCGCTGTATACCCATCCGGTCCTGGGCTTTTCTTGGTTGGTAGTCTTTTGATGGCTTCTTCAATTTCATCCATTGATATTGGTCTGTTCAAATTGTGTGTATCCTCCTGACTCAGTCTGGGCAAATCATATGACTTAAGAAATTTATCGATGTCTTCACTAACTTCTATTTTATTGGAATAGACACCTCAAAGAAAGAAAACTACAGACCAATATCTCTAATGAACCTAGATGCAAAAATCCTCAATAAAATTCTGGTGAATCGAATACAAAAACACATCAAAAAAATTGTGCACAATGATCAAGTAGGATTCATCCCTGGGATGCAAGGATGGTTCAATATACGGAAATCAATAAATGTTATTCACCACATCAATAGACTTAAAAATAAGAACCATATGATCATCTCAATAGACGCAGAGAAAGCATTCGACAAAGTACAGCATCCCTTTATGTTCAAAACACTTGAAAAAAAAGGGATAACAGGAATGTACCTTGACATTGTAAAAGCTATCTATGCTAAGCCTCAGGCTAACATCATTCTGAATGGACAAAAGTTGAAGGCATTCCCTCTAAAATCTGGAACAAGACAGGGATGCCCTCTATCACCACTTCTATTCAATATAGTTCTTGAAACACTGGCCAGAGCAATTAGACGAAAGAAATTAAAGGCATAAAAATAGGAAAAGAAGAACTTAAATTATCACTATTTGCAGATGACATGATTCTATACTTAGAAGACCCAAAAGGGTCTACAAAGAAATACTAGAACTAATAAATGAATTCAGCAAAGTGGCAGGATATAAAATCAACACGCATAAATCAAAGGCATTTCTGTATATCAGCGACAAAACTTCTGAAACGGAAATGAGGAAAAACACTCCATTCACAATATCCTCCAAAAAAATAAAATACTTGGGAATCAACCTAACAAAAGAGGTGAAAGATTTATACAATGAAAACTACAGAACCCTAAAGAGAGAAGTAGAAGATGATCTTAGAAGATGGAAAAATATACCCTGTTCATGGATAGGCAGAACTAACATTATCAAAATGGCGATATTACCAAAAGTTCTCTATAGGTTTAATGCAATGCCAATCAAAATCCCAAAGGCATTTCTTGTAGAAATAGATAAAGCAATCATGAAATTCATATGGAAAAACAAAAGACCCAGAATAGCAAAAGCAATTCTAAGCAGGAAGTGTGAATCAGACGGTATAGCGATACCAGATTTCAAACTATATTACAGAGCAATAGTGACAAAAACAGCATGGTACTGGTACCAAAACAGGCGGGTGGACCAATGGTATAGAATAGAGGACACAGAGACTAATCCACAAAGTTACAACTATCTTATATTTGATAAAGGGGCTAAAAGCATGCAATGGAGGAAGGATAGCATCTTCAACAAATAGTGTTGGGAAAACTGGAAATCCATATGCAACAAAATAAACTGAATCCCTTCCTCTTGCCATGCACAAAAGTTAACTCTAAATGGATCAAGGAGCTTGATATCAAATCAGAGACTCTGCGTCTGATAGAAGAAAAAGTTGGCTCTGATCTACATATTGTGGGATCGGGGTCCAAATTCCTTAATAGGACACCTATAGCACAAGAGTTAATAACAAGAATCAACAAATGGGACTTACTTAAACTAAAAGTTTTTTCTCAGCAAGAGAAACAATAAGAGAGGTAAATAGGGAGCCTACATCATGGGAACAAATTTTTACTCCTCACACTTCAGATAGAGCCCTAATATCCAGAGTATACAAAGAACACAAAAAATTAGACAATAAGATAACAAATAACCCAATCAACAAATGGGCCAAGGAGCTGAACAGACACTTCTCAGAGGAGGATATACAATCAATCGACAAGTACATGAAAAAATGTTCACCATCTCTAGCAGTCAGAGAAATGCAAATCAAAACCACCCTAAGATACCATCTCACTCCAGTAAGATTGGCAGCCACTATGAAGTCAAACAACAACAAGTGCTGGCGAGGATGTGGAGAAAAGGGTACACTTGTACATTGCTGGTGGGACTGCAAATTGGTGCGGCCAATTTGGAAAGCAGTTTGGAGATTCCTGGGAAAGCTGGGAATGGAACCACCATTTGACCCTGCTATTGCCCTTCTCGGACTATTCCCTGAAGACCTTAAAAAAGCATGCTACAGGGATGCTGCCATATCGATGTTCATAGCAGCACAATTCACAATAGCTAGACTGTGGAACCAACCCAGATGCCCTTCAATAGATGAATGGATAAAAAAAATGTGGCATCTATACACAATGGAGTACTATGCAGCAATAAAAAATGACAAAATCATAGAATTTGCAGGGAAATGGATGGCAATAGAGTAGATTATGCTTAGTGAAGCTAGTCAATCCCTAAAAAACAAATACCAAATGTCTTCTTTGATATAACGAGAGCAACTATGAACAGAGCAGAGAGGAAGAGCAGGAAGAAAAGACTAACATTAAACAGAGACATGAGATGGGAGGGAAGGGGAGAGAAAAGGGAAATTGCATGGAAATGAAGGGAGACCCTCATTGCTATACAAAATTACATATAAGAGGTTGTGAGGGGAATGGGAAAATAAACAAGGAGAGTAATGAATTACAGTAGATGGGGTAGAGAGAGAAGATGGGAGGGGAGGGGAGGGGGGATAGTAGGGGATAGGAAAGGTAGCAGAATACAACAATTACTAATTGGGCATTATGTAAAATTGTGGATGTGTAATCGACGTGATTCTGCAATCTGCATTTAGGGTAAAATTGGGAGTTCATAACCCACTTCAATCTAATGTATGAAATATGATATGTCAAGAGCTTTGTAATGTTGTGAACAACCAATAAAAAAAAAGTAGGTTTAACTTCCAAAGGAATGTATATATATTACAAAGAATGACTTAGCATCTGGGTCTTCATAAATGCCAATATTTAAGATGAGAAACAAAAGGAGTTTATGAAGGATAGAGAACAGAAACCGTCATAAAAACTATCAAAAAGCCAATGAAATAACAAATTTCCAAAAAAAAAAAATGGACTTGTTAACATTATTAACCACATCAAAAATACTCTTAGATTGGGCAATTAGCTCACCAACAATCTTGTTATGTTTAAGTGATGTAACTAGAAGACAGAATACAGAGGGATGATGCAAAGGGCAAAGACATAGCATTCGTAACTAGTAATTATATTTTTTAGACAATACCATCAAAAAAATAAGGGAAAGATCTTGTCTGGGATGGGAGATACCTGATATGATGAAGGAAGAGAGAGAAAACAGAGTAAGGCTTAATTAAGAAGACAGAGAAAGAGGAAATCAAGAGGTTAGAGTGCCGTCCCAAAGGAGACACAGAGATTAAAGTACAGTCCCTTCTAGTGTAGAAAGAATAAGGTCAAGAGCAAAATGAGAAGTACTGGCCTAGAATAAAATGGGGAACAGCTGATTCCCTGGGAGAGAGGTAAAGAAGGTAAGGAAAGACATGGAACAGATAAATGTGTAAGAGAACTGCAGGAAGGGAGGGGTTATTTTTCATAAGATATGTTTAATGTTCATTACATAAATGTTGGAGAATATTTTTATTTACTGCAGTTATGTTTACCTAGGTTTGTTGGTAAATTAATTTAAAGTAATAATAAAATTCAAATATACTTTTTTGACAAATGACACTTTAAACCATCCTAGAACTTAACCGAAAACCAAAACAGCCAATTTCTAAAGAGTTTCTGCAAGAAAACTGATGATATCTAGTGATGGATTATCATATATTTATGACTTATACTATTCTTTAGAATAAAGGGCATTTCTAAAGTTTTAAGTCTTATATATTTTGGTGGCATGGACTTTAAAACTTATTAGCTCCTACATCCCTCCAATAATTTTACCAAGGGGATAATGACAACATCCATTTTACTTCAAAGTCGTTTACCAACAGTGATGAAATATGATTAAAGATTAGTAACAATGAATTAAGTACCAGGCAGATGACTAAATGAAGACATCAACTGTCAATCAAGTCAGTATTTCTAATCAGTAAGACCCTGGGAGAATGAAAATTGTTTTCTCATGAAAAATGTTTCTTTTTTTCTTTTAGAATTATATATCAAATTGATTCCTAAAGGTAGGAATTTGCATTTTAAACAAAATAAAGACAAACTTCTGTCTTACCTATTATTTTTTTTAAATATCCAATTTTGTCCTTATATATAAATGATGTAAAAATGTTTAAAAGGAAAACATTTTGTTCTTTCAGAACCTTGAATCACATACCATAAGAGTCATAGGGATCAATGTTGGGATTAGTGGTATTCCAGCCCTGGATCAGTCCGTCAGTACCACCACTATAACACTGCTCGCCATTGCTGCTCATTACTACACAAAGCACTGGACCTCTGGGATATAAGTAAATAAACAGGTAAGTATAAGCTGCTAGTCTTAAAAAAAAAATCAATTCTAGAGCATAATTTGTTAAAAATACAAATGCTTAATTAATTATTCAAATAGATTTCTATTTTTCTGCTTTTTATAATGAATGAAAATACTATCAATACTGTTCTTCCTTTGCTAAATTAGAAGTTGGTAAATGATGGTCCTCAGGTCAAATGCTACCAAAACGTTTGTTTGATTTTCAAACAAAACAAATAAAACAAAAATTAAAAACAAACAAAAATACAGATACTATGTAGCCTGCAAAATCTAAAAAAAATTGATTAAATAATCCCTTATGTAAAAAATATACACCAATCTTTGTGCTTCAATGGAAACAAGAAAATATATATGCTTACAATAAAAAACTTGATACACACACACATTCTCTCGCTTGCTCTCTCTCTCACACAAACATAATTTAAACATCACACAAATAAAAATCCAGCAAGGATTCCTACTTGGTAGTGATAAATTTGTTTTTAGCATTATATTATCTGTCAGTTTCTTTTATATTCCAAAAAACCCACTACTAAATATGAAACTTACATAATAAATACATAAGTTAAAAAAAAAAAGACCTAATCAAGTTGTTTAAAAAATATTGGTTTAGGGGCTGGGGTTGTGGCTCAGTGGTAGAGTGCTCGCCTAGTGTGCACGAGGCACTGGGTTTGATCCTCAACACATAAATGTAAAATAAAGATACTGTGTCCACCTAAACTAAAAAATAAATTTTACAAAATACATTGATTTAAAATAAAGAAAAAAAATACTTACTTATGAGCCCTGAAAGTATAGATAGGCTCTACGTCAAGAGAAGTACTCCTAAATCAGAGAGAGAGAAGACAAACTCAACTACTTTAAATTTCAGTAGTAAAAAGTATAACTCAATATACATCATAATACTGATGTATATTGAGTTATAATATTATTATAATACATCATAGTACAGACACTATGGTAATATACCATTCTCAGTCACAGGATACATAAAAAACTTCAATCACACTTTCATGTGGTATCAAGCTCCTTGTTTAATAACACTTGGTTACAATGTTTTTAGCATTGCCGTAATCTATTTGACTTAAGGGAGAGACTGCTTCACTCAGGTCATTCAACATAGGATTGGAAGGGCTAGTTCTGTCATTAACTAGCTAACTGAAAATAAGCAATTTTAGTCTTTCAGTGCTTCAGAATCCTTTATATTTAAAATAAGAGAAAAATGGGGGTAGCACCACACTCAAGGATTCTACAAGTTTAAAATAGTCAAGGACTACAACAATGTATAACAGGATTTCAACAAATGATACTTTTAATTTCCTTGTAATTCCATGAAGGTCTATCCTTGATACCACAAAAACTGTCCAAGTCATCAGTTTGCTCATAACTAAGGTACTAAGGATATCACTATGGGTTACACTACACTACCTAACAGGCCAACTAGATTTAAAGTCAAGTATTTACCATTTTCTACATTATTTTATAGTACTTTATATAAGCATATATTCACTGTCTTCAAATCATTTCCAAGTTTTAAGTTCAAAAGCAAACGTGTCACTGCTACTTTCATGTGATGTTACTAGGTTATTACCAGCAAGTAACTTGTTTCAATATATTTCTAAATTTCAGTAAAGAATATATAATGAAACATTCACATCTCTTGCTCAATGATTGTTCTAGAACTAAAACTAACACATTGTGACCAAATAACTAAAAAGGCAAGAGGCACATGTATAAACAGGAAAATAACTAATCCATAAGAAGTTGCATTTGGTTATACCAAGATCGGGTTGACCTATCTGTTACAGACTGATAAATCAAGTATTTTATCTACCCTATGTATGATTCTCAGCATGATTGCCAATGATCTCCTTTAAACTGGGCAATAGATTTCCTCTACCATTAATAAAATTTGTATAGCCTCCTTCATTTGATGCTCATTTGCACTTTTAAAAGTGCCCGACACAGCAGAAGGGCCCTTGTTGGCACAAGCTAGCTCAGTACCGTGTGATCCAAGGAAGAAAAGAACTCCAATAAGCACCAGACCAAGTGGAATTAAGGCTAGCTTGGGACTTGATAAAAAAAAGTTTATGCTAAATCACGTCTGTTGACACTTAAGAACCAAAGGGTCAATGTAAACACTAGCTGCTAAGTAAAGGCAACAGTGTCTTTCAGTTAGACATATTATTGGTTGGTATGGAAAATACTTAAAGACTCAAGGCTAAAAAATAAGACCAAAGAGAGGTGCCCTACCCCATTAGCCTTTCCTTTCCTCCATCCCATTAAGTCCAAACTTAGTAAACAATGGAGCAGCGTAGAGGTTTCATCATTTTAAACATATCTACCTATACCTGTTTACCAAAACAGTAGAAATTTTCAGTAGAGACATGGGACTTCCCAATTATGACAACCACTACATAAGGGCTATTATCAGCATTTATAAACTCTGGGTAAACCATAAATAATAACTTTTTTCTTAAACATCAGTTTTCCAACCTAACATGAGATTTATAAAAGGGCAATTATGTGTTGAGGTAAAGAAAACTAGAAGAGATATTTGGGAAACTTAATAGCAAATAATTTAAAAATATTTTCCTGCTAAAAAGTGTAACCAAAACATAAAGTTAAAGTAGAATATTCTTACTTTTTGGCTGGGGCTGTTTTCTGCAAATTCCACATTTTCAATGTGTGATCCTCTGATGCTGTTATCAAAACAGGTTCAATGGGGTGGAAAGCAAGTGCTCGAATGCCATCAAAATGACTTCTTAATGTAAATTTAGGATTCCAAGTCTTCCTCAGTGCATCTTTATTGTTTGCTATCTATTAAAGAAAGAAAACAAAGACATCTATAGATTTAGTTAGGGAGGGGGAAAAACACTACCTTTAACATTAACTCTTACTGATTTGTTATTAACCATCACAATATGTAACTTTCAAAAAAAACCCATAATTTTTAAATGTAAATAACCAACAGGCGAAATTAACAACATATAAACAATGGATTACTTTGAAGAAACATGAAACTTGAAATAAAAAAGTTAATATAATTTCATATGAAAACGGATCAAATAATAATGCAAAACAGATCTACACAATGCTATCGTTCGGATCCTGAATGTCCCGCAAAGGCCTGTAAGTTGAAAGCTTGATGGGCAACTTGTGGCACTATTGGGAGGCAGTGGCACCTTTAGGAAAGGGGCCTAGTGGGAGGAAATTAGGTTATTAGGAGTGTTGCCTTGAAGAAGATATTGGGACCCTGGCTCCTCTTTATTTTCTTTTTACTTCCTTATTGCCAAGAGTTCCCCTCAGGGCTGGGGTTATGGCTCAGCAGTAGAGTGCTCGCCTTGCAAGTGCAAGGCCCTGGATTCAATCTTCAGCACCACATAAAAATAAATAATATAAAGGTATTGTGTCCAACTACAACTAAAAAATAAATATTAAAAAAAAAGAGTTTCCATCATTATATACTGCCTTACAAGGGGCCTAAAAGCAACCCACCAACTAACCATGGACAGAAACATCTGAAATCACAAGCCAAAATAAACTTTCCTTTCTTATAAGTGGTAATCTCAGGCATTTTGTCACAATGACAGAAAGCTTACTAACACAACTAGGATGACTCTAAAACCAAGTCACTTAAACTAAATTATATAAAATAAAATTTATGGTAATAGTTGAAAACTAAGTTATCTATAAACCTCTTAACATTAGAGAGAAGACTAACAAGTTTCACTAGATGCTGGATAGACTCTTTTTGGGGTTAGCAGAGAGGGAACGTAAGTCAGGTTCTACTTCTAGCCATGATGAATTAGGGAATATGGACTAGCCCTGTACTAAGGACAAGTAGAAAAGCTGAACTAAATATTAAACAAACAAAAATGAATAACCAACAAAAATGTGAAGAAAAACCCAGTTGTCATGGCGCAAGGGATGAAGGTAGGTACAGGTTAGTAGGTGAACACAGGACAAGGCCTAAGGAGGTCAGCTCGATCTGGGTTATTTTTCCCCAGAAGTGTTTACTGATTCCAAAAGGGATGGCCGAGAGACCAAATAGTGCTTCTGATGGGCTCATACTGGCATAGGGATAGGAACTGGTGTCTAGAACCTGTCAAGAGGGGAAACTTCATGAATCACTTTGTTTTGGGTTATGATTTCAAAGGGCTGCATCCTAGACATAAAGGTGAATAGAAGAAGCTAAGCCCTTGCAGGGATCATACATCGGTTTTGGAACATAAAAAGTAGAGTGGGGCATGGTGGCACATGCTTATAATCCCAGGGGCTCAGGAAGCTGAGGCAGGTGGATCACAAATTCAAATCCAGCCTCAGCAAAAGCAAGGTGAGACCCTGTCTCTAAATAAATACAAGAGGGCTAAGGATGTGGTTCAATGGTTGAGTGCCCCTGAGTTCAATCCCTGGAACTCCTACTCCTCAAAAAATTGAACATGTGATTCCAAGTGTCTAATAGCTATAGACATCTGAAAAAAGCAAATTAAAATATATTTATGGAGGAAGATATAATCTTAGGTCTGAAGTTATCTCTATAGTAAAATTTTCAAATGTAGTTATTTGGACATAAAAATAACCATGTACATGAGATAAGGCATATTAAAAAAGTGAGGAGACAACATATAATAAGAAGAAATGGCTGAGAAATTTACAAAATTAATGACAACACACCAAGCCATGAAGATCTAAGAGCCCTCAGAAATTTAAATAAGAAGAAAACTAAACCTTGCCTAACAACAGACATAAATGAAATCAGTCAAAGAAATCAGGCTACCATTAAATGACAAATAACAGAAATGATACAGTTGACTTTAGTAAGAAAAAATAAAAATAAAAAGACAATAAAATAACGTTTAAAGTTAAGGAAAAAACAATAACAACTTCTGCCAACCAGAATTCAATATGAGATAACAGTTAACCCACTCAGGCTAAACAAAGAAATTTAAGAAAAACCAGAAACTAAAAGAATTATATACTCTCATTAAACAGAAGTATTAAAAGTGTTCTTAGGGTGATCCCAGGTGGACAGTAAGACATGCAAGAAAGAATGAAAAAAAAGCAAAATGTAAAACAGATAATCCTAACTGAATATAAAGTATAAAAAACAATGATACCTTATAGAAGATATATATTTAGAAATATATAACAAGAATGATGATAAATAGTGATGGAGTTAAATAGAGTTAAAAGTATTCTAGGGACTTCACAAATAAAATTTTAATAAGGATTTTATGGTAATCTCTAAAGAAACTATTGAAAGAAAAGCAAAAGCTTGTGTAAACTCTAAATAACAGAGGGTCAGAGGCTTGCAATAATAAAAACATAACCCCTAAGTAGGCAAAAATAGAAAGAGTAAAGAGAACAGAACAGGTGTTAGACAGTAGATTTAAAACCAAATATATCAATTAATTACTTTAAAAAGAAATGGACTGAATGCTCTAATGAAAAGAAAAAGGCTGTCATGAAAAAAGAAAAAATCAACTAAATGGTGTTTTAAAAAGATAAATGTAAAACACAATATAAAAACACTGGAAACAGAAAACTTTTTTAAAAAAAATTGTATCACATGCGGAGAAGAATGGAAGAAACTTGTTTAGGATACTGTACTAGTTCTGGGTAAGGAACAAAAAATAGACATGAATGGGAGGTGGAAAAAATATATAGATTTCAGCTGTGTTTGGAGGTAGAACCCAAAAGACTTACTAACGGAATTAATAAAGAGAGTTGGAGGTTTTGATTTGTAGGAAGAGAAGTGTGTGGCAAGGAGTGCTTCTTTATCATCCTGTGGTTTACTTGAGGATCCATTCTACATACCCAGTATTGGCCACAGGGGTCACACTATCTTCTCCAGCAGAGAGAATAAGCTCTCAGTGAAAAGATTTTAATGAAATGGTTAAGACAGTTTATAAATACTTTACCTGTGAAACAAGCAATAATTCTTCTGACAAATTTACTGTGGTGAATCAATATAAATGCATTTATAAAACAACATTTGGAATTAAGTAAATGCATGCACAAACATACAAGGTTTCAGGTTTGGTTCAAATCTCTGACAATCAGTCTTCACATCTGGAAGTACACATCTCTGACTACCAATAATTAAAAACATATTTCAACAGAATACTGGTTGATGTATTTAAGAAACAAGGAAAATGTTGTTTTAGGTTGGCATATTTCAACTAACCCCTGTTATCCTTCAACTTTTACAAAATAAAACCCAAACTTGTGCAACTCTTTCTCTAACCAAAACCAATATACAAATCAACTAATTTATGGATTTAGGTAAAGTGTATAATTTTAATCTCTAGATTATTTGGAAAAATACTGGCTTAATTTTATATTTATCTTTTTTCAAAGTCTGCATTTAAAATTGAACCAAGTCTATACTTGTGAAGAAATTTTTCAACTGACATTTTTTCCCCTATAAAATTAAATTTCTATTTTCTAAAACTGAGTAAAAACATCAAAAATAAAACTACTTACATCATAAGCAAGTGAATCTGCTTCATTGGCCACTGTAAGGCCAGCTAATTCTCCAAGTCCTAGTTCACTTTCAAGGGCTTCATCTGCTCCCATGATGAATGACTTCCCAGAAGAAGGAGGAAATGTCAGTGCTTCCACTGAAGTGAGAAGAAAAAGAAACACTAAAAACCTCTACTCTTTCCTTTTCACTATATAGAATAATACTACGATAGAAGGAAAGTAAGTTTCTCCCATTCAATATTTCATGCTAATGTCTCAAATAATTTCTATTACTAAACATATAATAACAATTGGTTCTGAACACTGCTGGTCTCATTAAAAAAAAAACTGATATAACCTAGAAGACTATAGATGTTTTCAAGTAAAAATGATTAAAATTGTAAAATGTGCTTATTTGAGGCAAAATTAATATGTTGGATTAGAAGTCAGGATCACTTCTGAGAGGCGGAAAAGGGCTGTGATTAGAAGGGACACAAGCAAGGCATGGATGGCTTGGTAATGTTGTACTTGACCTTGGGGGTGGTAGCATGGGTGGGTGATAATTCTGACTTTGTGGTAATTCACTAAGTTATATATACCCTATTATTTAGCACTTTTCTGTGGGTATATTGTATTTCATTTAAATTTTCATTTCGAAGAAATTTTTTAAAGTTCATTTGAACACTTTCACTGCTGCCAACTGTGCTTCAAGATGCAGAATAACTTTGTAAAACTTGAAAATATTTCCTTTATAACTCTGGGCATAGCAATCTAATTCTTTCAACAACCATAATAGAAGAACCAGTTTTATAAAATGCTAAATTAAAATAGATTTTTATTTGGTCAATAATAAAATGTCACTTCGTAAAGAAAAATTATTCTGACAAACTGCCAGAGATAGTCTTTGAATAGTTTCCTAGAGATGGTTCCTTTACTGATGACAAACATTTATGAGTTAATTAGATGAATTTAGTAGTTCAGTTCAAACTATTTGCTAAAGAGGTAAATTAACTTTTTCTTAAAAGAAACAAGTCAGTTTTATTAACTAGTATATGTAGAAAAATATATTTACAAGATGTTTTTCATTATATTCAGTCATATCTAATAATATTTGTTTAATAAAATTGTTTTTTTAAAGCGGTCACAGATATTCTACATAAAATTCTTGTCAGAACAAAACAAAAAGATGTTATCAAGCCAATATACAATATAGCGGCAATAATAAAAATTGGGTTTTACCTGAAGTATCATACATCATTGAGGGATCCAAACAACTCTAATACAGAGTGGGATTGTTTAAGTGAGAATAGTAGTTTACAGGCCAAAAATTCAAAAAAATGATTCATATGAGACCATGAGGCTGTCTCCAGCCAAGTTTTTGTTTTATTTTCATCTCTAACCTTTCCAGATAACTTTGTTCAGATGAAATAAAAACAACTCCAAAAAATTTCTAAGATTCCTGGGATTGACCACACACATTGTGTGAGCTAATTTTAACTAATGCTCTCAATTTAGTTAAGTAAAACCTGAACAAGGCAACATTGATTTCCTCACATACCAGTAGCCAGACACTGAACCTATGGACTGAAGACACAGCAATATGGCATAACTGTTATTTGATTATTCTCTATGGTCTCAGAACTTAAAGGACTACAGGCCACAATTCTTTCTTTTTTTTAAATATGTATATACATATATATATATATATATATGTGCATACATATAAATATTTTAGTAGTGAATTGACCTTTTAAAAAAATTATTTATTTATGTGCAGTACTAAAAATCAAACCCAGTGCCTCACACATACTAGGCAAGCGCTCTATCATTGAACTACAACCCTAGCCTCTATTAATTAATTACTTTAAAAAGAAATTTGTGGCCCCTATAGGCCACAAACATTACTAATTAGATTTTATAAAATTATTTAACATGCCTCTTAAACATGACACTAGCCTCATGACTAAAGCTAGATGCAGTGGTGCATGCCTGCAATCCCAGTGAGTTAGGAAGCTAAGGCAAGAAGATCACAAGTTCAAGGACAGCTTCAGCAATTCAGGGAGGCCCTAAGTAACTTAGTGAGACTCTTGTTTCAAAATAAAAAAAATCTAAAATAAAAAAGGGGACATAGCTCATGGTAAAGCACCCCTAGGTTCAATTTCCAGTTCTGTCAAAAAAATAAATAAAAAGTAAAAAATCATAGTATATACAAAGGCTACAGAAGCTTCTTCTGAAAGTGGATGGGAGGCCAAGAAGCATCAGTCATAAGCAATTGAACACACATCTCATGTGTGTGTGTGTGCTGGAGATTAAACCCAGGGCCTGTACATGATTGGCAAGTGCTTTACCACTCAGCTATGTCCCCAGACCTCAAAGAACTATATTTATATATCCCAGGATTATACTGTAAAATAAAAATGGAAACAATCTAAATATTCAAAAGGAAATGGCTTCATCTCATCTAAAATACAATATAGAGTATTATAGTTTGAAATTATTTGTATTTTTATGTTAAGTATAAAACAAACTAGAATTGTTCTATATAGTAACTATAAAAAGTGAACCAGGACTGAAAGAGAACAAGAAAACATGAAAAGAGAAATATGAAAAGAGAAAATGTGACAAGGCTTTCAGGTGACTTTTTGTCCTTTTTGTTTATCATTATACTCAATAAAATATTTATGAGTCTCAAAGTAAACATTCACTACCTATTTTTTTGACTCGATTTTCTCAGTGTTGGAATGGTATATAAAGGGCCTTTTTTACATGTCTGTGAAGCTGGAGGATATTCTACACCAGAATTTAGAGTGGGTTTTTAAATTATGCACTCTTTCCTAAACTCCAAAGATAGAAGTTGAAATCAACATCCCTTGAATGTAAGAAAGCTTGTATTTGGTGAACATTATATAGATCAAAAAGTAAAGTTCCAAGATAGGACAATCTTTTATAATGACTAAATTTATTTTTTTATTTTTGTTTTTTTTAAAGAGTGAGAGAGAGGAGAGAGAGAGGGAGAGAGAGAGAATTTTCAATATTTATTTTTCAGTATTTGGTGGACACAACATCTTTTGTCTGTATGTGGTGCTGAGGATCGAACCCGGGCCGCATGCATACTAGGCGAGCGCGCTACCGCTTGAGCCACATCCCCAGCCCCTATAATGACTAAATTTAGAGATATATGTCCAAGTGCTTTCTTTGCTCCAGAGTGTCTCAAGTACTTGCCTTCATCTGCCCTATTAATTTCGTGCTCAGGAAGCCTGGAGCTGCTAGGTCTGGAAGGTGAACCCACAGATGGCTGCAATGAAGGAAGTTCATCAACATCTCTCAAATTAGCAAGCATATCTTGTAGTTTTGACCTATTGGGCCCTAGCCAAAAAAAAAGGGTAGGGACACAAAAAAGAGGGAACAGAATTATCAAACTGCCATCAAAATGGTACCACAAAACTTATTTCACATCTGCCAACATTTACCTTTAGAAACATCTTCATAGATTAATAAGAAGCAATTATTTTCAAAGTTTTCATTTTATTCTAAAAGTCTGTCTTGAAAAACAATTATATTATATATATTTTTTATATATTAAGCTAACAAATATTATTTCCTTAAAAAAGAATGCTTATGTCCTATGTAGACATTAAAACTCACATTACTGTATACTTGAACCATTGAACAGTGCTCTAAATGAAAACAGATTCCAAAGACTGTGAGCCTACTATGTACCCAATTAAACAATAAAACCCCTGTGTATAAATTAAGGTGCATTCACTGCCTTGCATCCTGAAGCTATGACACCCAAGGTGAAGTCTCATTCCCTGCAGATTACTTACCTGAGCTTTGATTCTTCCTTCTCCCACATCCCTGTTTTGACTGTTTTATATAGGATAGAGGCTGAAACAGATCTTCGGTAGTTTTTCCTGTTATAAGTTTAATTAAGAATGGGAAAATCTTACCCATAGTCTGTTATGGTTTTCCCCTATACCAGCAAAGAATACAAACTATTTCTAAGAAATTTTAACTAATATCTAGAAATATATTTCAAGATAGTAGGTCTGAAGTACACGATTTGACTGGAAATATTTCCACTAGACTAATTAAAAGGACTCAAGATTTTTCCAGTGGGTAATGTTTCAATTAAAAATATTTATAGCAGTTTATAAATTAGTGTTACATATACCAATTCAAAGCTTTGCTTCAATTCTTTTTCTAATCATAAATCTTCAGCTTGTCACCACATTGCTATTTTATCAAGACAACATGAACTAAAAATGAAAAATAGAAACTGCTAATGAAAGACATTAAAATTTCTCCCCAGAGTCATTTTTCTTCTTTATACCAAAAAAATGCTATATTCCTGAATATGGATCATTATCCCAAAATGAAGAAATCTAATTGCTTCTGTTAGTAGGAATACTGTTCCAGTCAAATGATGCACTTCTATATTTCACGTGCTCAATTCTGACTATAGTGACTCCTTGATATTGTAAGAAGAACTAAATAATCAATGTAAGAATAGATGAATTCTATTTAAATTCTGGCTACCTTTCCAATCTGAAGATCTTTATGGATATTCATTTTTATAGTATAAAAACCTAAGGAAATATATCAATATACAGTATAGACATTTTCCTCAAAATTTCAGTTTGCCTGGTTTGGCCATGACTTCAAAAAGGAATGTAAAATTATGTCTCATTATGTTTGTTAATTTTTTATCAGTATATTTGAATAAAGGGCACAGAATGTTCTTATGTTTTATGTTAATATCATTCTCATCTATGTTACATAGCATTAAATTATATCATCTCTCATTATAAAATTGTTGAGACTATGCTAATATCAATAGTGGACACTAACCTTTTTTAAAATTAAGCTGAACAATGGTAAATTCAGAGATCCTTTAAAATAAAGACTTAAATGTTTTTAAGTAACTTCTAGGTTGTAAAAGGATATCTTAATAGGGATGACTGATCTTTGATAAGCTTTAACATCAGTAAAAAGTGGGGGAGGACATCCCTCTAGTCCTTTGCAATTTATAAAAATATATTACTCATTAAATTTAGATTTCAACCTCTATTTACATTACTTTCATATCTCAAAGGATGAAATTCCCATTCCGACAGAAGAGAGATCCATGATCATATTGTCAATGAGGGTAGTAGCACAAGGAAGTTTTTAGTCTTGCCCTCCTAAAAAGATAATTCAGATTGTTTTTAGGGATATTTTGAAAGTTTTGGTATTTCCATTTTCATACTTAACTAGCTCTATTTCTAACTTTTCATTTGCATAGCAAGTTATATGATTCACAGGGCTAGAAATTTCATTTTGGCTTGTTTTTGATGTGGCACAGAATTTACTGAAAAGAAAAAAAAAGGCAATTGGTAATAGTGCTATAAATTAAATTGGCCAAAACTTTTAAATTAGAAAACAAATACTTTTTAAAGTTGTGTATTTGACTCTGTGCCCTGTATAGCATATATTGGTGAGAGTAAATGAACTGTGTTGTGAACACAAAGAATATTCAGGGGTAGAAATTAATTTATTTTTGTTCCTAAGATCTAAAATTATAAGCAGTAATTACAGTGGTTTGCCAGTGAGGTATACTAGATGAGATTTATAAATTGCCACTGGAAATAAACATCATTACAATGAAGCATACATACTTTTTTTTCTGGTACTGGGGATTGAACTCAGGAGCACTTGGCCACTGAACCACATCCCCAGCCCTATTTTGGATTCTATTCAGAGACAGAGTCTCACTGAGTTGCTTTGCTTAGTGCCTCGCTTTTGCTGAAGCTGGCTTTGAACTCGCAATCCTCCTGCTTCAGCCTCCCGAGCTGCTGGGATTACAGGCATGCGCCACCATACCCGGGCTAAGCATACATACTTTAAAAAATCAATTTATCATCATGTTTGAATACATAGCCCAACACTCTCACGATGCTCTAAATTTGTTATTGGGATATACTGTGATTCCATGATCATGATTTTAAGTTCATAATCAAATAGCTAACAATTTAATTTCAACCCCTGAGAGCAGGTGAAAAGAAAAGAAGTAAGGAACAAAAAAGAAAAAGAGTAAGTAGTTTTAGGAAAACATTGGAGGAAAAAAAAAACTTGGGAGATGTAAAAGAGGCAAGATTTATTATTTATAAATACAATGTTTTCCACTTACTCTTCACCCCCTTTTTCCCCTTTCTCTCCTTTTTGTATTGTTCCTTGAGTTTGGTAATTACTCCCTGGTCCACATTCCAGGCTTCGGGCATGAGACACTGGTCCTCCTTTTCTAAACAGAGGAAAACAAATGAAACAGCCTTTTTCAATAAAATATTGAACACTGTAAGTCAATATGTCTGAAAGACACAACGATTTTCTTCATAGCATCACTAGCTAAAATAAAGTCATTATTTATTCATCAGATATTTAAGTTGCACAAAATACAGTAGCTAAGAAATAACAATCAAATCTAATTAACAAACTTCCCTTGAAAGAGACATCAAGAACCTCTCATTTTTCATTCCATTTTCTAAATGCCATTAGGAATGACTGGAAAAAAAACAACCACTTAATATTTACTTATGTGATGAGAGACAATTACTGAGATTGTACAAAATAGTATCCAATGATCGTTTCCCTTTAAGAGTTTTATACTTTTGGCATGTGTTCATCAACAAATGATGATTTTTATTTTACTGGCCTTATAAGTAGATTTTTATAAAACTTATTAAGTAGCCTTCATTCAAAATGCAAAATAATTTAAATGACATGATTATTTATAAATTCCCCAAACAGGAAACTCAGAACTTCTGGCAAATAAAGAAATTAATAATTATTTCAGGAGAAGACTATTTAAAGAGTAAATATGTTGCTGGTCATGGTGGTGCACGCCTGTAACCCTAGCAGATGAGAAGGCAGAGGCAAGAGGATTGCAATTTCAAAGCCAGCCTTAGCAAAAGCGAGGCACTTAGCAACTCAGTGAGACCCTGTTTCTAAATAAAATACAAAATATGGTTGGGGATGTGGCTCAGTGGTCAAGTGCCCCTGAGTTCAATCTCTGGTACCAAAAAAAAAAAAAAAGAGTAAATATGTTATATACTTATACTTACCATATAAAACAATTTATGTACTATACAATACTATTGGAAGTATTAGCATAGAACTCTAGTTTGAATCCATGACACATATAACCAACTGTTCACTTTACTTGTCAACTGGGAAATTGAACAGACATCTCAAACTAAATGGGCAAAACCAAACTCCCAATCTCCTCTACTCAACCAATCTGTTCTATTCACAGGCTCTGTATTTCATCTGATAGCAATTTCATACTTGTATTTGTTCAGATCAAAACCCTTTCCTCCCTCTTCACATCAAATATTTCACTTTCTCTACATTCAAAACATAAGCAGAATCTGATTTCTCAACACATCTACAACTTCTCTGGCCACTCTGATCTCTTGCTAGAATTACTGCAAAAATTATTACCCTTCACCACATAAGACAATTATCAATAGTTCTCTGGGTAGTCTATCTGAAGCATAATAAGCTTTAAAAGTCAGATTATGTCACCCTTCTACTCATATCCTTTCCATAGCAGCATTTGACATAATCCTATATAAAATGGTCATTTATTACTACAATCCCTCTGCTTCAGACACTCTGGCTCCCTTGAATTCCTTAAGCATGACAGGTATGTTGCTATCTTATGGCACTTACTCTCACTTTCTTCTTCCTCAGATGCCACATGGCCAAATCCCTCATCACAATTTTAAATCTTTTGCTCAAAGGGCTTACCATAGCAACCCTATTTTAAACTGTAAGTTGCTCTTACCACCCCATCCAATCCCAATTCTTCCTATATCCCTGACCTTGTTCTACTTTTTCTATTTTCCATAGCATTTATCACCCTCTGACATTCAATATCATTTGTTATGTTTATTGCTTACTGCCTAGATCCTTTTACTAAGCTGTGAGCACCATGGGGGTTAAGAATCTTCTAGAAAACCTGGTACATAGACAGCATTTGTTCAATATTTGCTGAATGAATTTTGAAATTATTTGAAATGAACCAGAATAAATAGAAATCTATTTTTAACAACTTAACTTTCAATCTAGTTTAGAAAACTGTTTTTTGGACCTTTGAATATAACACTATTAAAAACAATTTTACATCAACATTTCTAAATACGTAACTATAATCTAAAAACAAAAGGAATAAACTTTATTTTTCAAGAAAAATCTAATAATTAAAATTTTTACTTTCTCTAATCTGGCTGTAATAATAAATTTAACTGCATGGGTTTTGAATTCTGGAAGGTCTTTAGTCCATTAAAGCAAAAATTTAGCACTATCCTAACCTTCATAGACCCATTACAACAGCACTAAAAGATCATGGAAGATGTTAGTATAATTTATCTATTTACTTGCCAGAAACTAATCAGATTCTTAACCTAAGTACAACTCTTTTTTAAGGGGGTGGAATAGAAGAGAGAATGGCGTGAGCACTTAAAATGGTTTAAATGTCCACTCAACTAAACAAGATTTACAGTATAGTTCTGTTAGTTTGTTCAAAGTTTAGTACTTTGAATTAAATTATAAAATTCTTTTTGTGTGTGTATGTTGGGGGGTATTTACTGGGGACTGAACCCAGCAGTGCTTTATCACTGAGCCACATCCCCAGCCCTTTTAATTTTTTATTTAGAGACAAAGTCTTGCTAAGTTGCTAAGGGCCTCAATAAATTATTGAGGCTGGTCTTGAACTTCTAATCCTCCTGCCTCAGCCTCCTGAGTTGCTGGGATTACAGGCATGCAGCGCCACTGAATATGGCTAAATTAAAAAATTCTTAAAATGCACAGAACCAAACTACTATAAAAGAAACCTCCAGTGAACTGAGAGCTTTCATTTGCTCACTGAAAATTCTAATCAAAGTAAATAATAGTAACTTGTTTAATTCCTAATAGGAAAAATCACTTAAAAATTCAGCAAACACCTCTAACATTCTAATGATTTCTGAGAAGTAAGGAGAGTTAAAGGCTACCTTGACTGCTGAAGAAAAACACTCAAATAATATCTAACTCTTCCAGATCTTGCCCTATTAGGATTATTAGCAATTTACAGAGAAAAAACACTCTTTTCTTTGAGGAATTTTCATTGCAGTGTTTCAGATGGAAAAATAGGTTTCAAAAATATTTTTTGTTTATTAAAAATGTTAGACAACCTTTTTCCCTGAATTTACCCAACTTGTTCACTTTACTTGTCCATTAGGAAATGGACAAGTCTTCTTATCAGTTCCTATATAAAGATGACACAAGTGTAAAGAAGGAAAATTCCAAACAAAATTTTTAACACAAGTTTAAAAAGGAAAAAATATTTTTTTCCATTTTGGCTTTAGAACATTTTTATGTTTCCTTTAGAAAAGCAATGTATTAAAAATTTGGGTTTATATTAATATTTTTAATGTTTATAACTAAAAATGTAACAAAAATGTTCATTTTAAGCAAAAATACTAAACAACATTTGAACATATGTAATATCTGTGTTCCAATATTAAGATGTATATTCTAGTTCTTGAAGGTACATTGAAATCAGTATTTAAAGTAGCTGTTTGAATGGAAGTAAATGAAAAGTTCATAATGTGGTGTATATACATGTAAAAACATATAATCCCTCAAAACAATTTAATTACTTTTATTTTTATGGACAAAGTATTAACTTAAAGGGAAAAAAATATATTTCAAATAAGGAACCATTGGTTTGTCTTTTAAGAAAACTGAGTAAAGAAGCTTTTTTAAAGATAAACTTAAATATTAAAATAATAGGCAACTTTATATTCCCTCAATAAAGAAACACTTGTCCAAATATTAGACGGACTTTTTCTTTCTTACATAGATATATTTAAACCTAAGGAATTAATCATTTCTGAAGATTTAATCATATCTTACCTTATTGATAATAAAAATTTACTTCCATACTACTAGAATGACCTATGCTAAAGAAGTTTCCTCCAAATATTTGTTTTAACTCTTGTTAAGAGGTTTATTAAATTCATTTAGAGTAATTTGAGGGGGAAAAAAACCACTATTCCTGTATACACTGTCAAAATCTGACTTAGAATGAAAGACTACAATTTTCTACGTTCTACTTCTTTGTTGCACAAAAGATACTAGAAATGAGATCTTCAAAATCCTCTAGTTAAAAATTTCATATTAAGTTTCCACAAAATGCAGATTTGTAGTTTCTACTGTCTAGGCAGAAAATAAATATTCTACATTTGAGTTCAAATTATTTTCATAGAGTATTGCTTATTGTAAAAGAAAAAAAAAGATAAGGCAACTTATTATACAACTTTCTTTAAACACACACTCCCTGAATAAATGGCAACAGTAGTTAAAAATCTCACTGGATGTTCAACATTTCAACATCATAGCTCTTCAAGATGTGGCCCTCATGGTAAAATATTAATTTCTTTTATTTACTTAAATCTCTGGTTGGAGGCAGTATGCTTCCCCTTACCCCAGTCTGTTCCATCGCCTGCACTTCTAGATTCACTGTCTCCTTCCTCTGATGAAACCAAGAAGTCAAACTGCTTCAGAGCTTCTTTTGTATCTCGGTCTTCACTGCTATCAGGCAATGCTTTTTTTCTAACAATCTAATGAAAAAACATGCTAAATTAAAATATGGATATATTTATGAATTTTTATATTTAATTTAAATAAAGGAGACAGTATCCTTTGGCCACTGAATAAGAAATGTTATTCAATTATTTTCTTCAGAAAGTATGTCTTTGTTGTATTAAACTGTACTACCTAACCCAGTGAAAAACACAGATATCATTTTTAAAGGTATACATCATTTATCTTAAAGCAATAATTTAAACTTTGTTCAATGGTTTGACGGCTTGTTTTAAATAAACAGAAACCTACTGAAGTCTCTGGCATATTAGACACACATTTAAATTGCAGATAGTTGGAAGGCTAAGGTAGGAGGATGACAAGTTTGAGGCCAGCCTCAGCAACTTAGCAAGACCCTTTCTCAAAACAAAAAATAGAACGGTCTGGGGATTTAGATCAGTGATAAAGTGCCCCTGGGTTCAGTACCAACAAAACAAAACTCCAAATATGACAGGGGTTAGGTTTCACTTTTATATATTTAGAAGTATATATGGAATTACAAATTCAGTTAGAGGGTTAAAACTTGAGACTAATGCATGCAGACATGATTTCTGAGACCAGCATGTCTATACTCTTCATGAATTATCTCCTTTTTGGTTACCTCAACCAACATGAGCCCTAAGAAATTAGGATAATGGGTCTGCAGCTTCTTTCCATAAAATATCACAATATCTCAATTTTCCAGACTTTAGCTTTTTTGTTTCATGCAAAACAGAAATAGTATGATCTAATCAAACTTCACCCCTGGAATCTTTTGAGTGGTATAAAATTGTAAAGTTTCAGTAGACAGATCAATAGGACAGCCTAGTGAGTCCAGAAATAGACCTTAAGAATTAGCAAACACACAGCTGACTTGTATGGCCCTGTTCCCACTCTCATATGTGGAATCACTTATCAATCACAGCAATTTACAGCAGAGATGAGATACAGCCTCAGAAAGCTGTCTTATAAAGTACTCTAGGAAGCCACTACCAAAGGAATAAAACTGACCTCACAGATGAAAACAATCTGTCTTAACTGATCTGGTATATATAAAAACTGAAGAGAAGAAATAAAGATTATTTAATGATGCTAGAATAATTGGCTGAACTATTTAAAATATTTCCTTAGTTGAATTTACTGAACTATTTTGATTAAAGAAATGACACATTTTAATAGGATAATTTTTGGCCATTCTGTTTGTCTATATTACATACAATATATTTTCTAAGAACATGCTTATTCACTGTTACAAAGTTTGATTTTTAAAATGCTTGTCATGTGAAACTTAGTGTAATATAATGTAAAAATTACCAAAACTGTTAAAATCGGTTATTTGAAAAAAAAATTTTTTCCTGAAATTCTAAAAAACTTTTTTAGTCTAGTATTTCAAAGGGGATAAGTCTCTTTACATTAGATGTACCTTCATTGCTTGATCACAGAACTGTTATGATCTGTACCAACTGGAAGACAGAACATTTATGAATTTGATTATTTAAAAACAAAACAACAAAAAAACCCAGCTGGGCACAGTGGCGCACACCTGTAATTCCATCGGCTCAGAAGGCTGAGGCAAGAGGATCACAAGTTCAAAGCTAGCCTCAGTAATTTAGCTAGACCCTAAGTAGCTTTTAGCAAGACCCTGTCTCAAAATAAAAAATAACAAGGGCTGGGGATGTAGCTCCGTAGTTAAGCATTTCTGGGTTCAATCCCTGGTATCAAAATAAACAAACATAAAACCCCCAAATGGTTAGGAATTAAGAAATTAAACAGGTTGTTTTTTAGAAATTTCTAGGCTGATAATTCAAAACAGTTTTAATAATTCGTTTATAGATTTTAAATATTTAAGTTGATATAATCACTAACAGCATCATAGTTATTTACCACTTAGCTATAAATAAGGTATTTTGATAGGAAACCAATATTTCAATGTAATTATCTCATAGGAATCATAAGAAGTTACATAACTTTCAGATGATCAGGGTAGAAAAAAATGTCACAGAAGCTTAGGCTTTTTTACTACAGTAAATTAAGACACAAGTTATTACTATTCATTTGGATAAGAAAATATTTGAGTGACTATTCAAAGTTCCAATAATATCCATGGCAGGACTATATCAGTAGAGCACTCCTGCGTAGTGGCCCAGGGAAACAATAATCTGGCAGTAATCCATCTGAGAGCACCTAATGGATCTCAGGAAGCAGAGGGCATTAAAAAAAAAAAAGTTACACTTTATAGTTGAAGCTATCATTTATATATAGTGTCTCCTTTGTTCCTCACAAAATCTTCTGGGTATTCATTATAGTCTTCATTTTTATAAACTATAAAAACTAAGCCTGAAACATTAAAAAGCATAATTAAGTTGCAGACCTGGGACTTAAACTCAAGCATTTTGACACTTAGACTGATTCCTATTTCTTTACTTTCTCATTCTTATTTTAAATAAATGTGAAAGAGGAAATTTAAACATTTTTCTAAACAAAGTAAAACATGTCCTCATCTCCTTAGAAATGAAGGAGGAGGAAGAAAAGGAGAAAGAAAAAGAAGGAGAAAAAAACGGTGGGGAAGTAGAGGAAAAAGTAATGGGGATAGAAGGAAAAGGTGAAAAGAGAGGAAAGGAGGAATGATAATGAGAGGAGGAAAAACATGGAGACGGAAAGAGAAGTAAGAAATAGCAATTTAGAGACAACTTTTATTCCAGGAAATTGCTAGGAAAAAGTCAATCAACTAATAAAGACCTGAAAAAATTACAGAAATCCTTTGCCTATAGTTTTAGAAGTCTGTAGGCCTGACCTACCAAAGCAACTCACAAGAGAGACAAAAACTGCATCAGAGCTGATGTTAGGCACCATAATGGATTATATGCCAGTTCTATTGTTTTATAGCAGCCAATTACATTGTAATAAGATTGTAACACTAGACTGCTATAACACATGTTTATCATTTTATTTTTTTAAATATTTAATTTTTTAGTTGTAGTTGGACACAATATATTTATTTTATTTATTTATTTTTATGTGGTGCTGAGGATCGAATCCAGGACCTCACATGTGCTAGGCAGGTGCTCTACCACTGAGCCACAATCTCAGCCCATATCATTTTCATTATATTCATCAGCTCTATAAAATGTTATCATATTCAATAAGTTAATAAAAATTCAAGTGAGGGCTTTTAAGGCAAAGCTATAATATTAAAAGCATTCTTGAATTTGAAATCTATACCAAAGCTCTTTCCAATTTCTCACACAAAAAAAGTAAAGGGCTTATATTAAAGAGCGTGATTTTTTTTTTTTGGTGTGTGTGTGTGTGTGTGTGTGTGTGTGTGTGTGTGTGTGTGTATTTGTGTGTGTGTGTGTGTGTGTGTGTATTTGTGTGTGTGTGTGTGTGGGTGATGGTGATGGGGATTGAACCCAGGGCTTTTTGCATGCTAGGCAAGCACTCTACCAACTGAGCTATATCCCTAACCCCACATGAATTATTTTTAAAGTAAACATGGTCCTTAAAATATATGTTATCTGAGTTATTTAACTCACTGTTGAAGTATCAATGACACTTTTCTCTCTTCCCTCAATATCATCATCTTCATCTTCATCACTGAAATCAGCAGCTGCACTTTCAAGGAATTTGAAATTATCCAGCACAGAAGCAGAATCTGTTAACTCAGATTTTCTGGTTTAAAACACAAATAATCATGCTCAATTACTCTTTTTAACCTCAACATAAAATCAACTCATGATAAGTTTTACTAACTTATATTTATATTATATTATGAGTCTCAAATGACATTGATTCTCATCTATTACAATTCTATGGATTTAGAAAGCAATATAAGAAGTGGCTATTCTTTTAAAAGTACTTTATAATCATAAACATTTTTTGTACCTGGGATTGAACCTAGGGGCACTTAACCATTGAGTCACATTCACAGCCCTTTATAAATTTTTTATTTGGAGACAGGATCTTACTTAGATGCTGAGACTGGCCTTGAACTTGTGATTCTCCTGTCTCAGCCTCCTGAGTCGATGGTATTACAGTGCCAACACACCTGGCTCAATTATCTTAATGGCTAGGATTGTGCCTCACATGGTGGTACACAATTTTAATTCTAGCAATTTGGGAAGCTGAGCAAGAAGATCACAAGTTCGAGGCCAGTCTCAAGAAGGAAGGCCCTAAGCAACTTAGCAAGAACCTGTATCAAAATAAAAAGAACTGCAGACATAGATCAGTGTATAAAAGCACTCTAATACCAAATGAACAACAAAAAAAATAGTGATAATCTACTGAAAAGAACTCCCTCTCAAGATTCAGATTCCTTTGATCCTTATATCAACCTTAATGTATTTTTGAAAATATTTCTTTCATTATCTCTGCCTCCTTTTTATCCCTATGTATTTCTTTCTGCAACTCTTCAATTAACTTCTTACATGAGTTTTTATAACTAAGTAACTAATAAATATGTCATTTTTCTCTGATGCAATCTTTTGTTAAACAGCTAGCTAAGGAGGTAAAAAGAGCAAATGTGCAAATAAAGTTATTGAAAACAATATACTAGTCAAACTGATATTATTTTAAGTTTTGACTCTGCCAATGAATAAACCATGAATCTTTTAGAAATGACTAAATTTTCAAATATAAGGCTTGAACATAGCTCCCTCAAAATAAATTTAGTTAACACTTTCCTAAGGGCCACAACAGAATGATTTCTCTCTAGTTCATCAGAAAATGTTTTAGATGAGAAGGCATTTTCGGAGGGGGGGTGGACTATAGTCACAACTATAGGCAAATTTTAAAAAATAGCTAAATCTTCAATTTCAAATCTGCTGAGAGCTATGATTTTGATTTTTTCCTCCTTTTCTCTTTGTCTACAGAAATCTGACAAATTCAGACTAACATCCTTTTCAGTTTAAAAGAGAGGTAAACAAAAAATAGACAATGGAATCATCTCTTCTGAAAATCATTACTGAAGGTTTTGTAAAAGTATGCATTACCATCCCTAAAAATATTTATATTACCTAAGTTAACTTAATGACTTAGGTTAATATAAAAGATAAAAACAAAACCAAGAATGATACCTATATGATCTATGTCTACAGGGAAAAAAATCTATACTTTCATTTGTAAATACAAGTTAATACATTCTTTTTTTTTTTACTTATTTATTTATTTATTTATATGTGGTGCTGAGGATCGAACCCAGGACCTTGCATGTGTGAGGCGAGCGCTCTACCACTGAGCAACAATCCCAGTCCCAATACATTCTTAATTATTAATGAACACTTTTAAGAAGGTTCCAAAGACATTTTTTCATAAAATTCCTACCTTGTATCTTTACCTAATCTTATAATTTTAGTTTATATTCCAAATAACAGGAAATATGTTCTCATTAGAAAATTTATAGCATTCAATTAAAACCATTCTACTAGCCTAAATATGGGTTAAAATGTAATACCATCGTAATTAGTTTTCAGAGAATCTTAGGCTTTTTATTCAACTAAGAATCATTGCAGGGGCTAGGGTTGTGGCTCAGCAGTACAGTGCTCCCCTAGCATGTGTGAAGCGCTGGGTCTGAGCCTCAGCACCAAATAAAAATAAATAAGTAAATAAAATAATAGTTTTCAAAAAAAGAAAAAATCATAGCAAATTTTTTTCCCAATAAAGAACGATTACTTTATTGAACTATTAGTGTTCATTTAACTAGAATTATATACAACTATATAATAATAATATGTTCAATAAGAAAAATATTTCAAATTATTAAATTTTTCAAGCTAACAATATGTATATTTAAAGTAGATATTTTACATCAAAGAAAAGATGAGTTACAGAATTATTACATGAACAAAAGTGGTTAAAATGGTTTCTTCTAAAGAATTGTGAGGTATTTTTATGATTTCTGGGTCACTTATAATGAAATTCCATTTTTATAGATTAGCACCGCATTTCAAATCAAAATATTTTATGAGGTTCTAGTAGCAGTTGACTGAGCTTCAAGATATTAAAAAATCTTATATTAAATAAATTTCAAGCAAATAAAATACCCTAAATATGAAATTACATTCTTGAACTAAATAGTCTCAAATGCCAACTTCAACCCCTGTGTTGCCTTCTAACCAAATGAAACTTTAACTTATTTCCAAATCCCACCTAAAAGTAATATTTCAAAATCAAAAATATTAAATATGAACTAAGTTACAACTAAAATACTTTCCAGACAAAATACTTACCCAATCATTGCTGTTTCTTTAACTTCAGCCTCTGTGCCATTTATAACTGAATCCTGATTTTTGTCATCTTCCCTGTCAGTGATATCACTTGAAAAGCCCAGCAAAGCTCGTACTCGTTTAGATTTCACATCTAGAATAGTATCTGTGTAACCCACCTCCTGAAGATACCTGTGTGAAGAGGATCCTTACAATTCAGTCATATAGGAATCAGTATTCTAAAATTTAATGTGTAATTAAAAGCAATTCTTCTAATACACTGCCTACATAAGACCTAGGAGCACTATGCTAGTTAAGACTTGTCAATAATATTCCAGCTGCAGATGGAGCTGTCTCCTGCAGTACCAGCCTCTAGAGTCACTGAGAAAAATCAACTATACAATACACCATTCATTACATTTATACTATGCAGAAACTGTTCCTCAATATTTCATAGCACATTCTTTCCGCAGGATCAGAGCAAGTTCACTACCAAATTCTACCAAATTACTATTTTATAACAGTGATTGCAACTTTTTTATATTTCAAATGCAAATTGTCATGGATCAACTGGTTTTTTTTTAATATATTTTTAGTTGTAGATGGACACAATACCTTCATTTAACTTATTTAGTTTTATGTGGTGCTGGGGATCACACATGCTGGGCAAGTGCTCTACCACTGTGCTACAACCCCAGCCCCAGATCAATTGTTTGAGATCTAGAGAGAATGTTTTCAGTACATATGGTTTCCTCCACATCATATAAGAATATAGTATTTTCCCAAAAGTCACTTCTGTAGAACAGAAAAATCTATGCTTAAATAACTCAAAAATAAAAATAAACCAAAATTAAATTGTGGAATAGAGGGTATGTATGTAAATTCGTGCATGTTGCAGAAAGGCAGCAGCACAGAAAAAAAAGAGCACAGGCTTTATAGTAAGAGTTAGACCTAGGTCTTACATCTATTTCTGTCACTTATTTGCCCTATAACTTTAATTTTCACAAAGCTGAGTTTTCTTTCCTTAAAAACAGACACAACTAATACTGTGTCTGGCATACAGACAGCACTTGAATACCTATTTTTTAAAAATTCTTTTTAGTTGTAGTTGGACACAACACCTTTATTTTATTTGTTTATTTTTTCTTAATGTGGTGCTGAGGATCAAACCCAGGCCTCACATGTGCTAGGCAAACTTTCTACCACTGAGCCACAACCCCAGCCCTTGAATACCTATTTAACACCAAAGTTAATCAAAAAAGACCAAATGGCAGGGACAGGACCATGGAAAGGGCAAATGCCATTAATAAACAATAGAAAAATATTAGGCATTAATATATGTTGATATGGAGTCTACTGGACAAAAGAAAACAAAGGTTGACAAGATAGTTTAAGTTCAGTTTATTTGAAGATTTGGTTTCAAAAGTTGTTAGAGCAGAAAGATTTCATAAAGATATGTGATCAAATGGAATAAGTGTATCTTACCAAACCAAGATGCTCATTTTTCAATCCTAATGAATATATATAGAAAGTTTTGATTAAAGTAATAAACTTCCAACTTTCCTGAATTTAATCAGTTGTTCTTACAGAGTACTACAAAAATGTATTTTTCTATTTTTAGCAATAATATTTGATGTGTACCTCACTTTGGCAACAAAACCACATAGCCATAAGTAAACAGGCTAATAGTTTCTTTGTAACTGATAAAATGTCACCCTTTTCTAAGACGATTATAGGTCTTTTTAAGATTTTAAAAATATATCTTGAATACATCATTATGAAATCACTTTTTTTTAAAAAAAAATCAGCATTTTAAGAAAACTTGCCTATTTTAAAAATCAAAATACCTAAGTCATACTTCAGACCAAAGTGAGGACACTAATAAAAATTCACTTAAATATTAGTAAGGATTCACTGTTTTCTAATTTTTGTCTAAATAAATATGAAGAGATGTTGTAACATTACCTTCCTTAAGTCAAAAGGAATAGCTAGCATTCATTCACTTTGGAAGCAAACCCAAAAGTCTCAAACAAGCAGCATATTTCATTTTACCTTGGCATAAAATTTGAATACCAGTTTCAAAGGTGGTATACAAGGACCAGGCACTGAGATGGTGTAGTCTACTACTTGACACCAAAACCTTAACTGAACTGTTTTCTCTGTATAGTCTCAGATACACATTTTACAGGAGAAAGCTTATGCTATGCAGAATTTTCAAAATCTCAGAATTTAAGCTCAACAAATTACTTAAAATTTTTTAAATTAACAAAAAAATACATGCAAAAAATACTGATTAGACCTATACTGAAATAGCTCAGTGCTAATGCATCTCTGGGTTCAATTCCCCAGTACCACAAAACAAAAACAAAAAGGGGAAAAGTGTTTAATATGAAAATTAAACAGTAATTCAATTAAGCTTTTTCAAAGCAGTAATAAAATAAGAAATAAACTTATTCTTTTGAATTGAAAATAAAAAAGGAAAACAATCTCATGAAAATAATGTTTCTCATCCTTGACTATTGATAAGATTGGCCACAAGATACTTACTGTCTGAGTAGTTGTCGACCTTGCTTCCACATTAACTGGCTGTTCTGTTGTGGCTGCACCTCTGTTTCATTACCTTCATCTGAAATACATTGTCATAATAAAACTGACTTGTTTTACATATTAGAAGGCATCTCAATTAATAAATATCCAGTAAACATTTATGTATGTTTTAGGACAATTAAAATGTTTTTAACTGGGTGCGGTGGTGCATGCTTGTAATCCCAGTGGCTCAGGAGGCTGAGGCAGGAGGGTCACAAATTCAAAGCCAGCCTCAGCAACAGTGAGGCACTAAGCAACTCAGTGAGACCCTGTCTTTAAATAAAATACAAAACAGGGCTGGGGATTTTGCTCAGTGGTTGAGTGCCCCTGAGTTCAATCCCCACTACACCCACTCCAAAAAAGTTTTTAATTCGAATTTCCATAACAAAACTCTAACACATATTAATTAATGCTACTGGATTCCCTTTAGAGTAGTAGAATATAAAGACATTTTCACTTTTAGCTAGACTGAGAATTTTGCTCTAGAACCAAGACCTATCCAATCAAGTCATACATAGTGAGAGTCAAATACAAGTATTAGGTATCCCATTATAACCAGAACAAAATATTTAGAAATGAGACCAAAAATTTAATTTTATAAAGAGCAGATATACTAAGAAATAACCTCAATCCAAATGTTTCCTTTGCAAGTTATTAAATGAAAATTTCAAGTATTCTTTCAAAGACATTCTTTGAATTTTAAACCTCTTTTAACTTTTAAAGCTTAAATTTATCATTATGTACAAGCTGAATCCTTTCAGAAGAATTAATAAAAAGAATTTCTCTATGAGAAACCTAAACCAAAAAGTTCCGCACTAGACTATGGTTCAACATTCACAATATTAAAAAAAAATCATATATTTTGAATCAGTCCTTCATCAAATAAAGAAATTGCTAGTCTTTATAAAATCTTTTTCAAGAGGAGACACAAGAGAGAACAAGAAATTGTTTCATATTTTCTAAAATTAAGCATTTAGTGCATACTTATTGTGTTCCCAAATATATGTTAAAATACATATATATTACCTCTTTCCTTATTAATTGATTGATTGATTGATTGGTACTGGGGATTGAATCCAGGGGTACTCTACCACTGAGCTATGTCTCCAGCCCCTTTTATTTTTAAATTTTTGGATAGGGTCTTGCTAAGTTGCTGGGGCTGGCCCCAAATTTGCACTCCTCCTGCCTCAGTCTCTTGAGTAGTTGGGAATATAAGCATGTGCCACTAGCCCAGCTCCTTCTCTTTCAATTCTTACAAATTAAAAAAAATCATGTTTATTCCTATCTTAAAGAGGAAAAGCTAAGTTTTAGAGAATAATTTTCAGGTTCCTTGGAAACACAGTTGTAAGTGTAAAAAATCCTTCCTGACTCCCTCCAGAGTCCCAGCACTTTCCTCCATATATTATTACAACAATGATAAAAAAACTGGAGAAATGTGAATAAAAGTAAGAATCATATCTTGTGTTTTGTTTTCTCCTAAAATAACTCAGGAGAGTTCTGTAGAATTTTAAAGAAATAGTAACAGAATGGACTGGAGGTGAGTGTGGAGGAAAGAAATTAATTTAACTCCAAAAGAAAGATTACTTTGGGATAAGTTCAAAGAGGATATACTGCCAAACTGTGTGTGTGTGTGTGTGTGTGTGTGTGTGTGTGTGTGTGTGTGTGTGTGTGTTGCAGGGAAGGGCAAAAATAATGTCCCAATACTTTATGAAAAAAATGATATGGGAGTAGGAGGAATGCTGGAAAATGATATTAGACAAATTATATTGTTACATTGTGAGCATGTATAAATATGTAACAACAAATTCCCATCATTATGTACAAATACAATGCACCAACTAAAAATGTGGAAAGAAAAAAATTACATTGTTCTATGAATTTTGCAATTCAGGAACTATTCATAACATAATTATGTTACAATTTATACCCTTCAGTCTACTGAATAACTTGTACTTGCCAAGTAAGCGCATGTACACTGACACTTTAAGATTTTAAAATTTTCAGATGAGAAAAGAAATGTTGAGGTTATTTAATCTCCCATCAGAACAGGCCTAAATCCTTTCTATGCCATCCTCAGATATACTGACTACTTTGGCAGCTAATGATGTTGTGTAAATATGGTACATAAACTCAATAAGAACAAGGAATGAACAACTGATACCCAACCAACATGGATGAATCTCAAATGCATTATGTGAAGTGAGTTAAACCAGATCAAAAAAGGCTATATTCTGGGCTAGGGATGTTGCTCAGTGGTAGAGCGCTTACCTAGCATGCATGAAATCCAGGGTTCAATCCCCACAAACTATGTTTTGTGAAAACACTAAGGATGATAAATTTTACTGTACAGAAATTATACCTTAAAAAATTATGCCTTAATAAAAAGTAAGTTAAGACAAGTCAAAAAATAATGTACTTCCATCCTCTTAAAAGACAAATTACTCTTATTCTTACATAGTAGGCCAAGTTATAGTCCTTTCTAGTAAGTAATTATCAACTATCAGATTCATTTTTGCCTTACAAAATTTAAAAAGTAGCTTTATATTAAAGTAAGGATTTTAAAGTAGCTCTGGCACAATGGAGAACACCTGTAATCCTGGTGACTCAGGAGGCTAAGTCAGAAGGACCAGAAGTTCAAGGCCAACCTCAGTAAGTTAGTGAGATCCTGTCTCAAAACAAAAATGACTGGAAACGTAGCTCAGTGGTAATGCACACCTGGGTTCAATCTCCAGTACCAAAATAAATCAATAAATAAAGTAGCTAATAGTTTAATTTCTTGATAATATGACTGCTACATCCAGTATAGTTTCTATAACAGGGATTTACATTTACCCTCCTGCCTGAAACAAAACAAATGAGCTGGGCACAGTGGCACACACCTATAATTTCAGCAACTAAGGTAGTAGAATCACAAGATTGAGATCAGCTCAGAAATTTAGTGGGTCCTTAGCAAAGCCCCGTCTCTAAATGAACAATGAAAATGGCTCAGGATATAACTCTGGTTAAACATCCATGGGATTAATCCCTAGCACCAATAAACAAACAAAAACAAATGAAACAATGTTTTCCAAAAGATAGTGATCCTTGAGAGAAGGCAAGCAAAGGGATGAACCTTATGACTGTCCCAGCTACTGCCTTGATAAAAGAGTTTCTAGGAGTTTCTAGCTTTTAACACAGTATCTGAAGAAATAATGACCAAAAAGTTCCAGATTTCATAAAAACTATAAACCCACTGGTCAAAGAAACTCATTAAACCCCAAGCCTAAGAAACACTGTGGAGAAAAGTAACTACAGTACATCATAGTAAACACTTTTATATCATAATAAACATTTTTATTTTATTTTATAAAACATCATAATAAACTTTTTTAGCTAAATATGGTGGCACATGCCTATAATCCCAGGTACTTGGAAGGCCAAGGCAGGAGGATCCTAAATTCAAGGCCAGCCTCAGCAACTTTGTGATACCCTGTCTTGAAATAAAAGGGCTGGGATGTTGTTCAATGATACAGGATTTCCCTAGCATATGCAAGGCCCTGGGTTTATTCCTCAGTTAAAAAAAAAAAAGAAAGAAAGAAAGAAAGAAACAAAGAAATTTGTTTAGAACCAATGATAAAGAGAAAATCTTAAAAGCAGCCAAAAAAAGGGATACATTATATACAGAGGAACAAAGATAAGCATAATAGCAGACATCTTATTAGAAACAATGATAGCAAGATAAAACCTTTATCAGATATACAAAAGCTGAAAAAACTTATTACCAGCATCCCATATTACAAAATATGTTAAAAGAAGTCTTAAAGGGAGGAGAAAAATAATACCAGATGGAAATACAGTTCTATACAAAGGCATTATGAGTACTAGAGATATAATTTTCATATTATTATTTAAATTTCTTTAAAGAAAAATTACTTTTGCAACAAAACAACAACTTAACCAAACCCTTAGGTTTTCTCAATGCTACTAACTCCTAGTGAATTTGTCTTCCTCTTCAAACAGTATTATAAACTTTCTCTGCATTTCTTAAAAGTCTGATCAACTCTTTGTAGATAATGTCTCATACATAAAGCTATTAAGAGGACATTCCCTCAAATACCCACCATCCAAACTGAAACTCAAACTTACAATCTGTTACCTGACTTTCTATGTTTCTCTCTTGATAATAACAAGAAATATGTTCTTCCTCCAATGTGTCTGCCATTATGTTCAGAATCCAATCCGAGTCATTTCTTCAGATACCTTCCTAATCTAAGTATATCTACTCTTTTCCTTTTATTGGCTCCTTATTTATGAACCCTGCCCCAACCACCTACGCACAGTCTCTCTGACTCCAGGTTATCTTTTAGCTGTTGCCCTTCAGTCCTTCCTCACTTTCATAAGCTAAGCATCTAAAATGCTGACTGCATTTGGTCTTCATTTTATACTGACATCTTTGATTCTGCCATCACCTGTTTCTTAACTGCTTCAATTATGTTCTCAGTAACCCAATGAATGACCTGTGTGCCACTAATCTGACAGATACTCTTTAGCTCTATAGGAATTAATTCATCAGCAGTGATGAACATTCCTTCCTTTGAACATTCCTTCCTCTCTTTCTGTTAGTTTCTACTCTCCTGGTCTTCCTTCTGACATTAAAGTAGTCCTTATCAGTTTTCTTTTCAGGTAGACCTGGATTCAGCTCTACACTTCATCATTTAATGGAAATTTGGAAAATGTGTCCACTTCTGTGAGCTAAAATTACACATACGTGACATGAGAACAATATTTTATTTACTGAATAACTATTTTAAGAATTATAGTTTCTACTTGGAATGGAACCACTATTTGACCCAGTTATTGTACTCCTCAAATCAGCATACTATAGTGATGTGGCCACATCAATGTTTATAAGAGCTCAATTCACAATATCTAAGCTATGGAACCAACCCAGGTACCCTTAAATAGATGAATGGATAAAGAAAATGTGGTACATATATACAGTGGAATATTACTCAGGTATAAAGAAGAACAAAATTATGGCATTTGCAGGTAAATGGATAGAACTAGAAGCTATCATGCTAAACGAAATAAGCCAATCCCTCCCAAAACAAAGGTTGAACGTTCTGATACATAGATGCTGACTCACAAGGAGGGGGGTGTTGGTGGAGGTTAACCCGACTGGGACCAGGGAAAGGGGAATGGGGAGAAGGGAGGGGAGATGGGAATGAGGAAGACAGCAGAATGAATCAGAAATAACTTTCCTATATTCATATATGAATACATGAACAGTGTAACTCCACATCATGTACAACCACAAGAATGGGAATTTATACTCCACATATGATAAGTCAAATTACATTCTACTATCATGTATAACTAAAAATAATAATAAAATAATTATAGTTTCTAAAGCTCCTAGCATAGGTAGAAATTTCAGCAAGTGATATAAATTACAGTTTTCAGTACTTGAAATATGAAGAAAAAATCCTTAGATATTTGAGGAATTTAATCTGAAATCATGCCCAGAATTCACCTATGTGATAACTTCTGAACAGTTTTTCTCACTTTCCCTTATACCTACTAATAAGTGAATTATATCTATATTGTTTACAAGTACTACTTTCTATTATTTGGTGGGTAAAGAGGAAGGTAGGGGAAAGAAAAAGAAGAAATAATATAAAAAGATAAATGTTTCACCTGTTAAAACACGTTCTGCTTATAGGATAGAATTTTCTGTGCATGAGAAAGGCCAAAACAGTCTGAAACTGAGCAGTCAGTGTGGGAGCCGCTCTGCCCATGAGCTAAGCATCCCCTCTCAGTACTCCCCTTGAGTAAAGGGGGTGTGGGACTGGAATCACACACCATGTGCTGTACAAAGCAAATGACCTTCACGAACTTCAGCTGGCAAATAAATTTGCCTCAGCTCTGGACTTGAGCGTTACCCAATGGGACTGGGCAACTCCCTTAAAACCTTATCCCTTGCCTTATTCAATGTAGAATATTCTATCGAAAGTCCTTTGTTGTCTTTTCCCTATAAATAGAGCGATTCCGGGTGCACTGGCTCTCTTGCCTTCCAGAGCAGAAGAGGACTCTTGAGGTGGCAGAGCAGTGCCGTCCCCCACCCCACGGCCGCTCCTTTCTGAAAATCTGTGTCCATGTGGTCTTTTCACCTCCAGCCCAAACCATGCAGAGTAATCTGGCCTCCATCCCCCACGCAGGTGCTAAATCAGGTTTAAAGGATTAGGAATTCCCCTGTGCTTTGAAAAAGAAATCTCTTACCTTTATAGTTCCTACTCTTTCTCAGGATTTCAAGGGCATCATGTACTTTGTACTGTGCATCTCAAAGTTTCCATTAATACTAGAAGGACCCAGCAAGACAAGGTTATGTTGGTGCATGTTACCCCATGAAGCCTGAAACTTTCCAATAAGTGTAGAACATAAGCAGAAAATGGGGAACTAAAAGAAAGAGGAAGAAGGAAAAGGAAGGAAGGTGGTGGGAAATTATCTACAGGATACAAAATGATTAATGCCAACAGATTAGCAGATCAGAAAAACATGCAAATGATTAGAAATTAAATTATATTTACAAATGTTGTTGCTACAAAATATTAGTCATAAACTTCTTTATATTACTTAAGCTTCCTTTAAAACTAACTTACCAGAATCATAGCTTGGAGGCTTCATATCTCCTTGATTCAATTCTGTCCCATATTTCAACTTGTGGTATTTGGCTCTAACAAAGAAATGACAAAAGTATCAATCATCTTAAAACACAGTTAAATGAACTTTATGTTATATAACAGGAGCAGTTTATGTGGTAGTCCTGGCTTAACACTCCTAGAATTTTCAAGGCTTAAGGTCTTCCATGGTGTTAAAGTCATTATCACAAAAACACCTGCCTTTTTTGTTTTTGTTGTTATAACATCAGTGTCATCATAATTAATGAATAATACTAGGAATCATAAATTTTCCTGTAATTTCAAATCAACCACCTAACATTCTAGTTTCTACAGTATTCAAATTTTCTTAATGACTTAAAATTGAACTTTACTATAAATCAAAAGCAATAAAAGGGGGGGGACTATGAAATAAATGTGTTAAGATTAACTTTTCCCAAAATTGAGTTTTGTTTTTAAAATATAGTAATTTAGATTATTTACAATTTGCCATGTATACTTATGGTGAACCATTAAAAGTATTGAATCATCAGTATTGAATAAAATATTCTAGTAGTAATGAAAAAAATTTTTCTTGAAGTCAAGATATCCTTTATCTTTTATTTAGATCTGTCAATGAAAAGGCTATGTCCTTCTAAAAGTTAACAAAATGTCATTATTTCTGTTTACTGAGATTTACCCATCTTGAATTAACAATGTCAGATTTAACCATGAGATTAGAAAAATAATCCAGATACAGAGAAATTTTTAAAAGGATAATTTTTAAATGGCCATATCTGATTAATGCATCTATGTATTTTGATTTTCTCCCCAAAATAATGAAGCCAGTGACAAATAATCATTGCTTTAAGACTGAGATAATAATAAAACAATAATTTTAAAAACCAAATGCAATACTATAGAAGGAAGAAAAAGAAAATGGTCAAATAAGATTTTTTTCTTTATACAAAATCATATCAAATAAAGTAGACTTCAAGCCAAATAAAAAGAGCTAAAGACAGACACTGCATACTCCTTAAGGGAACCATACATCAACAAGATATAACAATTATAAATATATATGTCCCAAACAATGGAGCATCTACGTTCAAACAAACAAACTCTTCTCAAGTTCAAATAAACAATAACACAATAATTCTGGGTAACTTTAACACACCTCTCACCACTGGCTAGATCTTCCAAACAAAAGCTGAACAAAGAAACTATAGAACTCAATAACTTAGACTTAACTGACATATATAGAATATTTCATTCAACAAGCAAATACACTTTCTTCTCAGCAGCACATGGATCCTTCTCTAAAATAGACCCTGTTATTCCACAAAGCAACTCTTAGCAAATACAAAAAAGCAAAGATACTAACCTGCATTCTATCAGATCATAATGGAATGAAATTAGAAATCAATGATTAAAAAAAAGCTACTATAACACCTGGAGACTAAATAATATGCTACTGAATGAACAATGAGTTGCAAAAGACATCAAAGAGGATATTAAAAAATTCTTAGAGGTAAATGAGAACACTAATACAACATATTGAAAAATCTGGGACACTATGAAGGCAGTACTAAGAGGAAAGTTCATTGCATGAAATTCATTCCTTAGAAGGAAAAGTCAAATAAATGAACTAATGTTACATCTTAAAGCCCTAGAAAAAGAATAATATATCAACACCAAAAGCAGAAGACAAGAAATAATTAAAATCAGAGCTGAATTCAATGAAATTGAAACAAAAGAAATAATTTAAAAATGTCAAAACAAAAAGTTGTTTCTTTGAAAAAATAAATAAATTGATAAACCCATGCTAACAAAGAGAGGGAGAAAACTCAAATTACTAATATCCGTGATGAAAAAGGAAATATGATCATATAATTCTTATCTTTAAGTGTATTGATGTGATTAATTACAATTATTGATTTATTGATGGACACTACAGGAGGAAATTTCCAATTTGACTGTATTATTATTATTTATTGACGGACACTACAGTACAGAATACAGAAGATAATCAAAAATTATTATGAAAATTTGTACTCCAATAAAACAGAAAATATCAAAGGCATTGACAAAATATCTAGAGTCATATGATGAATGTGGATGATATACACAATTTAAACAGATCAATTGAAGCAATGAAATAGAAGACACCATCAGAAGCCTACCAACCAAGAAAAGCCCAGGACAGGATGGATACACGGCTGAGTTGTACAAAAACTTTAAAAGAAGAACTAATACCAATACTCCTCAAATTATTTCATAAAATAGAAAAAAAAAGAACACTTCCAAACACATTTATGAGGGCAATATCACCCTGATTCTAAAACCAGACAAAGACACATCAAAGAAAGAAACCTTCAGACAAATATCTCTAACGAACATAGATGCTAAAATTCTGGCAAACTAAATACAAAAACATATCAAAAGATAGTACACGGAAATAAAGAGATCCAACATGGTGGCGGGCTCGGAGAGATCAAGTCTCTGACCTCTTCAGCTGTGCAGGCATAGGGAGTCGTAAACAGTCTAAATGCTGTTTGCTCAGGATCACTAGGCAATGCTGAGCTGACATGGATCTGGGGCGAACAGTCTGGACTTCTCAGAACACACACTGAGCCCGGATCGGCTGAATTCAAGCTCCCGTTAGACTGCTTCCGGCAGACAAACAGCTGTGACTCAGCACTAATCCATCCAGCTGAAACAACTGGTCAGCCCTTCTGATCCTACGGAGGCAAATGCCAACCGAGCCTTCATAGGTAGTGGCCACAGGTTTGAAACGGGGCTTGGGAGAGACAGTAAGGACCCACCCGTTGCATTGGTCACCCGGCAAAGGGAAACGAACTGTCGCCACTTGCAAGAGATACCACCATGGCAGAGAACTGACGTCACCAGACTTCCGCGGAGGAGATAACTTCATTGAAACCTGCGGCTACAGGTGTGTAATCCCCTAGCCTTCCCTCTCCACACATGGGGAAACCTTAAGGTCCCCTCCCAGCTCTCCCATAAGGGCCCCTCCCACCTCTCCATGAGCACGATAGCCAGACCAAGGGAATCGGAAGTGGCACGGGTCCGCGGCGCAGAACTCCCAGCTACCGCTCCCACCAGTGCTGACAACTGAGGTCTCTTGCACCAGCTACCGGGGGCGTGGCTACCGGAGGGCAAGTAAAATTCGCTGAGGATTCTCAGCCCCAAGCTCTACAAACTTAGGGTCTGAGGGAATGGCAAACAGGGAGAGTGTGCCCAGTCGTTCATGAAAACAGGGCTCCCGGGAGCAGGAGACCTAGCGTGTAGCCAGTATTGTGGTGAGCGTCACTGGTGAGAGGGGCCTGGCTAGAGGAAAAGTGGGGAAGTGACTAGACACAAGAGGAGGCCCTAGGCACTCAGGATTGGAGACTCGCCCAAGCTGGGAGGAGGAGCTGCTGCACAGTGATTGGTTCCCGTGTATTGACAGGAGTAGCTTGGCCTGGTAGGCATAGCTCCACCTACTACAAGAGAAGTTAATCAAACTCTAAGACTGCATTTATTAGTTTTTTTTTTTTTTATTTGGGTTTTTTTTCATTTTCATTTTTCTTTCTTGTTGTTTTTTAAATTTTTTTAAATTTTTTTTAATTTTTTTCTTCTAATTTTAATTTTAATTTTTTATTATTTTTTAAAATTTTTTTTATTTCCTATTTTTTCTCTTTTGTCTTTTCATTTCTTTTCAATTTTCTTATTCCTCCTTCCTTGAATTCTACCTGCCTACTCTCATTCTCTTTAGTGACTTCTTCCCTTCCCTTCTAATATCTTTCCTCCCAAGCATCAAATAAATTTATAAGAGTAAACAGTAACTCAGCTGTCAAACAGAACAAGAAGTAACATGAGCAGCATAGAAAAGCAAGGAAGAAAAGGAGTACAAACAATGAAGGACAGTCTAAATATTCAGGAGGACCTAGAGTCATCAGAAAAATGGTCATATAAAGAACTCAAGGAATACCTTAGACAGATGGAATGGAACCTTAAAGAGGATACCAGACAGCAAATCCAAACAGTGAAAGAACACATTGAAAATGAATTACATAAACAGATAAAAGAAGAAGTTAAACATCTTTATCAGGAGATAGCGATTATAAAAAAAATCAAACAATAATTCTAGAAATGAAGGAAACGATAAACCAAATTAAAAACTCAATTGAGAGTATCACTAACAGAGTGGAGCAAATAGAAGCCAGAATGTCAGATAATGAAGACAAAATATATCATCTTGAAAAGAGTCTATCCAACTCAGAAAGACTGGTAAAAAAATCAAGAGAAAAACATCCAAGAGATATGGAATAACATAAAAAACCAAACTTACGAGTCATTGGGATAGAGGAAGGCACAGAGATTCAAAACAAGGGAATGAGTAACCTGCTGAATGAAATAATTACAGAAAACTTTCCAGAAATAAAAAAGGAAACAGATATACAAAATGTAGATGCATACAGGACACCGAGCACACAAAATCACAATAGACCAACGCCAAGACACATTGTTATGAAGATAGCCAATATACAGAACAAAGAGAAAATATTAAAAGCTATAAGAGAAAGGAGGCAGATTACATTCAGGGGTAAATCAATAAGGTTAACAATGGATTTTTCAACACAGACACTGAAAGCAAGAAGGTCATGGAACAATGTATTTCAAACACTGAAAGACAATGGATGCCAACCAAGAATTCTGTATCCAGCAAAATTAAGCTTCAGGTACGACAACGAAATAAAAATCTTTCATGATAAACAAAAGTTAAAAGAATTTTCAGCCAGAAAACCAGCATTGCAAAGCATCTTGAGCAAAACACTACACGAGGAAGAAATGAAAAACAATAACCAAAACCATCATTGGGAAATGCCTCGGTAAAGACAGAGGGCAAGGGGAAAGATAATCATGGAGAAACAAACTAAATTTTTTTAAAAAAGGATAAATAATCAAACATGGCTGGAAGTACAAACCATATATCAACAGTAACTCTAAATGTTAATGGCTTAAACTCTCCAATAAAGCGACATAGGCTGGTATCATGGATTAAAAAAACAAATCCAACAATATGCTGCCTCTAGGAGACACATCTGATTGGAAAAGACACACACAGGCTGAAGGTCAAAGGATGGGAAAAAATATACCACACACATGGTCCTCGTAAGCAAGCAGGGGTGGCCATCCTCATATCGAATAAAATAGACTTCAAGACTAAGTTAATCAAAAGGGATAAGGAAGGACATTATATACTGTTAAAAGGAACCATTCACCAACAAGACATAACAATTATCAATATTTATGCACCAAATAATGGTGCTGCGTCATTCATAAAACAAATTCTCCTAAAGTTCAAGAATCAAATAGACCACAACACAATAATTATGGGTGATTTCAACACACCTCTCTCACCATTGGACAGATCCTCTAAACAAAAGTTGAATAAACTATAGAACTCAATGCCACAATCAATAACCTAGACTTAACTGACATATATAGAATATATCAACCATCATCAAATGGATATACTTTTTTCTCAGCAGCACATGGATCCTTCTCAAAAATAGACCATATATTATGCCATAGGGCAACCCTCAGTAAATATAAAGGGGTGGAGATAATACCATGCATTTTATCTGATCATAATGAAATGAAACTGGAAATCAATGATAAAAGAAGGAAGGAAAAATCCTACATCACATGGAAAATGAACAATATGTTACTGAATGATCAAGGGGTTACAGAAGACATAAAGGAGGAAATCAAAAAATTCTTAGAGATAAATGAAAATACAGACACAACCTATCGGAATCTATGGGACACAATGAAAGCAGTTTTAAGAGGGAAATTCATCGCCTGGAGGTCATTCCTCAAAAAAAGAAAAAACCAACAAATAAATGAGCTCACACTTCATCTCAAAGCCCTAGAAAAGGAAGAGCAAAACAACAGCAAATGTAGCAGAAGGCAAGAAATAATTAAAATCAGAGCAAAAATCAATGAAATTGAAACAAAAGAAACTATTGAAAAAATTAACAAAACTAAAAGTTGGTTGTTCGAAAAAATAAATAAGATTGACAGACCTTTAGCCATTCTAATGAAGAGAAGAAGAGAGAGAATTCAAATTACTAACATACGGGATGAAAAAGGCAATATCACAACAGATGCTATAGAAATACAGAAGACAATTAGAAATTATTTTGAAAACCTATATTCCAATAAAATAGAAGATATCGATAAATTTCTTAAGTCATATGATTTGCCCAGACTGAGTCAGGAGGATACACACAATTGGAACAGACCAATATCAATGGATGAAATTGAAGAAGCAATCAAAAGACTACCAACCAAGAAAAGCCCAGCACAGGATGGGTATACAGCAGAGTTTTACAAAACCTTTAAAGAAGAATTAATACTTTTCAAGTTATTTCAGGAAATAGAAAAAGAGGGAGCTCATCCAAATTCATTCTATGAGGCCAACATCACCCTGATTCCGAAACCAGACAAAGACACCTAAAAGAAAGAAAACTACAGATCAATATCTCTAATGAACCTAGATGGAAAAATCCTCAATAAAATTCTGGCGAATCGAATACAAAAACACATAAAAAAAAATTGTGTACCATGATGCAAGGATGGTTCAATATACGGAAATCAATAAATGTTATTCACTACATCATAGAATTAAAGATAAGAACCATATGATCATCTCGATAGACGGAGAAAAAGCATTTGACAAAGTACAGCATCCCTTTATGTTCAAAACATTAGAAAAACTAGGGATAACAGGAACTTACCTCAACATTGTAAAAGCTATCTATGCTCAGCCTCAGGCTAGCATCATTCTGAATGGAGAAAAATTGAAGGCATTCCCTCTAAAATCTGGAACAAGACAGGGATGCCCTCTATCACCACTTTATTCAATATAGTTCTCAAAATACTGGCCAAAGCAATTAGATAGACGAAAGAAATTAAAGGCATAAAAATAGGAAAAGAAGAACTTAAATTATCACTATTTGCAGAATACATGATTCTATACCTAGAAGACCCAAAAGGGTCTATAAAGAAATACTAGAACTGATAAATGAATTCAGCAAAGTGGCAGGATATAAAATCAACACGCATAAATCAAAGCAACAAAACTTCCGAAACGGAAATGAGGAAAAACACTCCATTCACAATATCCCCCAAAAAATAAAATACTTGGGAATCAACCTAACAAAAGAGGTGAAAGATTTATACAATGAAAACTACAGAACCCTAAAGAGAGAAGTAGAAGAAGATCTTAGAAGATGGAAAAATATACCCTGTTCATGGATAGGCAGAACTAACATTATCAAAATGGCGATATTACCAAAAGTTCTCTATAGGTTTAATGCAATGCCAATCAAAATCCCAAAGGCATTTCTTGTAGAAATAGATAAAGCAATCATGAAATTCATATGGAAAAATAAAAGACCCAGAATAGCAAAAGCAATTCTAAGCAGGAAGTGTGAATCAGACTGTATAGCGATACCAGATTTCAAACTATATTACAGAGCAATAGTGACAAAAACAGCATGGTACTGGTACCAAAACAGGCGGGTGGACCAATGGTATAGAATAGAGGACACAGAGACTAATCCACAAAGTTACAACTATCTTATATTTGATAAAGGGGCTAAAAGCATGCAATGGAGGAAGGATAGCATCTTCAATAAATGGTGTTGGGAAAACTGGAAATCCATATGCAACAAAATGAAACTGAATCCCTTTCTCTCGCCATGCACAAAAGTTAACTCTAAATGGATCAAGGAGCTTGATATCAAATCAGAGACTCTGCGTCTGATAGAAGAAAAAGTTGGCTCTGATCTACATATTGTGGGGTCGGGCTCCAAATTCCTTAACAGGACACCCATAGCACAAGAGTTAATAACAAGAATCAACAAATGGGACTTACTTAAACTAAAAAGTTTTTTCTCAGCAAGAGAAACAATAAGAGAGGTAAATAGGGAGCCTACATCATGGGAACAAATTTTACTCCTCACACTTCAGATAGAGCCCTAATATCCAGAGTATACAAAGAACTCAAAAAATTAGACAATAAGATAACAAATAACCCAATCAACAAATGGGCCAAGGAGCTGAACAGACACTTCTCAGAGGAGGATATACAATCAATCCACAAGTACATGAAAAAATGCTCACCATCTCTAGCAGTCAGAGAAATGCAAATCAAAACCACCCTAAGATACCATCTCACTCCAGTAAGATTGGCAGCCACTATGAAGTCAAACAACAAGAAGTCTGGTGAGGATGTGGAGAAAAGGGTACACTTGTACATTGCTGGTGGGACTGCAAATTGGTGCGGCCAATTTGGAAAGCAGTATGGAGATTCCTGGGAAAGCTGGGAATGGAACCACCATTTGACCCAGCTATTGCCCTTCTCGGTCTATTCCTTGAAAACCTTAAAAGAGCATACTACAGGGATACTTCCACATCAATGTTCATAGCAGCACAATTCACAATAGCTAAACTGTGGAACTAACCCATATGCCCTTCAATAGATGAATGGATAAAAAAAATGTGGCATTTATACACCATGGAGTATTATGCAGCACTAAAAAATGACAAAATCATGGAATTCGCAGGGAAATGGATGGCACTAGAGCAGATTATGCTTAGTGAAGCTAGCCAATCCCTAAAAAACAAATACCAAGTGTCTTCTTTGATATAATGAGAGCAACTATGAACAGAGCAGGGAGGAAGAGCAGGAAGAAAAGACTAACATTAAACAGAGACATGAGATGGGAGGGAAAGGGAGAGAAAAGGGAAATTGCATGGAAATGAAGGGAGACCCTATACAAAATTACATATAAGAGGTTGTGAGGGGAATGGGAAAATAAACAAGGAGAGAAATGAATTACAGTAGATGGGGTAGAGAGAGAAGATGGGAGGGGAGGGGAGGGGGGATAGTAGGGGATAGGAAAGGTAGCAGAATACAACAGTTACTAATAGGGCATTATGTAAAATTGTGGATTTGAAACCGACGTGTTTCTGCAATCTGCATTTGGGGTAAAAAGTGGGAGTTCATAACCCACTTCAATCTAATGTATGAAATATGATATGTCAAGAGCTTTGTAATGTTGTGAACAAAAAAAATAAATAAGTAAATAAAATGGGCTGGGGATGTGGCTCAGGGGTAAATTGTCACTGGTTTCAATTATATTTATGTATGGATATACACTCATATACATACAAAAACCTCATAAGAAACTAGAATCTAAAAAACTATGCAAGTGCAATAAAAATTTATAGTTAAAAAAAAAAAAGATAGTACACCACAATCAAGTGGGGTTCAATCTGGGGATGCAAGGTTGGTTCAACATACGAAAATCAATAAATGTAATTCATCACATCAATAGACTTAAAAGGTAAGTACCATATGATCATCTCAATAGATGCAGAAAAAGTATTTGACAAATACAGTACCCCCATGTTCAAAACACTAGAAAAACTAGAGATATCAGGAACATAAATCAACATTGTAAAAGCTATCTACACTAAGCTCCAGGCCAACATCATTCTAAATGGAATGAAATTGAAAGCATTCCCTCTAAAAACTGGAACAAGGCAGGGATGCCCTCTTTCATCACTTCTAATCAATGTAGTTCTTGAAACTCTAGCCAGTGCAATTAGATGAAAGAAATTAAAGGGATAAACATAAGAAAAGAGGAACTCAAAAACTATCACTGACAACATGATTCTGTATCTAGAGGATCCAAAAAAAACTCTATCAGAAAACTTATAGAACTAATAAATGAATTCAGCAAAGTAACAGAATATAAAATCAACACACATAAATCAAAGGCATTTCTGTACATCAGTGACAAATCCTCTGAAAGAGAAACTAGGAAAACCAACTCATTTACAATAACCTCAAAAAAATTAAATAAAATGCTTGAGAATCAATGAAAGAGGTGAAAGACCTCTACAATGAAAATTACAGAACACTAAAGAAAGAAATTAAAGAAGACCTTAGAAGATGGAAATATCTCCTTTGTTCTTGGATAGGCAGAATTAATGTTGTCAAAATGAATGACATTCCTCACAGAAATAGAAAAAACAATCATGAAATTCATCTGGAAAAATAAGAGACCCAGAATAGCTAAAGCAATCCTTAGTAGAAAGAGGGAAGCATGTGGCATCATTATACCAGATCTTAAACTATACTACAGAGCAATAGTAACAAAAACTGCATCGTATTGGCACCAAAACAGACTTGTAGACCAATGGTATGGAATAGAGAACACAGAGACAAACCCACATAATTATAGTTATTTCATATTAGACAAAGGTGCCAAAAACATATATGTTGGAGAAAAGATAGCTTACTCAACAAATGGTGCTGGGAAAACTGGAAATCCATATGAAACAAAATAAAATTAAACCCCTATCTCTCACCATGCATAAAACTCAACTCAAAGCGGATCAAGGACCTAGGAATTAAACTAGAGACACTGCATCTATTAGAAGAAAAAGTAGGCCAAAATCTCCATCACATCAGATTAGGCCCCAACTTCCTTTATAAGATTCCTATAGCACAAGAAATAAAATCAAGAATCAATAAACAGGATGAATTCAAACTCAAAAGCATCTTCTCAGCAAAAGAAACAATCAGTGAGGGGAATAGAGAGCCTACAGAATGAGAGCAAATTCTTACCACATGCACATCAGATAGAGCACTAATCTCCAGGATATATAAAGAACTCAAAAATCTTAACAGCAAAAAAAGAAGAAAACCCAATCAACAAATAGGCCAAGGAACTGAAGAGACATTTTGCAGAAGAGAATATACAATCAATTGACAAATATATGAAAAAATGTTCAACATCTCTATCAATTAGAGAAATGCAAATCAAAACTAAGATTTCAACTCAATCCAGTCAATATAGCAGTTATTTAAGAATACAAAGAACCATAAGTGTTGTCAAGGATGTGGGGGGAAAGGCACACTCCTACATTGCTGGTGGGACTGCAAATTGGTACAGCCAATACGGAAAGCAGTATGGAGAATCCTTGGAAAACTGGGAATGAAATCACCATTTGACTCAGTTATCCCACTCCTCAGTTTATACCCAAAAGACTTTTAAAAAGCATACTACAGGGCTGGGGATGTGGCTCAAGCGGTAGCGTGCTCGCCTGGAATGCGTGCGGCCCGGGTTCGATCCTCAGCACCACATACCAACAAAGATGTTGTGTCCGCCAAGAACTAAAAAATAAATATTAAAAATTCTCTCTCTCTCTCTCCTCTCTCACTCTCTCTTTAAAAAAAAAAAAGCATACTACAGGGACTCAGCCACATCAATGTTTACAGCAGCACAATTCACAATAGCAAAATTGGGGAACCAACCTAGATACACTTCAGTAGATGAACTGATAAAGAAACTGTGGTATATATACACAGTGGAATATTACTCAACATTAAAAAAGAATAAAATCATGGCATTTGCAGGTAAATGGATGGAGTTTGAGAATATTATGCCAATAAGCCAATCCCCCAAATACAAATGCCAAATGTTTTCTCTGACAGGAGGATGCTGATCCATAATGGGGATGGGGGAAGGAGCATGGGAGGAATGGAGGAACTTTAAATAGGGCAAAGGGAATGGAGGGGAAGTCAGGAGGTGTAGGGGTAGGAAAGATGGTAGAATGAAATAGACATCATGACCCTAAGTACATGTATGAAGACACAAATGGTGTGACTCTACTTTCTGTACAACCAGAAACATAAAAAATTGTGCTCTATATGTGTAATATAAACTGAAATGCATTCTGCTGTCATGTATAACAAATTAGAATAATTTAAAAAATTAATTGAAGCATTTATATTAATGTTTTTATAACTCAAAAAAATATAAAGGAAATGAAAATTATTTGGTCAGATATGTTACTCAAATCTTTCATGATTATGTTGCAATAATACTCATTTTGCAGTTACAACAGAAAAATCAAATTATTTTTGATTTGCTAGTTTTATATAGAGAGGAGTCTTAAAAAAAACCTATAAAAATTATAGGCAACTAATGCTGGGTACATGAGTATTTCTTATCTGTCTTTATGCCTATGTATATGTATAAAATGTTTTGTAATAACATGTAACCGATTAAGAAGGAATAAGAAAATAAGAAGCAACAATATTTATATGCTAATATGAACTGATCTCTAAGCTTAAGCAAAAATGCAAGATCTAAAATATTATACACAACATGCCTCCGTATGTGGTGTGGGTGTAGGGGTGTGTGGGGGGGTGTTTGTGTGTGGGAAAGAGAATTTCACATGCACAAAATATTTTGGAAAGATACATGATAGATAAGCCATCCGCTAATATGATTTCCTTGGGAAGGAAATCAGTAAACTAAAGCAGAAGGGATCTATTTTTGTAGTTATTTGATTAATTAACTGTATGTATCTATCTTTTAAAAAATTTTTTAGTAAATATGTTTGGTCCAAGTTATTTCTATTTCCTGTGTCTCAATTGTTTTTGTTCACTGGGGATTTCTATTCCCAATGTTCCTTAATAAGAAATATTATCACCAGACTAAATTTTTTCTAAATCTATTTCAACGTATTTACAATAATGTTGATCATAAGTAGTAAAGATTTATAATTAATTTGACTTACAATTACCAGAAAGTAAACAAGATTCTTAATGTCATTGTCATTCTTCAGATTTTCCTGAAATATACTTCATCTACCATAAGACAAAGTAATACTATTTCCATAGGAGCCCAAATAGCAACTGAACCTACATGGTCCAAGGAAAGGTTATATTAAGGCTTTTAAAATAAAGTGAGAAGAAAATTTATGAATTTATATGTCTACAAAAAACAAAAAAAGGAAAAAGAAACATTTATAAGCAGAAAATATTGCATTCTAGTGCATTCTAGTGGTCTTAGGAAAAACTGCAGTGCAATTAACAAGAAGGAACAGAAAGCATTCTACAAAATAAATATAACAAAAACAATAACATTAAGAAGTAACATTTTGCTTGGGCATCTTGGCACATACCTGTAATCGCAGTGACAGAAGCTGAGGCAGAAGGATTACAAATTCAAAGCCAGCCCCAGCAATTTAGTGAGGCCTAACCAATTCAGTGAGACCCTGCCTCTAAATAAAATATAAAAAGTGCTGGGAATGTGGCTCAGTGGTTAAGCACCCCTGGGTTCAATCCCTGGTACCAATACAAACAAACAAAAAGACACCCAACATTTCATAACAATTTATATAAGCATGCACAAGGCTGGTTTCAATGCCCAGCCCCACACATACAAAAACAAAATATGTAAAGAACTGTTAAATCATGCTCTCTCTATTGACTTGTTAAATTCACTAAGAAATATTTTACAAAACCCTCCTTAAGCCTAATAATATACTTTTGAAGCCAATGTTAAAATATACTTCCTCACTCATATTGCTTCCCATTGTTTTAATACTTCAAGCTCATTGTGCTAGCAAAGTATCTTCACTATCCTCTGACTACAGGATAAATAAGCAGATTTCATGTCTAACAACTCATATTTGACAAAAGTGTCAGGTTCCCCCCAATTGGCACTTATTGAAAAAAATTGTTTGATAACTATAATAAACTAAAGAAGTTTCATTCTAGCTTTGTTGTTAAAGTCTGTTACAATAATGTGTTGGAAATAAAACATAGCATACCCAATAACATCTTAAATGTTGATGCTAAAAAAATGACTAATTTCAATTAACTATTACTGAATTCCTACGATGTACAAGGCACTGTGCTGACTGCTGGGAATTACCTGTGGCTTGCAATCAGGTAGGGATGGAAGTAAGAAGATGCCTAAGGGACAGGAATGTAAATAACTATAGCACACTATGATAAGAACTTACAAGGGTTATGTCAAGTGTTACAGGAATATAGATAAGGGATTATCTAATTCTATAACAGGTCATGTCTAACAAAGCTATCAAAAAGAAGATAATGATTTTATCTAAGCCTCAAAAGAACAGTAAGAATTTTCTAGTCAGACAAATGAATTAATAGAGGTGGGTATTTCTGTCAAAAGGAGTGCCATAAAAGTGAATAAGAAAAACAGTGGGTCAAATAGCAGTTTTACAGTGTATTTAGTATTAGAAGGAATGGAGTTCTCTGAAGGGACTAGAGAAAGGACCTAGTTGCAAAATAACTTTGAAATCGGCTAGATATTTTTAAGTAGGGCTATAACATAACTATTCCATTTGTGTTTCAGAAAGCGAGTCCTGTGGATAAGGAAAACGGACTAGAAAATGGAAATATTAGAGGCAAGGAAGACAGGTGAATTCTTATATTAATTCAGATAAAAGAAAAGTGGCAGTGAATGGAGAAAAACAACACTGGAGAAATGTTTCAGAACTGTATTTTATATAGTATTTGAAGTTCCTCAGAATAAATGTTTCTGAATAAATCTTGGATTATACACTTTGTATTCTTGAAAAACTAACTGTAAATTTGCTTATTTTGTAACTTTTATTACACTATAAGGAATACTTTAATAAATTCATTGCTACATGATAAAAAAAAAATTTATTTGAAAACTGAATTAAGAGAGAATTTTTTTTAATGTTTATTATTTTTTAGTTTTCGGCAGACACAACATCTTTGTTTGTATGTGGTACTGAGGATCGAACCTGGGCCGCACGCATGCCAGGCGAGCGCCCTACCGCTTGAGCCACATACTCAGCCCTCAAATAATTTTTTATATTAAAGTGGGACTACTTAGAAAATCTACACAGCAACACAACATCACATGCCTTAACTCTTTAAGTATTTATAGGAAAAATGACAAGATGTCTGGAATTCACTCTTATACAGACCACGCTAAAACAAGAATGACAAACATTATCTATTAAATCTTGGAGATGTACATAAAAGATACCAGTCTTTCCATTGTTGGGTCTCAAATTTTCCTCAATCAAAAACATTTTCTTTTTAATTCTTGGCATTTAAGCATTAGGAAAACAATTTTAGAATGGAAAACACTGGAAATATTCTAGAGCTCCAGGACTTGAAGAAATGTTTTTTTTATTCCTTAATTTATTATACTTCTTTTCACTATGGACTTTGTGGAGGGCTACCGCGGCAGGCGCCTCGGGTCCGCAGATTTAAGGACCCAGAACCCCGGCCCGCCTTGAGGACTGCGCAAACCCGACAAAGCTGGATGGCGGGCTTAATATAGGATATTGAAGGGAGCAGCCTGTCATAAGGTTGCATATTAGCAGAAGGAACACCAGCAGCTGAGTTTTGGAGCCTGGAACATTTGCCTTTTCGTGAGGTGCTTTGTTTTATCCATTCTCAGGATTTTAGAATGAAGCCCTGAAGTGCAGATTATAGACCTGGTGGCAGCAACCTAAGCTCTGGAGGCTGTATCTCCCAGAGGATGATCAGTTCCGGGGATCAGTAACCACCATTGATTTGGATTCTAAAAATCTAAACAGCTTCAACATTTGGAAACATGGTCACCTTGTGTGTCAGGCTGTTCACAAGAGATCATTCAGCAGGCTCGATTGGTTTCATTACCCCACCCAACAGGAATTTCTATACCTTTTAATCATTTTATGTGTACACACTGGTTGCCCTTATATTGGAAGGGTGAGATCTTTAAGCCAAAAATTGTTTCTCTTGAATATAATGTATAATACCATAATAAACAATGGTCTTTGGTGATTCTTGAATATGCAAAAAAAAAATTATACTTAAAAGGTGCTGTCAGTTGAAGATCATTTTGGAATAAAAAGTACTTGAAAATTTTCCATGTTTCCTATCATATGTAAGGTAAAAGTATGAACTCCTTAGGTAGCTCTCCTTCGGTATTCTAAACTCCATGATCTGACTTGGCCCTCCCCTACCATGTTATCAGTGATGACATCACAACTAACACCCTACTCTTTACACTTAATGACTACAATTTTCTGAATACACCAAAAGGATTTGTTCCAGGTCAAACATGTTCTACTTTCTGCACCTTGCCTAACTGGCAAGTACCTTCTTATTATCTATGTTACTACTGAAGCTTCACCTCCTCTAATTATGCCCTCCTTACTACTTCCACATAATATCGAGTTCCTTCTTTGTGACCCCTTGTATAGCCTATACTTACATCTACCATAGAAACTATCACACTTCATACACATTAGTGGTTTACAAGTCTGAATACACTCCCATGCACCTGCTCTGGTTACTTCAGTATTTGTGTATTTCAGTTCTCCTACCTTGCAAGACAGTATAATATGCTAGTAAACAATACAGGTTTTAGAATCAATCCTGAGGAACCTAACTCAGTTCTACTATAACTCTGCTTCTCTAAGCACATTACTTAATTCTAAGTCTTTAGGGCCTAGAACACAGTAGTTATTAAAAAAATATTTACCATTATTAATGCTAATATTATTTCTTTGGTTAAATCTATAATTTAGAAAGCCTAAGATGTCAAAAATTCCAAGATTACATACTTCAAAAAATGTTTTTCTTTTTATCTCTCCAACTTTCAACCAACCTCTCAAAGTATGAAAAAAAAAAAAACCAACTTTTTTTTTTTTTTTTTTTTTTTACTAAGAGATAAAAAGTCTGGCACTATTTAATGATCTTATATGAAGATGAACACAAGTTCTAATAAAAATATTTATGTCTCAATATTCATAAATACTACCTAAGTTCTATTTTATGGCAGTTTTACAAATAGCCCATTTACCAACATCAAAAAATAAGTGATTTACAAAACAAAGCAAAAAACTGGCAATAAAGAATTTCAATATCAACTACCAAATATTTAATTACCTAAAGCAATGAACTGCCTTAGATTTCTCATAAACACACACACACACACACACACAAAGACCATCCACTGAAGTATATAAACTTAATCCATATAACCTGCAAAACTCTCATTCAAGACCTATTTTTCTTAACTTGTGACACAAATATCATTACTTACATATCTTAGACACTAGCAAAATAAATGTAAAATTAGCTTCTAGAGAGAAAGGAATAGCTGATGACAAAACAATAAAATGCCAAAAACAGTCTATGAAACTCTCAGCATAGGCTGCCAGATCTGATCAATTTTTTTAAGAAATTATATCAAATTCATATTAAATCACAGGAAACTTTATAGACACAATTTACAATTCAAAAGCTATTTTAGCCCTTTAAAAATGGATAATGACAGTTCAGTAAGTACAAACACTTCTTAAGAAAGGAAAAAGATTTGAAATCATATGAATCAGTTTACTGATCACCATAGTAAGATTAGTATATTACAACCATATATAAAAATGTTTATTACAGATACTCCTTAATTCAAGATTATACAGCATTAAAATTTGGATTTACTTCAAGAAAGATGGAAAAATTATTTTGTCATTTGAGAGAACACAACCTTCCATTTTATTGATTTACCTTTCCTGTTTAAGAGCATATTCCAACATTTTGATCCTCCTCACCAGATCCTTTTTCAAATTTTCTTGACCTTTCCTTTCCCCCTGAAGAAAGGCAATCTGGGCCTATGTAGGGAACAAAGAGACAAAACTTAATTTAGACCAAATACATATTTTTAAAAATTCAGTTGAACAAAGAATCTTTGGAAAATAGGATAATTATATATGATTTTTTTCCATTTCTGTCACAAAGTATATAAAAATAAAGAAAAGCACAGACTGCAAGGAGACAAAAGATTAAAAAAAAAAAAAAAGACACCTATATGCAGTTTAATTCAGACTGGATGTTACAATTCATAGTCCAGATCCTCTAAGAGCTGATCATCTAAAACAGCCAATGCAAGCAAATGCAAGGTGTGCAGTAGTTTGCTCAGGGTTTTTCTCTTAAACTTTTGAGATGGTTTCTTTATTTCATAAAGAGTAAAATGATAGGGGGAGCAAAATCACATGAACTATTATGATCTCCTTCCAAATTAAAAGTCTCAGTTTAACCATATATTGAAATTTTACAAGGAATTCTTTGTCTTGAGTGATTTTATCCTAGCCCTTCCCTACAAATAACAAAACTTCCCAACCTCTCAAATCTGTTTTAGGATTTGTTATATGCAGGAGAAAAGAAAGTGAAAGGCGAAAAAAAGAAAACCAGAGACATCTGCCTTTTCCTGCTTCCCACCAAAGAATTACTTACAGGAAATAAACCATTAAAAAACCCCTTTTATCTTCAGTAAAACAGAGAGACTAGGAAAGAGCCAGAGTTATTTTTTTTAAAATAGAAATAAAATAATTTCCATTTAAGGAATTAAAACTATGTTGTAAACATTAAGTCATTCAAGTAATTCATGTTAACTGTAAGTGAGGGAGGGGCTCTATTTAAGTTTCCTCAAGGAACGCTATCACTATTCATTCTCATATTTTTCCCTATTCCTCCAATTTCTATTATATGAATCCACTAAAACAAAAAACAATGTTTTTCCACAATGTTTTCCACTTGCTTTAACAAGTAAGCAAGAACTTTACATTTATAGATGACCTTACTACATCCCTAGGAGAATCGTCCAACTAAAGTTTAATGAGTAAACCATTAAATTCTGTTTAATTTAAAGGACTCATTTCTATTAGTACCACAATAACATAAAATCTAATTTAGCAATCTTCTTATAATCTTCAAGATGTAGGTACAGTAATGTTTTCATTTTCATTCCAATGAGCTCTTAAAATTGACATTTCAATTGATTGAATTTCATGTGTCTTATTGAAATGATTAAAAGTAGTGTGAAAGCAATTATATACACAAAGGAAAAGGCATTAAATATCCACAGTATCTATTTCTACTTCAATGATACTGAAGTTTTTGGAATTACATATTCTATAATGAGATAATCATTTTACCTGAGTAGAATAGTGACACAGGCACTTAAAGCTGACAAAATTAAATCTTAGTCTAAAGTAAACATTAGCATGAATTTGTATGCTTTGCCATAGAATTTTATACTCTTAAAATGGCTTTAATAAATGCAATAACCTACTCAATTCAATCAAAATAATGATAACATTAAATATCAATTTTATCTTCTCTATATGCTTTGATTAGTTCTGTATTTATGCTATCATTACAGATCTTGGATGATTCTGAAATGTCAGCCTATAAAACTCTACAATACGGTGATTCAGTCTCCAATCCACTAACAACTTCCCTAATTTCCACATATACCTGCTTCCTATCCTCCTACCAATTCATAGGTTATTTAAATATTTAATCAAAAGAAAAGCCCCAGAATTATCAAAGAGAATGACTACAGAGAAGACGGGAGTATGTGGAAAAGACAAACCTAAGAGTAACCGAAATATTAATGATACTCCTTCATGATTACAGAACACCATTCCTGCCAAAGATACAAAATAAGAATATCTATTTTCACCACAAAAGTTTAACACTGTGCTAGAGGTACAGGCCAATGTAATTTAGTCAAGAAAACACATAAAATATAGAAAAGAGGAAATATTGTTACCATTTGCAAATAATATGAATGAATGCCAGGAAAATCTAATAATTAGAGTTATACAAAGAAAATTTTAATGCTTAGGGAACAAAAAATGACATGAAAAAATGTGAATAAATACCATGTTCTTAAACAAACTCAGCATTACAAAAATTTTTTCTCCCTAAAAATATCTTTAAATATCACATGAGATCAATTAAAATACCAGCAATTTTAGAAAACAAAACCATACATAATTCTAAAGCTCACATGGAACAATAAATAAGAATAAACAAAAATTATTTAAAAGTCTTAAAATATTTCAAGCCATAATTCAATAGTTAACTTTAAAAATGGCACTTATATATGGACAATCCAAAAATCCAAATCAATGTAGAAATTTAGTATAAGCTCAAGGTGGCACTGTACATCATTGGAGAAAATGAGGATTAAAACAAAAGCTAGATGGAGTTTTAAAACTGGGGTCAGGAGTGATGGTATAGTTCAACGGTAAAGCACGTTTATCAGAACATGCAAGAGCCTAGGTTCAATCCCCAGAACTATAAAAATAAAATTTTTTAAATTTAAAAAATTTTTTTAAAATCTAATTAACACTAAAAATATTAGTAGAAAAGGCAGGTTTCATTTTGTTTTATTATTTCAAAGTTGGCATTGCCTTTCTGAGAATAAGACAAAATCCAAAGCTATAAAATACATTTGACCTCAGAAAAAATTTTTATACAGTAATTGAAAAGTTGCTGAAGAACTATTATAAAAAAATAAGACAATTTCTGACAAAGATCAAAACAAAACAAGTCAGAATATCACAGTTCACAAATTTGCTTTTCCTTAACTTTCACAGAGTACCTTCAAATCAGTAAGAAAAAGATCCAGAACTCAAAAGAAAACTACACAGGAAGGCATGTTAATAGAAAGAATATACAAAAAGCTCAAATTTATTAAAAACATTTTCAACCTCAAATGTAAGAGAAATGCCAATTAAAAGTATAATCAGTGGGCTGCAGTTGTGGCTCAGCAGTAGAACACTCACTTTGCATATGCGAGGCACCACAGAAAAATAAATAAAATAAAGCTATTGTGTCCAACTACAACTAAAAAAGAAAACATTTAAAAAAAGAAAAGGTGAGGAAGTGGAACTCAGTAGTGTATGCTTGCCTATTAGGTGCTACGCTCACAGTTTGAACTCCAGCACTGCCAAAAATAAAAAAAAAGGTAATTATATCCCTTTTTCTATTAGACTTATAAAGGTCAGTAATTCACTAATTTAATGATCTAGTATGTTGAGAAGCACGCATTTGTATGCTGTGTTTGTATATATCAGTTTCACTTTATAGTGGACAATATCTATTAAATCCGTAAGTTTATATATTCTTTAACCCAATAGTTTTGAAAGAATGTGTTTTTTCAAATATATTTGCAAAAGTATGAAATGATATAATGAAAAAAGGTAAAATTATGTACAATCCAAATGCCCATCTATGGGGAACTGGTTAAACAGATTATGAGAGTACAACTGGAAGAAAATTAGGACCTGAACTAAAACCTGTGAGAATAGAGAAGACTCTTTAAGAATAATGTCAATCTCTTAAGTTTTTCACATCTGGAAAATTTAAAACAAAAGTCTTAAAATACATGTTCCTATACAAGAAAGCTATTTCTTATGAAAAAATAACCTGTGCCTAAAACATAGTAATTGGTGTGAATATAAATCCCTTTCAAAATAAAGATTAAATCCCAGCTAACAAGTCTCCATAAATGACACCATATTGTTGTCTGTATTGGATTATTTAATTGAAAAGGCAGGGGAGAGAAGGAAATGGAAGAAAAAACTGAAAGAGAAAAAAGAAATGAAGTAGGATAATGAAAAATAGGATATGAAAAAAACACTAGGTAGTTATTACAAAGAAGATGGCTCTATGTATACTGAGGTGGGATAATACCCATGATAGAGTACATGAAAAAAAGCCAGACATAGAACAATGTTTAAAACCATTCAGGTGTCTTTCTAAAATAGAAAGAAAAAGGTAAACACATCATATGCCTCTACATATAGGTATTATCTCTAGAAAAATTCACAAGTATATAGTAACTATGAATGTTTCCATAGGTAACAAGGTAACTGAGAGACAAAGGAACTGGAGTTAAACCTACCTTTACATGCATCATCCCCTTCAACTTAGGCAGAGTGTTGTAACTGAAACCTATTACAACCAAACAATACTCATTCATCAGATTCAGTCTCATGTATAGACTGTCTTGGATGTTTCTGTCTACACTCATTAGTTTTAGAGAGAAATAAAAAGAAGCACCAAAAGATTAGTTAGATTATATCCCTAAAGGGAATAGCATTCTCACAAATGAACTAAGGTGATGGTCCAAGACCTAAGTAAACTATCACAATGAAAGCTTAAGGCATACACCTAATGTATAAGGTTACCAGAAAATGCAATAGCTTGCAAGGTTCCTTAAAAGTTCTCCCTTCTCATCTTCACAATAAAGTTCCTTCCAGAACAGAGACCTCTAATAAGAGAGTAAGTGGTCTCCAAACTTACTGAGTAGTACAGAAGTGATGATTTCAGCTACTTTTTTTTAAAAGGTATAATTCTTGACATATCATTGTTATATTTTGACTACTTTTTCAGAAATCTCACTTCTGGCTGCTCTAATGTCACTTCAATATTCTTAAGAGTGTTCTCCCCTGAACTTTCCAGAGTTTAAATAAAAAGCAGGCACAAGTCATCATATTGCCATTTATGTGTATGAGTACAGCTAATGATAATAACATATTTTGAAAAGAAATCTCTGGAATTATTTTCAAAAAAATTAACTTCCGGGATGGGGGCTGAGGCTGTAGCTCAGTAGTAAAGTGCTTGCCTCTCATGTGTGAGGCACTGGGTTCAATCATTAGCACCACATAAAAATAAATAAAGATACTGTGTGTTCATTTACAACTAAATAAATATTTGGAAAAAAAAAACTTCCGGGATGCTCTATAAGTTTTTTTTTTTTAACATAGTATATCTAAAATTAGATCTTCCATTTCCCAACCACTAGAAAAAAGACAAACAATATTATGTAGGTATTTTACCATTTAGTCTACATGGTAAATAGGAAACTAATTTTTTAATTTTTAAATTTTTTTTTTTTTTTTGGTAATGGGGATTGTGCCCAAGGACACTAAACCACGAACCACATCCCCAGCCCTTTTTATTTTTTTTAATTTTGAGACAGAGTTTCACTTAGGTTGCTTATAGCACAGCTAAGTTGCCGAGAGTGATTTCAAACTTACGATCCTCCTTCCTCAGCCTCCCACACCAGGATTAAAAGTGTGCACCATCATGCCAGATCTATTTTTTTTAAATTCTTATTTGACAAAAGAATATATATAGGTTGAGCATCCCTAATCCAAAAATATGAAATTCAAAATGCTCAAAAATCTGAAACCTTTTGCATTCCATGTTACATCTTGGACTTTGGATTTTCCTATTAGAACAGTTCAACCAGTAAAGTCTATGAAAATATTCCATAATCAAAAAATTTTGAAATTTGAAATATTTTTGGTCCCAAGTATTCAGATAAGGGATACTCAACTTGTAAAAGGAATAGAAATCTTCCATACATAAGCAGGTTTATCTGCATGTATTGTATCTAATAAACTAAAATACTTTAAATGTACTTGACACAATTTTTAACTACCTTGTACTCTAAAATTAAAAGGCATTTGAATTAATTTATACCAAAACCCAAAGGACTTAAAATCAGCATACTACAGTGACGCAGCCACATCAATGTTTATAGCAGCTCAACTCACAATAGCCAACCTATGGAATCAACCTCAGTGCCATTCAACTGATGAATGGATAAAGAAAATGTGGTTTGTATACACAATGGAATATTACTCAGCCTTAAAGGAGAATGAAATTATGGCATTTGTGGATTAATGGATAGAGTTGGAGAATATCATGCTAAGCAAAATAAGCCAATCCCTAAAAACCAAAGGCCAATTTTTTATGTTATGCAGATGATGATTTATAATGAAGTTGGGGGATAGGGAAGAATGGAGGAACTTTGGATTGGGTAGAGGGGAGGTAGGGAAGGGGAGGGAGTATGGGAGTGGGAAGGATGGTGGGAGGAGAGGGACATTATTACCCTATGTACATGTATAATTACACGAACAGTATGACTCTACATCGTGTACAGTCAGAGAAAAGAGAAGCTGTACCCCATTTGTGTACAATGAGTTGAAAAGCATTCTGCTGTCATATATAACTAATTAGAACAAATAAAAATATTTTTTAAAAGGATTCGAATTCAAAATCAACAACATCACTGAAAAAAGCATACTCAAAAAGAAAACACAAAGTGCCAGTTGTGTTGAATACTTTTCAGTTGTTTCTCAGTCATCTGCTATGGGAGAAAAAGAACATTTACTCCTTTAAAAATCCAAAATAACGTACAGAAAACTAAAGTTCTCATCTTTCAATTTGGACACAAAATCACACATAAAAAGAGAAATACTTGAAAAATCCATAATATGGTTTACTTAAGCTAAAAATAGCATACAATGAAGTTTCAATAATTTGCTTTACATCTTTCTTAAAATATATTTTTAGTTATACACGAACATAATACCTTTATTTATTTTATGTGGTGCTGAGGATCAAACCCAGTGCCTCACATGTGCTAGACAAGCACGCTACCACTGAGCCATAATCCCAGCCCCTGCTTTACATCTTAATGCCTTCTTGTAAACTATACCTAACTTCCTCTAAAAACCTTTTAATTACTTATGCTCTTTAATCTAGGCTGCTAGTTGGGTTTTCTCTAGCACATAAGCATTGCCTTTAGCCCTCTCTCTTAAAGATAGTTACATCACATGGTGACATCAAACTTCACCATCAAAATTACATAGAGGACTAATTAAAACACAGATTGGGCTCCACCCTCAGAGTTTCTGATTTAGTAGATCTGGAGGGGGCAGGAGAATATGCATTTTTAGCAAGTACCTAGGTGATGTTCTAATCCGAGACCACATTTGAAGAGCCACTGACTTACATCATCTGTGACACAGGTAAAAGGCCAAAATAAAGCAAGTAGGCCACTCAAAAACAAGGACCCAGAACCACAACTCTTTACTCCATGGAAGTATGGAGTCTTACACAAGCCCACAAGCTGATGGACAAGTGTGTATATATATATATATATATATATATATATACACACACACACATATACTGGCTTTTTGAATCTCTTCCAAATTTCTTATTAATGACTATGTTTTTAGGAATCTCCTGATAAGGAAATAAAAACTACCAACATATTTCAGTTCAATCACATGTTTGAGAATACCTATTACCCACTAGAGCCCAAAGTGTTATAAAGAAGAATTTAGGAAAGACAAAATCAAGTTCCTACTCATAACACATTTCCAATCTAGTTAGGGTACATGACCAGTCCACAAGAAAAGCTAAGACAAGATAGTACAGTCTTCTAATAAATGATAATTCAAATGATACAGTCAAATATTCACATTCATTCAACTCACAATATTAATCAAGCACCTACTCTGTACTAGGCACAGTTACTGGCACTGGGATTAAAAGACTAACAATAGAAATAAAACAGTTCACAGTCCAGTAGATGTAACATGTCATATACACCATGAGTACAAATAACATGATATATGTACTTACAATAGAAACAGTTACAGGCAAAAACAGTGAATATAAAAACAAACACAAATAAAATACAATGGGACATCTATTTAATTTTGGAGACAAATTACCTCTGAAATGCTATAGGAAAGAGTGGTGCATTCTTTCACAAAGCCATCTCCAAATGTCTGATAACAAATACTGGGTTTCCCATACAGAAAACCCTCAACTACCCAAACCACTAAATTAATTATATCCATATCATTGCCTTATGATAGTATATAAATAACCACCCAGTAGTAGTTTTCTACAATCTCATACAGGTTCACTTAGGTTCCCAACCAATCAGTTCCCACAGGACATTTTACTCTCTTAAATATTAAATCTTTACAAATGTTCCTGATGTTTGCTCAAGGGGCTAGAAAGTTCACTGAAAAAAATACAAAACCAGATGCATATGGTATACACATCTACACACACACAGATACAGGCACACAAAGAAGTGTGAGAAAAGAAGATATCGATCAAGGGAAGAATTCTACAAACATATTCAGTATATCAGACTATGACACTCATGGTTACCCATGCAGAAGATACTTTGTGAAGGCAATAGAGAGGCTAAGGCCTAATTCAAAGACTAAAAATACATGAGTTTAGCCTAATGTTTTTCATTTACATCTCAAAGTTCAAAGGCAATTACTAAAAATGTTATTTTGGGGGTATAGTCCGAGAAGGGGAATAGCTGGGTCAAACGGTGTTCCATTCCCAGCTTTCCAAGGAATCTCCATACTGCCCTCCAAATTGGCTGCACCAATTTGCAGTCCCACCAGCAATGTACAAGTGTACCTAAGAGCATACTACAGGGACACAGCTACATCAATATTCATAGCAGCACAATGCACAATAGGTAGATTGTGGAACCAACCTAGACGTCCTTCAACAGATGAATGGATAAAAAAAAAATGTGGCATTTATACACAATGGAATATTACTCAGCACTAAAAAATAACAAAATCATGGCACTTGCAGGGAAATGGATAGCATTAGAGCAGATTATGCTAAGCGAAGTTAGACAATCCCTAAAAAACAAATGCCGAATGTCTTCTCTGATATAAGGGAGGTGACTCAAAACAGTGTAGGAAGGAAGAGCATGAGAAGATTATCACAAAAAAAGGAAAAGAGGTGGGAAGGAATGGGAGGGAAAAGGGGAATTGCACGGAAGATGGAAGGAGACCCTCATAGTTACACAAAATACATATACGAAGGTGTGAGGGGGAAGGGAAGAAAAAAAGAGAGAAATAAGTGTCACAGTAGAATGGGTAGAGAGAGGTGATGGGAGGGGAGGAGCGGGGAGGGGGTGGATAGGGAGGGTAGCAGAATACAACTGACACTAGGATTGCTGTATGTATACATATGGATGTATAACCAATGTGATCCTGCAATTTGTACATGTGGAAAAATGAGAATTCATACCCTATTTGAATCAAATGTATGATATGTCAAGATCATTGTATTGTCTTGAGCAACTAATAAAAAATTTTATTTTTTAAAACCCTGAGTTTCTTTTTATTTAATATTTATTTTTTAGTTGTAGTTAGACACATTATCTTTATTTTATTTATTTATCTTTATGTGGTGCTGAGGATCAAACCCAGTGCTTGCACATGCTAGGCAAGCACTCTACCAGTGGGCCACAACCCCAGCCCCCTGAGTTTCTTCATAAAGAATGTCTTCCTCATCACCACCAAAAAAAGCCAAACTGTTAATAACAATATTGGAAGAAGGGAAAATGTAAAGACTAAGAAAATGATAGCTCTTAACCTGAAAAGGAACAGATTATCAAATTTGGTAATAACTTGTAGCTATGAATGTGAACAAGCCCACCAAATGTCTGAGATTAAAAAAAAAAAATCATTGAACTGATTCGCCAAATACTCCAACCTGAGCAAAACTAATTCATAAAGTAAAATAAAACATTCACTAAAGTTGAAAAGAATATTAACATGTAGAATAGTAGTATATACAAGAAACATAAGACTCAATAGAAATACATTCAGAGCAAGTAAAGATTTGAACAGAAATCTTACAATGTTAAAATCTGAGGATTTGAAATGGTCTCAGAAAGCATGCCATGCAAATGGCAGGTCTTCTATAATGTATGATGTTGTTTATGGCTCCAAAGGGGTTCTAAACCCATTTTAAACCAATAAAATTCTTTTGATATGTACATTAATCCTTAAAGTAGCATTCTTCAAGGGGTCTACTTTTCTATATTTAAAGCATTCATTCTCTATGTATAAAGTATAAACCTACAAATCTCAGGTGGCATATAAAGTCCAGCCTCTTCCCAGCAGAATAAGGATATCCACAATCTGTCCCAAACTCCTCTTCCTAGCTTCACCTTTCATAATCCCTACTCACACACTCTGTGCTTCAACTGAAGCAATTCATCTTCACATAGAATTGAACTTTTCCAGGTCCATGCCTTGCTGTTTGCTTTTCTCTTTTCCTGCTAACCTCCCCAAACACCGTTTCTTTTCATATTCTACCAATATTCAAATTTGAGCCCACTCAGCTCACAGTAATCTCTCTGAAACTCAAGAGCACTTATTATCATTTAAAAACAAAACAAATCTCTACATGTAAATATCATTTTATGGAACTTTTAGTGTTTAGTCAAAAGGGAAGAAAATAAGCACTTCAAAGTATTTACTATGTATTAGGCACTCTGTTAAACACTTTATATAATTAATCTCATTAAGCCAGAATTATTATGTAATTATTTTCTTGCTTTCATTTAATTTTTCAAGTGTTTATGGTTCATCTCATCTCCAACCAGATTATAAATCCCCTAGGGGCATAAATCTTCATTTATACATTCAATAAGAATTCATTAAATTCCTACTAAGTGCTTCCAACTTGGCCTATATTGAAGATAGAAAACCAGAATTCTTACACTTTATGTACTAGATTATATAGCTGTTATGCTCAGTAGACTTATAAACAAATATACTATTCTGTCCCAAAACATACTATCTTGCAATGTCGCAAATATTCAATGTTATTTGATTTAAAAGATAAAATTTTAATTGCACTAAATGAAGAAACTAAGACAAGAGTGTTTAAAATATAAAAAAAATAAGTACTAGAAAGCATTTTTCCCACCTTAAAAGATTTGAAATTTTTTAAACTCTTAGTTCTTTCATCTACTATGCAGGTGACCATAAAATGTGAATTACAGCTTCTTCTACTAGTATAAAATAAGAAAAAAGTTTTAGAACATGAAAACCATAAATATTAAATATTCAGGCAAAAGAAAAATGATAAATAAAATCAGACTGAAAACAATTTCTTTAAAAAAAATTATAATGCCTAATCCCTTGAATGAAGATATTTAAGTCTTTTTTTGTTTCACATCTAGACAAAATCTTTGTTTCTATTTTCTCTGAAGATTATAAGCAACCAGTTGCCCCCTTTCACAGTAAAAATATGCTATCCTTGGTGTATAAAGATATAATTGCTTTAATAATCTATATTAATAAAATAACTATAAAAATCTAAACATTAGGATTAATTCTGTTTGGGTTTCTTTTTTTCCTCCAGTCAAGGCAATAAATTAAAGTCTTTTAAGATATCTAATGATAAAGGTAAGAAAATTCCATGAGATTAAGAGATAAATTCATGTTTATGGAACACAAACTATATTGTGTGAAATGTTAACAATGATTAAGAGACTGAACTAGTAATTTGCAACCATCCCACATGCCAGCTGCAGGATGTATCATTCCCAGTTACTAAGAGAACAGAGGCAGAAAAATTCTTTCAGCCCAGGAGTTCTAGTGCAGCTGGGGCAATGTAGTAAAATCCCATCTTTAAATAATTATATAAATACAGATACCATCCTATAAATTAATTGATATCATATGTGTTTATGTGTGTATATATGTGTGTACATCTATACATTTTGCAGTATACTGTATAGGACTTAACTATATATGTGGGAGTGACTAAACAGTCTCTTTCATTATGATGATGAAGCCCAGAAAATAAAAAACTATCAATGCTGTATTTAAGAAAGATGGAAGGTGGTGATACAGATAAGCATGGGTTGTCCAACTTCTAAATTATAGGAAAAAATATGACAAGTGCATAAATTATCTCACATTTGTTTTTCTTTGATGTTATTAAATGTATAATTAGCCTTCTGATTCTGATCACAGGCTTTCTTTCTTTCTTTTTGTAATACATTACCTATCACATTTTATAAGCAAATTTTCTAAAAGAATGTCTTAAAATTCAGGAAGATCCTGAGTTCAAAGCTATCCTCAGCAACAGTGAGGCACTAAGCAACTCAGTGAGACCCTGTCTCTAAATAAAAATTCAAAATAGGGCTAGGGATGTGGCTCAGTGGCTCAGTGGCCCAGTGGCCCTGGGTTCAATCCCTGGTATCCACCATACCTTCCCCCCACCCCAAAAAAGAATGTCTTAAAATTCTCCTTCTGAAATAATCCATGTTTTTGTATACAAGGCTAGGAATATGACTTATAATGGCAGAATTTTCCAGGCCAACATACTAAAATTCTCAGATCAAGACAGTTGGACTGGGCTGGGATTGTAGCTATGTGGTAGAGTGCTTGCCTAGCATGTGTTGAGGCACTGATTTTGAAAATCAGCACCACATTAAAAAAAAAAAAAAGACATTAGGACTCAGAAAAAGTTGGAGAAGACAAAAATAAAAAAACAAACAAGTTAGTTGTTAGTTGACAAAAATAAAAAAACAAACAACAAAAGCCACTTTTGCCATTTTCACAGACCAAATACCTAACATAAATCATACTGAAATATACTAAGAAGAGGCAATGATAACATCTATCTTCTGCACTCTTACAAAGCACTTTCATATACCTATATTATGGTTATGAATCTTTCCTGTTCTTCACAATAGTGATACAAAGTAGAAATCAAATTCCAAAAGTCAACTCAACATCTAGTCACTTTAAAGCTTATTTTGCCATTTAATAATGGTAAATTATTTAACCTTGTTACACTTTCATTTCCTTATTAGTAAAAATGGAATAATGCTCCCAAACTCACAATGTTACTGCAAAGATTAAACTAATTACTATAATGTATACAAAAGGATCTAGCACAGTTTGTTAATCAAAACATCTGTTTATATCCTACCTATGGGTTTGGGTCACAATCCTGAAAACACAATCTGGAATGACATAATCCTAAATGATGAGATCCTGAAAGACCAAAACTCTAAAAATATAATTCTGGAAAAAAACAGTTTAAAATTTTCTTAAAAGGACAATTACATTTTCATAATGGGATTCAAGAAACACAAAACATGTCAGATTACTTCATTTTACAAATTATAATAGGCAATAATATATATTTTTTGCAAGCACACTCAAATATACTACCAACAACTGCATAGATAATGAGCATACAAACTACTCAAATGGGTTAACAAGCTAAATGTACAAATGCATATCACTATAACTGGTAATTCTGTGTATCCAGCATTAGAACAATGGTTCTATGAAATACAAAGATAAATAATCTAAGTTTCTTGATGAAAGACCCACAAGGGGGGCCTAAACAGTAGAGATACTGATAGATTTAATCTTTCATAAACACAGATGTACAAAAAAGAACACCTCTTCATTTACCGAGGAATTTTTTACATTTTTACATATTCTACGCTCCCATACAGTCAATGTTGTGAAAATGCACTTGCACAGTTAAATCCGCAAATAATGCATACAACAAATTAGATCTCAAAAAATTCTTTACACAATTTATACCTCCAGTATTAGAAATGATACTAGACGAAATACCGACCATAGCAAATTATTTTAAAATGCATTTAAATTTTTTAAAAAAACTAAAAAGAAAATCTGACATATGAAAAAAACAAATCACAAGAATAGAGAATTGGCAACTGCAAGAGGAGTCTATAAGATCTGACGATCTTTAGTTATATTTTGAAGTCTTACATCATAATAAATAGCTTCTTTTTTCTTTTAGGGCACATGGTATTCCTCAAGAAATCCATTCATGCTCATTTTCTAACTAGTACTGCTGTTTAAAAAATTCTTCTACAATTCATTTATACATGAAAGGAAGTCCCTATTAAATTGTCCCATCCAGTGTGCTATGCTTCTGGATCTTCTGATTCTAGTCCACTCAAGAATCTCTCACTAATCTCCACTGGAAATACCCTCACAGACACACCCAAAATAATGTTTTACTGGGTTTCCAATATTCATTCCATATATCATTATGTAGCTATCTCATATACAACTGTAAAAGCACCAATCCCTTTCCTTCCTAGCATCAAATTTCTACTCTTCTCATATAAATACCCCCCACCCCCATGTATCCACAATGGGAACTGTGGTTTTGGGAATTTCAACTTTCAGTATTTCAAAATTCAGAAGCTTAACCTTTGGGGATTGCCATTTGGGGGACTTTAGATGTTCAGAACTGGTATCACTTAACTTAAGGGAGGAGACCTAAAGATAAACCAAACTCCATTAACATACTAATAAAAATGCTTATACAACAGTATGTTTGAACTATTGAATAGAAAATAATAATTTAACAAAAGAGGAATGTATTAATTTTTAGAAATAGAATGTATACTTAGAATAATCAGGAAATTAGAAAAATTTAAATACAATAATTTAGCAAAATAGCAGGACATAAAACCAGTTCATAAAACCAGCACCGTTCCTCTTTTCTACAGTTTAGATGGTCACCTTCCAAGAATAACAATGAAAGCAACATAAGGTAGCTCAATAGTTATTATAGTTCTCTATTCTAAATGCAGTCTGTTAAGTACTTCACTAACAGAACCTTGGAAAACTCCAAGTTCAGGTATGATAGCCATGTATTTTGAGGCCTAAATTGTATAACAACCTATTTTTCAAAGCAGTGATGTAGAATACAAGGGTGGGAGTCTGCATGGAGAATATAAAGATGGACACAAATTACAAGAATTTTCCATATATATTTAATACAATTCAAGCAAAGGAGATACAATTAAACTGGAAGACATGAGGTTTTGGGTCACTGCACAGGTATATATTATCACAAGAATAGTTCATCAGGATTTTCCATATTCCTTTGGCCCAATCCAAAACCAAATTTTTATCAGTGCATATTAATTATACAGAATAACAAGTTTCATTGTGGTATATTCACACATGTATATTCATAATTGCCCTTTCTCACCCACTCTCCCTTCAATCCTCCCCCCCCATGATGCCCTTTTTCTTAATAGTCTCCCTTCTACTTTATCTTTTTTCCCTCTAGATATCACATGACAATACATTTGATATTTATCTGAGTCTAGCTTATTTCTTATACCATGTTTTTCTCCAGTTCTATCCATTTGCCTACAGATCACGATTTCATTTTTCTCTATAATTGAATAATACTCCATTGTGTATACAGTCTCCATTTTCTTTATTCATTCATCCATTAACAGGCACCTAGGCTGATAGCACATAACAGTTAATGTGATATGTGCTGCAATAAACATAGGTATGCAGGTATCCTTCAGGTATACACCCAGGAGTAGTACAGTTAGATCATATGATATTTCTATTTTTAGGTTTTGAGGAAACTCCCCACTAATTACCACAGTGGCTGTACTAGTTTACACTCCCATCAACAGTGTATAAGGGTTCCTCTTCTCACAGGTCCGTACCAGCATTTATTTTTGTTTGTTTTTGTGTTTGTACTGGGGATTGAACACACGGGCACTTTACCATTGAGCTACATCCCCTATCCTTTTTATTTATTTTGAGACAAGGACTCAGTAAGTTGCTGAGGCTGGCCTCAAATTTGTGATCCTTCTGCCTCAGCCTCTCAAGTCACTGAGATTACAGGCATATGCTACAGTGTCCAGCTATTTTTTATATTCTTGATGCTAGCCATTCTGACTGGGGTAAGATGTAATCTTTTTTTTTTTTTTTAGTTGTAGATAGACACAATATATTTATTTATTTGTTTTTATGTGGTGCTGAACATTGAAGTGCCTCATATATGCTAGGCAAGTGTTCTACCACTGGACCACAACCCCAGTCTAGAGATGGAATCTTCTTCTTGTTGTTGTTTAAATATATATATTTTTTAGTTGTAGGTGAACACAATACCTTTATTTTATTCTTATGTGGTGCTGAGAATCTAACCCAATGCCTAACGCATGGTAGGTGAGCGCTCTACCACTGAGCCACAACCCCAGCTCCCGCAAGATGAAACCTTAATGTAGTTTTGATTTGCATTTCCCTGACAGATATAGATGCACATTTTTCCATGTAATTATTGGACATTTGTACCTCTTTTGAGAAGTGTCTGTTCATTTGCCCATCCATTGATTGGGCTATTTGTTTTTTAGGTGCTAAGTTTTTTGAGTTCTTTATATATTTTGAGTTTTTTATATGGATATTAATCCTCTGTTGAAGGAGCTGGCAAAGATTTTCTTCCATTTTATAGGCTCTCTCTTCACTCTAATATCAATTTTTTTTTATTAATTTGACTCCGCAGGTTCTCTACAGTAGTACTTGCTTATAGGTTATAAATATTCTAGTCACTAAAAGGGAAAAACTCTATAAATATTAAAACTAGCATTTAATCTCTTATAAGCTTAGTTAATAAGACTCAATTCCCTCAGAATCTGAAATGCTTAAGACAAAATAATAAAATAAAAAGCTTTCCACCTCACAAAGAAAAGACCAAACTGGAGGCAACGACAACTCTTCATTGCACATGTGGCCTGTCCACATTTCTCTACAATATCCTTTACATATAATGCCATTTATTATCATTAGACACTTAAGATACTTTATAGTAGTGATGAACAACAAATGAATACACTGATATTAATTTCATCAAGGACAAAAGATATTTAAAGAAAATATTAAAATTCTAGAATAGTACTGCCAATTCAACTTTCTATAATAATGGGAATGTGCTCAATTTATGTGGTACAATATGACAGCCACTAGCCACAGATGGCTACTGAGTATTTAAATTGTGACTAGTGAGACTCAGAAACTTAAGTATTATTTTTATTATTATTACTTTTGATGGTATTGGGACTGAACCCAAGGACTCACACATGCTAGGCAAATAAGTGCTCTACCATTGAGCTACATCTCCAGCCTAGGAACTAACATTTTTATTTTATATACTTTTGCTTAATTTAAACTTAAATAGCTTCAGAGAAATAAAGGAGGGAATCACTAACGCTCCTGATTGGTAAAATTTAACAAAGATAGCACCATTGAAGTTAATGTGTAGATTCTGCCATAGCCTCTCAAGTCACTGAAATTATAGGCATATGCTACAGTGTCCAGCTATTTTTTATATTCTTGATGCTAGCCATTCTGACTGGGGTAAGATGGAATCTTTTGTTTTGTTGTTTTGTTTTGTTTTTAGTTGTAGATAGACACAATGTATTTATTTATTTATTTTTATGTATTTTTTAAAAGTCCTTTGGGATAACTCACAGAACTTGATAGATTTATGACAAAACTGTTACAAAAATAGGAAATCCAAAGAATCCTAGGAAGTAAAAAATAAAAGGAAAATTAACAGTGATGAAAGCAAATACATACTAGATTTTAAAACATGCTAGAACAGCTCCTTCCCAAAAACTTACCAAAAACAAACATTAAATTTTTTTTTTAAAAAAACAAACCCACAACATCAAGAGAGAATATTAAAAAAGACAAATGTCAAGTAATAACTACCTATTTTTGGAAAGTAGAAAACAGATTCAGAAAAAGTCATTAAACTGGGCTTGGAGGTTCAGTTTACCAGAAAGGCTAAAATAGAGTTGCAAGTTCAAGCATTGTGAGACACGTCTCAAAATAAAATGTTAAAAAAGGTTGGGCATGTAGCTCAGTGGGAGAACTCCCCTGGATTTCAATTCCCAGAAATACAAAAGAAAAAAAAATTTTAAATATTTATTTCTTTAGTTTTTAGGTGGACACAGTATCTTTATTTCACATTTATGTGGTGCTGAGAATGGAACCCAGTGCCTCACACACTCTAGGCGAGCGTACTACCAATTGAGCCACATCCCCAACCCCAGAAAAAATTTTAAAAAGATCACTAACTCAGCAGCTCAGAAATCCAAGGGAGTTCCTAAAAGAAGCTAGTATATTTTCTCCAAAGTGCCTTAAAAGCTTAGAAGTTAGAAATATGAAATGCATAGATGAATCGTGTATTTACAAGACTTAAAACTTGTATATGAAAGTACGTAAAGTAGTCTGATCTCCAAGGAACCTACCTCTCTACTCCTTGCAATTAAAGGACTATTAATTCTCCTTCTACGAGACATCAGACTTTGGTCTCTGAAGAAACTGAAAGGAACAAGCTCCAACTTAACAGAGTCAGATATGGTATAGGACAAGAATGAGGCACCTCACCAAGAAATAAATAAATAAAAGGTTTTTGAGGGTGAGACCTATAACCTACTATCCACATAGGTTCCAATAATACCTATTATCTAAACTCCTTCTCCAAAGGAAAGTAATTGGAAAATAATTTTTCTGGAAAAATGAATAAATCCAAAGAGGGGGCACTTAAACATGACTGACATCGAGGGCTCTCCCCGCAAAAAAGGCAATTCACCTAAATCACACTGTCCAAGAATGAAGGCTTGAACATCCTTTAGGGAAGACTCCATGGCAATCCACCAAAACTACAAATAGAGAGCTTTGTGTAACATTCTTAGTGTCATGCTTTAAAAAAACTATTCACTTACTGAACTCCTTCGACACTTGAGAAAAGGTTCCATCCAATAAGAGAGACAAAAACAAAGATGACAAAACACCCACAACAGAAAATACAGACACAGAACAAAACTTCAAAAGATCTCTGATACCCTTAAAGAAAAAATAGCTAACATGACCGAGTGCTTTCTATGTACCAGGGACTTTTCTAAGTGGTGTACTGGTATTATTGCTCTTAATTTTCATATAGCTCTTTTAAAAAAAGTCTATTGTCATCTTCATTGCTGAAATTAGAGATAATATCACATACACAAAGCAAAAGGATATTAAGAAATGTTTAAAGATCAAAACACTGAAATTGAAATGATGACAATCAAAACAGGAGGAAAAAACAGATAAAATGAAGGATTCTCCTGAAAAATAGAACAAAAGGCAAAGAAAATGGAAAACAGATGGCAAATATTAAAATAAATAAATAAGCCTAATATCCAATTATAATCATTCCAGAAGGGGAGACCAGGGAAAATCAAAGAGGGGAATATCAAAGAAATAATGTTTAAAAGAATTCATAGAACTGAAGGACAACCAGGATGGCAATTATCAAGAATACAAGAAATAACAAATATTGGCAGGGATGTGGAGAGAAAGATATACTAATATATTGCTGGTAGGACTGCAAATTGGCGCATGGAGATTTCTCAGAAAACTTGGAATAGAACCACTATTTGACCCAGTAATCCCACTCCTCGGCATATACCCAAAGAACTTAAAATCAGCATGCTATAGTGATGTGGCCACATCAATGGTTATAGCAGCTTAATTCACAATAGCTATGCTACGTGCCTTTAACAGATGAATGGATAAAGAAATTGTGGTATAAATATACAATTACTCAACCATAAAGAAGTATAAAATTATGGCATTTGTCGGTACGTGGATGGAACTGAAGACTATCATGCTAAGTGAAATGAGCCAATCCCTAAAAACCAAAGGCTGAATGTTCTCTGCTCTATCGGTGCTAACACACAATAGGGGGTGGAGGAAACAACAGAAGTTCATTGGATTAGGCAAAGGGGAATGAAAGGAAGGGAGGGGAATAGAATAAAATAAATTGGACATACTGTATACAACCATAAGAATGGAAAGTTATATTTCATATATGTATAATATGTCAAAATACATTTTACTGTCATATATAACTAAAAAGAAAATAAATTTTTAAAAAAAGAACTGAAAGAAACAAATATACTACTATATAATACAATAAGTGAAAAATTTTAAATATATATTATCGTGAAACGTTAGATCAGAATAAAAAGCTTCTAAAAGAGAAAAAATAAGACAAATATAAAGTCAAGAATCAGAATAATATTGAAACTGCCAAAAAAAAATCAAGCAATGTATTCAGATTATATTCATCCTGAAATTCCAACAACTAATCATTTTCATATAGATTTCCAAATCTTATGTCCCAAATATCTTTTCTCAAGAGACTAACAATATTACTAAAATGAAGGGATAGGGCTGGTTCAGTGGCAGAGCACTTGCCTTGCACACCTGAGTCAGTGGCTTCGATCCTCAGCACCACATAAAAAATAAACAAAATAAAGATATTGTGTCCATGTATAATTAAAAAAAAATATTTTCAATTTTTTTAAATTAAGGGATAATCCCAAAAAGAAAACATGGGATGCAGGAAACAGGAGTTCTAAGAACAGAGAACGGCAAAAGGAAGTTCTAAGACAATGGCTGGGCCTATATAGCAAGTAATCCACAACAGAGCAAAGCAAGCTTTAAGAATAAGATTACAGATTTAAAAGGGGAGTAGAGGGACTGAGGAATTATCTGCCAGGTTTGACTACATAAAAATTTGTATTAAAAGGTTACTGAAGCATGTGAAAAGAATTAGCACAAGGTTAGAAGAAAACTAAACCATGAAAAACATTGATGTAGTCATTAACTCAAGAAAAAACAAAGTTGGAAGTATAATATCATTGTTTCTTTTCCCATTTGGTTGGCCTAGAAGTGAGAAGTATTTACATATGCTTACATAATAATGAAGATATTAATTTAAAATGTTGTAATCTAACTTTATTGAGAGCTCAGGGCTAGGATATGAAGCAAAGAACTGAAAGGAGATAACATAGCTAAGTTGATTCTGAAAAATAATACTTGGAATGCCTGTAATCCTACCAGCTAGGGAAGCTGAGGCAGGAGGATCACAAATTCAAAGCCAGTCTCAGCAACTAAGCAAGACCCTCTCTAAATAAATTAAAGGGAAGGGGGGTAAATAGGGGATGTAGCTCTGTGGTTAAGTACCTCCCGATACAAAAATTTTTTTAAAAAAAATTCATACTTGGAAGCAGGGAATGGACATGAGGAAACAGCAATTTTTCATCATTAAGTCTTTAAGTACTATTTGCCTTTAATTGTGTGCATGTGTTATTCTGATAAAACTTTTAAAATATACTTGATAATGTATCAACTGTAAATACAGCATCGTACTGGGGGATTCCATTTAAAGTGATTAGTGAACTATTAACTTCTTTAGAATATAAACTGTCTATTATTTACTTCTTGATCCTTACTGACTAACAAAGTTTCTAGTATAAAATCATTACTCAGTAAGTATCTCATAAAAAGAACGAGTTATTAGAATGAAGATTTCAAAAAATGATTAAATAAATTGAACCCCACTCATATTCTAACCAATATACTGAAATAAAATCTGCCAATTCATTTACTGAATGCCTATTGTACAGCAACACTATGCTAAGCTACTATAGACATGATCCAATTTCTCTAAATACTGGTTTGTTTAAGTTCTTTTTACCTCTTATTTGGAAACAGCAAAAGCCTTGATGACTACTGAAGAAATAAAGATTATAATTTGAGTTAAAATACATGTAATACCTGGGGATGTAGCTCAGTGGTAGAGCACTTGCCTATCATCTATAAGGTCCTGGATTTGATCCAGAGCAAAGCAGGAAGATACATGCTGACATACTCAAATAGAAGACATTTTACATAATGAACTACTTAGAAATAAATGGCAAAAGACTGATTAAAAGTCGTAAGAATATAAAGAAACTATACCAGTACATATAGAACTGTAACTGGTAACAAAAAATACAAATTACCACATTTTAAATATTAACAACGGGTGAGGTTGAGTAAAGAATTTCTGTACTCTTCTTGAAACTTTCCAGTAAGTTTGATTTTTTTAATTGTTAAAAGAAGTAAATTAAAATGATAAAACCCAATTCACAGGCAGATGAATTACAGATATATTTATCTATTGTTGGAAGAATGCAAAATTCAACCTCAACTGCAAAAGGGAACTATAAAGCTATGCACATAACTTACAATATTGTAATTTTGCTTTGGAAAACAAGAGAAAATGGGTTGCTTTCTTCAGATCCCCATCATACTCAATACACAAAAGTGTAATATGCAAAGCTATTCAAAGACATGTTCTATTTTTATCTTTTAAATTGTTTCTTTCTAATTTCCCCTTCAATCATTTATCTACATGAATAGAATTATGGTGCAAAATGTTATAACTTTTTCTGTGCAAACATTTTCTATTTTATGACTGCTTTTACACCATTATTTTTTATTGATTATATTATAGGTTTTCAAGTAGATTTGTCATAACTTACTTAACCATTCAGTATTCAACATACATATCCCCAAGCTCCGTCTACCTTGCAGCCTCACACGCCAGACTCTGGAAATCCAAATGCTTGCTTTTTTAGATTTCTAATTTGGCCAGACATGACTATGTAACCCCGAGATACAGCAAAATCTCCTCTGGGGACAAGAAGAAAGCACTTCTAGGAAAGGTTATCATTCACTAAAAAAGAAGACCCACCCCAAAAATAACCCAAAGAAACTTTGTTGCTGATTTTCATGGTTGTCTTGATATCTATGAATATACCAAACTTGGGATCATAATAAAACAAGAAGGATAATAATACACTGGGGATGAAGACTCACAGATAAGGATAGAAAAAAATAGTTTTTAATTTGTGTGTGTGTTTAGTGCTGGGGATTAAACTCAGGGCCTTGTCCACACTAAGCACATGCTTGACCCCTAAGCTATAACTCCAGCCCCTAAAACCAGTTTATGTCATCACTGTGTCATTGTATAAGCCCTCCACTACATGTTTTTTTCTAATGTGAGAAAAATATTTGTTAATTCACTATTAATAGGGCTTATCTGCAGCCAAAAGCATTCTTAGTTAATATTCATTCCATTATAGTTGAGATTTAGATTGTAATTTTTCACTATTCTAAAATAATTTGCCAACAACACTCTTCAAGCATGTAGACTGTGTGTGTGTGTGTGTGTGTGTGTGTGTGTGTGTGTGAGAGAGAGAGAGAGAGAGAGAGAGAGAGAGAGAGAGAGAGAGAGAGAGAGAGAGAAACTAGGGATTAAACCTAAGGGCACTCTACCACTGAGCTACCTGCTTAACCCTATTTATTTATTTATTTATTTATTTATTTAAATTTTGAGACAGGGTCTTCCTAAATAAATAAATAAATAGGGTTAGCTTTGAACTTGTGATCCTCCCATCTCAACCTCCCCAATAGCTGTAATTTGAAAGAGAAATACAAACTACAAGGTAGCAAGGCCCTTTTTATTTTTTACTTTGAGAGAGGACCTTGCTAAATTGCTTAGGGCCTTGCTAAATTGCTGAGGCTATCTTTGAACTTGTAATCCTCTTGCCAGTGGCCTCCCAAATCACTTAGATTACAACCACACCCAGTCCTAAATCTTAATTTTGTTGATGAAAAGAAGCAGGATCAGAAGTTAAATTTTCCATTCTAAACTCTGGGTAACTGAGAATTTCTATTACCTATTTAAAGAAGCAGAATTCATAGATGCTCATAGTGGCACGCCCCTATAATCCCAGTTCCTCAGGTGGCTGAGGCAGAGGGATTGCAAATTTGAGGGCAGCCTGGCAACTTTTAGACTCTGTCTCAAAAACTAAAACTGGGCTCCATTGTATAGTACCCCTGGGTTTGATCCCCAGGACTCAGGGAAGGGGGATAAAGAAACAGAGTTCAAAAAAGTTTAAATATCACCATATAGTGTAATGTAACATATAAATAGAGTTAGAAAAGTAAATTCATAGTACTCATAACCACATATTTTATTTATTTAATGAGATTTATCTTCAAAGAATAAAATATTCAATTAGTTATTTAGAAGGAATAAGAAACTTGTGTAAAATCTGAAAGCATGGGCTGCTGACTATAAAGACCTTTTAGGACATGATGCCAAAGGCATTTCCTGGTTCAACATACAAAAAGGGGTGTGAAAGATAACACAACTACCAAAACTCAAGTGCAATTTGCTTACCTGGCATCCAGCAGCAATTATGAAGCCAGTGGTGTCCCTGAAAGGAACTCACCTCTTCCCAATGGAAGGCAAAAAGAAGAACTAGTTATTAGGAAAGGGACAGACATAAAGCTGCCCTAATACCAATATATATTGTACATTCACTACAATTATGACAACACTGTCAAAATCAAAGATGACTGAGACACAGGACCTTTGCCCTTAAGAACATGATTTTGCTGGGAGAAAGAATATACATATACAAACACATATTTTTTAATAAGTATTCAGTAACAATGTAAACTAATATGAGTCATTCAATTAAGAACTATTTATTAAGCAGCTATTACATGCTAGTCACTCTGCTGTACCTTAGAGAAATAAAAATGCCCTTCAGTGACTCAGTCTATTGAGGAAACAAATATACAAAGTATGAGATAAGGTGGTATAACAAAAACACAGTCCATGTTCTCATCTACTAATCCCCTCTGTTAATCAATCCTAGGAATCAGCCAGCATTCTCTGGTCCCTTTGTAAAACACTGCCCAAAGCCCAGAGTATATAAAATATTCACAGCTGGTAGGTCATTCTTTTGTAGTTCATCCTTAGACTTCAATTTCCACAGTAGAGTTGTGTAAGATCACTTAGGGTCAATTGGAGGACTGGGGATTTTGCTCAATAGAAGAATGCTTGTCTAATATATCAAGGCCCTGGGCTCAATCCCAGCACCTCAAAAAAAGGGGGAGGGGGAGGGGATGGGGAGATGTAAACTGGTTTTCCTCCCACAACTTTTATGCTAGTATGCCAGAAATTCTTGGTTCAATCCCCAGCACAAAAAAGAAAAAATAAAGGGGGGGGGGGGGCTGTGGTTGTGGCTCAGGGATAGAACACTCACCTAGCACATGCAAGGCCCTGGGTTCGATCCTCAGCACAACATAAAAATAAATAAAATCAAAGTATTGTGTCCAACTACAGTTAAAAAATAAAATTAAATTAAAAGTTTAAAAAAAGGAATAAAGAATGCTTTGGAAAGACTGGACAGTAAAGAAGACCCACTAAAAATAATGCTGTCAAACTAGATGTGGGAGTAACAACTGTATGAGGAAGAAAGGTCATAAAAACACTAGGAGTGTTCATTCAATGTGCTTTACTAAAAAGAAACCAAAACCAGAAATCATAAACAATATGCTATAATTGTGGGTTATCCAAGAATGACAACATAGAACTCTAATCAGTGTTCTAAAAAAGAAAAAAAAAAAGTGAAGGGTAGGTAAACTTGGCCTTACTCTGGCAAATGACAATACACTTTTTTTTTTCATTGAAAAATGTTTTCAGCTGGGCAGGCTCTGTGTCACAGGCTTGTAATCCCAGTGGCTTGGGAGGGGCTATGGCAGGTGGATCGCAGGTTCAAAACCAGCCTCAGGGGCTGGGGATGTGGCTCAAGTGGTAGCACGCTCACCTGGCATGCGTGTGACCCAGGTTCAATCCTCAGCACCACATACAAACAAAGATGTTGTGTCTACCGAAAACTAAAAAATAAATATTAAAATTCTCTCTCTCACTCTTTAAAAAAAAAAAAAAAAAAAACCAGCCTCAGCAATTTAGCAAGGCTCTAAGCAACTCAGTAACCCTGTCTCTAAATATAAAATATAAAAAATATTTAGGGCTGGGAATGTGGCTCAGTGGTTAAGTGACCCTGGATTCATGAAAAAAAAATGTATCAAGAAAAAAGAAAAATGTTTTCACAGAAGTAATCATTTGTTTTCATTTTCAAAAAAAAAAATTATACACATATATTTTTAACTTATATTATTCAAGGTATCACTTTAACCATCTTTTCTGATTAAATGATCACCCACCAGTATGAAAGTGTTGGATAACAACATTTCTACCTTATATACATATTCAAGCTGTTAGGGAAGCATGAAGCTTTCTTGCTTCTGGTAGTCAGACAGGTTTTCCAGAGAAAGTAAACTGAATCTCAAAAGATGATTAGAAATTTAGCAGGCAGACAAGAGGAGAAAACATTCCAGCTCTGTACACTGACCTTGAAACATAAGAGAATGAATAAAGCCAAAATATTTCCTTTTACTTACCAGGCCCGAATCCATGATTCAAGATTCAACCTTTTCTTTTCTTTTCCTCTCTCCCTTTTGGTACTAGGAATTGAACCCAGGGGTGCTCTAGCACTGAGCCACATCCCCAGCCCTTTTTATTTTGAGAAATGGTCTCATTAAGTTGCTTAAGGCCTTGCTAAATTGCTAAGGCTGGACTTGAATTTGCCATCCTCCTGCCTCAGCCTTCTGAGTCTCTGGGATTATAGGCATGTACCACTGCACTCAGCTGATTATAAATTTTTTCTACAGCAAATTTATTTATCCTTTCTCTTTAAATTCCATCTCTATGAATTAGGGAATGAATAATATCTACCATATATAGTTTACAAAGATGAACATGGATTATACATGTAAAGTGCTGAGTACTGTACTTGATACAAGGTAAGAGCTCAATAATAAAAGTATTATTGTTTTTGAAGGGAAAAGAAAAAAGGAAAGAGGAAACAAAGTACTGGGTTGAATTACTGGACCATGGATACCATCTTCCCTGACTGACTCTACTACTCTTTCAAGTTCAGTAAGTGTGCTGACCCAGATCTGTAGGCACCTCCCTATTCCCTCCTTTCAGTTTTATAGGAACCCACATTCCTCAGGAGCAGGTTTGGGTTGTGCCTATTATTTAAGCTCCTTTGCTCACTGCTTAACCTTCTCATTTAGGAAGTATAAATTGAGAGCAAGTCCCAGACTGAGCTGTAATTTTCCATCAAGTAGAATTGGTAACACCCTTGTGGAATTTGACTACATGTTTATTTCTCCTAAGTAGATATACTGGTATTGAATTCAATTTCTGTCATATGCAAATGAGTGCTAATGGAACTTGTGTGATCAGAAATGAAACACTCCCCCCCTTCTTTTGAAGAACCTCTCTATTTCAGTTATGCCAAGAACCTATTTGCCACACCCAAAATACCTCTTCCACCCAACCTCCTTCAATACTTCCCAAAACTCATCTTAATTTTGGGGCTCCTACACCCTTGCTTTTCTCCCCACGTCATCTCCAAAACAAAACCCCACCTTTTTTCCTTTGGCCTACTGCTTTCAGTCAACTACAACAAATACTCCTTCTTACATATCAATATTTTCTAATAGTCCATCAGCTTGTTCAGATAGGGTACTTGTATAACAAAGGTAAACAGCACTATGTCTGCCAAAGAAAGTGATCTTATTTCCTCAAATAACTTTCTGCATTACAGCAAACACACAGTTGACACATTTATTATTCTGTTCTAACATAGCGAATATAAAAAAGGCTAAGAAAAACCTAATAATCAAAACACTACATAGTATTTGATGTATGGTTAATAAATAAATTATATTAGAATATATATATATATACACAAAACTTAATTAAGCTAGTAGCCTGAGAGCAAGCTGAAAAACCTCCAATCGATAAGAGATGTGGGACAGGAGAACACGCCTGTAATTCCAGCAACTCAGGAGGCTGCAGCAGAAGGATCACAAGTTTGAGTCCAGTGAGGGTGGGTGACTTAAAGAGATCCTATCTCAAAATTAAATATAAAAAAGGTCTAAAAATATAGCTCAGTGTTCAATCTCCAGTACCCGCCATCAAAAAAAATTTTTTACATGATTTCTTCCTCCTGTCTGCCTCAAATTTCTCCCACCCCTATTCCCCTATTCCATCTCCTTCTCCAATTTCTCTCTCACCTCAGTTTCTTTCTGAATTCCAAATTTTTCTCTATTACAACCTCTAGTCCTTGATGCTTACGTTATTATCATCACCTATTATTGCTATCTCTAGCCTATCCTTTAGTGCAGTTTATTGTCCTTCAACCACTGCTCAATTGGGCAAAGAGAATATAGTAGCTACTAAGCAAAATAGATCATTTAACCTGATTCTTGGCTTCTAAAATATGATCTAAATAAAGAATAAAACTTAATGCACTCTGTCCATAGAAATCTCAGTCTCAATCAACAAAAGCAAACCACTTACTATGCCTCAAATTTTAATACTTTCACCTTTTATAAAACTTAAAACTACCCTTCTTGGTACATATATTATCACCAGCATTTTACCACTAAAAATGAGGCCTAGAAAAACTGTAAATTGGAAGTGATAGAGTTGTCACAAACATCTATACTTTCTACTGCCAAATAATGATGGTCAATAGATTGTTTTTGTTAAATTGGCTACCCAGGCAAGAAACTCCAAAGATCCCTCAGGCAATCTTATTTCTAGCCCAGAATTGAAACCTGGATACCATAAGCAACACTCATAAATCATAAAGAATAACTGATTGTCAAGCAGACTGGCAAAGGGTAATCTGTCCAGATTATTTGGGCATTTGAACACCTCTCAAAAACTTCATAATACCCTAAATGGGTAAGATTTTGGAGAAGAAAAATGCAGGCTTCCCCTACTACTGGAATTCAAAGAGTTGTAGACACAGAAATAAAATTTAGAACTAAATATGCACATCTCTTAAAATAGAAGCACAGTGGCACACACCTGTAATCCTAGAAGCTTGGGAGACTGAGGCAGGAGGATCAAAAGTTCAAGGCCAGCCTCAGCAACTTAGCAAGGCCCTCAAGCAACTTTGGGAGACCCTGTCTCAAAATGGCTAGGAGTTTGGCTCAGTGGTAGAGCACCCAGGATGCCAAAAAAAAAAAAAAAAAAGAACTGCTTGCCATCAGTGGTATTGTTCCTAAGATAATTACTAGAGTCATTCTTATTTGTTAGATTTGGAAAGTAACATCAAAAAATTCAGTTTCCACTAATGGTGCCCTATGGCAACTCTCCTACTGAAAACAGCTATAAATTCTGTACAAAATATTCTTACAATCTTCTTAAAAGAAACACAAAGCTGACAAGATAACAAGGAATGACATGGTCAAAATTCGACAAGACATGGGAATCCAGTTAAGTACATGGAATAAAAGCCATTTTTTCCCCTTTTGGGTATTGGCCAATCAGAAGAAACTTGAACTTTAGTTTGGACAGCCACGTAAGACCCAAGGGAAGAAAAATCAAAGACCCAGACAATTCAAAATAGAAGAGTCTAAGAGGTAACATACTTCACACTAAGCTAAGACACTAAAGAGCAACCTCAAAGCAAAAATGGCATAAGTGTAGTGACACTCAAATGTACTTATAATCATAATTTATATCAGCTGGGTGATCAAAAAAAATCTTAGCAATGAATTCACTTTAAAGTAGTTTTGAATTTTGATAATGCCTCCAGACATCCACAAGAAGCAAAAACAAAACCCTCCGGAAGAAGACACCTCTACCTCAGAGCTCATATTATATGTCTTATACTTTCTGAAGGACAGTGAGTAGAACACAAAAATAAACCAGGAATACAAAAGAATAAGTCATCATGAGCAAGAACTAGAAAACAAGAGACCATTCAAAGGCTCCTCTAATATCTCAAGTGTAAGAACTACAGAGACAGTAATTATAAAATAACTACTAAGTTTAAAGAATAAAAGATCATTCTGAAAATATCTATTACAAACAGAATGTTATTTGGAGGCGGAGAAAAAATACCCAGCAGATTTGATTGAAAAAAGAACCAAGGGCTGGGGATGTGGCTCAAGCAGTAGCGTGTTTGCCTGGCATGCGTGCGGCCAGGGTTCAATCCTCAGCACTACATACAAACAAAGATGTTGTGTCCACCGAAAACTAAAAAATAAATATTAAAAATTCTCTCTCTCCCCTCTCCCCCCTCCTCGCTCTCTTTAAAAAAGAACCAAGGTGAATGTCAACAAAACCAAAACTTCACTGGATAAAAGGATTAGAATTAAGACATGAGAAAATGAACTAGAAGATAAATGAGAATAAATTACCCAGAATAAAACAGAGATGACATGCATGGTGGCACACACAAGTAATCCCAGCTACTTGGGAGAATAAGGAGAAGATTGCAAGTTTGAGGCCATCATTAGCAACCCAGTGAGATCCAGTCTCAAAAAAAAAAAAAAAAAAGAAATTCAGAGATAAAAAGATGAAAAATATAGACTAGAGAAAGGAGAGGACCTACGATATACATATAATTAAAACCCTTTTCAAAAAGAGAAGAAAGTGCAATCGAAGTCATATTTAAAGAAATTATGAGAATTAGGCAATATTAAGGAAATGCCAACCTAAAGATTTAAGAAACCTAATAAAGTCCCAAACGAAATAAAAAGGTATCTATGCTCTGACAAATCAATAAAACTACAAAACACTAAAGACAAAGAAAATCTCAAATGTAAAATAAGTAAGTGGCAAAACACAGTAAAATATTTGTGTCTGATATTTTAATTAAAATAAGTAAAATGTATTCTGCTGTCACGTACAACTAAGGAGAACAAATAAAAATAATAATAATAAAAAGTAGCACTAGTGTGGCTCTGATTACTTCTGAAAGTTTTAGGAATGAAGGAGGTATTAGGGCTAGGGTGTGCCTAAGTGTGTGTTTAGCATGTGTAATGGCCTGAGTTCGAACCCCAGAACCAAAAAATCAAATCAAATCAAATCAACAATAAGAAGAAAGATAGTGGGACTGGAGTTGTGTCTTAGTGGTAGAGCGCTCACCTAGCATGCATGAGGCACTGGGTTCAATCCTCAGCACCACATAAAAAAATAAACAAAATAAAGGTTGTGTCCATCTACAACTAAAGAAGAAATTCTTAAAAAAAAAAAAAAAAAAGTAGTAGTATCTGAAAAGACTTTTTAAAAGAGTAGCTGGATCTGGGCATGATGGTACACACCTGTAATTTCAACAGCTCAGGAAGCTGAAGCAGGAGGATCTGGAGTCAAAACCAGCCTCAGCAACTTAGCAAGGTCATACGCAACTCAGTGAGGCCCTATCTCTAAATAAAACATTAAAAAGGGGATGGTGGGGCTAGGAATGTGGCTCAGTGGTTAAGCCAAGTAGGTTCAATCCCCAAAACCAAAAAGAAAAAAGACATCTGGAAACTTAAGTCACAGAGTTTATACAAAACTATTTCATTCTTGATCATTTAATCTCTCTCTCTGGCCTCACTTTACCTACCCCTAAAGTAGGGGTTATTTTCAAAGTTAGTTCCAGCTCACAGATTACACTGTCATTATATACTTCAGTCAGTGGGAGGTGATTCAAATTATAATATTCTACTGCCTAAAAATAAAATGCTAGCTATCATCAGAAAGAACAATGGAAATAAAAAAAGAAATCATATCCCAAATTCTATAAAGCTCTCCATATATGGAATACCAACACAAGTACTGAAACTGCCAAACTTTTTTTAATATATACTGTGTGTTTTGTATATATAAAAACAGAAAAAACAATAACTAAAGCACTTGTTCTTAATCCTTGCATATTACAACTATAAGGGAGCTTTAAAAAACAAACAAACAAACAACAACAACAAAACCTAGTAATGCCAGGGACCATATTTCCAAAGATTCTGATAAATATTATTGATTGGTCTGGGGTGGAGCCCAGCGAATAGGTAACTTTAAAAGTTCCACACATTATTCTAAGACTTCAGCTAGGTTTGAGAAATGTTAAAACTTAAATAACAAATAACAAGATATGTTTTAAAAGAGTAAAACCTCATAATTAAAGATTGTGAAATTATCAAGGCTACGCATAGAATGAAAAATGAACGTGCTCATAAAATTATACCATACCACCATGGGGTTCACCTGTTCCAAAAATAAAGGAAGTAAGTTAAAGGACCAATTGAAATTGAGGATTAGTTGCATAAAGTGGTCCGTAAATGTGTACAATGTTACCCAACATATAATGCAAACTTTAGATAATTATATTCAGAAGAACTCATATGAATTCCAAGATAGTAGATGCCTGGGGGTTATTAAAGAGAGCAAGTACTTTCAAAGTATATAACTATTTTGAAGCAGATACTCAAGATCATCATTCCTATTAAAATGTCCTTAGTGCAAGGGTCAGAACCAGAACACTAGACTGCGTGGACCCAGGACAGCACATACATGCTCTAGCTTTGAAAGAATTCATGACTGAAGATTATACTTTTCTCTGTGGATAAAGATATAGAGTAAAACTTAACACAGTGCATTTGCTACTATTTATTTATTCAGCACTTATTTTGTGTTATGTACCACACCTGTACCAGATACTTTAAAATAACTCATTTAAGTCTCACAAGGCAATTAATTATCCTCACTTTACACACAAGAAATCAAGGCTCTGAAAGGTCATTTTGGCAAATATGTATTAAAGGCATGATATACAACAGTAAATTGTAGAGCATGGAATTAAACAAAGGTCTATACCATTGTGCCTTTCACAATATTTTATATATTATCATAATAACAAAAATAAACATCATTTTAAGTGCTTACTTTCTCCACTTAAATGCTTAGAAAGTCTTCTCCACAGTTTTATGAAGCCACTTCATCAAAAGATGTTTCAATCATTTTTGACTCCCCCTTTTCTCAAACTTTACATCCAACCCCTAGTACATCTTGCTGGTTCTATCTTCAAAGCTGTTCAGAATCCATTATACTTTGATGACATAACAAAAAATACATTCATATATCCCTGCCACCCTCACTCATTTCTAGCCTGAATTAACTCCTAACTAGTCTTCCTGCTTCTTCTACCCTTCCACATCTATTCTCATTTTGGCAAAGGGATCTTTTTAAAGACAGCATTACCTCTGCTCTCTGATTAAAACATTACAATGGCTGCCCATCTTACTGAGGTATAATAGGCAAGACTCAGTACTTCTATGACATTATTTCTTCCATCAGCTTTCTCTACTCTAGCCACATCTGCCTCTTTGTTATTCTCCCAACATTCCAAGCATTCCCCCTTCTCCTGGCTGCTTCCCCTGCCTACACAACTTCACTTCAGGTTATTACTTTTTCAGGTTTTAACTCAAATGGCATCTTATCAGTAAAAACTTTCTTCCCCTCTCAAGTATTACACATCCCCCTTATCCCATCAGGGCATTTATCACCTTCCAATATGTTATGTATGTATTTATCACTGTCTGCTCCAGATTTAAACTTGATTAGAACAAGATCTCTTCATTCTCTCTTCATAGTTGTATCTTTTCTGGTACCTCAAATGGGATACAGCATGAGGTAGGTACTTAAGAAATATCTGCTGATGAAAATATAAATTATTACTGACAAAACCCAGATTCATGAATACCCCAGCATACAACCTCCACACCACATGCCCTACACAATCTTATCACCAACTACACACAATTCTAGCACTTTCTGGTAAATGTCCAGGCCTCTTCCAATTCTACCACACATAATCATCAAAATCTAGGGCCAAGCCAGGAACAGTGAGTGGTGCACACCTATAATTCCAGTGACTTGGGAGGCTGAGGCAAGAGAATCATAAGTTCGAGGTCAGCCTCAGCAATTTAAAGAAACCCTGTTTCAATTTAAAAATTAACAACAAAAAAAAGGAGGGATGCTGAGGATGCAGCTCAGTGGTAAATCACCTCTGGGTTCAAACCCTAGTAATCCCCCAAAATCTAGGGCATGGGTTATGGGGAAGGACCAGGAATTAAACCCAGGGGCACTTAACCACTGGGCCACATCCCCAGACTCTTTTTTACATTTTATTTTGAGACAGGATCCAAGTTGCTGAGGCTGGTTTTGAACCTGTGATCCTCCTGCCTCAACCTCCCAAGCTGCTGGGGTTGTGAGCACTGTGCCACTGCTCCCAGCTAGGGCCACTAATTTTTGTGTTTCATATATTTTCTTTCCTAATAGTTAGAAATTTCCAAATACTGACCTTTGGGTTCTCTTTAACTCAAAGCATTTTCCTCCAGCTCTCGTTTCCTTCATTTTCAATTCTACGCTCTTATGCTATTCTAAGAAAATTAACCTTCCTAGCAAATTAGAAACTCTGATTCTTCTACATATTGTTTACTTTCTATTATACTAACTAGACTGCATGTTTCTTTGGGGTCTCTAGCACAATGTCTCATATACAGAAAATATTCTCAAATCTTATTAGTATTCCTTCTCCAATTCCTTTCACACATGTAAAGCTCAGTGATACTTTGATTATTCTTTTTTTCTCCCATGAATAGCCTATTCTCAGAGTGGGAGAGCATTGCCAAAAGTTAATAGACAGTCTTTTAAAATGTGCCTGGGGAAATAAATGACAAAAGTTTTCGGTACAATATAGCTGTTTCCTTACTCTCAAAATCTGAAGGTGGCAGAGGCAGGCCAGGTAGTTGGGACCTTGGATTGCCTTTGAAAACTCTGCCTTGGCAACTTAAAAGAGCAGAACTGACAGGTTCCTGAAGGGACAGATTAGACAGAATCTTAAATCTTTGTTGGTGTTAATAACATGAGAAGAAATTTAAAAATTAAAAATGATCCATATTTCATCAAAATTCATTTAACTATTTTATTTCCTATTGTTTTACTAGGAATATTTCTAATGGTGAAGAAGAAAAATGAAGGGAAATATTTGAATTTAATGATGATCTGATGAAAAAAAATGTTTTTTTAATTTCCAATTTCACTAATAAGGGAGACAAAGATCACAGATTATTGCAAATCATCTTCCCCTTTAATACCTAGGTTCAGAAACTATGACAGAGTTTTTAAGTTTCTCTATGGGAACCTAATTTTAGCACAAATCAAGACATTGTAAAAATGTATTGTTCTTAATATGATGAGCATGAATGAGAAACCTACCTGAAGTTTAAAGTGTGCGTGTGTGTGTCTGTCAAAAAGTAAAGATTGACAACACAGGAAAATCAAAAAGTTTAAACATGAGGGAGAGGGTGAACAGGGCAGGATGGATTAGAAATTCCCAAACTCCTACTTATAGTATTGAGTTCTTGTTTGTTTTTGACCAAATTAGCATGACTTATTTTACAATTCCTAAACCAGAAATTAAAATATAAGCAGCTATATAAAAAATCATATCCTGCAAATACACACATTAAAGTTAAGCCTTGCCTTTAACTCTTTCTTGAAGCCTGAAATCCACAAGCTCATTTACACATGCATTACTAATAAAGGTACAAATGTATAAGAATTCAAACTTGTTGGGTACTATATAGACATGATCAGACACATTCTGAGAAAACTTACAAATTTCAAATGGACTATATTATAGCACCATAACAGTAGAAATGAAAGTCACCAAAGAATATAAACATACAGCTGTAAAAATACTGACTTAGAAGAAATCATAGACACCATGGACCACTTTCACATTCATTCAACCTGTTCATCTATCATCTCCATGAGAGACCTTCTCTAATGATCCCATCTAAAACAGCTGCCCCATCACACTTTATTCCTGTACCCTGACTTGTTTTTCCCCACAGCTGTTACCACTGTAAACCATTATTCTACACAGCTGCACTTGCTGATTATTTGCCTTCAGACTAAAACAGAAACTCCACAAGGGCAGAAGCTCTGTCAGTTTTGTTAATCCCAGAACCTAGACACACATGGTGGGCATTCACTAAACATGTCATGAATATAAATGATGAAAGTGAAGCCCAGAAAGGTTAAAGGATTTCCTCAAGGTCACAGAGCTAGCAGCAAGCATGGTCCTTATTGATAACCCTGTTTACTATAATCTTGCCTTGTTGGTCTTTCCAGAACCACTTCTACTCCACGAAAGCAGTCTGTTTTAGCACATGATTCTACTTAACAGATTTTGTCCTCTCTCTCTGCCAAAGAAAATACATGTTACAAAAAGAGGGGAGAGGGGGTAAACTGGATAGCATTTTAACTTCAAGTACTTTACAAACCAAAACTGTACTCAAATTTCCTAAGCATACAGGATTAGCCCCTAAAACAGGCACAACCAATAAAAGTTCTTTAAGTTCCTCCTGAAATTAAGTGTGTGCTTTATAACTTTAAGAACCAGCACTGAAAACCAACTTACCAACTCAGAATGGCCTGTAAAGTATCAACTCACTTTCATTCTTCTCAGGGCCCACAATAGCTCACCTCTGGATATATTTTATCTGGCAGATCATGTAAGTCAAGTAATTAATACTGAAGCCTCTTTAGCTCCTTTAAAAATACATGTCAATCTCACAAAACATGGAACATAAAATTAACTCTTGGCAAGTTTTAGATTCTGAGAACCGGAACCATCTCCAAACCATGATTGGACCACAATTACCTAGGTCCTTTCATTCAAAATCCATGAAACTAAACGAAACGCAGGAGCAGTGAAAAAGAAAAGGCCAGAAAAAAAGACATTCACATACATAAAAAGGGAGTTGATATTTCTAACACTATTGCCCAACATCAGTCTCTCACTGAAAGCCAAGGCCCCACTGACACAACTTGGGCTGTCTTCTTTGATCACTTTCCTTGCAGAAAGAGAAGTCAACTACCAATACCTTTTGCAGATAACGTCTCCAGACCTAGGATGGGACACGGTAGGACAGCATGTTTTGCTCAGTGTCTCTCAAAACTACTGTCAGCCCAATTAGTAAAGTAAAAGGGACGCCCTAAGATGTAGCATGGCAAGAGAGTTGAAATGAGACTGGGAGTTAAGAGTGGGAAGCAGCAGAGGAAAAGGCGCGGGGAGGGTAAACAACGCATCAAGAGCTGGAGTGAGAACCCGGGTGGGAGAAGTGGGGTCAGCGAAAGCCAAGGGTGAAGGGAAGAAGGGGATGAGGTTCTGGGTGGGATGGGCGCGAGCAAAGGGGGAGGGGACGCGAGAGGACTGGGGGAGGGGGGAGAAGGGTCCGGGGCGGGGCGGAAGGGAGCGAAGAGGCGGGATGAAGAGGGCCTGGCCGGGAGGGTCTTTACCTGCAGCTCCGCCCGCTCCACCTCCCACTGTGCTCTCTCCACCTCGAAACGGGCCCATTCGTGCTGCAGGAAGTGCAGGATCCCCGGTAGGCTGTACTGGGCTCGGGCCGCCCCCGCCGCAGCCGCCCCGTCGCCGGCTGCGGCAGCCTCCGCCAGAGGCCCGAGCCCCTTAGCACCGCCGGCGCCCGGGTGGTTGTTGCTGAAGAAGACGCCGGGACCCGCCTGCTCGTCCATGGCGGCCTCAGAAACCCTGGGAGCTGCCCAGGCGCCCAGCAGCTGAGGCAACGGCGGCAGCCAGCAGCGCCTCCTCCTCCCTCCGCCGCTCCCCGCCCACACCCCAGTCAGCAGGGAGCAGTCGCTTGGGCGCGGGGGCCGGCCGAGCCCATGACGGGCCGGGAAGTGGGTCAACTGCGGCGCGCGGCAGCCCAGGGCCTGCTGGGAAATGTAGTCGCGGGGCGGGGCGCGGCGCGGGCGGCCTGCAGGCTGCGCCTGGGCTCGGGCGTGGCCGCGGTTCTGCTCCGCCCCATCTCCACCGAGGGGCCTTCGAAGCGCCCTGCGCGGGTTTCCTCTACATCTGGGCTAGGCGGAGCTGTGCCCCGCAACCGCGGGCAGAGGCTGCGGAAGTTCACGGTCGGCGCTCCCTGTTGTACACACACTCACACACACGGAAGTTATCATGCTAAAATATCAGCCCGAGTTGCACATCTCTTAGAGCTTCCTGATCTTTTTTTTTTTTTTAAAAAAAAAAAAAGCTCAAAGCAAGCTATACTGTCCAACTGCAGGACGTTGGTTCTCCAACCCGCCGCACTCAGTCCTCTCATTAGCTCCGACTACACAACCTTCTCGGTACTACACAACCTTCCACTCGCCGACTCCGTGTCGCGGTCGCGCTTGCCTTTTTTACCCGAGGGGCTCAAACCTGTTGCCCGATGAGTTTTCATTTTTCATCTCTCCCCTAAGACAACACAGCGGCTTCCTGGGGCTTGTTCCGAATTCTAGTTCGTTGAGGTCTCGTCCGAAAAACTCTTTCCTCTGAAGTCCATTTCCCTTTGTAGTAACCCTGCAGTAAATCCTGTAAATGTTTCAGATATCAAGTAACAGAGGCTATATGTTGTTTCGGTCTCGTTTTTCCTATCATCCCCCACTCCCCGAGAGTTTTGCTCAATTCAGTAGAGCAGATATTTTGATTTTTCAGTTATATCCCGCGCCCTGGAGCTGTAAAGATAGACGACATCAGAGATTGAGATTTTACATATACATGCATGCATACACACACACACACACACACACACACACACACACACACACACACTGCCTTGAAACTACACTGACATTGTTACCCTATATAAACGTATGATTACACTACTGGTGTGACTCAGCACCATATACAGCCAAAGGAATGAGAAGTTATCCTCCATTTGTGTTCAATATGTCAAAATGCACCCTACTGTCATATATAGCTAATTAGAACAATTAAAAAAAAAACTACACTATCTGAAAGAACAAAGTCCCTTTCTGCTTCAGACTATATCTCCCTTGGGTATCTAGGGACCTCTCCTTTCTCACTTGTCAGATTCCCAGTTTCTTCCACGTTTCACTTGCATACTAGCAACACTATCAATCTACCAAAGGCACACCCAAGTCCATTCCTTTTAAATGGACGTTTTGTAAATTTTTTCCTTCTCTGAATACCTTGATATTATTATATCACTAAAAAACTCACTACAACGAAGGGACAAAGGAAGGAAAAACACTTAAGAATTGAAAATGAAATTATTGGGCACTTATTTCTTCAACCTAAAAAGTTACTTGTAATCCTCTGTTACATAGGATGATCTTTTGGGATATCAGAACTGATGTCCAGGGGAGGGGGAACCCGTAAAAATATAGGGTGATGAGTGATATGTAAGGGAAGGACATCCTGTCCTTGTCCTCTCTGCCTCCCCCTCTTCCCATGGATACTTGTGCAAAGAACAGGAAACACATTGTATCTGTTCTGGTTGCAAATAAAGATGGCAAGCTCTAGCCTCTCGGTTATTGAATGTTTCCGTTTTGTGAATTCATCCTTTATTACCATAAGAAGTTGATCAGGGCCTGGCTGTATTCCCTGTCATAAATTATTTTGGATGTTAAGTGTCCTTTGAGATACAACCCAGTTTTCTCATTTACAACTCAAATAACAAAAGTCCAAAGAAATTGAATCTTGTCCACAATGAGATTCTGAGTGCCGGAGCCAAAAAGTAGCACCTAGATTTCCTGACTGCTAATTCAGGGATTTTTTGTTAATTAACAGGTTAACTCTTCTCATTTGATCTACCAGAGTACCAAGGAGACAATTATTCAATAACCACTTTTTTTTTTTTTATCTGAGGGGTTTAAGTAATCTCACAGGTTGAATGTTAGCTGTTTTTCTCTAATGTAGATGTGCGCTGATTCTTTCTTCAACTCAATTCATAACAGTCTATGAAACATAATTAAACTGAGATAACCTGGATTACCATATATATGCAAAAAGCACTGTTTTGATTCGTGGTTTAACTTTATTATCTTTTTTCCTTTTCAAGAATTTATTTATACCCAAGATAATGTTGATGATTTATGTCATGAGAATATCATTCAATTTACCAAAATATTAAAAGTGGTTATAGTAGAAATGGGCTTATGAAGGAATTTTCACTTGTTCAAAAATTTTTCATATATGGTTATATTTCTTTTTAGTAACAAAAAAATATTTTTAAATAGGAGAACTTCCCTTGTAGTTCTTTTGCCTCAAATTACTTTAAGATAATAAGGTACATGCGGGCTGGGGATGTGGCTCAAGCGGTAGCGCTCGCCTGGCATGCGTGCGGCCCGGGTTCGACCCTCAGCACCACATACAAACGAAGATGTTGTGTCCGCCGAGAACTAAGAAAAAATAAATAAATGTTAAAATTCTCTCTCTCTGTCCCCCTCTCTCTCTCACTCTCTTAAAAAAAAAGAAAAAAAAATAAGGTACATGCATCCCCAAATTTCCTCCTAAATGAATCTAAAATTATTCATTTTTTAGTAGTGAACTTACTGGTGTTTCCCCTGCCTCACTTTGTGCTTTTCTGTTTTTCACATTTTCTATATTAATTATGAATTGCTAAAAGTATTTTATTGAATATAACATATATACAGAAAAAGTCAATGAACTTTTACAAATTCAACATTTCCATATAACCACTATTCAAATCATGACATACAAAATTATAGGCATCCCAGAAGCTTCCTCTTAATGTACATTCTCAGTCATAACAGCAAAAATGTCTCTTGAATTTCAGGGAAATATCCTTTAAAAGTTAATGCCAAAAAGGACATAGCATTTGTAATTAGTCAAACTTAAACTTTATTTCATACTCTACATAATTTTCCAGATTTGGAAACCTTGAGCAAATGAGATTTTTTTCATCCTTGATTCTTTTGTTTTTAATATGGTAATATCAGTTACACTACAAAGTAACAGTGAGATTATATGAGAGATGAAATGTAAATCCCTTTGCATAGTGCCTAGCATATGGTAAATACTAATAATGGCTATATTTTAATACAATTCAGAATATTAACTGAAATGATACCTATGAAAAGCAGGCCTTGAGCTGGGCAGGGTGGCACATTCCTGTAATCCCAGGTACTCCTAGGACTGAGGCAGGAGGATTACAAAGTTTGAGGCCAGCCTGGACAGTTTAGCAAATTTATCTCAAAATTACCTAAGCGATTTGTCTAAAAATTAAAAACAAAAAACACGCCCTGATAAATATGAGGGGTTCAATTATTGTTCTTTTTACTTTCTCATCCCTCTTGCCCTATTCAGAATTTTAATTTAGTAGAGTTAAAATAATCTTATAAACAAAACAAAATTAATGCCTAAGTCTAACCTTTAAGACCTCATAGTGTGGTTGATTTCCTGGTCTTTTAATTTATAATAAAGTCTAAATAATATAAAAATAGTGTTCCCTAAGAACACAGAGTTAAAACTAGATTAAAGTGAAAAATGTAAAATACTAAAAGTTTATTTTGATAATAGGAATATTTTCTACTTTTTGTTATATATGTGTATGTGTTGTGGGATGAGCATTATAGTTCTATAAAATGACAATACATCTGATTTTGTGTGTGTGTGTGTGTGTGTGTGTGTGTTTCATTAAAATGAGTGGTTCTTTTTTTTTTTTTTTTTTTTGAGAGAGAGAGAGAGAGAGAGACAGAGAGAGAGAGAGAGAGAGAATTTTTAATATTTATTTTTTAGTTCTCGGCGGACACAACATCTTTGTTGGTATGTGGTGCTGAGGATCGAACCCGGGCCGCACGCATGCCAGGCGAGCGCGCTACCGCTTGAGCCACATCCCCAGCCCCGGTTATTTTTTTTCAAGTGATTTTAAATGACCAGTTATTTGAGTCTTTGAGACTTTACCCAAAGAAAAACTTCAAATTGAACTTGACAGTTCTTTCAAAATTCTGAGCAGAAAAAAAAAAGGGGAACAGCTGGAGCTAAGAGAGAGGCCACCCCAAGGGTGAAGAGAATTTGGGGGAAGAACAGGTGATAACCCATTATTTAGGCTCCTCTGCTACCATCTGGCTTCTTGGCAATCTCTCTCCCTTCTCCTGACTGCTTACCCTGCCTCTGCGTCTGACTTCCCTTAGACTCCAGCCAAAACTGAAGTCTGGTAATGGCTTGGTTGGGGAAACAGCCAATAATAAGTTAGAAATGAAGGAATTCTATCATTTGAAACTTTCTTTGAGTCTAAGAACTAAATCTACATCATAGGCTTGTGATATGATGGGAAAATAGCCTCTGTTAGTTGTTATTATTACTATTATTATTTTCTCTTGGAAGAGTATGGTTGAGGTTAAGGAGCTGCCTAATTTTAAAATTATTTTATTAATTATGTTTAATAAGTTTATAAAAATTAAATTTAATTTTAAATTAAAACTAATTTTATCATAATTGATAATCTAATAAATACTTCAAATCCAAAATCAGGATTGCTATTAATAAATTTAAACAACATAGGAGAGACCAAATTGATTACATAGTTCTGAAGCTGTAGCAAGACTTCTCTTGGAATATTAATAATGATCAAATTCTATTTTTCTAAGCAAAGAAGACTGGGTTTTGACGTATTCAAAACCACATACAAAACCACATTCTGGTTTTCTCCTCTTCAACTCCATCTCTTGTTTCTCTACCCCTTTTCCCTTTTAAAATTTCCAATGAATGAAAATTTTACTCAACAACTGTTGTTTTCTTTTAATAACTAAAGTGCCCCCATTTCTAAGCTAGGAACTGAATTTCAAACAATTATATAACCTTCATTCTATAAAAATAACTCTGTGTGTGTGTGTGTGTGTATGTGTGTAAGAACATTTTTGAACGCTGGCTATTCCTGCCAAGAATGCAACTGAAATACACTGGCTCCTAGGTATAGCCACTTTCTCAGCAGAAGACACACAATCTTCATTTATGTGTGAATTATTCAGAACAGCACCACCTCCCCAAACTCCTATTAGACTGCTCCTCAAAAGAATTAAAATGTGATATACTTTTGCACATTTTTTTTTATAAACATGACAGGGGAAAAATATCTGGACTTTGTGCCAGAACACAAAGAAAAATGAAGTTAATTTCTGTTTAAGTTTTTGAAGACACATGCTTTTCTTAGATTTTTTAAAACAGGATTTAATCTATTTTGAATGTACTACAACTCTACTCTGCAGGCTCTTCATACGGTACTATTATTGTTCAATATGTGTTAATTATAGTACTTGTTCTTGTTCTCTATAATGGAAAATTCTACCATTATCTATGTTATCTCCTTTTCCAGATTTCCCCTCAGCAGCAGGACATGAAGTAACAAGAGTAGGAGAGTAGGACTGGTTTGAACCAGCTAATCCAGACTTTCACATGAATTTATAATGTTTAATATGACCAATAAGCTGACTGCATTCAAATTTAGCCAATACATATAAATTTACTAGGGAAAACAAGACAATTTAAATAAAATGGCTCTTAGTATTTGGCAATATCCAAATTAATGCTGCAACATTAATTAAAAATTAACTCTTCCTTAATTTTTAAAAAAGGAAGAGGGCAGAATGGAATTTTAAAGCAGACTTCAAATACTCAGAGGAAGAAAAGTAGTGCATTTGATATGATGAAGAAACCCAATATTGCTGACACAAAAATAACAATTATTTTATAATTAATATTTATTGAACATGTACTAAGAAGAGCATTCCATGTGTTTTAATTCAATCTTTACAATGTCCCTATAAGGTAAATTCGATCTTTTTTTTTTTTCTTAAAGAGAGAGAATTTTTTTTTTTAAAGAGAGAGTAAGAGAGAGGGAGAGAGAATTTTAATATTTATTTTTTAGTATTTGGCAGACACATCTTTGTTTGTAAGTGGTGCTGAGGATCGAACCCGGGCCGCACGCATGCCAGGGAAGCCCGCTACCACTTGAGCCACATCCCCAGCCCAAAATTCGATCTTTATTGGACATCTAAGGATACTACCACATGGCCATAGATACCAGCACAAAATAAAATGAGGTGAAGAAGGCAGGGGCCAGGTTATGTACGACCTTGTGTTGAGGAGTTGGTCTTTATCTAAAGTAACCAACTGAAGAGTTTTTAGTAAGGTGTTAGATTTTAATATATGTCATTTGATTTTGTGTGTAGAAAACAGCATTCTGAATTGTTTTCTAAAGGTCAAGCAACATTTAAAGGTCCTTTACAGGTATTAACTCATTTAATCCAGAGCTACTCTATGAGATAAACATTATTATTGTTCTTGTTTTGCAGAAACAAAAAAAAACAAGTAACTTACCAGTGTTATACAAGTTGTGACATAGCTGGATTCCTACCCAGGCTGAGCCTACCATCCACAGCTATATTTTTGCTTCTTCACCTATGATGGGAGTTTTATCCTGATAAAATCATCTTAAATTGAAAATATCATAAGTCAAAAATGCATGAATATACCTAACCTACTGAACATCCTAACTTAGCAACAGGGTATACTGTAGAGAACATGGTTGTGTTTCCTCTTAGTGGCATGAGGCTCAACTGAAGCTTACCAGGAGCAGCAGTTCGTAGCCACTACCCAGCATGGAGAGAGACTATCCTATGGCTATTCCTCACCTGGGAAAAGACCAAAATGCAAAATTTGAAGTATGATGCTTACTGAATGTGTAGCACTCTTGCTTGTACCATCATAAAGTCAAAAAAGTTTAAGATGAAACATTGTTAAGTCAAAAATCATCTGTACTGCAAATGAGCATGGTGAACTGGAGTAGGGTAGTAACAGTAATAATAAAGACACATGGAAGAATTTGGTAAGATATTGAGACTTGTGCCCACTTGGGCAGCATTTACACTAAAATTGGAGTCACACAGAGAAGATTAGCACAGCCCTTGTGCAAGGATGACATGTGACTCTGTGAAGCATTCCATGTTTTTAAAAAATTTACTGAGATCTCGTGATGTATTAAGCATAGTGAGCGAGAAGGCCGGAAGTGTGATGTTATGCTTATGGCTTAAGCAAAAGGAGAATTTAGCTGTTGAGTGGGGAGATCATGGTCACAGAAGCAGGTTTTAGATAAGGAGATGAAGAGTTCAATCTTAAATTAACCAAGTTTGAGGAGTTTCTGAGACAACTAACAGATTATTTAAGATGTAAATATGGCTGGGTATAGTGGCACATACATGTAATCCCAGCAGCTCAGGAGGCTGAGACAGGAGGATCACGAGTTCAAAGTCAGCGAGTTCAATTTAGCAAGGTCCTAAATAACTGAGCAAGACCCTGAATCTAAATAAAATATTAAAAAATGGCTGGGGATGTGGCTCAGTGGTAAAACAACCCAGGGTTCAATGTCTGTTACAAAAAAAAGACAAAAAAGTAAATCTTAAGGGCTCCTGATAACCTTTAAAAAGAATGTTACCTTTTGTCCTCTTGCATGCCATATTTCATACCATTCCTTCCTTTTTACTACCATCTGTGATTGTTTTATTCCATCTCCTGCCAGAATGTAAGCCTATTATGACAGATTTTTTTGTTTGACCACTATATTCCCAACATCTGTCATATATAAATTGTCCAATGAATGAATAAAAGAGCCTTGGAGAATCGTAACACAAAATTTTTTGATAAAGGGGAATTCAATTCTCCTTATTCATGTATCCAGTGTGAAGAAAAGCACTGTCATAAGGCAATCCATTTGAGGAGGGGGTGGTTTACTAGGGATTGAACCTAGAGGCTCTTAACCACTGGGCCAGCACTTTTTATTTTGAGATAGTGTCTTACTGAGTTACTTAGAGTCTCACTAATTTGCTGAGTTGAATTTGAACTCACAATCCTCCTGCCTCAGCTTCCTGAGCCACTGGGATTACAGGCGTGAACCAGCACACCCAGCTCCATTTTTATTTTACAGCTTATGAAACTTTTTAAAAATATTTATTTTTTAGTTATAGGTGGACACAATGTCTTCGTTTTACTTTACGTGGTGCTGAGGATCGAACCCAGAGCCTCACGCATGCCAGGCGAGCTCTCTACCTCTGAGCCACAACCCCAGCCCCAGGAAACTCCTTTTTAAGTATTTGGAAAACACGTGACATACTGACCTGTTTATGCAGGTGGGCTATCCTGGACCTCCTACCTAAAAATTAATGATCACATGGTTCTTTTCAAACCTGAGTTCCTCTAAATCACTTGGCTTAAATAAACATCTGTTTGTCATTGTCCTTGACATCCTCTACCCTTCTCCACCTCCTATGTATACAGACTGGGGTTCACAGTATTCAAAACAGTACTATCAAAAATTTAGTATTCACTAAAAACAGTCCAAACTCCATTAACTTTTCTACTTGCTGCTCAACTAAAATGCTGTTAATAGAATATAACACTTAGTTATATCAAAATATTTGGCAATGTGAAAGGTCTCCTTTATATTATTTTCTTGGAGTTTGGAAAAGAGTGACCCAGTTTCATTTTCAAATCTGTTTATTCCAAAAAATATTACTTTCTAAAGATTCAACAATCTATCAAAATTCAAGTCTGGCTTTTTTTTTTTTTGTCCCTGGGAGGACTAGAAAACTGTCATATTTTTATAACCCTTTTAGGAAATCTATCCTAAGAAAATAATATACAAAGTTTGACTTTTCAAATGTCAAATGCAACATTACTTATTGAAATGTAAAAATTGGAAACAAAGTATCCATGTACAGGATATTGATAATGGCACATCCAACATTAAGTAGCCAGCCATCAAAATGTCATTGCTAAATCCCTCTTATATTTTCAGAGTAGTAGTATGGGGGAAATGCTTATAAAATAAATAGAGGAAAGCAAGATACAACATCCACTATGTAGGATGGTTGCAACTATGGAAATAAATAAAATCAAATATTAACATTTGTTCTGGTTGGTGGGTTCTGGGAATTTTTCCAAAATTTTGCTGAATGTAAACTTAATGATTGAAATAAATTAATTCATAACAAGATATAAAATTGACTTTCCTTTTTCCTCTGAGTCTCTTTATATGCTCATTGGACAAGATTAAAGCCCTTGCTGGGCATAGTAGCACTATCCTGTAATCCCAGCAACTCCAGAGGCTGAAGCAAGTAGATCCCAAGTTCAAGGTCGCCTCAGCAACCTGAGCAAAAATGCTCAGCAACTTAACAAGACCCTGACTCAAAATTAAAAATAAAAGGGGCTGACAATACAGCTCAGTGATAAACACCCCTGGATTCAATCCCCAGTACCAAAAAACAACCAACCAACCAACCAACCAACAAAAAAGATTAAAGCCCTTTTTTGTTTCACAAACAAAACAAAAGGCATTTTTCTATCTAACTTGAAATAATTTGAAATGAAGAAAGAGGTAAAGAAAATAATCAAAAACAAAGGAAAAAGAAAGAAAGTAAGTATCAATAATGGAAGTTAGAATACTCGAAGAAGTCCACTTAAATTTCTATGGATCCTTTGACTAGAATTGACAATAGTGGGGTAGGGGAAAAGACAAGTATATGTATGAGAACATACTGAGGTAGAAAGCCATGAGTTCCAATGACAGAGACAGAGAATTGTGGATATCAGACAAAAGGTGTAAACAAATTCCTCTCTGGGAAAAGAATAGAATAAATGGGAAAGAAAGAGTAGTTGTAACTTGTCACTGATAGATATGATTATCACATGCTTGCTTAGGATAATTTTTATCCATCATTCAGTACTGTTTGAACAGAAGACATAATGAATATAAAGTGTCTAACACAATGTCTGGCATTCAACAGAAATGGCAGCTTTTATCTTATTTATTTTTATGTGGTGCTGAGGATCGAACTCAGGGCCTCATACTTGCTAGGCAAGCGCTCTACCACTGAGCTATAGCCCCAGCTGAGAAATGGCAGCTTTTACTGATTGTAATGATCTGCAATATTTTTTTTTTGCCACTTCATTTATTTATTTATTTTATGTGGCTGAGGATCAAACTCAGTGCCTCACATGTGCTAGGCAAGCCCTCTACCACTAAGTCACAACCCAAGCCCCATGATCTGCAATACTTTATAATTTCTGTGCCTGCATTACATATTTAATGTTTTATGCTCTCATACTATAACAACAATTTTACACACATGTAAAGACTATTTATCAAACCTAATATTATTATTATTTGCCAATATTAAAGGATTATTCAAAGATTCACTCTTAATAAAAATAAGCAGATAACTATGAAGACAGATGTACTTTTTAGATATGTAAAAGATCAAAGAAAAAATACCTAGTAAATTTTCCTCTCATTTTGTAGATGTGGTCCTGTATTTTATCCCTGTGACTAGTAGAATCTATTCAACAGGGACACCTGACTTCAGAGCTTATTTTTCTCTAGATAAATTGAGAAGCCAAACCTATAATATTGATTAATGAGAACTTGGAAAGCAAACAGAAGATACTTTATTGCTTATGCTATTAAAACTACTTAGATCATGCTTCAGAATTCACTGGCTATAATGCTGCTGCTTCTTTTAGCTTTATGACACTGGATATTATAATCTAAATAGATATGATTATTTGGGTTGTAAAAATCTCATGGGCTGGGGAAATATTAATAAATACAAAGCATCAAACAGAATTTCCTTTTATAGTTGGTTGTAGAAAACTAGAATTTAAGTTATCAATGGCTTAAAAAGGTTTAGAGAAAAAATAAAGATGTACTAACAGAGAGACAGAGAAAAAAAGGAGAGAGGCGGGGAGGAGGGGAAGAGAGACATTACTAAGATATGATGCAGTCTACCCTAAAAGGGGTAATGATGGGAAAAGTTTGATAGGTACCAAGAACAGCAAAAAATAGCCAAGGCAAAAATAAATATATTATATAAATAGATGACTGAAAAGGAGATACGTGCACACATGCATGTGTGCAAAAAATGAGACTAGAAGACAGTCTGGCAGTGCCTTAAAAAGTTAAATATAAAGTTACTATTTGAGTCAGCAATTCCACTCCTAGGGATATACTCAAAAGATATTAAAACATGTATCCAGCTGGGCATGGTGGTGTGCACCTGTAATCCTAGTGACTCAGGAGGCTGAGGCAGGAGGATAGAAATTCAAGACCAACCTCAGCACTTTAGTGAGGCCCTGAGGACTTAGTGAGATGCTGTTTCAAAATAAAACATAAAAAAGGCTGGGGATGTGGCTAAGTAGTTAAGCACCACTGGGTTCAATCTCCAGTACCAAAAACAAAAAATTATATATATATATATATATGTATACAAATATATATATCTACACAATAACTGGTACATAATTATTCAGAGCATCATATTCATAATAGGCAAAAAGTGAAAGCAACCAAATGTCCTTCAACTCATAAAATATATCAGTTGATGATGTGGCATATATACAATGGAATATTATTCAGCCATAAAAAGGAATGGATTGCTGATTCACACTACAACATGGATGAGCCTTGAAATATTATGCACAGATAAGAAACCAGTCACAAAAGACCACATATTATATGATTTCATTTATATGAAATACCACTGTAGAAAATTTATAGAGACAGAAAGTAGATTAGCAGTTGCCTAAGGCTGATGGGAAATGGAAAATTGTGAGATGACAGGTAAAGAATATGGAGTTTCTTTTGGGAGTAATGAAAATGTTCAAAATTAACTATACTGAGAGTTGTACTACCCTGTGATTATAATAAAAACAACTAAATTGTACACTTTAAATAGATGAATTGTATAATATGTGAAGTCATTTTATAGACTTTTATCAAAATTAAAAACAAACAAAAAAACAAGAAGAATAACTTTGGAAACTCAAATCAGAAACGAAAAACAACTCTGTAGAAATAAAAGTCAGTGAGAAAACAGGTGAGAGAAAGTGACTTTCTGAGGTATTTAAAAGACTGAGCCAGGAAGAAAGCAAGGAACTATAAGCTAGCTGCCAAATGGTGTAGGTATGAGTGAGAATAAATGGCAAGTAGCAGGTGATAAATAAATATATAGCTTGAAATGTTCAGAAAAGTCACTTGCTTTTGATATAGTCTATGTTACATTGTCTGGTAAAATTTGGTGTTTAAAATCTGCTAAATGCTGTGGTATACATTCATTTAATCAATTATCTGTTTTGCAAGGAAAAATTCCAATCGCATAAGAGACTAGCATAACTATAATTATGACTAATTTATTTTTGTATGCCCTGAAGCACTTAGCTTGATGCCTTATACACAGTAGGCATTCAATAAATATTTGATGAATGAAACTAACCATCACAGTCAGAACCTGAGTCTCTGTAATTACAAAACATAAAAAAAGGTAGAAACATTATACTACATTAGAAACATTTTAATGGACCTTTAGATAAGAACTTTAATTCAATTAACAACTAAAATATACACAAACACAATTCAGTAATTTAATATTAAAGTGAAAAGATACATCAGAAGAGAATATTTTGAGAAATGTTTAAAAATGTGATTTTATTCATAGTAGGTACACCACGAAAGAGACTTTATATTATTTTGGTTTCTTGAAAATTTAAAATTTACTTATTTTGCAATGGAATTTTTCATGACAAATGCCAAATTTTGACCTATTTTTTCCCCTGATAATGTCCACAGTCTGTCCCAGTACACGATACAATTATGTATTCAGCATGTAAAAGACTATGGTTCAGTGTTTAAAAAATAAATTAGGGCTTGGGGATATAGCTCAGTAGTACAGTGCATGCTTAGCATGTGCAAGGCGCAGGGTTCAATCCCCAGAACCACAAAAACCAAAAACAAAACAATGAAAAATTAATAAAAGAGAAACATTATTAGCAGAAAAATGAAAACATACTCACCATGTAATTTTTAAAAATCACTTAAAAATCAATAGTGGCATGAACAAGACTTCCTTAACCTACTTGGAAGCATTATAATACCAATATACAAATAAAATAGAATCCATAGCCTGGAATGGTACAGTGGCTACCACTAATTAGGTGAAATACATATAAAAATGAGTGGAGGAACACATTAAAAAAAGCTTGTTTTTAGCTTGATTGTCGGTGCAGAATGTATGGTCGGAGCTGGCTGCCTTGCAGCAGCTTTAGCCTTGCTGGCTTGGCTTGCTCGAACAGCAGTTTCTAGCCGCACTTTCAACTCAGGAGCAGCCCCCATTACCGTCTTGAAAGCATGTGGATACAGAGGTCCAATATGCATTAAGTTCTGGAGTGCAAACTCATGAAGATCTTTAGAAACTGAACTTGCTGAGGCAAAAGAATTTTCATCCAGCAGGTAAGAAATCAAAGTGGGAACTAAAAGAGCAAGTAACTGGACTCCTGTAAATAACAAAGATAACAACAAAGATTGGTCTGTTGTGAGAGTGCCTATTTGATATTTTTAATAATAAGAATATATTCACATATTATTTGTGTAATTTATGGTTTAATAGCAAATTAGACTCCAGCAATGCCCCTGAAGTAAATAACCCATTTCAAATAAGAATTAATTAAGATACATCAAATAAGATGTATCACCATCATGGTTTTTCCATTTTTTCATGGACAACTTTATTCAGAGTACAAACGTTTTTGTATTATACCAAGACTTTTAAAAGGTAGAATAAGTAGCTGGCTTTTAAAAAAATTAAAATCTAAGGCTAAACACAGTGCAGGTGTAGCTCAGTGGTAGAATGCTTGCCTAGTGTGCTTAAGGCCCTGTTCAATGTCAGTAACACACACACACACACACACACACACACACACACACACACACACAGGCAAATGAATCTTATTAATGAATAGAACATTCATTAGGAGGGTACCATCAAATAAATGAATAAATATATTAATTTGACAGCAACATTTTTAGACTTACCTTTATATTGAGTGATATGATTCCAAAGGGGTAAATTTTCTTTTCCTTTCTTTTGGTACTACAGATTGAACCCAGGGGCACTTAACCACTGAGCACATCCCCAGCCCTTTTTATATTTTTTATTTTGAAGCATGGTCTCACTAAGTTGCTGAGGCTTCTTTGAATTTGCAATCCTCCTGCCTCAGCCTCTGGAGCCACTGCGTGAATTTTCAATTCTTGAATTTATTTTATCCTTGATTTTTTAAAGTTTATTTTTCAGTGCATTATAGTTATACATAAAAGCAGACTTCATTCTGACATATTCATAAAAGAAGTAACATAGTTTTCTCCATTTCAATCCTAATACTACTTACCTCTTCCCTTTCCTTTGCTTCCTCTCTGGTTCCCTTCCTCTTTTCTATTGGTCTTTCTTCTATGTACTTATTTTTCACTTGATGCATTATAGTTACATATAAAATTGGAATGCACTGTGATATATTCATATATGTACCTAGAATAATTTGGTTAACTACATTCCCCAGTTCTTCCCCTTACCCTTGTCTCCTTCCTCCCCAATGGTCCCCCTACCTGCAAAGCACACTTCTACTCTTCCAATGTCCCTTCTATTTTTCTGAAAAAATGATGGTTAGATGTCATAGAAGAAAGTGGCAATGTCTTAATCGTATGCCTACTGTCTGGCCCAGTGGCTCTTCCATCCTTGTCAAGGGAGTTATAACCTTTTCTCCTGTCATTCAACACTATCACTCATTTTTTTAATTTTTGGTTGTAGATGGACACAATATCTTTATTTATATATTTATTTATTTTTATGTGGTGCTGAGAATTGAAGCCTCACATGCACTAGGCAAGTGCTCTATCACTGAGCCACAACCCCAGCCCTCAACTTTTTCTTAATTATCTCATTTGCAAATATTCCTTCTCTTAAAAAATTTTCACAGGAGACTGGAAAGGAAGGAGAAAAATGCACAGATGAATGTAAAAGACAAATTCATTTGATCTGATGATTAATGATTCGCTGATTATGGGGAGCAAGAAAAAGAGGCAATTACTAATATATTGCATGGAAGGAGTGTCATAATTGGGAAAGTTAGAGACAACTGTTTTGGAGAAATTGATAAATTTAGTTGAAATTAGTAATAAATTAATATATAGGTTATTTTGGTAGAAAATTTATCACTGACACTGGCATGTTAGAAAAATCAACATAATTTTGTGTGTACTTTTATTTTACTACTATGAACTTCATAAAGATGAGTTCTAAATCTTATTCATTTTGTAATCCGAGCACTGATCTTACTGCCTTTAATAGTTAAAATAATTTTCAATTGTGTCAACTCAAGATCAATTCCTGAACAGATATGCTTATTTAAAATTAAATGTAGCATGAAGACAGGTAGGGAAGAGAATCTTGAAAATTGTAAAGAGCTTAATGTTTGATCATAAGATACTATTTCAAAAATTTATAGACTTTCTAAAATAAATAAAACTAATATTTAAAGACAAATATTATATTTTTATGAGATCAAGATTTAAGCATTAAGGAAATAAAGTAATATACTAAGCTATTTTAAATTTGGTTAAATGGATGTATATGGCAGTTTTTCATTAATTTAAAAATAATTTTAAAATACCAATTTTTGAGGTATTTTAACAATGATGTTTGGTATTCATATTATCTGATTATATTTGTTAGGAGGTTTTTGTACCTTTATTATAAGGAGTAGAATGTGTTACTTTAAAAATCTATTGAACATTGTGAATTGTGCTGCTGTAACATTGATGTGGCTGTGTCCCTGTAGTATGCTGTTTTTAAGTCCTTTGAGTATAGACCAAGGAGAGGGATTGCTGGGTCAAATGGTGGTTCCATTCCCAATTTTCCAAGGAATCTTTATACTGCTTTCCATATTGACTGCACCAACTTGCAGTCCCACCAGCAATGTATGAGTGTACCTTTCTCCCCACATCCTCGCCAACACTTATTGTTGTTTGTCTTCATAATAACTGTCATTCTGACAGGGGTGAGATGGTATCAGAGTAGTTTTGATTTGCATTTCTCTACCACGGAGCCACAACCCTAGCCTTCAACTTTTTCTTAATTATCTCATTTTCAAATACTCCTTCTCTTAAAATTTTTTTCACAGGAAATTGGAAAGTAGTAGAACATCTTTTCATATATTTGTTGATTGATTATATATCATCTTCTGAGATGTGTCTGTTCAGGTCCTTGACCCATTTGTTGATTGGGTTATTTGGTTTTTTTGATGCTTAGCTTTTTGAGTTCTTTATATGCCATAGAGATTAGTGCTCTATCTAATGTGTGAGGGGTAAAATTTGCTCCCAATAACTGTGGAAACAACCTAGATGCCCTTCAGTAGATGAATGGATTAAAAAAATGTGGCATATATACACAATGGAATATTACTCAGCTATAAAAGAGAATAAAATCATGGCATTTGCAGGTAAATGGATGACATTGGAGAAGATAATGCTAAGTGAAGTTAGCCAATCCCCCCCAAAAACAAATGCCCAATGTTTTCTCTGATATAAGGAGGCTGATTCATAATGGGGTAGGGAGCACGGAGCATGGGAGGAATAGACGAACTCTAGATAGGGCAGAGGGGTGGGAGGGGAAGGGAAGGGGCAGGGGGTTAACAAATGTGGTGGAATGTGATGGACATCATTATCCAAAGTATATGTATAAAGACACCAATTAGTGTGAACATACTTTATATACAACCAGAGATACGAAAAATTGTGCTATATATGTGTAATAAGAATTGTAATGCATTCCACTGTCATTTATTTTTTTAAAAATCAATTTTAAAAATTTTTTTAAAATTTTAAAAAGTTGAAATACTAAATAAATAAATACATACATAAACAAACAAACCATCACGCATATGAGAGGCTCCATTTAAAAAAATCTGGGGCTGGGGCTGTGGCTCAGTGGTAGAGTGCTTGCCTAGCAAGTACGAGGCACTAGGTTCGATCCTTAGCACCACATAAAAATAAACAAATAAAATATTGTGTCCAACTACAACTAAAAAAATATTTTTAAAAATCTATTGAACATATGTATTTTTCCTCAGTCTTTTTTTTTTTTTAAATATTTATTTATTTATTTAGTTCTCGGCGGACACAACATCTTTGTTGGTATGTGGTGCTGAGGATCGAACCCGGGCCGCACGCATGCCAGGCGAGCGCGCTACCGCTTGAGCCACATCCCCAGCCCCTTTCCTCAGTCTTAAAGGATATATTCCCAGAAAATTTAAAACTCAGTATGTTGAAATGTCATCAGTAATTCATTGAGATTTTCTGCTCATAAAAATAATCAATTCAATGGATTATGTTACTAACATAAGCAAATATATTATGCTTTCAGACAGTAATTGCTCCTTAGTAAACTTACTGTTGCAAATGTCTATGTCCAATATCAAATAAGATTTATGTATAATACAGATCTTCATTTTGGAGTAATGGCTAATTTTTATTAAAAAATACTTACTGTTCTGTTCTTCACCAAGAGCAACCAAAGTTTCAAGAACTTTAATTCCTTCTTGAGCAGCCAAAAGTTCATTGTTACTGGCTGGTCTGTTTCTTTCAACAGCTTTTAGCTTTTCAACCACTATGGGAGCTAATGAATGGATGTAGGGAGTTGAAAGGGCACGGTTGGAATGCTGGAAGACTGAGAGGAGAAGCTGGTAACATTTGGCTTGAACCTACGTAAGGAGATCATTCAATCAATTAACATATGATAGTTCTTATCTGCTCTACAATCACATTACATCTTAATATGTATGTAATACAGCACAATGAAAATATAAATGTTATTTTCCATATAAGAGAAATTAAAGAGAGTAATGGAACTTTCTTTCAATAAGCTAACTGAATAAACCTCTCAAAAAAATCTGAATCTCTCGAAATAATTCTTTATACCAATTTAAGTTTTGTAGCCATAGAAAATAAAGTCTCACTGGCTTTTAGATTAGAAAAACTTCATATGAATAATTATTCTTTAAAAAAGGAAGAAGGGAAGGAAGAAAAGTTATAAATATTTGGGGAAAATAGTGGAATAAAATTGTTTCAGCACTTTGTAGAATACAAATTGCCAAACTTCACTGACATCAGAAATACCTGGGGAGCATTTTAAAAATACAGATTCCTGAGTCACAACTCTGAAGACTCTGATTCAGGGAGCTAGGAGGCCAGGAATGTTCCTAAGTTGTTTTATTTTTCCTGATACGCAGAAGATTTGATAATCATAACTTTAGACTTCAACACTGTAAAATAATAAAACATGTTTTCTAAACAAACAAGTTTCGAATAGGCTTATTAAAATATGTAATAATATAAATTTATCCATTAATGTAGTGGGTATAATTTAAATAAATATTGGAAGCTCTGAAAAGTCTCTCCTAATATGGCCGAGAACTAATCAAAGATAATAGAGAATTTCTGCATATTTAAGTAAACATACAAATATGTTTCTCCTATAGTTAAACCCAGTGATATTTTCTAGTTTTTCCATTTAAAACTCTTACTGTAAATACTTAGGTTTTCCTTACATATAACACATTTTAATGAATCAACCAGATATTCTCCTGATAAAGTGGAATGTTTGCTTAGGTAGAACTTACCCATGGGTCACATGAATTTAATGCATTTTTAAATCTGTTCATGCAGCCATTCTGTAATGACTGGACTCCTATTATTTCACTACTAGCAGACCACAGGAAGAGTGCGATTGCTGTCAGCATGCTAACTTCATCAGGTGTGGGCACAGAATCTTCTGAAAATGAAAAATAGAAAAAAAAAAAGTGCCATTTCCAAAACTTTTGGAAATTCAATCTTCAACAACTCTCCTCTGCTCCTAACATTTATCACAGTTTATCAAGAAAATAAATTAAAATGTTACCATTTTGAAACATGTAATTATAAATAATTCAGACAAAATGGATACTAAAACCACTGTGTGATAGTTTGATAGACAGCAAACAATTAAGGTAGTTTCAAAATATCTCCCCATTGATTCCTTGTTAGTTATAAAAGGGAGAAATGACAACTGTATAGTGGAGAAACAAGGCAGATACGATCTTAACAAAGTCATTAAAGTTAAGATTCCCAATAATGAGACAAAGCAACATTATATGCTTTCTTATATAATGCTCTGAGAAGACATAACAGTATTTATATAGTATTTTTCCCAAAATGCATAAAAGTAAGGAAAAAATTAGATAACTCAAAATTATGAAACATTCTACAAAAGTAGATGACCTGCACTCTTCAAAAATATTAATGTCATGGGGCTGGGGTTGTGGCTTAGCAGTAGAGTGCTCGCCTAGCGCATGGATCCTCAGCACCACATAAAAAACAAGTAAGTAAATAAATAAAAACAAAAGTATTGTGTCCGACTTAAAAACAAACAAAAAAATTAATGTCACAAAAGATTAAGCCTGAGGAACTATCCCAGATTAAAGAAAACTAAAGAAATATGATGACTAAGAAAAAGAAAAAGTTCTATAAAAGTCGTGACTAGGACATTTAAAATATGCATATGAATAATAACTGCATTTTATCAATGTTAAATTGTCTAAATTTTATAATTCTTCTATTATCATGTAAGGAATGTTCTTGTTCTTAGGAAATCTGTGAAGTATTTAAAGTAAAGAGTCATGATGACTTCAACATATTCTCAAATGGTTCAGCAAAATTAATAATAAAGGTAGAGGCTGAGGTTGTTGCTTAGTGGCAGAACACTTGCCTCCCACATGTAAGTCACTGAGTTTGATCCCTAGCACTGCATAAAAATAAATAAACAAAATAAAGATATTGTGTCCGTGTATAACTAAAAAATTTTAAAAAAAATAAAGGTATGAGGGTTATGTGGATAATAATAAATCCTTGAGGCAAAATGTTAACTGGTGAATCTAGGAGAAGGGTATACTGGTGTTTTCTACTCTTGAAATTAAATTTGATGGGCTGGGGATGTGGCTCACGCGGTAGCGCGCTCGCCTGGCATACGTGCGGCGCGGATCCTCAGCACCACATACAAACAAAGATGTTGTGTCCGCTGAAAACTAAAAAAAAAAAAAATTAAAATTCTCTCTCTCTAAAAAAAAAAAATTAAGTTTGAAATTTATTTCAAAACTCAAAGGATTAAAAGTGAAAAAAAAGTTTTGCAGCATTTTGACGGGATTTATGTACGTGTGTATGTATGTCCACATAAATACACATGCACATATTTTAAGATAAAATATCTCAGCTCTTAGAGTATAGAAGTAGGGTTTCCAAATGGAAATTCTTCATTATAATTTTTTTGTTTTTGTTTTAAAGAGAGAGTGAGAGAGGAGAGAGAGAGAGAGAGAGAGAGAGAGAGAGAGAGAGAGAGAGAGAGAGAGAGAGAGAGAGAGAGAATTTTTAATATTTATTTATTTTTTTAGTTCTCAGCCGACACAACATCTTTGTTGGTATGTGGTGCTGAGGATTGAACCCAGGCCGCACGTATGCCAGGCCAGCGCACTACCGCTTGAGCCACATCCCCAGCTTATGATTTTTTTCTTAAGCAAGAATTAAGGGGGGCTGGGGATGTGGCTCAAGCAATAGCGCGCTTGTCTTGCATACGTGCGGCCTGGGTTCGATCCTCAGCACCACATACAAAGATGTTGTGTCCGCTGAAAACTAAAAAATATTAAAAAAGAATTCTCTCTCTCTCTCTTTCTCTTTCAAAAAAAAAAAAAGAATTAAGGGAATTGCTAGCCTTATACTATATAAATATTCCCATGGCTTTGATCCTTACTTCATAAGTATATCTCCTGTGAGTTCAGCTCTGGACAGAATATCTTAGGCAAGTTAACTGGATTATCAGACCTTCAAATTCACTTCATATGAATGAACCAGCTTGATAAAATAGCAAACACTTTCTGTTAAAGTTGACAATTTAGGGCTGGGGTTGTGGTTCAGTGGTACATTGTTTGCCTAGCACATGTGAGGCACTGGGTTTGACCCTCAGCACTGTATAAAATTAAATTAAAAAAAAAATAAATAAAGGCATTGTGTCCCTCTACAACTAAGAAAAATTTTTTTTTAATTGACAATTTAGGGTTGGTGCTGCAGCTCAGTGGTAGAGTGCCTGCCTCACACGTGTGAGGCACTGGGTTCAATCCTCAGCACAACATAAAAAAATAAAATAAAAAATAAAGATATTATAGGGCTAGGGCTGGGGCTTAGTGGTAGAGTGTCTAGCATGTGCGAGGCACTGGATTTGATCCTCAGCACCACTTAAAAATAAAATAAGGATATTGTGTCCAATTACATAAAAAATATATATATATAGATTCTGGATATGCTCACCAAAATTAAAACTACTTATAACAAATTCTTAACTATTTCTTCTTCCTGATATTCCTATTTATCTATCAATTTGCACATACATTCATATATGAGGCATTTAATCTTTTTAAGTTTGTTAAAATCTATGTTAAGAAGCAAAATATTAACACTTTATAAAGCTAAAATAATTTCAGTTACATTAATATAACTAAAGTTTTTCCCTTATAATTTTTTAAAAAATCACATTCTAAATATCTGTACATTATTCAAAATATAAAAAGCATATGGAAAAGAAAATAAAACTTGTAATTCTACCATCCAGTGACAGTTTAGATTTAATTTCTAGGTTTTGACTTAATTTCTTCTGGTCTAAATTAATCTCATATATATATATATATATATTTGCTTAAAAATATGATATGTAACAGATAAAATGGACATATAATCCAAACTAATATATTGTCATGAATAATTTTTCCCACTGACAAATATATTTATCACACATTTTATTATTGTAAAATAAATGTATTGGTGATTTAAATAATCTTGAATTTAATTTTTTAATTAACAAGGCCAAAGAATATGCATTTTCTGTGTGTGGTACTATGGATTAAATTTAGTGCCTCATGCATGCTAATCAAGTGTTCTACCACTGAGCTACATATAACCCCAATATGCATTTTCTTTCTTTTTTTTTTTAATTGGTATTGGGAATTGAACCTACTTTATCACTGAGCTACATCCCCATTCCTTTTTTTTTTTGGTACTGGGGATTGAACCCAGGGCCTTATGCATACAAGGCAAGCACTCTACCAACTGGGCTATATCCCTGCCCCCCCCCATTCCTTTTTATTTCTTATTTTGAGACCGGGTCTTGCTAAATTGTTGAGGGTCTCATTAAGTTGCTGAAGCTGGCTTTGAATTGCAATACTCCTGCCTTAGCTTCCTGAGTCACTGGGATTATCGGTGTGCTGCACATGGCTCCAAGTATGCATTCTTCTTTTGTTTTTGTTTTTTGTACCAAGTATTGAACCCAAGAGTACTTAACCATTGAGCCATGTTTTCAGCCTTTTTAAATTTTTATTTTGAGACAGGTCTCACTAGGTTGCTTTTAGCCTTGCTAAATTGCTGAGGCTGGCTTCAAATCTTCAATCCTCCTCCCTTGGCCTCCTCAATGACTGACTGGGATTATAGGTATGTGCCACCACACCTGGCTTTCTTAAAGGCTCATTATACATCCTGCAGAATTAGTCCCTGAAAATTTAAACCAGTTTAAATTCTCTTCAGCAAAGTATAAAAATGTTTGGTAATAATTTCAGCTGAACATAGTCACATTTTTCAAAAGTCATTTTACAAGTAAAAAATTACATTAGTCTTTTGGCTGTATTCTTTTACCCATTAATGTGGCTGATTTTTTTTCATAATTTGTTTGTTTGGCACTGAGAATTGAACCCAGAAGCGCTTAAGCACTGAGCCACATCCCCAGTCCTTTTTATTTTAAAATTTGAGACAGGGTCTCACTAAGCTGCTCGGGGCCTCACTAAGTCACTGAAACTGGTCTCAAACTGGCAATCCTGTGTTAGCCTCTCTAGTCATTGGGATTACAGGCGTGCACCACCACTTTTAACTAATGTGCCTTGTTTCCTTTGTTCTTTCTTCTATTGGTTATTAATTCTCTTATAAGACCTCTTTATTTGTTAATAAAGAGTGACATAGATATTATTATTAGTTTTTCAGATACTTTTCTTTTTTTTAAACTTAAATGGGGGTGGGAATTATATAAACTATATAATTCTGTTATTTAGTGGGATTACAGATTTTTTTTTTTGAGAGAGAGAGAGAGAATTTTTTAATATTTATTTTCTAGTTTTCGGCGGACACAACATCATTGTATGTGGTACTGAGGATTGAACCTGGGCCGCACGCATGCCAGGCAAGTGCCCTACCGCTTGAGCCACATCCCCAGCTCTTTCAGATACCTTTCAATGTAAGATGCTTTGATGTCTACATAGGCCAATATATCAGTCTATGTATACGTATCTGCAGTATCTCTCACTGACTTATAGTTAGTCTTTTGCCATTCTGCCACAAAAAGGTCATCTGTATTTTCTTTGTTTTCTTATTTTAAACATTTTATATTACCATTTAAATTTATCTCATGTCTATTTTAAATCAAGATATAAGATGAAGGGCTAATGAGAATTTATTTCTCAAACAGTTAATTAGTACACCCATTTGAAGAATAATGAAATGAATGATCTTTATTGTTTATTTTACTCTTATGAGGATACATGTGTCTTCTATAGAAATCTCTTCTGTTCTACTGTCCCATCCACTGATACCTGGGCTACTAAACATTTTTAAATGATGTGGAAGTTTTTTATTAGGCAACATGACAAATCTTTCCTTATTATTCTTTTTTTAGTTCTTCTACATTTTCTTTATAGCCAAAAAAGAAAAACTTGAGAGAAAAAGCCAAACACAGAAGAAAATGGACAAAAACATGACTAAGGATTTCCCTCCAAATGAAACACAAACATGAAAAATACTTATATTCATTAGGAAAATGAGAAGTAATAATTAAAACAACATGATAGGACATATTAGCCATCATGTAACAAAATTTGGAAACCAAATAATACCACGTATTGGTCAGGATATGGGGAAACAAAGATCATCTTATGCTGCTGATGTGAGTGTAAATTCATTTGGCTACTTTGGAGAACAATTTGGCGATGTCTGATAAAATGGAAGTTAATATATGCCATCAATTCCACTTATAGATATATACCCTAGAAAATTTCTCACAGCACACATGCAAAAGAAATCCATGATGTTTGCTAAAGCAACTTTTTTAATTGGAAGAAACTAGAAACAGCAAAAATATCCATTGACAGGAATGAATAATTGAACAAATAAATGTGATGTAAAGCTACATAGGAGTTAAGAATGAACAAAGGTTTTATTTATCTACATTAATAGAACCAAAAATTAATTACAGAGGAAAAAAAGTAGAATGGGATATTATAACATTACTTATGTAAATTAAATAGTACAAAAATATATATTATTCATGGTCACTTATCTCACTTTCTATATAATGCATATATAAACTAAGTATATTTGTTAAAATAATTGATACATATTAACATAGAAAATATAATTTATAATAGGGAAATTTCTAGAATAAAATATGTCAATACCAAGATTATGGTTCCATTTGGGGTACACTGAAATAGTGACAGATACTTGAACTTCTTTCCAATTTTATATCAATTATACTAACACATGTCAATTCTGGGTATATATTATATCTTTTTTTAAACTTTCCAGTATGTATGAAAGTTCTAAGACAAAGATATTTAAAGTCAATAATTCAGACAGAGTTACTGAAACTTCAAATCCAAAAAAAATGTGACTAATGAACCTCTGTGAGTTAATTCAATGTTATACAGCAATTTTCTGATAAGATTACTTAAATAATTAATTAATTAGGGAAGAGATAGATATCTGAACAGATCAAAATTTTTAAAAAACTCTGACAGGTTACCTGGTTGTGAATATTCCAGGATACATGCAAGAGTGCTACGAATTAGAGCTGTCCACTGTTTTTGAGTTTCCTCAGTTTTGACCATTGAAAGTGTCACAATACTTTTAATCCCTTGAAGAGCTGCACTGACTGGTAGAGGAACCTGATTGTCTGCAGACTTTATTGCTGTGTCTTTTAATATTCTTGCAATTAAGAACAGAATTGTGGGCAGGATTGTCATACATCCTAAAATAAAAACAAATCAGATTACCTCATAATTACTCAATGCCACTGTAGACGTTTTCATTCTTTATTTTTTTTATAATTAATTATGTTTGTCTTTCCCCCCCCCCTTCCTTTAGAGAGGGTCTCACTGTGTTTCTCTGGCTGGCCCCACATCCCTAGGCTAAAGTGATCCTTCTGCCTCAGCCTTTGGAGTAGCTAGGACTAGAGTGCATGACACCATGCCTGGCTGACTATGGTTTCATATTATTTATTTTCTTTGTTTTTATATAAAATTTGCTACATTACTTTTACTATAATTCAATGTTTGAAAAAGAACATAAGAAATTGCCATGTTATTTTAGAGAAGAGAGAACTGATATTTTCTTTTTCCAACCCAGCCATTTTATTACTACTAATATTTCACCTATTTAGTAGCCCATGCCCTTCATAATGAAAATGAGAAAGGAAGATAGAAAAACAGAAGGAGAATATACCATATACTTTGAGAAGTATCTAAGTTACCTGGTGAATCTTATTAGTAATTCTAAAATATATAATTAACCTTCAGTGTACGAAAGCCAGCCTAATCAAGCCAGGAAAATGAGAAGACTACTGAGGTAAGCAAAGAAGAAATTATAGGATCCTAGAATTTGTGGATAAAAATTCAACCATGGTGGCAGGGGTGGGGGGGCTTGGGGTTGTGGCTCAGTGGTTGAGCGTGTGCCTAACACGTGGGAGGTGCTGGGTTTCATCCTCAGCACCACATAAAAATAAATAAAATAAAGGTATTGTGTTCAACTACAACTGAAAAAAAAAAAATCCACTTAACAAAAGAATCCCTTCACTATTCTTATAGGCAGCTTCCTACAAAACTCCAAGGAGAGAAAGTCATTCTTTTTACACATGTAGGGTAACTTTAAGAATCAAAAAATCGTCCCTTGGTTATACTGAAATTTACCAGTATGTTTACTAATAATTATTTTTACTTTCCAGCAAAACAAGGAAAGTTTGCTTCCATACAACAGTTCTTCAATATCTATTATATTTACTAGTCATAATTTCTTTAGATACTCCTTAGAGTTGGCTGTCACTCTCCTCTGAAATTCTTTGCTTTTCAATGTTGCTCATGAATGTCAACCAGATTAGAAAATAATGAGCTTTGTAATTCTACCTTACTATCTTCCCCAGTCTGCAGTTCTGTCTTGTTTGAAACATATCTGAAAAGACAGCTTAGGTCTTTCGTTTTTTGAATCTTTAATCTTCTTTTTTTTTTTTTAATTTTTAATATTTATTTTTTTAGTTCTCGGCGGACACAACATCTTTGTTGGTATGTGGTGCTGAGGATCGAACCCCGGCCACACGCATGCCAGGCGAGCGCGCTACCGCTTGAGCCACATCCCCAGGCCCAATCTTTAATCTTTATAGGATCTTAAAAGTACATAAACCTTTTTAAAAGACTGACCTCTCATTTCACACTTGAGATTTAAGAGAAAAATAAATTATAAGTGTTTAAAATTCAAGGCAAGACCACTTTCACTACTGCATATAATGCATTTCGAAATACTGATCAATACTGTACCAGCAGGTGAACAAAGGGATGGTAAATCAGAGAGAATGGTGACTGTGGCTGCCACCAGACGAGCACTTTCTTCTGACAGCCGGGTTTTAGTGGCTATGTGACTTGGAGAGTCTGACATCTTGGTACTCAGATGTGGCATATGCCGAACTAAAATGAACATCAATAGCTCCATAGTTGCAAACACAAGAGATTTTCCAGGAATGAGGCCACCACTGTCACCTCCTTCTCCTAATACTGGACAGGACTCTTTCTCCATGTCATCTTCATCTTAGATAAAAAATAATTTTGGTGAAATTTTCAGCAGAAAATTGAAAATGGCATATAAAATATCACAATAAATACCTTTAAGAAATTCCTTCAAAAGGATTTACATGTAAATGCCTAAATAATGCTACAATTCTTTCTTAGTATAATTCTCTGCCTTACTAGAATTTTGTGTATTAACTTCTCTAAACTAATGGATAGTTATTTTTTACTTGGAAAATATTAGGTATTTATTTCCTAATAAAAATAACACATATGCTAGGTTGAACTATGTGAAGTTGATATTTTTGGAGGGGAAAAATGATCAGCTATCAGCAATTTCATTTGGTCCTTTCAAATTTTCTAAATGTATGATCATTTTTTAAATCATAAACCTCCTGGCATTACTACTTTAAAAATTAGAGTGCAAATAAGGTTTACTTTAAGTTAGTGTGATTTATAGTGCTTACTTAGAGTATTTCTTTTTTCCTGCAAATAATCCTGAGCAGCTCTTACTATCTGTTGTACAACTCCAGTAACCAACAGCTGGATGGATGGTGGGTTCCAGGTCAAAAGGAGACGATGCAAAACACTCAGCAACTCAACACCAATCAGCTATTATAAATTGAATCAAATAAATTGAATTAATTTTAATTTTAAAGGATAAATGTATATTATTAAAAGCTGAGAAAACATACATATGAAAACCAAGGTATTTTGCAATTAACATTAACACAGAGGACTGTGTAACAAATAAGAATATTAACAATCTTGGGAAATGGTCACATTTCATTCTAACAGATTTTTAAGCAATAGATGTCTTGAATATTTAAGTTGACTTATTCTCCCACAGGTTAAAAAAATACTTGAGTTAAACATTATTGTTAAGAGTTTAGTGCCCTTAAACCAAATCTAAGCTGAGTACCTGAGAGTTGTGTGCCACAGACAACAGGAATTTTTGGCGAGTCCCTCCTCTATTCACCTCAGCAACGATTACAAACTTTCACTTTCAGCTTTCACAGGTAATCTGCCCAATGAGTCTGCCTCAAATTTCAAAGTCAGAGAAAGCTCAATGGCAAATCAAGTACCTTTACCTCTTCCCTTAATGTTTCCACTTTATCTAATACCCAGCTTCTTTTCCAAGTTGACTCATCTTTCTTCATGTGATCCCACCGTTCCCATCCTAGTTGACTTCCCAGGGATTCTTCAAAGATTTCAATCATATCTCATATGTCTTCAACCTCCCTGTCTAGTTAGACTATTCTCCTCAATATAAGGAAAATGTTCAATTCTTTCTTATCTAAAGCTCCCAAAGTCTCTTAGACCCTTTTATCTACCCACATGCCTCCTCTGTCTTACTCCTTCCTTTCCCAGCCTAGATGTTTTCACTTCATTTACTTTCTCATTCACCCCCCTGATCTTCTATAATCTGGCTTTTACCAACCCAAGAAAATCCTCTGCAGAAGGTCTCTAATAACCTCCTCTGGACCCTTTTCTTTCCTCATTTATGTACTATTTCTTTAGATGTTATAATCTGCATTCTTTTTTTTTTTTTTTTTTTTGGTACTGGGGATTGAACCCAGGGGTACTTAACCACTGAACCACATCCCCAGCCTCCTTTTTTTGTTTTGTTTTGTTTTCATTTTGAGACAGGGTCTTACTAAGATGTGTAGGGCCTCACTTAATTTCTGAGGCTGGCTTTGAACTTGTGATCCTCCTACCTCAGCCATTAGAGTCACTAGGATTACAGGCATTAGCCACCACTCCTGGCCTCATCTGCCTTTCTTGAAATTTCTCCCTTATCTTTGATAAACTGTTTCTGTTTTGGTTTTTCTCTTACCACTCTAGTGGTCTCCAATGCTGATTTATTTCCTTCCTCTCAATCCTTAAATGCTATTTATCCTCAAGGCTTCAATATTGGTCCTCTTTTCTTCCTCCTTTAATCAGTTTTCCTAGACTAGTATATTATTTCTCTGAAATTATAAAAAGTCACTTAATTGGTCTCCCTGCCTCCCTTCTTGTCTCACAAACAACCTTCTACAAGATTGATAGCATGTTCCTTCTGAAATAAAAAAATCAATCATGTCATTCCTTTATTTAAATATTGCTAATTACTTCCCATCAATTTCAGGATAGAGTCAAAATTCTCTTATATGCTATAAAGAAATCTTCATGATTTGGTCTTTTCCCTGTTGTCCAGCCTCATCTAATAACCTCTACATTTTGCATTCACAAAAACCATACTAAATGACTATAGTGTCCCTAAACTTCTCCTATTTTCTCATGCTTCCTTAGTTTTTGTATTTACTACTTTATTCTTGGAGGAAAACCCAATCCTTTTCTTTGGCCTCAATAATTCCTCTGTAACTGAACGGATAAAGAAAATTCAATGTGATACATATACATACATATATATATATATATATATATACACACACACACACACACACACATATACAATGGAATATTATTCAGCCATAAAGAAGAATGAAATTATTGCATTTTCTGGTAAATGGAAGGAACTGGAGAATATCATGCTAAGTGAAATAAGCCAGTCCCAAAGACCTAAAGGCCAAATGTTCTCCCTGATATGTGGATGGTAACCCACTACAAGGGAGGGCAGGGAGAGGAAGAACAGAAGTTCATTGGATTAGACAAAGGGGAATGAACGGAAAGGAGTGGGGATGGGAATAGGAAAGACAGTGAAAGTTATAAATTGGACATAACTTTCCTAGGTTCATAAATGAATACATGACCAGTATAACTCTACATCATGTACAACCACAAGAATGATATCCTAATTAGAATAAGTAATATTCCATGTATGTATAATATGTCATGTATGTCTAAAAAGAACAACTAATAAATAAATAAATATAATTCCTCTGTAAGATTTGATTCAACCATTGTCTTTCCTGAGAAGATATCCTTCTCAGGACAGTTCCTATTCTCAGCACACCTTATATGCATGAACAAATTACATATTACACGATAGTTATCCCTTAATCCAGAGGCTGTAACATTACTTTTGATTATCTATAGTTAAAAACTGGGTCTGAGGCAGAACAGAAATAGAGTGACAGCAGCTAGGTGAATAAATACAACATGAATCAGTGCCCTCTGACAATGTTGAAAGTACAGGACCCAACTTTTTTAAAAGTCCATTTTTCCCACTGTATAGCAATACTTGAATAAAATATCATTAAATCCAAAAAAAATAGCTAGCTGTGTAATATACTATATTAAAACCCAAATGCTCGAATTTAAATATATTAGTCACTCTTCTTTTATAGATCAAATCTAGGTTTAACTATCTGAAAACGATCCTAATATTTATTGTAGTAACTTGTAGTTCAAATTGTAGCACAGCTTGAGGCCACAGGGTTGGGGTTCAAACAAGAGTTAATCAGTGATTGAATCCTATACTCACATAGCATATGTTATGTTTTAGTTTTAGGTAGAATAAAATGCAAAACTAATTTTGACATCAAAAATTGGTATCAGGTTGGTATTTTATCTTTTTGTGTTGTTTTATTGGAAACTATCCAAGTGACACCATGTGGTAGTGGTGATGTCAAGAGACAAACTTTATTATAAAGATATAGAATTTCTAGTTACAAGGAATAACAAATCCAGTGGCAGCTTGGTTCTATAATATGAATAAAGTTCCCTAGATGTTTCATACTGAAATTAGAAAAGATGGTTCTTTAAATTGTAAATGAGCTACTACCAACCTCCCAAATTTCATTAAATGAGAGAGAAAACTTTATCTAACATTCAAAAGTGGCATAATTTGGGGCTGGAGTTGTGGTTCAGTGGTACAATGCTTGCCTGGCATATGTGAGGCCCTGGGTTCGTTCCTCAGTACCACACATAAATAAATAAAATAAAAGATCCACTTACAACTAAAAAATATTTTTTTAAAAAAAGTGACATAATTTACTTAATAGCCTTGTAAGTTACTTTAGCCTTTTACTACTTCAATCATTTACTAACTCTGAAGTTATTCCTTAAAGTTTTAGTTTTATTTGATTGATGATGAACAAATCAAAGAAGGTATAATGATATCTATAGTCTACTGCTGCTTGGTCATCCAAGATTAAATACAGAGAAATCTTGAATACTTATTATATATTGTCTTTCACTAATGTAATATATACTACTGTTATTAATTAATACAATATATATTTACTATCTGATAACATTATACTAATATAAATATATTTAAAACAAAGTATATAAATAGTTATTCATTTTAGAAATACACTGTACCTGATCGTCTGTAATATGGATCCCTTCATTTTAGAAATACACTGTACCTGATCGTCTGTAATATGGATCCTTTCATTTTAGAAATACACTGTACCTGATCTTCTGCAATATGGATCCGGGCACAAGAAGAATCCAGCAAGGTGTGCAAGGCCTGCAGACATGCAGTAACATGCTCCACAGGCTCCTCAGGTCTTGGGGAACAAAGAAACTGTATACTCACACCTGAAATACACAAAATAGAAATTGATAGAAAACACTTTATGTTGTATTGGCATCATATTTTTCCTCTATTTTTCATACAGATTACTTTAACCTACATTTACTTGTTAAAGTATAGTTCAAAATGGTTTCTAAGCTAAGCAGTCAAACTGAACATAAAGTTGTAGCATTGCACTGATTAATATTCAAACTAACATTTCTATTTCTGGGACTTTTTAAAATTACAGTATATTAAAAGTAACTTTATGAACATTATAACATTACACTTTTCATTTAATAGTTGCCAAGAAATTTTATATACAAACCAAGTTTTTTAAATGGCAAGCTATAGAGGCCCAATAAATGTCATGGGTAAAAAGTGCTATTAATGTATATGAGGTTAAGGTTTTGGAAATATTTCACATTTTCATTTATTGAATCTACAGATGAATTCTACAATTATACCTTTCAAATTGAGGTCCTTTTCCATCCCCAGAAAATATGAAATCACTAAAACCTTCATTAGAATGTATAAATTTTTAAACACTAAAACATCATCTAGAAAGTAACTGTAAATTAGGATTCTTTAAATTTTTAAACTTTTTTTCTTTATGGGATGATGGTTTGTTAAGTGCCAAGTATAAAGATAATCTGTTGTAGAATAAAAAAATTAAGTTTTTTTCTTGCAAATTATTTAGTATTGCTCTGTGAGTGAACATGACATCTACAATTTTTAAAGAGTAGTTTTAAATAATTTTTAGGCAAAAATTCAGCTAATTTATAAGATGAACTAAAAAATCCTTTTATGATTCTTTCTTTGAATTGTGCTGTACAAAATTTTCCCAAAGCATTAAAGTGAAAACTTGAATTTTCAAAAGTGATACATCTTTAAATATATTAATATGACACTCTACCTAAAATCAGATGCATTCGGTCTTTGTTAATTTCTGGCAAAGATTTAGCACTGGCCATTGCTCCTGATGCCTGGTTTAAACTGATGGATGCAGAACGTTTTTGTAAACCAGACACTGCTGCTTCTGTGGACTCTGCACACGTAAACCCTGTGCTATTTAACCAAAGTGCCACCGCATGAAGAATTGGGGCCCAGGAATTCCGATAATGAAGTCTAGCTGTATCAATAGTCTCAGGAGTATAAAATGCTCCACCTGTAAAACAATCAATTAAAAACATCACTTTCTATTACAAGTGTTCACTCATTTATGAATAACTAAACTTAAAAAACTACTTTTTTAATTTTATTTTTTAGTTTTAGGTGGATACAATATCTTTTTTAACCCAAAAGATTCATCTGGCCAAAGAGTTTCTCCTCTCCCAACTAACCACTCTCTATAGCAACTTTCCTAAAACATAATTTTAAAGATTCTTTTTTGCCAAGTGCCTGCCTCTCCCTCACTGATACCTGCTTTCCACCTTTTCCTGTCCAGGGCTGGCGCCATTCGGTAGCCATACCTTTTCCTATCCTGTCTTCATAGGATCCACCTCACAGTCACCTCTCTTTCTACCATAACCAGGGAATTTGTTTCTTCTGTTTTTCTACTCTTCCTCTCCACCTTCTCCCACTACCAACACTGGGGATTTTCTCATCTCTCTTTGCCACAACAATGAATTCAGAAAGGAGAAAAAGGAGAAACTCCACTACTGTTATCATTAATATATGGGAAGAAAAATGGGTTATTTGAAAAGGAATTGATAATACCTTTTCTAAACAGGAATAATGCTCATGATGATTTCCAAATAAATTCCAATAGGAAAACAAACTAGAGTACAAACCAACAACTTGCAAAAAAGACTTTAGGAACATAATTCATTAGCAGAGTAGGATTTATATGAAAGAGCATACATGGACGAGTAAAGCAGTATTCTTCACCATGGTTATGCATAATGACTTGTTATCCATAGTTATTTCAAGTAATCTTGCACATAATACAGCTAAAACAGTGATTAAAATTTTTGCTTCAGCTAACAAAAGTTTTTTGCAGTAAAAATCTCAAATCCATAAATGCAATAAGAAAACATGTTCTAAGAAACAACATAAGGTTTAAGTCCACAAGAATTTAGGACATTTTTATTACTAGTGCTAGTTTCTACCAAGTTCATTTTGTTTAATTATTAAACTGAACTTTATAAAGGCAAACTGTGAATACAATACTTACCATCTGGGGGAAGCTGACTAGAAAATTCTGCTGGTAAGGTCAAAAGAGCATAGTCTTTCAAGGCTGCCAACCACAGGCGGCTAAGTGTTGGCAGTTCGGGTTGTACCAGTGTTATTAAACTGTCTGGTGGTAGTTCATCTATGGTACCATAGTCATCCTCATCATCATCAGTATTCTTCATTGCTCTTTTTGGTTTTGACTCTGCTTCCTTTTTAATATTCATAGCAACCACATATACCTAGTAAGATATTCACAAGGTGACAATAAAAAGGCTTAAGATAAAATCACATATTTTAAGTTGCTGTAATTGTACAGTTGAATTATCAAAGGTAAATAGGTATAGTGGCTGGGGTTGCTCAGTGGTAAGAGTGCTCACCTATATGTGTGGGGCCCTGGGTTCGATTCTTAGCACCACATACAAATAAATAAAATAAAGGTATTGTATCCACCTACAACTAAAAACATATTTTTTAAAAAAGGTAAATGGGTATAGATATTAAGAGATTGCAATAACCAAAAAAGAGTAATTGCCTCTGCTTTGGAAGCAATTTTTTAAAGCTGATCTGGCTTCTGACTATTCTTCTCACAGCCTAGTCCCGGAATAGGCTTTTCTTGGGTTCCCTTGTTCTTCTTTACAAAGCCTCCTTTTTTTTTTTTTTTTTGGCCATGGGGTATAACTTCCTGTTTACTGCCTACACTTTCCTAGACTTATAAGACATAATCAGACAGCATTCAAAGAGAAAGGCTGAAAATAGGGAGGTGGCCAAAGAAAGGATTTCCATAAATATTCTCCTAAACTCCCTCTTACACAGTCCTTAAATGATATTTAGCAATGTAGCAATTACAACAGATAGCTGAGCTAAAAATATAATTTACTCGTCACATATATTATCTGTAGTCTTTCTCTCTAGTTTGTGAACCAGAATGGCATATAATAACAACTTTCCTAAAACATAATTTTAAAGATTCTTTTTTTGCCAACTTTGTTTTTCTACATATATTTAGGCTTTGGCAACTTGGAACATACAAACTGAATTATATCATAATGAAAAAGCAAAATATAAAACAATAAGAGCAAAAAAGTAAAGTACACTCCAAAAAATCTTAAAAAAAAATTGTTTTCTTCCTACAGTATTATTTCCAGTGTGTCTAACGGGAAGTCTGTGTGTCCAGTACACTATAAGCTTCTTTGTAGGAGGTACTGCATCTTACTTCTATTCTTACATTGGGCAGACAGGCACAGCACAGAGAAAACATAGCAACTAAGTTCGAAAATACAGACTTTGGGTTTCAGGTTATAAAAAATATCACATTCAGGGGTTGGGGATGTGGCTCAAGCAGTAGTGTGCTCGCCTGGCATGCGTGTAGCCCAGGTTCGATCCTCAGCATCACATACAAACAAAGATGTTGTGTCCACCAAAAACTAAAAAATAAATATTAAAAATTTTTTCTCTCTCTCTCTAAAAAAAAAAATCACATTCATACTTCTCAGTGATTTTAAGCTTGTTTTTCCTCCTAAATCTGTTATTATACTGGCAGTAAAAGAATCTCAGTAAGCAATAAAAGAAACTCAATGGTTCACTTGAATCCTATCTACTACATATCTTTTGACTTGCATTTAGGAACATAGTGCATTGGCAGAGTAAGATTTATATGAAAGAGTATACATTGATCAGTACAGGAGTATGCTGTAGGACCTGACGCAACAATGACAAGAAATACAGTTTTTGCTATTCATGAACCCATAGACCAATACAATGATAGGAGTATCAGAAAAATGCTGAGAGAAGGAATTTTTTAAAATTTATTTTTAATGATCTTCCTTACCACACTCTATCCAGTACCTAAGGACAGTGCCAGGGTCTATCAACTAATGAACATGTGATGATTTCTGTAGTGAATGAATGAATGAATCTTAGAGAGCATCAAGGACGGAAAAATTTTAACTCTTGGAGCATGAGACAGGTAAGAAAGAATTTTTCTGTGTGTGTATGTGGTGGTGCTAGGGATTGAACACCATAGTGTTGCTTTACCACTAAGCTACATCCCCATCCCTTTTTAGTTTTTATTCTGAGACAGCATCTTATTACATTGCCTGGGCTGACCCTGAACTGTGCAATTCTCCTGCTTCAGCCTCCTGAGTTGCTGGGGTTACAGGCATGTGCCACCGCATTCCTTCAAGGCACAGTTTTCAAGGATAAAACATCAAAAACTTCACTGTTCACAGGCAAAGATGTAAAGGACAGTGTAGACAGAGGGAATAACAACAATAAGAGCATAAAAACAAGCAACAGCATTATACTTTGAGAGAACTACAAGTTTGGGGTACTGTCTGAGCACAGGGTAAAATGGAAGTAACTGAGGATTTTACTCCTTAAGCAATGCACAAAGGAGAATGTAACTGCAGGATTTTAAGGTAAAATGTATGCACTTTTTTTTAAACTTTTGATTATAATCATTAATAAAGGTTGTAAAATAAGTCTAAAAATGACTCATAATCCCAATATCCACATTCATATTTTATCTTTATAAGCTATAATTTTGCTCTACAGAGAATTTTTAATTTATTTTTATTGGTTAACATATCATGGGATTTTCTTGACTGAATACTAGATATTGATAGTCAATATTCGGATGGCAACAGTAGATGATATAACTAATACATCTATAGTACATAATATAACTAATAATTTCCCTGTAGCAGAAATTTTATATTTACTTCTGATTCTTTATATAGCCTTTGGAATCTTAAATATAATGATAAAAAATATTCACTTCTTCATATTATAAGTAACGTTGCAAGTAAACTTTTTTTTTTTTGGTACCAGGTGCTTTACCAACTAAGCTACACCCTCATCCCTTTTTATTTATTTATTTATTTAGAGACATTAAATTGTTTAAGACCTTGTTAAATTGCTGAGACTGTTGTTTTTTAACTTGCAATCCTTCTGCTCCAGCCTCCTAAGGTACTGGGATTACAGGCATGCACCACCATGTTCAGCAGGAATCAGTTTCTTGAAATACTGGAGGGCAGATAACAAGAATTCAAAAGCAGCTGGGTACAGTAGCACATGCCTGTAATCCCAGGAATTTAGGAGGTTGAGGAAGGAGGATCCCAAGTTTGAGGCCAGCCTGAGCAATTTAGCAAGATCCTATCTCAAAATAAAAAATAAAAAAGGGTTTGGGGATATGGCTCAATGGTTAAACATCCCTGGCTTTAAGGATGTGACTCTACTTTGTATACAACCAGAAATGTGAAAAACTGTGTTCTATATGTGTAATATGAATTGTAATGCATTCTGTTGTCATATATAACAAATTAAAACTTAAAATATATATATACATATATATGTGTGTGTGTGTGTGTGTATATATATATATATAGTTAACAGACCTTTATTTTATTTATTTACTTATATGCTGTCTGAGACTCAAACCCAGTGCCTCACACATGCTAGCCAGAGCTCCACCACAGAGCTACTACTCCAGCCCAAGGGTCAGCTTTTAAAAACTTTGTGTGTGTGTGTGTGTGTGTGTGAGAGAGAGAGAGAGAGAGAGATACTGGGGATTAAACCCAAGGCCTCCTATTTGCTAGGCAAGTGCTCTACCCCTGAACTCCATCCCAGGCTGAAACAAACATTATTTTACCAATGGGAGCAGGAAAACGTTTCTCATGGATGGAGAAATGGTTCAATAACAATGGCTGTGGTTACCTCTGCCCATGCTTTGAGAACAGCCAGTTTTTCCATTGTCGTGGCACTTTCTCGGTATAGTTGGCTGGAAGATCCTTTTCCGGCCTGAACTTTGTCCAGAGAAGAAACAAGCAGATTGTGTACTCGACGGAGATCATTGAGATCACTAACAACTCCACTTCCAATCCATGTGCTGCATACCTAGTCAAGGAAAATTCAAAAAAATTTGTATACAGAAAACAAATATTGAAAAAAAGAGAGTGGAGTAAATATTCTCTTTCTTGAGGGAAAAACACAACACAAAACCGAAAGCAAAACAAAAAACTACCCAATATTGTAATTTGTATTATTTTTTTGAAATAAATCAGCAAGTATAGATTTTCTTGTATTCCTCTATAAGAAAATTTACTTATAATGTTTCCATTGTCTAATTTAACAAAAAGTTTAACAGAAATAATTTTCCAACCACAGTCGTTCAGTCTTAAATTTTTCAATTTAACAAAATTTTTGCAAACCACAGGCAAAGGGTTATGCTAGTTGCATTGAATGAGATAAAAATAATAAAAATTGAAGGGAAAAATACAGACCCTACCATCAAGTAAGAAAACACAGACTGAACAAACACATAGGAACATTTCATGACAATGATACTACACACTTAAAAACAGACAAGTGAGATTAATTTTAGCAGGTGATATGGGAATATCTGGATAGTAGAAAGTTTATGTATACAGACTCAGGGGAGTTAAATGAGGAAGAAATGGCAATTAGCATAGTCTTTGAGATCAGATATGGTAAAATTTAAATGGAATGTGAACTGAATTCAGACATTATTCTGTAGACAACCATGAGTTTCCATGGCTGCTTTTTTTTTTTTCCTTAATTGGTTCTTTTTAGTTGTATGACAGTAGAATTCCTTTTGATATAATTGAACAAGCATGGGATGTATCTTATTCTAGGTAGGACACTATTCTTATGGATGTATATGATGGTGGGGTTCACTATGTTGTATTCATAGAAGTACATAGAAAATTATTTCAGGATTTATTCCACTGTCTTTTCTTTTCTGATCCCCTTCCCTTCCATTCATTCCCCTTTGTCTACTACTGAAAATATATTCTTCCCCTCTCCCCACTTATTGTGTATAATTTTAAGCTTCTATGGCTTCTGAGGAGGCAAATGATATTATTAGAATTGTGCCAGTACTACCGTACAGGGGGAAATGTATACAGCTGGTAAACAATATATTATGTGTCTATTAGAATACTATATAGCAGAGATGAAATGGATTAAACTGGGAATAGAATGAAAAAGGAGAGGCATCCAAAAGAAACTCAGGATTTGGAAACCAATTAGATATTTTTAGGGTATAAGGACAGGGAGATGTAAAATGAGTGAGAAATAGATTAGATTGTCAAAAAAAAAAAAGATTTTGATTGTCAAAGCTTCTAATTTGGATGAATGGAAGGAAGTTGACACCTTTGTTTGAGGGCGCTCCTACAAGAAAATAGGAAAGGTTAGTGAAGGTGAGAAGTTAGCAAGATTTTGATTCCAAACATTTTTACATGCTGAGTTCTAAGTGTCACTAAGAGACACATGGAAAGATACTCAGCAGGCAGTTGAAAACTTGGGTCTGGATTTCAGGAGCCAGTTCAAGGATAACTACACAAATCTAGGAATTTCCAAAGATAACTAAAGTAACAGCAGTAGGTAAATGTTAAAAAAGAAAGGTTAAAAAAAGAAAAACCTTAAAGCCAGATCATAGGGAAAAGAGTTACACTTTAGGGACAAGTAGAAAAAGCATAAAGAAAAAAAGAAAGTAAAAAGAAAAAAACAGAAAATCCAGGCAAATGTAGTGATAATGGAGCCCAGGAGAGAATTTCAAGAAGAGGTGGTCTGACAGTGCCAACTTCACCAACGACAATTATAGGTCCTCACTTTCTCATCCAAAACCAACCCTTGGGCCAAGGTGGGTTTCACAATTCACAAATTTTGAGTAAAAGGTAACAAAGTACATGAACTTCATTAGGAAAAACATATGAAGGGCATATGACAGCACTCCATAATTAACACCAAGATACTTCTGCAATGAAACATCAGGAATCACTCCAGAGAAATTTATCAATACTAAAATTTCTATGTCAAGGCTAAATGAACACAAGTCAGTTCGGATTTTGCTGCCAAATAAAGCATTAAAAAGCTTCTGGTTTTCAGTCTGGATTTCAAATCATGGCTAATAGACTTGTATTTCTATATCTAAAACTTTTTGAAAGAGGAGAATAAATATTTAAGTAAATAATTTTATTCTCTTAAAATTTTATTCTCAAAGAATCAATATTAAATATGATAAAATAAGGGCATTTTAAAATGATTATTGTCCATTAAAGATATACTGGTGGCTCACTTGAAACTAATGTTTGAAATATGCTATGTCAAGAGCTTTGTAAGGTTTTGAACAACCAATTAAAAATAAAATTAAAAAAAAACACCAAATAAGTCATTTCCCAATATTATAAAATAATCTGAGCTAATGAAAAAAAAAAGATATACTGGTGGCAAAAAAAAAAAAGCCAGTCAAAACAATGCTGAAATCATAATGAAATTTAAAGTGAAATGAGATAAATATGGTTATGAAAAGTAAAAGTTGTGATTTCTTTCTTTCCTTTTGTTACTGGGGATTGAACACAGGGGCACTTTACCAGTGAGCTTAGTCCCTAGTACCAGTGAGATAGTGCCTAAATTGCTGAGGCTGGCCTTGAACTTTCGATCCTCCTGCCTCAGCCTCCAGAGCCAATGGGATTACAGACATGAGCCAACATGCCCAGTGAAAAAGATGATTTCTAAGGAAACTAAACATAGTAGGTAGTTTTGATAAATATATCTGTACAATTTGGTAGAAATATTACTTAAAGTTGAGTAAAATTGTAAAGATTGAAAATTTGAAACTGTTTTCTTTGCAAAAATCTAAGTACCTTCTTCACTTTAAAGAAGCCCTAACAAAATTCCACAAAATACATTAGGGGTTTGGTTTATGAAGGAAGAGAAAGCAACCAAGAACAGTGATGCATGCCTGTAATTCCAGGACTTGGGAGGATGAGGCAGGAAGATCACAAATTCAAGGTCAGTCTGGGCATCTTAGGAAACCCTGTCTCAAAAACTAAAAAAGGGTGGGGAGTAGCTCAGTAGTAAAGTGACCCTGGGTTAAATCCCAGTACCAGACAAAGAGTAAAAGAAAAAAGACAAAGTAGCACTGACTCAGCAAAACCTTACTAAGAGAAAAGACCTTGCTACATATCAGAAGCTAAAATATTTAAGGGTGCATTGTATTTATGATTTTGACCCTGCTTGAATTTATTTTTGACTAACCCACTGATTAATGTCCCCAACTGTGTCACACTTGAGAGTCCCAATATCTAAGAGTTATCCTGATTTAAGATTTCTTTAGATGACATTATTCCCATTGAGGGTCTCTCCTACAATTACAATTAGTTACAATTAATTCTCTTAAGAATTACCCTGATTTTAACATTTCTTAATATGACATTATTCCTGCAAACAAGTAGAGATACCCTGAAAGCCAAGTAAAGGAATCTGCAACTAACCCACTGCCCCACCTGTTTCAAAACAGGTTTCCTCCTGCAACAGAAAGAAAGGAGGTCATGAATTTAAGCCTGCCACTGAAAAAGAAGAAACTTCTTATAGGAAAAGTATCTAGGGACACAAAAACAAATAAGAAGTTTAAGGCAAATTCAATCACAGGAAACTTTGATACAACTCATTTAAGAGATGAAATTCTAATAGCCTTTGCTTTTCTAAGGATTATGAGTCTTGTAGGAGTTTTGTCTGCTTAAATTCTATGCTCTGAAACATCACTGTGACACATTTACACATGATTGGGATTTCTGATGTTTGTGTGTCGGTATCCTAAACCAAATCACCTACTCTAACCCTAACATTTGTCCCACAATTCAGAGACCTAGCTCTTATAACCTCTCTTGTCTCCAGTCTGCTACGGGTGGAAGAATTAATTCTTCCTCAGACTACCATAAAGGCAAGCAGGCTTCAGAGAAATACATCTTCTCAATGGAAATAAGAGGCAAGCCTAATTAGCCAGAGAGGACAAAGTCAGAATTTCAAACTTATTATGGCAGAGAGCAGAATCTTCTTCAAATAAAAGTCACATAAACCTTGGTCATGAATCTAAGCCAAAATGATGAAATGCAGCCCTGAAATCTAGAAAACTGGGAAAAAGACAGTTGCTTCTCTTCTGTCCATAGGTAACCAATTAAGCAATCTGATTTTTCTGAAAGATTAGACCTTAATACATGAATCCTTTAGGATAAAGCATATGAAAAAGAGGAACTTATAGATGTAGGAACATGTGTTTTTCTGTGGTTTTGTGACTTTCTTTAGATACAATAATATGCAAATAATGCTTTGAGATTAATTTTACAATGAAATTTCCAAATTGTGAGATGATTCTTTTTAGGATAATTTAATACTTACAAACATATAGAATTTTCATAACCTGTGGTCAAAATAATGCTTATTAATAAATTATCATTATTTATTCATTCTTTAGTCATCATAGATTTTCTTTTGTACTTTTTTTGTCCCTTTTATGATTTACCTATGACTGTATACTTCTGGATAAAATAAGAGCTATGTATCCAAAAGTCGAATTCTTAGCTATGACCACCCCCCCCAAAAAAAACCACGTGATTAACAGTTAATTACTTCATCATTTCATGCAGAATAAAAAAGAAAACCTCTAGCTGGAAGTGGTGGCACATGACTGTAATACTAGCTACTCAAGAGGCGTAGGCAGAAGGATAGCAAGCATGAGGCCAGCACTTAGTAAGGCCCTGCCTTAAAATAAAAATTAAAACAGGCTGGTGATGTTGCTCAGTGGTAGAGCACTTCTGAGTTAGATTCCCAGTATTGGGGGTGGGGTGACTAACAGCTACAATTTTAAGGTAAGTTTTATTTGATTTTTCTCTCTTCTTTCTTGCAGTGAAATCCTAAGATATCTCTGAATTTACAGAAAACAACCACAGATAGCCAATTTTTCTTCTTACCTGGCAAGCTTTTGCTATTATATCTGATGGTGTATCTTGTGAGAAAGCTGGTCTTAGAGCAGCTCCTACCTAGAAAAATGAATAAAGCATTTTATTTTTAGAGATAAGTAGTAAATATAAAGTCTCTTGTGTCTTTGAAGATGGAAATATACAAAATGCATTTTTGTTCATTTTTCTTTTTATTACTTCTCTCCTATATCTTCAGACACAATAAATGCAACCACACCATTTTTCTTTGCTTTCCAGGAGGCTATCATTATCAAATCTATATAATATTATACCAAATAGGCAATTCATCTTCTTTTTCCTTTGTTTTTGTGTATTAGTAAACAGAATTTCCTGACAGAGTCTCATGTTATTAGAGATAAAAAAAAAAAAATGTTAGCTGGGTGCCACTGCCCACGCCTGTAATCCCAGCAATTTAGGAGGCTGAGGCAGGAGGATCACAAATTCAAGGTCAGCCTGGGCAACATAGCAAATCGTCTCAAAAACTTAAAAAGGGGGGTTGGGGTTGTGGCTGTGGTAAAGTGCTTGCCTCAAATACATGGAGTACTGGATTTGATCCTCAGCACCACATAACAAATAAAATAAATAAAATAAAGGTATGTCCATCTACAACTAAACATTAAAAAAAAAAAACTTAAAAAGGGTGAGGATATGGCTCAGTAGTTAGGTGCCCCTAAATTCAATTCCCGTACCCAAAATAAAAAAATAAATAAAAAATAAAAAATACTGTTATTGTGGGTTTTTTCCTGTCTTTAGCTCTCAAACCATTTTTCTAATACTACTTATCTCTTGAGTGAATAAAAAATTCCTATTGTGTTGTGCATTTTTCCTGACTATATTTTTCTAAACATGTCTAACAGTATTGACATAATGAGTAAATCTCATGTAGCTGGATCAGTATCTTTAAATAACTGATACTAAAAAAAAAAAATGTAGTCACTAAAAGACCTCAGAGATCATTTCACCTCAGAAAGAAATGCTCTAGAAGATTACTCAGAAATATTAGTTTATGCATTGTTGTTATGTTAATAAGTAAAGGAATATGACGTTTAATCTTAAATAAGCAATATCAGTCATAGATTCTTAGGTGTATCAATAGATTTAATGTGTATGAGTTGAATAAAGGGATTAGATGCTGTCAACTCCTCAGTTGAGATTTCTTCCCTGATTGAGATTCAGTCACTAACAGTATCAACAGTATTTTGGGGCTGGGGATATAGCTCAGTTGGTAGAATGCTTGCCTCACCTGCACAAGGCCCTGGATTCAATCCCCAGTACTACACACACACACACACAAAAGAAAAAAAAAAAAAACAGTAGTTTTGGAATGGATCAAAAGTCCCTCCCTGTGATTAAAGACACAAGGCAACTAATTACAACATGTGGTATTGGATCCTGTACCAGAGTAGGAAAAAATACTATAAAAGAGGCTTTTGGGTCAATTAACAAAACTGGAACATAATAGATTATGTAAGTAGTAGATCAATGTTGAATATCCTGAGGTTAATAAATGTTCTGTAGTTACGTAAGACAATGTTCTCGTCCTTTGGAAATACAGACCGAAGTGTTTTAAGGGTAAAAGCGCAAGATTTAAATGATTTACTCTTAAATAGTCTAGGGAAAAAATTGTGTGTCTATATGAATACAAAAAGAGAAAGAGAGATGAGGCAGGGAGGAAGACAGTCACCATTCAAATAAATGAGTCAAAATTAACAGCTGGCAAGTATCAATAAAGGGTGTAAAATAGTTTCTGTATTACTCTTGCAACATTTCTATTCATTTGAAATTATTTATAAGTTAAAAGGTTTTTTTTTTTCCTTTTTTTAAAGACCCTCTTTCTATGAGGGAGTAAACAATTGTATACAGATTTTCAATAGCCAGTGGGCTAGAAACTGTAACTTCTTCACCTGTACTTGTAATGGAAAAACAATGGAATATGTATTATTCATGGATTTTATTTTGTGTACAAGCATAGCTTTTAGGTAAAGTGTGGTATACCTGAAATCAAGATTTTGGCATAGTTACAGTAAAAAAATTTGCTAACCAAATTTTTTAAATCTTCACATAATGCCCCCCTCTTTCTTTGCCATAATTAGTTTACTATGCTTCTTCTGAAAAAATATAATGAGTATATAAATTTCAGGAAAATAAATTTTATCTCTATTTAGAATGAAATAAGTATTTTCAAAGAATCTAATTGTTTCAGTAACACATTCAGCTGCAGTTATTAAGAGCTAATTTGTCCTTCAGCATATAAGAGGAAATTGCTTTTTATTTCTAAACTTACTTATCAAGACTTAGCACATAAAAATAATGGCAGCAAAACCACAACACTCCTGTGAATGTTCCTTTTGTCTTTTAAATGGCATGGCTAAATATCTAACCACAAGACTGGAAAACTAGGCTGGAATTTCTATTCTAGTTTTATCACTAATATGCTATCAAAACTTAAAAATAGTGACAACAGTTTGACACTATTCTTTCTTCAATTGTGGGCTGACTGAAACTATGAAACAGACCATGGAAGTAAAGATAAGCATCGTACATGAAAAAATAGATTACAGTTCTAAACATATTCTTCCAGGGTCACTCTTTTAATGAGCCCTCAAAAGATCAATTTTAAATTTCTAAATAAATAGAAAAATCTCACATTAGCTTGATACTGCTCCAGAATCACATGACCTGGAAATTCTGGCTCAGGCACAGATGCAAACTTCTTGATAATGTCTTCAAGTGCCTGAAGCCCAGCCATCCGCAGCTGGTTGCTATGATCAGTTGCAGCCATGAATGCCATTCGAATCAGGTCAGAGAGATGGAGTACTAAGAGGTCATCTAAAAATAAAAATAGAATGCAAAAAAAAAAAAATTTCAAAAATTAGTGTAATAACATAAAAAATACAAAATAAATTCTATTAACTGCTCTTTTGACCTACATATTTTATGATGTTTTTAAAAACAAGATATTTATTGTTTCAAGAAAACTTAATCTTCTATTAATTAAGATTAATCTTCTATTAATCTTCCCAGAACAGTGCTAAACCTAAAAACCATCTGTGTTAATTCATTAATATAGATAAATACAGGATGTACAATGACATCTGAAGTAAAATACTTGATTAGTATAACTTTACCTAATGAGTTTGTGAATCTTTAAGAATGGGTGGGCTGGGGTTGTGGCTCAGTAGCAAAGCGCTTGCCTTGCACATGTGAAGTACTGGGTTTGATCCTCAGCACCACATAAAAATAAATAAACAAAATAAAGACACTGGGTCCCTCTATAACTAAAAAAAAAAAAAAAAAAAAGGAATGTGTGAGCGACTTTTTCTGTAAAGGATAAGATAAAAAGTATTTTTGGCTTTGCAAGGCATACCACCTCTATACAACTACTCAACTCTGCTGTGACAGTACAAAAGCAAACACAGACAATATATATGGAAATGAGTGTGTTATTCTAATAAACTTTATTTACAAAAACAGGCTACAGGCTGGATTTGTACTGCAGGCTATAGTTTGCCAGTTCATACTTTAGAAAAACTCAGATTTGTAGACAGGAAACTCAAATTCACAAGATGAGGACAATTTTGTGAAAAATAGATGTGAAAGGATAAATTTTGTTTCTTTCAGCCTAAGAGTAAAAGGCTAGCCTGGATCTTACTTAAAAACAAGTCTTGAATTCACATGACACAAAATATTGTAATTTGACTACATCCCAGAACAAAGACTAATACTATTTGAAAGACCACAGAAAAATCCAAAACTAACATAAAAAATTACGAGCATGCAAAGACATAGGAAAATATGTCTCATAACAAAAAGAAAAAATGATAAATAGGGACAGATTAAAATTGAAAAAGAAAATAAACTTAACAAACAGGGAATTTATTTTTTCTTTTTATTATTATTTTATTCTTTTTTGGTTCTGGGGATTGAACTCAGGAGCACTCAACCACTGAGTTACATCCCAGCCCCATTTTGTATTTTATTTACAGACAGGGTCTCACTGAGTTGCTGAGGCGCCTCACTTTTGCTTTGAACTCAAGATCTTCCTTTCTCAGCCTCCTGAGCCACTGGATTACAGGTGTGCCCCACCACACCCAGGTATTTTTTATTTTTTGTGGTGCTAAAGATCCAAACCAGGGTCTCACACATGCTAAGGAGACATTCCACCACTGAGTGACATTCTCAGCCCCAGACAGTGAATTACTTTTAAAAAAATATGCTTCTTTTTTTTTTTTTAAAGAGAGAGAGAGAGAGAAAGAGAGAGAGAATTTTAATATTTATTTTTTTAGTTTTCGGCAGACACATCTTTGTATGTGGTGCTAAGGATCGCACTCGGGCCGCACGCATGCCAGGCGAGCGCGCTACCACATGAGCCACATCCCAGCCCCCCCAAAAATATGCTTCTTATACTGAAAAAAGACAAGGACAGCATGAACATGATAAAGGGAGAAATGAAAGTCAGAAATAAGAAAAAAAAATAAACTGGATAAGATTAATAGAGATTAGATATGAAAGATCAGTGAATTTAAAAGACATAGCGACACAAATTATCTAAAGAATGTATCAAATTCAAGTATTCTCCAGTGTTTTAGTTTCGATGTGATGTGTCCCCCAAAGGCTTTTGTGTGAGGCAATGCAAGAAGGTTTAGAAGAGAAATGACCGGACCACAGTAAACTTAATCCAATCAGTGAATAATTGTATGATGAGGTTAACTGAGTGGGGCTAAAGGTGGGTAGGGTGTGGCCGGAGGAGGTGGGTCATTGGGAGCGTGGGTTTGGAGTATATATTTTGTATGTGGTCAGTGGAATCTCTCTGCTTCCTGATCATCATGTGAGCCACTTCCCTCTGCCACATTCTTCTGCCTCGAGCCCTGAGGAATGGAACCTACTGTGTATGGATTGAGACCTCCGAAACTGTGAGCCCCCAAATAAACTTTTCTTCCTGAAATTGTTCTGGTCAGGTCTTTTAGTCACAGTAGCAAAAAAGCTGACTAAAACATTCAGGAAGCTCTAAGGTTCTCATAGTCTTTTTGAAGCAGTGGCAATTCTGAGGCTCAACCAGATCCCCAAACAGTACCTATTTAAATAAGTTTTAGTTGTTATTATTGTAAAGGATATGAGACATATATCTTCAATTTTTTTTTCATGTGCCTACATAAAATACCAATTTCAGAATCTCAAATTTAAATGTTGTAATATCTATTGGTTTTAGGTCAGGAGCAAGTAGAGTGGGTAAAACATTTGGCTAGAAGTCTTAATAATTCCTCACCTAAGAGAGGCAACAACAGTAAACCAGAATTTGGGAGGAATTTCCAAGGCAGAAGGAACTGGATTAACAAAGGCTTACTCATATTATACAACCTAAAAGTACATAAAAGGCTTATTATTCCTCCTGAACTCTCTGTCACCTAATTCACAGTCTAACTATATCCATATATCAAACCAAAAGCTAGGCAATTGTTCTTGGACTGACAGAGATGCTTTGCCCAGCAATCTAAAGACATTTCTGTCTTTAACATTCCTCAAGTTGTGACCACTTTTTTTAAATACTAAGGAGATGAACTCCTGAAGAGTGGGAATAGGGAGGAGGCCTGGGTACAAACTCCAAAATGGTGAGAAAAATAGGAGGCCAATAGAAGTTTCCTACATTCTGGGAACAGGAGTTCTCTGCAACTAAAGTACATTAGATAGGAAAACAGGGAGGTGGAAATGCCACAGAAAGAGCCTGGATAGCACATGCCGTGAGTCTACATTTTTCCACAGACTCTGCCATGACCATTCAGAATTAGAATGGGTCCTATTTCTTCCAGCAGAAGAAAGCACATTAGAGATCAGAATGGAGGTGGGGAGCTGTTAGATCAGCTTACCATCCAGCTGCAGCTGTGAAGTCCCCAGTGAACAAAGACAGAGAGCATAGGCAATCCATCCACCATCCACACACAGTACCACACAGTGAGCAAATCCAAATATGGAGAGCACTCTTCCCTTTCCCTTTTATATTTTCTCTTTCTCTTATATATTTTCTCTTTTATATTAACAAGTAAGTCATTGAAGAAAACATAAAAAGGGAAAAGAAAGAATCTGAAGATTCAGAGACGAGTTAAACTCTGTTAACAATTTTCTATAAAACCATAATAAAATTTAGAAAACCATTTGGAATCCTCAATAGGATAAAAAAAGAAAAACCTGATGGTTGCTAAAGAATAAGAATATAAAACCTTAAAAGTGAAATTATAATATAATGGAAGTGGGAGAAATACAGAAAAATTGTAAGAAACTAAATACATAAAAACAGACTTCAGATCCCCTACAGAGAAAAGAATAAAACACATATAAAAGGAAAGCTTTTGAACATCTTTAAGAATGCAGATAAAAGAATAAGACAAAATGAGAAAATAGTTAAGAAGCATAAAGCAAAGAAAAATAACCCAAGCATTTTCACTATTCCTAAAGTACAGTTTGCACAATTATGAATCTAAAATTTTAAAAATTCTTATTTCTTATGCTTTTAATAAGCTAATATGGTAAAGCAGAATAATGGTGCCCAAAGATGTCTACACCTTAACCCTAGAACATGTGAATATGTTACCTTACATGGCAACAGGGACTTTGCAGATGGAACTAAGGTTATGGATCTTGAAACAGAGATGGTCCTAAATTATTCAGTTGGGCCTAGTCAAATCACACAGTGCTTAAAAGCAGAATCTGGGTTGGGGCGTAGTTTAGTGGTAGAGTGTTTGGCTGGCATGCATGACGCCTTAAAACAAAACAAAACTTGACCCTCAAAACAAAACAAAAGGAACCATGACCTTTCCTGGCTAGAGTCAAATAGAGTAATGACTGAAGAAGTGTCACAGAGACTCAACACTGCTGGCTGTAAACAAAAAGAAAAAGGCCCACAAGGCAAAGAATGTAGGCAGTATACAAAAGCTAGGAAGGGAACAGGGTTCCCCACAATGCCTCCAAAAGGAGCCCAGCCCTGCTTTAACACAGTGAGACTTTGACCTACAGAGCTATAAGGTAATAAACTCATGTTATGTTGAACCAAAGTTGTAGTCACTTGCTACAGCAGCAATAGAAAACTAATACAAGCAGTCTCTTTTAACCTAGAAAACCTTTCTTTGCCTTTAAAACCCAACTTCAGAATAATCTCCCCTCTGAGATCTTCTCTGACTTTTCAGGAAATAAATGACCTTTTTTAATGTTCCCAAAGTATTATCTATTACACCACTATTGGGACACACCATAATTACCAGACTGATAAGCCAACCTCTCTGTTTTTCTTCTTTGTATCCCCAAGGTACATAAAGAATAGGATTCAGCAAATATTTGCTAAACAATGACAAGAATAAAGATACTATTTCATGACATGTTGTACTTTTCTGGTATCCTATATTAAGATTCACATTTTATACATCATGTACTATTACTTTACTTTTTGTAAAATCTATTTATTTTACCTTTAAAAAATATCTATTCATGAGTTCTGCTTCTTTTTGTTTTTTCTGAAGAGTACCAGGGGGAATTGAACCCAGGGACACTTAACTACTGAGCCACATCCCCAGCCCTTTTAATATTTTATTTAGAGACAGGGTCTCACTTGAGTTGTTTAGGGCCTCCATAAGTTGCTAAGGCTGGCTTTGAACTCACAATCCTCCTGCCTCAACCTTCTGAGCTGCTTGGAATACAGGCATATGTCACCACATCAGCTCTGCTGGTTCTTGTATACAATGAAATAACATAAGAAGCATTTTAATTTATAGACTTCAATATTTTTAACACATATAATTTGTCTTTGGATATTTAAAAAATGAGAGGGTGATGGAAAGACAACAAAGCACAAGATAGGAGCCTCTTGACCATGCCTTAGCATCTCTGGGTCTCCTCAACTGGAAAAGGAAGGTTTTATTGGCATGGACCTGATGATCATTTTGTGAATTTCCTATGATATCTCATCCAGAGGATGTATGGTATAAATGATTTACAAAAGATAAAAAGCAGTGAGAGGTTTCTGAAATTAAAAAACTTTCAACTTTTCAAAAATACCTAATAGTATTGCTGAAATCTAAGCGTTTGAAATTGGCTATGACATTCATGAATTCTGACAGTCTCCATGGCTGGGACTGCAAAGCTCCTTTTATTTATGCATCTTAAAGTTTAATCATCTCTTTTACATGGAAATGCTGCAACCAAGACAATGAACTGAAGAAACATAAGTTGCTGCCATCATTATACTGAGGGCAAATGATAGACAGACAGATAGATAGATAGATAGACAGACAGACAGACAGACAGACAGACAGACATGTCTGCCTTTGGATGCCTTCAACTTACTTTTCAAATAGGGATGGACAGCATGTAGGGGACAGAAAACAAAGATAAAAGGCATAGCAACTTACAACAAATTAAAGGCACAGCCTAAAATATGCTAGATAATTGTTAAATATCTCAAACCTATAAACATGCTTTGAGGAAAAGAAGTATTAGTATTAAATTTACTTGTAGGGTTTCGTAGTTTAGCAGAACGTGCCATGGCAAGATCAAAGTGAGCCTGGTCTGCATTTTCACATAAATTGATGATTCGACACAGGCAATCAGCAGCAAATACTCGAGTGGCCCAGCGAGGTGCCACAAAAGGTTTTGATTTATCTTCCTCGCCTAGTGTGGTAAACATGGTATCATCGTCCATCTCATCTTTCTTTTCAGATTCTTCATCTTTTCCACCACTTAAGGGAGTTGCAGTACTCATATCTGTAACAGAAAGAAAGAATATATAACACCTTATCTACAGCAAACATGATGCTTTAGAAACAACATCAATTCTCACTGTGGAAAACAGTAGAACTGGCAAGCTTTTTTAAGAAAATAATTAAAAATCTAATAAAGGATATCATAAATTACTTTAATGCAAAATACACATGTATTTCAATTTTACACATTGTTTTGTACTACATGTTGAGATTTTTATATACAAAAATTTAATTTGAACTTGAAAAAGCTTTTGAAATAAATTTTATAAAAACTAAAGAAAGATTATTAGTTTGTAATATAATTTGACCTTCAATATTTTTATAGGGATTAAAAACTATTAGTACTCTTTTTTTCTTTTCATTACTGGGAATTGAACCAGAGCCTCATGTATGCTAGGTAAGTGCTTTACCACTGAACTAAAGCCCTAACCCTGTTTTATTTTGAGAAAGGTCTAACTTTTATTTTGAGAAAAGTTCTCATTAAATTGCCCAGGCTGACCACAGATTTGTGATCCTCCTGGTTCAGCCTCCCCAGTGGCAGAGATCACAGGTGTGTGCCATTGTACCCAGCAAGTACTTTAAAATGTAAGCTTATATTTATGTAGGATGTACACTTGTATATTCATATATACTTGTATATATATATATATATGTACATATATATGTATATATAAATATCTACATCTACTTAACAAAAATAAAAACAATTTTCATTATTTTAAACATTATATACGTACCACTAGAAGCTGCCAGGACATCTTTACAAAGCATTAACCAATGAGAAAGTTTCTCTACTGCCAATGAAGAAAGCATATGTCCCAACGTGTCATGTATATCAGAACATAATTTTCTATCTGTCTCTCGATCAAGCATCCCAAAAAGAAGTCCCTCAAGACCAGTTTCTGTTATATTAACACCTTGGTGCCGGCAATGGATATCGCTTCGAGAACTAACCCCAGGTGCAAAAGGACTGACATCTGAAAAGTAATTTTTACAGATCAATTTGCATGGAATTTTGCTGTATGCTATAGATAACAATTATGGTAAAGATCAAATTTTTCATGTAAATTCACAAGAGCAACAAAACCAGCTGCACAGAGATAAAATTTAACTATGGTCTCTAGTTTACGTATCTTTTGGGTTAAAATTAAATCTAACAATTATGGTTAAGTCCTGGATTTCAAATCTGATAATTTTGAGGTTATTTGAAATGAGAAAGTACTTAAGCAAAAAAACTGTATCGACCAGTAAGAGAACTTACTAGCACCACTGCTCTCTTTGTCCCCTGCATTTTTTGCGAGGCTCATGGCATATTCACATACTTCAGCTGCTTCTCTTTGTGCAAGTTGCCGGAGACATGCCACAGCTGCTCGTCGAAGTAACAAATGGGAACTACATAAGTGTACCTGTGAATCATAACAATTTCAGGGAATGTTTTTAAGTGGTAGTTCTTTAAGTTCACTTCCCCAATGAACATATGTGAACACATTACTTGTGAAGAGGCTCCTAATTAAATAACCTCTGTTATTTCAACTATAGCCAAATAATCATATTTTGGTAAAATAATAATGCCAGTAAGATATACAAAAAATGTTAGTATTAAAATAACTGTGCCAAGATCTATGCACTATGTCTAGATGAAAATCTAGAAGGATCTTTTACATTTCTTATTTTATACATGGTCCCACTAAACTTTGCCATGCAAATTTTGTAAGTATATAAAAATCAAATGTAATGAATGAAAAGTTATGGGATAGAACATATAGTAAAAACTGAAAGCAAAAGAGTGTTTATTTAGATGAAAAATAATCAAGCAAATATAAACATTTGAAAATAACTTCAAACAGAATGTTTTGATACAGAATTTTTTTATCTGAAAAGTTCCTAAAAGAATCAATACAGTACATTCTAATAGATGAAATATATATATATATGGAACAGCAGAGCACAATGGTTAAGGTTCAGGCTCAGATGCCAGTCTGAATTTGAATCCTGCCTCCTCAGTCACTTCTTCCTACATGGTCCTGGATTTGCCCATGCATAAAATGCGAATAGTAATTCTTCACATAAATATAGTGAAAATAGATGAGTTAACACAAGTAAAATGCTTATAACATTCTCTGGTATGAGGTAGCTACTCAATAAACATTAAGTATTAATTATTACTACACATCTGACTCATCAAGAAAACATTAAATTATGTTCCATGCTTTGTTTTCTAAGCAAAGAAGCAAATAAAGTATTTCAGAAAGAGTCCTAGCCATGATGATGGGGGTTAGAGCAGAATATACAACCACTTCACAATGCTAGGTAGTGTTATTCTTATGCATTAATATGGTGTTGCTAACTCAAGATACATTTGTATTAAAAAATCATAGTTCATGAAATCTATACCAAGTATTAAGAAAAAAGAAAACTGAGGGAGAAAACCTGATAGACTTTTATCAATAAAATGTTTTATCTACTTCTCTTCCTAAAAAGAAAGATATTTTCAAACTTTCCAATACTGTATAACTAGAAAGTTCAACCACGGTTTATCAGATGGGAAAAACAAGTCATTTGGTCTATTAAAAAAAAAAAAAACCCTCTGCTTTATTTATTTATTTATTTATTTATGGCAATTATAGATAAACAAAATGCCTTTATTTTATTTGTTTATCTTTATGTGGTGTTGAGGTTCGAACCCAGTGCCTTACACATGCTAGGCAACTGCTCTGCCACCGAGCCCCAGCTCCAGTCCTAATAATAGGGACAATGTTCACCTCATGTATCTTACATAATTGTTGAAAGAATCAAAGAGCAGGGCTGGGCATGCGGCTCAAGTGGTAGCGTGATCCCCTGGCATGCGTATGGCCCAAGTTCGATCCTCAGCACTACATACGAATAAAGATATTGTGTCCGCCGGAAAAAAACCTAAAAAATAAATATTAAAATTCATTCTCTCTCTCTCTCTCTCTCTCTCAAAAAAAAAAAAACTAAGGAGCAAAGCACACAAGAAATAGAACACTACAAGTAATAACAATTACAAAAAATTCTAAGAAAATATCCTCAACAAAGAAAAAGATACAGTCAAAGAAAAAGAAATAAGATACTCTATAGTTTACAATATGTTTTCAAAATTTCCATTTCAGTATTCTGAAACATCCTTTTTATTTTTCTTTCTTCTTAGTACTGGGGATTGAACGAACCACAGATATTTATATACGGTTTGGTTTGATTGTCCACTGAGCTACACCCCTAGTCCTTAATTTAATTGTTTGAGACAGGATCTCTTTAAAATCTTATAGCTGGCTTCAAACTTGTGATCCTCCTGTCTCAGCCTCTGGAGTTGCTGGAATTACAGGCATGTGCCTCCAGAGATATATTTTTCTTTCTCATTTTAACATCTGTGATGTTAGAGATGCAAGGTACAATAGATGATATCTCACAATCCCTGAATTTCTTGAAAAGATAATCCTTTTTACAGCAAGTTTTAATGGTGTATTGCCATAAATAATTAAAACCATACATGTGTGAATCCAATTCTGGACAACCAATTGTGTTCCATTTGTCTATATAAAATGGTTTGATTTAGTAATTTTTTATTTACAATGGTGTGAAAGTGATACAAATTCAGTAGAAATCATATTTCAATTTTTGATCTTTCCCCAGGCTAGCAATGTGCCTTGCTATGCTTTTCTGTTTATGGCTTTTGGGTCCTACCATGTTGGACAATCAAACCAAACCGTATATAAATAGTTTATATACACATATATGCATCTTGTACTTATATTCTACATTTTCAACCTAAACTAGGCTTGAATAATAAAAAATAAATGCCTATAATTATAATTGTAAACTCTAGTTGTTCTAATTCATGTCAATGGAAAAACTGCAGCAATGGCAACTTTATGTTCTTGCCCATATATAATAACATTCTGTGCCATCTTATGCTTATTTGGAATGATGTAATACCCTCCCCCAAAAAGAAATCTTAAGAGAAAAAAAATAGAAGACTTTTTTAATCACAAAAATAAATTTCAAATTCTCACATTGACAATTCCTAAAATTATCCCAGATGACCTAAATGCCTATATGCAGAAGTGATTATGTCAGGACAAGAGAATGAATAACTATGGTCACATGATAGAAAAAGTTGCCTGCCAGGACAGAAATTATAATAATTCAGAATGGTACTTGTTCTTCAAAAAATACATTTGAATAGCTCTATTGAATAGTTCATATATTTTAATATTTCTATATCATTTAATCAAGATTACTATAGTGAAATGCATCTTAACGCATATGCTAAAAAAATCACATTTTATTTGTTTTAGGTATTACATATAGTGTCAGTTAATATAATCATTTTTGGTGGCAATGACTGAGTAGAAATGAACATGAAACTTATAAAAATCTTAATTAATTTCATTAATCTGGAGGAATCCAAGTGTAAACTATTTTTCAGAGCATATAACGATCTAGTGAATGAATACAGCATGAGAGGCTTTTGGTGCTATTCAAACAAGACATCCACTTGAATGCCCATTTTCTCATCTTCAGTCTGGTATACCACCTCCTTTCCACCAGATGACTATAATCTCACTACTTAGTCTTCTGGAAAGGTTCAGGAAGATGATCCAATATGCTTTGTAACAAGACCCTAGGTGTTCCATTAAGGGAATCAGTTTGCAGACATTATCCTGTGTTAACACACAGTGTTCCCTGTTGCTTACTGATAAGCTCCACTGAGGTAAACAAATCCATGTCATTACTTTATCCTCTTAAATGTTCTCCACTGTATCAGATCAACCTCCACAGGCTAATTATTTAAGGAGGAAAAAAAAATGGACGCTGGGCATGGTGGCGTACACCTGTAATCCCAGTGGCTTGGGAGCCTGAGGCAGGAGGTTCATGAGTTCAAAGCCTGCTTCAGCAACTTAGCAAGGCTCTAAGCAACTTAGCAAGACCCCATCTCTAAATAAAATGTAAAAAAGGGCTGGGGATATGGCTCCATGGTTAAGCACATCTGGGTTCAATTCCTGGTACTAAAAAAAAAAAAAAAAAAAAAATGGAGAGAGGAATCAGACAACCTAGGATTGGATATTTGAGTCTTCATCACCTTGGTCAGCTGCCTAAGCTGTATCAGGTATATGATAAGTCCAGTCCATCTTATTCAAGATTTACTATCTACACCTTTGGAGCTTACATCAAACCAGGCTTTTGGCAGGATGCTTAATATCTTGCTAAAGAGTGCCATCTAATGTATACTGACAGTTGATCATTTTCTTTGTGGATGTTCTTTGTGAACATTTCACATGGATTTGGTTTTGCCCTGTGGCTGGCTCAGACTCCTTGAGAGTCTGGGCTGACTGAATTCACCTTAATCTATAATAAAATAGGAACAAATCATGTTGTGGAAAGCTAAATTTACTACACCAGATTTAGCATCTAATATCTTGGCCTTTCAGTTCCCTCACTTTATCCTGAATAATGTTTCCCTCCTTTCACCTTCAATATATATCCTCCCATGGTTACAACTGTAGTGACTTTCTTTCTCCACATATATTAGCTTTCTCCTGTCTTTACCCTTCTCCCTATCCAAATGAGACTTCACAGTCCATAATTTCAGAACTGTCTTGTCTCCCTTATCCTGTGGCCATTTAATCTATTTTACTTGACCAAATTCCAACTATAAATTTATCAAAGTCTCTAGTTTCTTAATGGCTTCACCTAAGTTGTTTAGTAGTATTGGAGAAAATCTCACAACTAGGCAAACATCCCATAAGTCCCACAATGAAGCCAAACAAAAACAGTATGGTATTGGCACCAAAACAGACTAATAGACCAATGGTACAAAATAGAGGACACAGAGACTAACCCACAAAATTATAATTATCTTATATTAGCCAAAGGTGCCAAAACATGCATTGGAGAAAAGATAGCATTCAACAAATGGTGCTGGGAAAACTGAAAATACATATGCAACAAAATAAAATTAAACCCCTATCTCTCAACCATGCACAAAACTCAACTCAAAGTAGATCAAGGATCTAGGAATTAAACCAGAGACTCTGCATCTAATAGAAGAAAAAGTAGGCCCTAATCTCCATCATGTGGGATTAGGCCCCAACTTCCTTAATAAAACCCCTATGGCACAATAATTAAAACCAAGAATCAATAAATGGGATGGACTTAAACTAACAAGTTTCTTCTCAGTAAAAGAAACAATCTGTGAGGTGAACATGGTGGGAGCAAATTTTTACCCCTCACACATCAGATAGAGCAATAATCTCTAGGGTATATAAAGAACTCAAAAAGCTAAGCGCCAAAAAACCAAATAACCCATTCAACAAATGGGCCAAGGACCTGAACAGACACTTCTCAGAAGAGGATATACAATCAATCAACAAATATATGAAAAAATGTTCATCATCTTTAGCAATCAGAGAAATGTAAATCAAAACTACTCTTAAGGTATCATCTCACTCCACTCAGAATGGCAGCTATTATGAAGATAAACAACAATAAGTGTTGAAGAGGATGCAGGGAAAAAAGTACACTCATACATTGCTGGTGGGACTGCAAATTGGTGCAGCCAATATGGAAAGCAGTATGGAGATTCCTTAGAAATCTGCGAATGAAACCACCATTTAACCCAGCTATCCCTCTCCTTGGTCTACACCCAAAAAGACTTAAAAACAGCATACTACAGGGACACAGCCACATCAATGTTTATAGAAGCACAATTCACAATAGCTAAACTGTGGAGCCAACCTAGATGTCCTTCAGTGGATGAATGGATTAAAAAAAATGTGGCATATATACACAATGGAATTTTACTCAGCAATAAAAGAGAATAAAATCATGGCATTTGCAGGTAAATGTATGGTGTTGGAGAAGACAATGCTAAGTGAAGTTAGCCAATCCCCAAAAAACAAATGTTTTCTCTGATATAAGGAGGCTAATTCATAGTGGGGTAGGGATCAGGGAGCATGGGAGGAATAGACGAACTCTAGAAAGGGCAGAGGGTGGGAGGGGAAGGGAGAGGGTAAGGGATTAGCAAGGGTGATGGAATGTGACAGACATCATTATCCAAAGTACATGTATGAAGACACGAATTGGTGTGAACATACTGTATTACAACCAGAGATATGAAAAATTGTGCTGTATAAGAATTGTAATGCATTCCGCAGTCATTTATTTTTTAAAAAAATCAATAAATAAAAAGGTATTACTAAAAAAATAGGCAAAAATGAAAACTCCTGAATAATATTAATAGTCATAAAATGACTACTGAAGCTGAAACCCTAGATTCACAACTTTGTAAACTTAAATCTTTTGTTTGGATCCAGATTGATATTTTGGGAAAGAAATGTGGAGGCTCCCTAAATTAATTCATGAATGAAACAGCTTTATACTTACACAAAGGCTAGGAACAAGACTAGACAGGTTGACATGTCGTGGTGCAAACATGTGGAGCTGCTGAAGGCAAGATATGGCAGCTGCCTGAACCAGAGAGTCTGAATGGTCCTGCGTTATTGCACAACCCACCAAACAAGAGGAACGAATTGTAGAAATTGTCGCTCCATTCCCTTTTAGAAAATGTAGAATATAATTATTTGATTAGTATCACAAAAAACATTCCTAGAAAATAATTATCTTCTAAATAATATCTTCTTCCAATTTCTATTGTTTTAAAAACAAAAAGTCTGACAAGTCCACAGAAATGATTTCAAAACACAACTGTAGTTGGATTTACATCTCTCTTAGAGCTAACTAAATTTATATTTATTCTCTGATAAATTATACTATGATTTACAATCATCATTGCTTTATTTGAAAGAGCCAGATTTCTCATTCTGTTCAACCAACATTATTACTTTTATTATATAATTATTTCAAATCCAGCTTTCTTAAGAAGATTAATGACAGTTTATTATACTGTTTAAATAATTCAATAGTCAAATATAAGTGAATTAATTTTTTTCTAAAGTAAAATAATTTTATATACATATAAAGATCAAACAAGGAAATCATATAATCATAGATATAAAACCTTGGGAAAGTTCTTAATGTGTCTCAGCCTTAGCATTTCATCTGTAAGATGGAGTTAACACCTTTCTGAATTTTTGTCAGAATTAAATAAAATTTAATAATTTATTTCATTTAATTAAAAAATGGTAGAGGGTAAAAGGGAAAATTCTCAAAGTGGTTTATATATTCAGGATACATTCACAATAATTTACTGATTTGAGCATATAATTTAGATATTAGTAGACTTAGTCCTGAGTGTAAGAATGTAAGTTTCAGGATCATACATATGTCACTCATATGTTGAATAATTCTGAACAAATAATTTCTGAGCTTGCCTCCTTCTAAAAAGATATTACCTAATTTATGGCAGTGGCTTTGCAAACTATGGTCCTGACCCTTAGGGTTCAAAAAAAGCGAAGCAAAAGTCCATGAAGATAAGTGCATAGCACTCCAGACCCAAAGAACTCCATTTTTATCTTTGTTTCCATGGGGCCCCAAGTACAATTCCATTTAAATATATTTTCTGTATTCAAACCTTGAAAATACTGTCATGTCATAGGTTTTTTGGAGGTATTAAAAAAAAATCACAGGCTGGGGTTGTGGCTCAGAGGTGGAGCACTCGCCCTGCAAGTATGAGGCCCTGAGTTCCATCCTCAGCATCACATAAAAATAAATAAAAATAAAGGTATTTGTGTCCAACTATGACTAAAAAATAAATATTTTTTAAAAATCACACATGTACAAAGTTGAGTACCAGGCCTTTGGAAAACCCAAATAGTCAGCAGATAGTAATTATTATTATAAAAAAATGTTTTGAAACAACATGACGGTCACATTCAGGAAATCAAAAGACAGTAAATTATCTGCCTAGTTTCTTTACCTTAAAATGAATTTACTTACCTTGTAGTTCAGGGCCAACTGTAGTTATGATAGCACCCAAACATCTACCCAAACACTGATGAACTTCTGTATGTGAAGGTGGAACAGTCAACAGCAAGGTAAGAACTAGAGACAAAGTTGGTTCCACATATCCTCGATACATTGGGCCACTAGAATCCACTATCAAAGCAAGTGAATGAAGAGACCATGTCTAGAATAAAATTTAACTTTATTTTAGTTGTAAGGAAGAACTGCAGTAACTGAATTGAGTATACTAAATTATTATATGCATATACTCATAATAATTTGGGGCACATCAATGTAAAATGGCAAATGATGATTGTATATTTTCCCACATGCTCATGATTCTTACTGTAGTTATATTTACTTATGTATAAAATGTTTAAGAAGAAACCACAAAAACAAAACAAATTCAAGAAATAAAACAGAAGATTCAATGAATGACCCAGAACCTGGGCTAGGGTAATAGGAAAAAAGAGAGAGAAGGATAGTAAGTTGAAACAAAATTGATCAATCAAATGTAAAGAAATCCAAAAAAAGAAGAAAAATGTACAAAGAACAACAAATAATAAAAATAAAATATGTTTGAAAGAGTATATGTAAATGGAGTTAATTCCCAAAATAAGGCAGACTTTAAGGTCAGGTTGAAAAGCAAAATCTTGTTATATACTATTACAAATAAGACACCTAAAACAAAATAAAAGGGAAAGAACACAATATATTTTTCCAAACAACTTATTGGTCATTATTATTTTACAAAGCAAATAATTTTCTTAAAATAATTATTTAAAATTTTGTAATAAAAATTAATACTACTCTACCTGGACTTCAGGAGATGTTCCATCTTGTGCTAGAGCCAATAAAATGCTGACACTGGTCTTTAGATGTTGTCCTGAGCCTATACCACCAACATAACGATGCAAACAACCAAGGGCTAAGGAATGACCAGTTCTAGAAACAACATCTCGAGCTGATTTCAATCTGGAAAAAAGATTATGCTTCTAGAATTGAGTCTTCTCTAGTAATAACTATCTCATAGATCACATAAAAAAGAGAAAATATTGTAGAAATCAGAAAATATTACACTGTGATTCACTTTTTTCACTCCCTTACAAGAGTTAGAGCTTCAATTTAACATAGTTGTTTAAGTCAGATGACCACGCTCATAATTTCAGGTACTCAGGAGAAGCAGGAAGATCAGCAACTAAGCAAAACCCTTTCTCCAAATAAAAAAATATAAAGGACTGAGAATGTATCTCAGAGGTAGAGCACTCCTGGAATTCAATCCCAAGTATTGTAAAAAAAAAATAATAAAAATAGTTGGTTAGCTGGAGGTGTAGTTCACTGGTAGAGTTATTATTAAAAGCTTGTTAGTAAAGAGACTTACTTACTTGTCAAAGCTATATTGAGCCATTCTAGCTATAAAAGTCGCTTCTCCAACCACCTGAGCCATTCTTCCAAGAGCTTCCCCTGCTGCACACCGTAAGATTGGGTTTGGATTGTCAAGAGCACCCATCACCAGTGTCAGAGCAGATTTACGAACTTCCTCAGGTCCTAAAGTACTTTTGTTTTCAGCTAAACCCTACATTGATTTTAAAAATAATGAAATATTAAATAAAATAAAAGGTGAATATTCTGTAATTTCTGTAAATATACAAATATATTCATATATTATTTTCTTCAGCCAACTTTCCCAAGCATATACTGTACCTAGAACAAATATCTATTAATTGATAGTAATCACTTTTCTAAATATGATTTCAGAACATGGTAAATAACAATCAATAGTTCAACTGGTCCTAAGACCAGCAATCCCTGGGAGAGTTTCTATCCAAAGCCTAATACTCAAATGTTGCTTTTGTATATAAAGGATACTATATTAATAAATCAACCTTTAATTAACTGAAATTGAAATTTATCACTCTAAAGAAAGACGTAGCCTGGTCTGGGGTTGTGGCTCAGAGGTAGAGCACTCACCTACCATGCACTGGGTTTGATCCTTAGCACCACATAAAAATAAAATAAAGATACTGTGTCCACCTATAACTAAAAAAAAAGAAAGAAAGAAAGAAAGAAAAAATAGAAAGACCAGGCCTGATGAGTATGAAATTTTGATTCATCTATGTAAGAATTCTATAAAAGAATTATATCTTTGAGTATAATATACTCAAAGAATTATATCTTTGAGTATAATCAATATAGGCATAAGGCAAAATTCAGTAAAAAGAATCAGTAATTAAGTGTTGATATAATTTGTTCATCATACTGAATGCTAATATCCCTGTTCTAGCTACAGTCACTGTTCTTTTTTTTTGTATTATTGTTTTTATTTAATTAGTTACACATGACAGTACAATGACCTTGACATATCATACATTTGAATCAGATGGGATATAATTTCTCATTTTTCTGAGTATATAGGTTGCAGAATCATATTGGTCATGTAGTCACATATATACACACAGTAATAATAATGTTTGTTTCATTCTACTATCCTTCCTATTCCCCCATCTCCTCCCCTCCCCTCCTATTACTTCTCTCTACCTAATCTAAGGTAATGCTATTCTCTCTTTTTTTTCTCATATCTTCATACATATGTTTTGTATAATGATGAGGGACTCCTTCCACCATCCATGTAATTTCCCTTCTCCCTCCCTTTCTTTCCCATCCCTCTTCCCTATGTAGAGATAATCTTCTTCCCCTGCTTTTCTTCCCTACGCCATTTTGAGTCACCCCCCCCCCGCCCTTATATCAGAAGACATTCAGCATTTGCTTTTTGGGGATTGGCTAACTTCACTTAGCATAATCTGCTCTAATTCCATCCATTTCCACAGTCACTGTTTTTGAATTGAATTTACTTATTTGAGAGTAAAAATCTAAGTCATGGTGCCAGAAGAAAATGTTAATGACAACAGAGGCATTAACTTTTCTATGAAGAAAAGTATAATCTGTACAGCAGTAGTCCACTATTCCACCATCCTCTAAGGGAGTCCCCAAACACCTCATTTCTTTTTTTAAAAAAATCTAGATGTCTGCCAGGCATGGTGGTGTGGTGCATGCCTGTAATCTCTGTGGCTCAGGAGGCTGAAACAGGAAGATTGTGAGTTTAAAGCCAGCCTTAGCAACTTAGCAAGGCCCTAAGCAATTTAGAAAGATGCGGTCCCTAAATAAAATTTAAAAAAAAATTTTAAGAAGGTTAGGGATGTGGCTCAGTGGTTAAGCACCCTGGGTTCAATCCCTGGTACCAAAAAACAAAAGGAAAAACCATCAAATGTCAGTATTACTTTATGATCTCTAAATAGGACACATACTACTGATTATATAAACAGTATCAACCTTTACTTCTGTAAAAAATGCTTATATCTCTTTTACCTAATGTTTGTAAAACATAACTAAAGATATGCTCATTTAAGGACCTGTATTTGTGACCACTTTCTTTAGTGCTAAATGATATAAAAAGCTTTCAAATACCTTATGAAAGGATACATAGTATGATGCATGACCTCTGTGAGCTAGGCAAAATATCTGTTATTCTACTTTATAAGTAGAAACTAGTTCAATAAAGGTTAAGGGAATTGTACTAATCATAAACCTAGTAAGTAACTAAACAAGAAGACAATCCCTCCATACAACAGTCTTTCAACTACATAAACAGTCTTTATGATTTATAGTCTAAATAAAAAATTGAACTTGAACATCTTTAGAAATCATTATTTTTTTTTTGTACCAGGGATTGAACTCCAGGAGTGTTTAACCACTGAGTCACATCCCTAGCCCTTTCTATTTTTCATTTTGAGATACGGTCTCGCTAAGTTGCTTAGGACCTCGCTAAGTTTCTGAGGTAGGTTTTGAACTTGAAGTCCTCCTGCCTCAGCCTCCCAAGCCACTAGGATTACAGATATGTACACCATGCCTGGCTAGAAAACCCATTATTTCTTTAATCAGGCATCTTTGAAAATTCCAAAAGAAAATTATTGGCACATATAAAATTTGAGATTCAAATCAAAATACAAACTTTAACATTACTAAAATATAAAATACATATTTAATTACAAGGAGCCCAACAAAGTTTTTAACAACTTTATTAAGCTAATATTAAAAAGCACAGTTATCAAGTATACATAAACGTAAGCATTATAATAATCTTGAGATTCCTAACTTATTAAATGAATTAACATCTTATTTCATAATATTTATTATGGTCTAAAAGTAAATACCTTGAGTGCACTAAGAACAGCAGTAAATATATTAAGCTGCACAGCCTGCTGGCGGACACCTTTGGCTTGTTTAACACATTCAGCAAAGTGATCCAGCATTTGTAATCTATAATAATAGGATAAAGATCATATTAGTGATACTCTTATTTAAATATACCTAAAAAAAGCAAAGAGTACAAACTGTGTAGCAAATAATACTTCATGTTGTCTCTTTTCTATTCACATAACTGATCCAAACCAGATCTTTTTCTCCTGAATTAATGTATAGTTGTGAACAAAAAAAGAGACTAAATATTAAGTTTCAATTAGCAAAATTAGGTTATAATTGTAGTGGTCCTTAAACATTAACACCAGTGTCCAACCCAGTGCCTAACATATAAAAGGTGTGCTACAGTTTCCATCTTTTTTTTTGTACCAGGGATTGAACCCAGGGGCACTCAACCAATGAGCCACATCCCCAGCCCTATTTTGTATTTTATTTAGAGACAGGGTCTCACTGAGTTGCTTAGAGCCTCACTAAATTGCTGAGGCTGGCTTTGAACTCTTGATGTTCCTGCCTCAGCCTCCTAAACTGCTGGGATTACAGGTATGCACCACTATGCCCAGCTTATAGTTTACATCTTGAATGCTCCCCAAAGGCCCCTGTGTTAATGACTTGATACCCAGGGTGGCATTTGGGAGGTGGTAGAACTTTAAGTGGTAGAAATTTGTGGAAGGTCACTGGGGATGTGCCCTCGAAAGTGATAGTAAGACCCCAAGTTTCTCCCCCTCTCTCTTTGCCAAGAGGTGAGCACAGTTTCTGTGCTCTAGCTATGTTACCTCACCACAGGACCAAAACCCAATATCAGGCCAATGGATTAAGGACTGGAACCTCCAAAACTGTAAGCCAAAATTAGCTGGGCATGGTGGTGCACACCTGTAATCCCAGTGGCTTTGGAGACTGAGACAGGAACATCAAGAGTTCAAAGCCAGCCTCAGCAATTTAGCAAGGCACTAAGCAACTCAGTGAGACCCTGTCTCTAAATAAAATACAAAATAGGGCTGGGGATGTGGCTCAGTGGCTGAGTGACCCTGAGTTCAATCCCCAATACACCCCCCCCAAAATTAATCTTTCCTGTTTATAAATTAGTTGTCTCAGGTATCTTGTTATAGTGATGGAAAGCTGACTAACACAAAGTATTCACAGTTTCTTGAATATAATAATAATCAATAATTACATATCTTTGTGGTAGAGTTATCAGTTGAAACTTCTTTAAAAATGTGGCATAATTATTTTCTTTTTTCAAACATTCTTGCATAGAAGACAAGAGAACACCATGTTTTAATCTTATACGCTATTGGGATTTCAAAAAAAATTTAGCTTTGGTCAATTTTGAAATATAAAAACTAGATGTGAATTTTATTATTTCAATTTTTTTTTCAAAAAGACTGTTTTAAAAAAATTCTTGGCCATTTAAGACTATTCTAATTAAAAAGGAGTGACGGCTGGGGTTGTGGCTCAGCAGTAGAGTACTGGGTTAGCACATGTGAAGCCCTGGGTTCAATCCTTAGCACCACATATAAATAAAATAAACATATTTTTAAAAATTTTTTAAAAAGAGTGAGACCATTCTTCTAAAAAGAAACGGGTAGAGCAAAGGGATCCAGAGAAAATGGATATTTTGTATATACTAGGACAACTATAACCTAAAGCAAAAAAATCAAACTTTCTCAAAGGTCACTATTAGGATTCAGCTCAATTTATAACAGGTCAGAGTTCTCAGGTCAAAACATTTTTCAGAACCTCACATCTGACTTCAAACACATACCTTTTTAAAAGCTTATTTAAAAACAGAACTTTTTTCCTCATTATGAAATGTTTATCCCATTTAATTTGGAAAAATATTTTTAAAAGTTACTACTAAGGGAATAAGTAGCTCCTGGAACATTTCCTTTTAGGTCTTTACCTTACGTAAACACATAAATATGTTCTTGTTCATTTTTTAAAATATCTTTTTAAAAAAATATTTTAGTTATACATGGGCACAGTATTTTATTTTGTTTATTTATCTTTATGTGGTGCTAAGGATTGAATCCAGTGCCTCACATGTATGAGGCAAGTGTTCTGCCACTATGCCACAACCCCTGTCCTGTTCTTGTACATTTTTATGTACTTTAAGAAACAAAACTGGGATCACCTCCTGTCATTTATTTTACCTTTTTAATTTTATCATTGTGCCATGAGCACTTCTCACATCAAAACATCATCTCTATTAAAAAGTATTCTAACCTATGGACTTTCCATTATTTATTCACTTAACCCCATACTGGTGGTTATTTGCGTTTATATTTTTAATAAAATTTATTTATTTATACTTCACCTTGTTTCACAAAAGATATCAGATACAGTTACAACAACCCTGGATTTTAGTTAGAGCTCTCATAACTAGCTGAATAATTGGAAACCTATAAACTCTTAGATCTAGATTTCCTTAGATTTAAAATAAGGAATCTGGGGATGCAGCTCAGAGGTAGAGTATTTGCCTAGCAGATATGAGCCCAAGGTTCGATCCCTAACACTGCAAAATACTAAAACAGAAGATTTAAAATAAGGATGTTAGATAGATGCTGTAAGGATTCTTTCACTTTTAACGTTCTTTAACACTTACGTGGCAATAGAATGTTCTTAAAGATATCTAGGTAAGGTAAATTTTTTATAATTAAAGTTGAATATAAAAAGCAAATTCAAAAGCAATTAAGCAATCTACATATTTAAAGATTATCTGATATTTTTATTTTTTTAAGAAAAGCATAAAGTGCTTATTTTGTAAAATGGAAGTAACACTTGGAGGTGTGTGGATCAGGCAGTTCCCAGTAGAGGAATTCCAGCTTTTTAATCTTTTACATACAAATACATATTCATATAACTTTCAAATTATCTTTGAAGGTCTTATATTAATTCATTTTTGCTTTTCTTGTGGCAAATCATAAATATATGAAATGCCTGCTCATATTAGGAATGGTGACTATAGATTATAAAATACAGCAAACTAAAATGCTTCAGGTACAAAAAAGAATGAGTTAACTTAGTTTCTCAAGTTCCAGACTTAAACCACCTTACAGACAAATGTTATTAGAGAATAGATTTTCCATACATTTACTCCTTCAGTAATACAAACAATAGAATTAGCAAAGTGATATTCCTAAAGGTAGGGTCAAACCTCTTATAAACTGTGAAATAAGCCATTAGAATGAAATTCTTTATTGGGCAAGACATAGTCCATAATACCAGACACTAGCACACAAGGTTGAATCTTAAACACATTTTCAAATTACATGGAATTTTCATTCACTTTATTTTATATGGTATGTGTCACTTGTGTCAGTAAATTTGAGAATACTATTTAAGTAGTAGCTCACTTTATTGAGGAGTTAATTGGGAAGGGAAAATTTACTTAACTAAAATTACCTGAATGACTTTATACTAACCGGTGTTTATATGAAACATGAGGAAACACTACACCAAAAAGAGCCACAGAGGCATCTATCACTGAGACTCCAAGAGGGAGAGGACCAGGTACAGCTTCACCAATAGGTATTCGTAAATAAATGGAGGAAGGGTCATGCTCCAGAGCCCCACTTCCAGATGCACTGTTTGGCTGGAGCTGCAAAAGAGTGACATAAAAATTACTCAAAGTCTACTTTAGGAAATTCACTTATTAAGTATTTAGTATGAAAAACTGAGCGGGGGAGGAAGAAGAAAAGGTAACAATAAAAAAGAATGATTGGATATGAGAACTTAAAAACAGATAAAATTAAAATTTTGTTTTGAAAAGTCATCAGTAATACCTTATAGGATTTTAATAAAAGTCTTCTTCATTCTAAAACATTCTTATACCATGCACCTTAGTGTGTGAGGCAAAATAAATCAGCAATATCTAAATCCACAAAAATATTTAAAATGGACTTAGTATTTCTTTTTAAAAAGCACATAGGAAATAACATATTCTGTTGGCAAAAGAGGTTCTAAATCTTCAATCTACTAACTCTCACGCCTCTCCAACCTATCACACAACAAAACGAACTACAACAAAAACACCAATAACCAAAAGCCCATTAAAACTAAAAAGCCCATTAAAATAACCAAAAGCCCATTAAAACTAAAGTTTCCCATAGCCACCACAGGGTATTCAAATATAAAAAATACTGAAGAAAGACAATTTGCCAAATCATAACTAATGCTGTTCACCACTTATCTACCACCAAGATGCTATTGCTAAGTGTCTAAGAAAGCTAAATGAAAACTAAACATTGGTTCACTATATTTTCTCTTAAAAAAAAACAACTGGTAAAAGAACCACTGTTTTAGATTAAACCAGGATTTAATTTCCCTATATGGTTTACTACCTGGTCTTCAATTGATTTATGATCAGTTTCTTGAAGCCAGGATCCAAGAAGAACGCTATCATCATAATGGCAAAGAGATCGGAGAAGGGAGGTGGTTGTGTTGGCTGAGTTGTCAGTCAAAGTAAATTCTGCTACCAGTTCTCTAAGAAGTGCATTGAAAGATCCTAAAACACAGAACTTCAAATCAGATTAAAAATAATAATTTTATCAAAATTACAATCATTGTCCACAAAAAGTAGCAACATGTTCAACAGAAATAAAATAAGTTCCTATACCCTTTACTAAAAATCTATGTTGATTTATATTTTTTTCAGAGTTGGGAATCTCACTATGTTGCCCAGGCTGACTCTGAATTCCTGAGCTCAAGTGATCCTTTTGTTTCAGCTTCCAAAGAAAGTGGGACTATAGGTACTTTCCACTATGCCCAGTCTAAAATATATATTACATATTTAAATTCCAGTCTTAATACACAATAATGATATTTTTGTTTTATTATTGTATTATGCTTTTGGTCAAAACTAAAGTGACTAAAAAATTTACAGAGAGGGTAGATCATTTATTTTAAATATAGTAAATGTAACATGATTATTATTTATTGTTCATTGCCCAATAAGTGCCAACACTGAACCAAAACATCAAAATTTTTGGGCACAGTTATATGGGAAAGAAATTGTTTATTTTAGGGGTGGGGTTGTGGCTCAGTGGTAGAGCACTTGCCTAGCACAGGTGAGGCCCTGGGTAAGATCCTCAGCACCACATAAAAATAAATAAGTAAAATAAAGGTATTGTGTCCATCTACAAATAAAAAAATAAATTTATAAAAAATAAATTATTTTAATATTAACATTTTATATAATATTTGATTTCTGAAAAGTACATAACTATTCTTTCAGATCCTTATTATTGGCTATCCAAATTATTGGCTATATTACAATATATATGAAGCAGTTTAGGAGGGTAATTAAAAATATAGACTTTAAAGATAAACCATCTGGGTTTGAATCCAAGCTCTACCACTTTTGGTTTCTAAGACTTGGGAAAGTTACTTCACCTCTCTCTATATGAGATCCTCCATCTACAGAATATGTGCAATTGCCTCATGAGCTGGGTTAGAGTCACAGGATCTAATACATGTAAAGGTTTAGAACGAGATCTACAATACAGTAAGAACTCAACAATGTGAGCTACTCTGCATGAAGAATAGTAAAATGGTGCTCCTCCTTTGCACAGTGAGCCAGTGGGAAAGCCCTGGTCAGAACTCTTTAATACTATGAGGATCTTCAAGGGCACACTGAACAATTTCTATCAGATACTGCAAATTTTATTTACCTTCATAAGTTTTTGGAGGTAACAAAGCCAAGATGTCATAAAGTCTTAAACGGACCATTGCAGCACTAGCTTTCAGATGAGCTCCATGGGCTTTAATGACAGATGGAATGCTACAATATTGAAAGCAGAGTTGGAATCAGCTTACTAGAATAAGCATTACTTATAAACCTTTAGCAGTGCATCTTTAGTAATGTATAAATGTACCATTAAAATACCTTGGTAAATATTAAATTTTCATCTTCGTTTATTTTGTGATATTTGATGTAAGAAATGCATTTAAAAACAACTATGTTTTTTATTTATTTTGGGGAGTACTAGGGATTGATCTCAGGGGCACTCAACCACTGAGCTACATCCTCAGCCCTATTTTGTATTTCATTTAGAGATAGGGTCTCACTGAGTTGCTCAGCACCTTGATAAATTGCTGAGGCTGGCTTTGAACTCGAAATCTTCCTGTCTCAGCCTTCTTAGCCACTGGGATTACAGGTATGTGCCACCGTGCCCAGCATAACTATATTTTAATACACATAATTAATATAATTTTAAAAGTCACTTTACAAAATAGTTTTATGTTTCCTATATAACTCTAGAAAGAAGTATAAAAAATGACTGAGGAACACATAAATGAATAAATTTATTTATTAATATATAAACAGGTTGTTAACTTGTTATAAGTGTTTACTTACTGTGACATCATAGTCATGGCACATTCAATAGGGGTCATTAATTTTCTAATCACATCTTCAGTTAGGAGTTCAGGACAATGTGCAACAAAACTCCTCATAGCTAGATAAATTTTAAAAGGACAAATTTAGAGCAGCTTTTGTGAACTATTAAACTTATAAAATTATATAAAGGCACCTACAATTCTCAATTATTATAAGGTTCTCAAACTATATCAAATCAGAAAAAAAAACACACCAAGAACTATAGAGAAAAATCATTAGAAAAGGCTAGAAGAAGGATGGACAATGGAAATAAAGAGAAAATGTGTTGAGGAGACTCCTGTGAGTGGAGAAGACTATAACCTCACAGGAATTCAGATGAATAAAAAACAAAAAACAGATTTACACCAGAGAGTTCACACTGGAGAAAGGCCTTATAGGTGTGATGAGTGTGAGAATCCCTTTAGTCAAAATGCCATTCTTAACCAACACCAGATAATTCACACTAGAGCAAAGCTTTATGAGTGTGGCCAGTGTGGGAAATCCTTTAACCACAAAGCCACATTCACTAAACACCAGAGAGTTCACACTGGAGAAAGGCCTTATAAATGTAGTATATATGGGAAATCCTTTAGTCAAAGCTGCATCTATTCAACACCAGAGACTTCACACTGAAGTGAGACCCTGTGAGTGTAACTAGTGTGGAAGATCTGTTAGCCAAAAGTCTGGTCTCACTCAATACCAGGTAGTTCACACTGGAGAAAGGCCTTATGAGTGTGACACATGTGGGAATTCCTTTAGTCAATGCTCTATCCTCATTCACCACCAAAAATGTCACAACATGTAGGGATATCATGAAAGCAACAAATATGGAGAAGTCTTTAGCCCAAGTTTAACAGCTCCTAAAAGTTCACACTTGAGAGAGGCCTTAGACCTGTAGAGTGTGTCCTCTTTTTCAGAGGCTTTGTGAAGGAACCATCTGCCTAAAGTTAAATATCATACTTTCTAGTACCCATGGGGTGAGAGTCTCCATGTATTCAGGAATGGGTGAGGTTTACAGGAGCTGCCATGCACATTCTCAACTGACTGGATTCCTTGACAGAGTTAAATCACTGCCACCTTCTCTGGTGGAAGGCATCTTCATCTACCGCCTTGCACAATGTTCATCAGTCACTGGAGCATATAAAGGAAGGCAAATGCTTATTCCCTGGAGGAAGTCTTGAAAACCTGGGCCTTCAAGGAGAATTCCTTCTCTTTTCTGACTGATTAAAGCATACTTATAACCTAGTTTTTACCAGGAAAACCTACTCTGCAGTCTGCTGGAGGCTTCCAAAAAATGACTTACTTTCTTCATGGAAAAGTTGTTTTATCAGATTCAAATGACACAGTTGGGTTCACTTTTCCAGCCTTCTGTTCACCAACTGGTAACTCCCTGCCTCACATTGCTCTTGACTGTGTGCTAATATATGCCTTGTTGTTAAAGCTATCCTGGGATTCAGTTTACTATGTGAGGAGGCTGGAAAACACTTTGCTCTATTTGTCTGAAGAATGGACAGCTTTCATCCTTCAAAATTGAACTTTATGTGCCTCTTTAGGAACAGCAAAATGACAGTTCTTATTTGAGGGAAGGAAGGGAGGGTGGGCAGGAGGGAAGGAGGAAAGAAGGATGGAAGGAAGCAAGCAGGTTTAAGACAGATATTCCTTCTCACTGGACCATTTTATGGACAAAATGGTCCAGTGAGAAGGAATATCTTCACTGGTTCTTTAGAATAGAGCTAAGACTAAAACACCTTTCCCTACCACCCTCATGGTTAAATATCTCTTTCTCTTCCGGTTTGGGAAAAGAAGTATTTTTATCCTGAGATAAGCAAAAAAAAAAAAAAAAAAAAACAACAACAACAACAAAAAAAAACCACGGAACAGCCAGTGAAACTCTCCTTCCCAAAAGAAACAAAACTTGAGCCTTTCCTGCAAACTGCTGACTCCCACACAAAAACAACTGTTCAATCGTTTTTGTAATGCTGATGTCTAAAAAAACACATCAACATTTGTAGATTTGACAACACTGAAAAAGAAAAAAAAGATGCTTTTCCATTATGAAAGAACCAATTTAAACCTAGTAACCCTGGTAATGCTGTTTCTTGTTGGACTTTTTTTTTTTTTTTTTTAATGTGGAACTTTTTGACAGATGAAGACTGCAACTACTGGTATAAACAGGCTTAGGTCCTAGCTCCTATCTTACCAGTTTCTTAGACTCTCAGCTTCACTTTTATTATAAAAGAGCAAAATTTTAACTACTATTATTTATACAAACTCCTTTCTAAATCTAATGGTAAGTTTTCTTGTTTGTTTGTTTTACAGTCCTGGGCCTCTCATGCATGCTAACCACACATTCTACCACTGTTATACCTTGCTCCTCTTTCTAAAATCTAAAAGTCTACAAATTTAACATTAGATAGTAAAATAAAAAAAAAATGAAATAGTGATTTTCCTTCCATTCACAAATAATATTCTGAAAGTGAAATCCTTTCAGTTCTTACCACATAAAGCTCCAGCACGACCTTCCAAAGTTACCTGCCAGGTAAAAGAATCGCCTCGGGCCTTCTCAGCCTCCAGTTCCTTTAAAGAACGAGGGAAAACATTTCTCCATAATAACAACATCTTGGGCAGATGGTAACGAACAACAGATGGTCCTGTCCAAGAAAATAAAGAGTATAGAACCATAAATATATAACATACATTATGAACAAAAGTCAAAGAAACTTTAAAAATATCTCTACCATTTCACTTATTTTTAAATTTTTGACGTTAATTTCAAATTTTTTCGTCTAGTAAGTAAAATAAATATTTATTTTTGCATAACAAAATTTATTTTCTTTCTTTCTTTTTTGGTTGGGGATTACTGGGGATTGAATCCAGGGGTGCTTAACTACTGAGCCACATCCCCAGTCTATTAATTTTTTTAAATTTTGAGACAGGGTCTTACTAATTTGCTCAGGGCCTTGCTAGGTTGCTGAGGCTGGCCTTGAACTTGTGAGCCTCCTGCCTCAGTCTCCTGAGCTTCTGAGCTCCTGTGTGCCACTGCACTTGGCTTAAAATTCACTTTAAAAGCATCAAATATTTTTGGTATCTAAGCATAAAATAAATACATAAAAAGTAATAAAAAATTAGTCAACTATATTCAGGATGGTGGATTACATATTATTAATAATAAAATCTATCTGGAATATATTTCATGAGGTTGCTTTCATAAATACATATGTGTACATAAACATATTCACCCACTCCCACACACAAATACATATTCCTTCATTTGAGGGACAATGTATATGGCTCATTTAGTTTCACGGAGGAGCAATATATTCGGAACTAGGAGCATATATTTACATTGCTAAGGAATTCACTCAACATACCATTTACATACTTAATGTAAACTTCTAAAAAAGAGTTACCACTTTAAATTTGGAGTAAACACACAACATTTTTTATAGTAATAGCTAAACATATGAATTAAAAAGTGGACATACTTCATCACAATGATAACTGTATTTCAGTCCTATGCAAAATGCTAAACTTTGCCTAAATCTGATTTATTATAGTTATTAGGAAAGCAAAGCACATAAGGATGCCCCAAAAGCAGCACCAACAATATGGCTTAAATTTGACTTTATCACTCTATTAAAATCATGACTTCACTTAGGAAATAGAATTTCCACCCCCACATTTTCAGCTCTTTTGATTAACTGTAAATTCATAAAGTAGACAATGGTTATTCTGATAGCAAAGGTGAAACTTTGTTAAAAATTTTTTCATAAAATGTACTTCAGTAGAAATTACTAAAGAGATATCAACTACCAAACAAAACATCTTTACCATTTTACAACCTCAAGTCTAGAATGTGGAATTTAATGCTTTATATTAAATTTTCTTTATAGTCCACTGACAGTTACAGAGTAAGACAAAATTCTACTCAAATATAGTTGTACCTAAAGTCATAAGTGCTCCAAGTAAAAGCCAGCCAGCTTGAGTGCGCTGTAAAGACAATCTGCTATTTTGGGCAGCAGTTCGTAACAGATCTTCAGCAATACTAACTACCATCTATAAGAGAAATTTAGAAATAGTTTGCAATTTGAATAAGCTGAAGAAATCAAACAAGAAAATAGATAACCAGTATACTTAATTTTAAAAGAAATTATCTCCATGCTATTGTAGTTAACTAATGTTTTCAAAGAGGCAATACAATATCTACTTAGATCTGAATACACTGATGATGGAAGTGACTCAGAACAGTGGTAAAGAGTAAGCTCTTGAGCCAAACTGCTTCGGTTCACATCCCAACTCTGCCATTTACAAGCTTTATGACCTGAGACAGCTGAATCTCTTGGCCTTACTTCCCTTGTTAGTAAAATAAGAAAGATAGTAGTATCTATCTCACTCTTGACAGGATTAAATTTGTTAATACAGTATTTAGAACAGTGCTAGCCCATGTAACCACTGAATAAATGCTATTATTAGTGGTCCTTTAAGCTAAGCTAATCTTCTGGAATTAAGGTATCTTTTAGATAAAGAAGACACAGGAAGAATGCAAAGTAGTAAGCAGTGCATGATTAAATGACAAAATAGGAGCTCAGATTCAGTAAAGACTAATATGGACTAAATGCCTTTGAAAAGATTTCATGGAGGGCTGGGGTTGTGGCTCAGTGGTAGAGCACTCACCTAGTGCATGCAAGGCCTGGGTTCGATCCTCAGCACCACATAAAAAAATAAATAAATAAAACAAAGGTATTGTGTTCAACTACAACTAAAATAAGTAAATAAATATTAAAAGAAAAAAGATTTCATGGAGATGGAACTTAAATTAGGTCTCTAAACAGATACAGATGAGTAATAAATTCTAGTGTAAGAAAGACCTCTGAAAAAGGAATAGGGAAAAGCTACAGAACTACTCTGAACAGAAAAGTGAGAAATCAGAACGTGTCCTACCTAAGCATTTGTGAAATATGAAAATGGTGTGAGAAAGATGGGAGAAAAAGACTTCATGAAAAATAAGCAACAAGATAACAATCATGACAAAGGATATGGAAGCTGAGATTCCTCTAGAAATAGTCACAGAGCCCAGAACATGGAAGAATGAATGGACTTGAGCCCAGAGAAAAAAAGAATTTAAAAAGCTAGTCACAATATGCTTAAGTATTATTGAAATGTCAATAGTATATTCTCCCTGTCATCTTTGAATACAGCAATATGAATTTCAGTTCTAAAAAGTGAAAAGAGCTGAGTTTTAAATAAATACTCTGAAGTTGTTTTTCCTCTAAAATAAATTATAACATGATACTATATCCATACAAAACCTATTATCTATACATCAAAATGAAATTTCAATTAGGGCCTATTAACACTATATTCTATATTACCATAATAAAATTGTTATTTGATTGTTATTTGATCACCCAGTTCAATATTAAGCACATCAGTGTTCCACTAAAGACTGAAGCTCACCCAACAGCATTTACAAATCTTTGATCTGTGTCATACCTTTCCTTTGGCATGAGGAATGCCCAAAGGACACTGATGGACTCCACCTAACAAAGCAGCCATTGCAAAGCTGTATCCACTAACAGCTTCTGGAGAAGTCTTCAAGTTGTTGAGCCGTTCTGCACACCGATCTAGAAATGGTGTCAACTGGAAAGGTAAGGCTACAGCCACACAGCGCAAACACCATGCAGCAGCAAGCCGAGCAGCCATACTTGGATGAAGAAGAACTGAAGTCACAATCTCCAAGAGCCCTAAAAGAGAAATCCTCAAAATATTACTTTTAATGAAGTAATTTATTTCAGAAACCAAAGACTATGTATAACACAATAATTAAAATAATCACCATGATTTAGTGCACTAGTCTCACAACTATGTCAAAAAGCATTTACAGTACTCATGACAGTAGTGTGCTTTAAACAAATGTATTCTCCAAAGAACATAATAGAATTACATCCAATAAAATATAAAAGTTGATTAAAAGGAAAATCTTCAACAAATTTTAGTCAATTATTAGAAAAAATTACTGTGACTGTTTTTGATTTGTCTCCCAACTTTATTTCACCATTTAATTCCATGTTCCCCATGACAGTAAAGATTAATTTAAATTAAACCCCATCACCTAAACTGCTAATTATAATAAGTACCCAGTCAAGAGTTAAGTATCATACAGATAACTTTAAAAGATGGTAAAATAATACTTCAGCAATTAACAGAATGTCATACCTATTGATGCCTCCTGAATAAGAGGAGAGGCAGTGGCATTCAGGCTCTGTACCAGGCTTCCAAGCTCCTGGAGGGCACAGACCATCACGTGCTGACTTGCTGCAATGTCTGCTGCACCTGATTTGTTTTCACTACTAGTATCATTCACTACTGCTTCTAAAATACAAAATCATGTATTTAATGTGGTTGAACTGAATTTTGATGTATTTTTATTGGTCTGCACACTATATTTTAGTTATAACACTTAATACCTGTGTGTCAAACTCTATGCAATTTTTGCTTAGTGGAAAAGAAGTATAATGAAGTACTGAAATGACTTAAAATACACAGTTTAATGATTTTATATGATAATACTAAAATATAACTATATAAACTTAACCACTTCTAGGAATACAACTTAATTTTAGTAAGCAGCAACAATGCATAGTGTTTTTCAAAAGCAGACTTGGGAGCAAGAAGATTTGGGTTCAAGTACCAATTCCATCAGTTATGTTAGCTATGTGACACTGGGAAAGATGCTCAACTTTTATTATAAGATTCCTCATCTTTTATAGGGCTTATATGCCTATCTCAAAGGGTATTCTGATGCTTAAAAAGTCAATGCATGTAAGAATTTAACACAATGCTGCCCAATAGACATTCAATAAATGTTAGCAGCCATTATTATTACTTTAGTACTAGTGGTAGTAGTAGTATTGCTATTTCAAGCACGTCAATATATTGGAGGTATCACTGTCAAATTACCAATCAGAAAGTGATCTATAAGGAAAGTGGCTTTAGAAATTCTTACTGGAACATTCCTAAAAATTCCTACTTACTTTGCTGTCCTCAGTTCAACCTTTTAATGTACACTAAAACTGAAATATATTTAACATGAGATAACTAAAAAATCCTCTGTCAAACTACTATTTGAGAATACATACAGTCTGGCTCATAAATCCTGATGTATATCATTGTACTTAATACTGGTTTTAGGATTTTTTAAAGTCAAATAGCTAAACTAGCATCACAAGTAATAACCTTTAAATGATAGCAAAACTTTCTCATTTTTTACATATATCGTGAATAGATAATGAAAACATACAATACAGAATGATAGAATGGGTTAATAAATGATAAACTATAATTGAACAACTCTTCTTAGATATTTCTGAACTTGAAAATGCAGGAACTCTGTCTTTTGCTTACTAAACTATAAGCTCCCTTAAGACAGGCACTGTCAATATCTGGTTTGCTATTTTACCCACACCATCTGGCACAGTGTTTCTGGCATTTAAGCATTTCTTCAATGAATCTGGATAATATTTTTCAAGTTTTAAATATAGAGCAGATAACTATTTAAGCATATCCAAAGAATAATACTTCAGTAATTCAAATGCAGATTAAGAGTATAGGGATAATTTTCAGTTATCCCTATACTCTTAAAAATGGTTTTCTAAGTAAGTTATTATTTAAAAAAAAGTACAGTATTTATAAATTTAATTTTTTTTAAGATATTTATTCTTAAGTTTTAGGCAGACACTATATCTTACATTTATGTGGTGCTGAGGATTGAACCCAGTGCCTCATGCATGGTAGGTGAGCACTCTATCACTGAGCCACAGCCCCAGCCCTTAATTTTTTTTTTTAAAGAGAGAGAGAAATTTTTTAATATTTATTTTTTAGTTTTTGGTGGACATAGCATCTTTATTTTTATGTGGTGCTGAAGATTGAACACAGCGCCCTGCGCATGCCAGGCGAGCGTGTTACCACTTGAGCCACATCTCCAGCCCCTATAAATTTAATTTTATAAAATATTTCATTTATATATGCTCTATAAATAAATTGCTGATTGTAGCTTCTCATTAAATCTTTACTTCTAAAGCACTTTTTTAGGGGCTGGGGATGTGGCTCAAGTGGTAGCGCACTTGCCTGGCATGCGTGTGGCCCGGGTTCGATCCTCAGCACCACATACAAACAAAGATGTTGTGTCCGCCAAAAACTAAAAAATAAATATTAAAATTCTCTCTCTCTCTCTCTCTCCCTCTCTCTCTCTCTCTCTCAAAAGAACTTTTTTAGGAAATCTAATTTGATTTTCAAAATTAATATCTATTTCCAACAGTGATAAAACTAGATTGTCTTAGAGTATTTATATATTGCCTTGTTTTAGTCTTCTAACTGAATTACGAACTCCATGAAGACAGAATTTTATCTCACTCATTATTTAAACTCTGAATTACTGCTCTCCAAATCTTAGATATTCAATAATTATTTTTTAAACTGAAAAAATTTATAAAATGGGTTCTTAAAAAAAAAAAAAGAATTTCTCCTTACAGGAGTCCAACAGGATAGAAAGAATAACTTCTAATGTCCTATAGCACAATAGTGTAACTATGATTGACAATAATTAATTATATGCTTCAAAATAGCTACAGAGAAGATAGTGAATGTCTCCAAAACAAATGATTGACATTTGGGGTGATGAATATGCCAATTACCCTGATCTGATCCCTATACCAGTATTAAAATGCCATGCTAAGCCGGGAATGGTGACACACTCCTGTAATCCCAGCTACTTAAGAGGCTGAGGCAAAAGGTTCCAAGTTTGAAAATAGTCTGGTCAACTTTGTGAGACACTATATAAATAAAATTTTAACAATAAAATAAAAAAGAGCTAGGAATATAACTCTGAGGTAGAGCACTTGCTTAGCATGAGTAAGGCCATCATTTCAATTGCTAGCACCTCAAAAAAAAAGTCACACTATACCCCATAAATATGTATCATTATTAAGTTCCAATTAAAATATATTTAAAAGAGAAAGAAATGGATTTCTTGTAATTATGAATTATTGAGATTTTATAATATGTCCTATAGGGAACTAATACCCAACTATAGTTGTTGCTCAGCCTTTACATGAAGCCTATTAAGGGAGAAAACAACAACAAAAATATGTATTCATAAAACCACAGGCTCTAAGCAGAATAACAACAATAGATTATTCCTTAAAAACAAAAACCAACATGCTGCTGCATTCCAAGAAAGTTACAAAATTCATATAGGTACTAGAAACAAAACAGAAAACCTAATATTACAAACATGCTACCCCAATCTTCACTTCACTATAATCATGTTGTTTTAATATTAAATAAGAGTACTCAATAAAAACAATTATGAAAACACAGTTCAGTTAGATACAAACTAATCGATCTATTAGTACTCATTAATAATAATAATAATAGAGGTAAGTGACTAAGGGCATCAACGCTACACATTATGATATCAATTCTTACCTACTGCTTTCATTTGTTTTCCAATAGCTTGACAGATCTCTTTGGCAGCTGCTATCTGGGCTTTTTCACCTAGCAAGCTGCCCACAGTAGCTCTCAGGATAAAGGAAACACATCGTCTTGAATACACAGCCTCCACATGTGTTTGTGTTGCCCGAGGATGAGAAACCAGATCAAGCACATGGGACAAGAATGTAGCAAAGCTCCGCTCCAGCCACTGTCCACCCAAAGTAGTTACAAAAACAACATATGCCTATAAACACATAAATATGATGTTAGATAAATGCATATAAATGAACAAAAATCACAGATAAAGACAACTACAGAAATAACTCAGGGAAGCATTCAAAATAAATTATATTTGAAATTAAAATACAGAAAATTTAAATTTCACATCTTTTTAGGATTTGTAGCATAGGAATTATGGGCAAAACAAAATAAAACAAAACAACTCATCCCTTTGACTAACACAGTTAAAATAACAGTGAAGAACATAAAGAAAGAGTGGTGAGGAAAGAAACGAAAGCTAAAATCACCCCAGCATCAGGATGATAACAGGGTTTAGGAATACGAAAACTTTAACGTGTTAGATAAGCACTGACTTATAGCTACAGTATACTTGCTTTTTCTGTAAGATAAAAATAGTTTACTTACCCTTTATACTTTTTTCAGGAAAAGATACAGTTGTGATTTGACTAAGATCATGAAGACCATTTAATCTATTTGGTGTTAATTATTGTCAGATCATAAACCACAACATCTTCTTTGGTGCTATTATTTGAAACTATAATTTCAAGTCAAATTTGATTTTATAATTACATTGGTAATTTATCATTGACAGTAAATCAAATCAAAGAATAAATCGATATTTTTAACTACAGCATCACCAGAAAACATTAAAATCAAAATGCCTCAAACTACCTATGGTAGCTACCTCAAGCTATGAATATCTAAATATGATTTCAAATAAAATTGAATTATTTTATATCTGATGTACAGCCAAGTAAAATTTGGGAAGAAATTTTAGATATTCATATAAACACAGTAGACATAGACTTATTTACACATCATTAAGTATCTATATTTCCATACAAGCATGCAATTTGGAATGTGAATGAATTCATTAATCTTGTGAAAAAAAAAACATTTTGAAAGAAAACAGACAATAATAAAAATCTCACTGTGTATGCTTTACTTAACAAGAGTCTTCCAAGAAATTTCACAAGTGATTTGATTCTTTTATAAATGTATATTACAAACCTGTGTAACTCCAACTCTTACTTCACGATTAACAGATCCTCCAACTTTTAACATTTCTCCACCACTCTTTAAGAAACCTGACCCTCCACGGAGAAATCCAGTGGCCATAAGTTCTAAGACTTCATCAAATGTTGCTCGTTTCACATTTTGACGCATTACTTTTAGGAAGAAAAGTAAATTCATATGCAAATGTATTTCTGGAGCAGATTTTTTTGCTATTAGTTAAATCATATTTCTAATATTCTAACTTTAAAATCTAAGTAATTATTTTTAAGAGTACTTTACTATGATGGAGGAATAGGGTCATTCAGTTTTCTTATAATCTTAATATGTATAATACACTTATAAGCCTCAATTCAATCTTGAAGCAAAAAATGCTAAGAAAATATATAATATATATGTTTTATATATAACATATAAAACAATATATTAAACAGAATATAAAACAATTCAATAAATCTATGTAGAAGAGACAAATGATGATGATAAACTTAATATGTGTAACACAACCAGGACAAAGTATGTCCACAGCAGATACTGCTAACTGATCACTGTTGTTATTCCCAGCTGGGTAGACACAAAGAGACTTTCCAATACAGCACCAAAGGATTAAAATTCCACTGGTAATACAAATTACTTTCCATCTCTGGTACACAGCTTCATATTTAAAAAGTAACAAACATAATCCTCACAAAAATTCCATAGAGGAGATATAAAGTGTATGGTTAAATATGTAGGATTTGGAATTTGACTACCTGAGTTTGAACTTCAGTTCTGACACTTATCAATACAACACTTTTTAGAACACAAGTGATATAATCTCTCCAAGCCTCAACTTCTTCATCTATAAAATTACAATAAAACAATAGAACTTTTTTAAAATAACAGTACTTTTAATTCCTAGGGCTTCTGTGAGGATTAAATAAAGCAATCTGCAATATGCTTAGTTCAGTGCCTACCACAAAGTTAGCACTTAAAAATGTAATACCATCATCATCATCAAATGAAATAATTATCATTAAAGATAAAAGAAATCAAAGCTTAAATATAAAGGCTAGGACCCGAACTGATAACATCTTATCTCTTTCTACTCTACCAAAAGATAGAGATGGGAGAAGAGCACAGTTTAGGAGCACTCAGTGTCTATTCACAACCCTCCCTGAGACATCTCTATGGAACCATGAGGCAAAGCAGAAGCCCCTTGCAAAATTAAAGATGTCTGATGCTGCTTACAATTATGGTCAAGAAAAACCAAAGATTAATTCTGAGGTACAAAGGACGATCTATTAGAGATTGAAAGTGAGAAATCATCACAAAAAGCGTCAGGATCCAATTACTTAAACATTTCACAAAACCATTTAATAAATCTTATTTGCTTTTATGTCCAGCATAATTGTTAGTTATACTTTTGTATATTATCATCACAAAAAAAGTGCCTTGACTATATAAAGAAAAATGCCTTTTAGGTTCTTTTCATTTTATGAAGGATATCCAACAACTTAAATTCTTTAAAGTGACCACCTTATGTATATTAAACAATTTAGAACGAAGCATTCCATAAACTACAAATAAATATCTGTTATGGTCTAAATCAGACATTAGCAAATAATACCTGTTGCCTGCTTTGGCATCAATGCTGTAGCCATGACAGTTCCTAAGAGTTTAGACACTGCCACTCGTACCCCATAATTTGAGTTTTCCAAAGCCTTAAAGCAGAGAGTGGCTATATTTTCCAGTTCAGCAGTCCACATAAAGACAGCTTCATTCTGTAGTTCTAGTAGACACTAGAATTAAAAACAAAAATTACATCCTAGAACTACTGGTTCCAGAGATGGAGTAACAAGAACCAGATAGAGATATTTCTATTGAAATAAACAAACAAAAAAAAAAACTACACAAAATATATGAAAGAACATGGGGGTTTTTTGTTTTTTTCTTTTAATATTTTGTTTTAATTGTCGTTGGACATGGTACCTTTATTTTATTTTATTTTTAAAGAATATTTATTTTTGTAGTTGTACACAATATCTTTATTTTATTTACTTATTTATTTTTATGTGGTGCTGAGGATGGAATCCAGAGCTCCACATGTGCTAGGCAAGTGCTCTACCACTGAGCCACAACCTCAGCCCCAAAACAACAGTTTGATACACTGTACATCAGGCAGTAAAAGACAGTTGTTCTTACAGGAGTGAATTCAACACAAAGTAAGCAGAAAACAGAAATAATATAGAAAGAAAATCAATGAACTAGAAAACTAAAAAAAAATAATAGAAATGAGACAAAAGCTGCTTCTTTGAGAATAATAATAAATTTGGCAACTTTCTAGCCAGACTGATGGGGGGAAAAAAAAGACATAAATTACCAAAATCGGGAAAGAAATAAATCACATTATCAAAGATTCATCGTATGTGAAAAAGACAAAGAGAAAATATATAAACAACTTCATGCCAACAAATTTGACAACTTAAATGAAACAGACAACTCACTCAAAAGAAAGAAATAACCTGAAGAGCCCAATGTCTACATTAAAAACTGATATTATGATTCAAAATCTTCTCCCAAAGAAAACTGTAACTCTAGATGACTGCAGAGGTGAATTCAACTGAATGTTTAAGTGCAAAAATAATACCAATTCTATAGAAACTCTTCAGAAAATTAATGAGAACTTTCTTCCTCATCCTGTGACATGACACAGATCCTACCAAAGAAGAAAATTATAAACCAATAGCACTCATGAACAAAGAAACAAAAATGCTAAACTGTTTGCTACTATAAGACAAAAATATACAAAAAGAATAATACATCATGATCAAATACAATTATCCTAAGAACACAAGATCGGTATTCTAAAATTCTAAAACCAATCAATACAACTCACCATATTAGCAAACTAAAACAGAAAAAATCATATGATCATCTCTATAGATGCTAAAAAAGCATTTGAGGGAATACAAGAAAAACTGGGGATATCTTCAGTGTATTATATCAAAGTCAATATCCCACTTGTTACACAGTACTATGTTTTTGTAAGATATTACCATTGGGAATCTGGTAAAGGTTTATAAAGATCTATTTTTTCTTATAATTTCATATGAATCTATAATTACCTTAAAGTAAAACTTTGGCTAGAGAAGAGCAACAACACAAGAAAACGAATTTAAAACAAAGGCATTTGATTAAAGAAAAATCATAGGATAAGAAAAAAAGGCATTTGATCCATTCCCAATTAAGACTTTGGCAAGCTAGGAATAGAAATCACTTCCTCAAACTGATAAAGGGCCATCTACAAAAACCTACATTTAATGTCATATTTAATGGTAAAGGACTGAATGCTTTTCCCTTAAGATCTGGAATAAGACAAGGATGTTTGCTCTCATGTTTTCCATTTAACAAGGGATCTGGTCGGTGCAATAAGACAAGAAAAAGAAATAAAAGCATAGATACTGAAAAAGAAAACAGTATTTATAAACAACATAATGGTCTACATAACAGGCTTTAGAAAACGGATCAAACTATTAAGTCTGTTCAGTAACGTTAGTAGGTATAAAATTAATATACAGCTGGGCACAGTGGCAAATGCATGTAATCATGCTACTTTTGTAGACACTAATAAGTTAATTCTAAAGTTCACATGAAAATGCAAAGCACCTAAAATAGGCAAAAGAATTTTTAAAAAGAACAGAGAGTCAACACTACCTGATTTTAAGACTTATTATGAAGGTAGTGTAATTTATAAAATTGCAGTTGGCATGAAGATAGGCAAATAGATTAAAACTATTCCCAAAAAAGACCAATACACATATGGACAACTGATTTTCAACAAAGATGTAAAGGTAATTTAGTGAAGAAAACATATGCTTTTCAATATGGTGTGGTAACAAGTAAATATCTACATGGGGAAAAAATAACTTTGATTTATTCCTTGCACCATATATAAAAGTTAACTCAAAATGGATCATTTATTTAAATGTAACACTATCAAACTTCTAGAAGGAAAATATAGGAGAAAGCTTGGATTAGGAAAATTTTTCTCAAGTACACCAACACAGAAAGCACAATCCATATAAGAAAAATTTATAAATTGGACTTTGACAAAGTTCCAAAATTTTTATTCTTAAAAAGGCACTATTTAAGCCAGGTATGGTGGCACACATTTATAATCCAAGCTACTAGGGAGGCTGAGGCAAGAGGATCACAAGTTCAAGGCCAGCCTGGGCAATTTAAGTAAGACCTTGTCTAGAAATAAAAAAGGCTAAGGATGTAGTTAAGTAGTAAAGTGCCCCTGGGTTCAATCCCTAGTATAAAAATAATAATAATAATAAAATAAGAATGAAAAAACAGTCCACTGACTGGAAGAAAATATCTGCAAATCATATATCTGGTAAGGAATACATAAAGAATCTCCAGAGCTGGGGCTGTAGCTCAGTGGCAGAGTGCTAGCCTAGTACATATGAGGTGCTGGATTCAATCCTTACCAACATATAAAAATAAATAAATAAAATAAAGGCATTCTGTCCATCTACAACTACAAAAAAAATTTTAAAAAGAATCTATAAATCATTTTCAAAACTCAGGAATAAAAAAACAAACTGAATAAAACAATAGGCAAAAGATTTGAATCTTTAAAGAAGATATGCATGGCAAACACCCCAAAACATGCTTATCATTAGTCACTAAAGAAATACATATTAAAGCCACCTATATGTATCTATTAGTATGACTAAAATTAAAGACTCCAAATGACAAATTATGATGAGGAGAAAAAGGATGTAGAATTCTCTCTCTCAGAGTACAAAATGGTAGAAATGTAAAATGGCACAACTACTTTGTAAAATAATTGGGCAATTTCTTAAAAAGTTAAACTAAATCTACTATAAGATATAGTAATATCTAAGTGAAATGAAAGTATAAGTCCATGCAAAAACTTGTACACAGGAAGCTACCCAAAGGTTCTTAACAGGTGAAGCCACAAATAAATGTGGTATATCCATACAATAAAATACTACTCAAAAAAGGTATGAACTATTAATAACATGCATCACATAGCTAAATCTAAAAATAATTATGCTGTATAAAAGAAACCAGAATACATCTACATACAAAAAGTACATATACCACATGATTTCATTCATATGTAATCTAGAAAATGAAACTAATCCAAAAGAACAAAAACACGCTATCATAATTTAATATGTTTTTTAAAAAATCATGAATTATTTAAAAATAAGCAAGATAAGAATAAGCATTTCAAATTGGTTGAGTACAAACCTTGGCCACCGCACATCTAACAGCCATCGATCTGTCTGTTAAGAGGGATCTGGCATTCTTGTAAATATCACGATGAGAGGAAGCTGCTGCACCTCCTAATCCATTCAGAACTTTCTGTAGACTCATTAAGATTTCACTTCTCCCTTGAGACTATATGTGTACATAAGGCAAAGCTTTAAAACTATAGAACAAAATTAATTCCATGTTTAAACAAGAACACACCAAGATACAACAGTTCTCTGGGCCTAATGATCGTACCACCAAATTGTAAAACTAAATAATGAAAATTAAAATAAAATTAAGTATTCCAGAAAATACCTGAAATGATAATTATTATTAACTTCAACTAAATATTGTCTTCTAAAAAATTGTTACAAGCAAATATTTCAATTTTTCCATGATATATTAAAGTGCAATAAAACAAGAACATGAAGATAGATACCATATCTCAAGGGTCCAAGCCTTCAGAATACACAAGATTCAATAAAAATAGTTAAGAAATAATATAAACCATTCAAAAGAGGAAGAAGAAAACATTCAATCCAGTTTTAAAAACCTGTTACAGAAATATGACAAACCCTCGTCTTCTTTTGACTAACTTAAACTCCTTCTATACTCGCATAATGCTTATTCTTATGTACCAATCATGGTATATCACAATACTGCTCATACACATATCTCTTCCACTGGACTATAATATTCTTCAGGTCAGGGACCATGTCTTATTCATTTTTGTACACCAAAAGCCTCACAAACAATATGTCCTCAATTAGTGTTTAATAAATACACAAAAAGTTACCAGAAGAGATATTATTCCAGAAGATTTTCATTTCTTGGACAAAGTAATTAAACTGAGAGTGTCTTGGACTTAATCTAGTTTTAGTTAGCATGAAGTTCACAAGGAATTCAGGAAAGTAACATCAAACTGATCTACCAAAACAAATATTTTTACTTGATATTAGCTGTCATGGGTTAAACTGTGCATCCTTCAAAAATAAGTTCAAGTCTGCTACAGATAAATAGGACTATTTGCAAACTGGATCTTTGTAGATGAAATTAAAAAAAAAAAGATGAGGTCACACTGGCTCAAAGACAGGTACTCTTGTAAAAAGAGAAGAATTTATATACAACAAAGGAGGCAGAGATTTCTGGAAGGAAGGATTTCAAGGAAGGCCAGGGATTTCTGGCTACCAGGAGAAGCTAAAAAGGAAAGAACAGATTCTTCCCTAGAGCCTTCAGAGGAAGCATGGCCCTGCTGACACTTGATTTCAGATTTCTAGACTCCAGAACTGGGAGGTAAGAAATTTCTGTTATTTTAAGCCATGCAGTCTATTGTATTTTATTATGGCACTCATAGAAAATTAAGACATTAGGTATGGCACAAAAAATAAAATAGCAATTCAAAAATAGGGCTAAATAAAAAAATAGGAGGCAAACCTATTATTTGACAAGAGAGCATTTTTTTTCCCTTCCCTCTGAACTTTAAGGTAACATAAATTAAAAGAAAGGACAGGGCTGGGATTGTGGCTGAGTGTACAGCACTTGCCTCACATGTGTGAGGCACAGGGTTCAATTCTCAGTACTGCATATAAATAAATGAATAAAATAAACGTCCATTGATAACTAAAATATTTTGAAAAAAAAGGCTAAGTAATAATTTGAAATTACTTTCTTGCTAAGCAATATGAGTACCACAGAGACAGAAAAAAAAACTAACATATTAACTGACATCTAACTCTTGTCACAAGCAAAATATCAAATAACTTTCATGGTGAAACTTACCTCTGCACTTTTCAGAGATTTCAGAAGATTATTTACTGTTTCTGGAAATGCACTACCTAACATTCTCCCCATTTTTTCATAAAATGCTCCAACACAAGCAACTGCAGCCCTGTGGGAATATTTTCACTGGTTATTGTTTAGGTTAACTATATAATTTGACTTAACCAGAACTACAAAATTATGTGTGCATTCGCTAAGTGGTGGAAAATTAAATCATCAAATTATTAACACAGTTTTAAACTCCAAAATAAATTAGAAAGCACTAGAATTCTCTAATCTCCCATAAAATCTTTTGAGAACTGTGTCATTCCAAACAACTCAAAACATAGTATCAATGCAGTTGAGAACAGATTTAAAAATCAGCTTCTAGGTTCACCATAATCTCTCCATATCCCCCAAACCCTTGAATGTTGGTGTTCTCTAGAGTTGTATCCATATCCATCTTCTCTTATCAAAAGGTAGCTTTATCTATATTGAAGTGTTCAACCTACTCCCAAATCTCTATTCTCTGCTCACCAAAACTACATACTCAACTCAGATCTATGATATGAGACCAGGATTTCAACTGCTTACTATAAACTGTTACTTGGTTATCACCACTTGTGCTATCAAGCTGGCATGCCCCAAACTGAACTCATTATTTTCCCCTTCCTCCTCATCTTTTTTTCCAATTAGAAGTTCCCTTTACCTACAAAACGTGTTGGTAAACTACAACCAGTAGCCAAATCTGGCCACCAACCAGACTGCCACCTGTTTTTGTAAATAATATTTTATGGAAAGATAGTCATATTCATACATGTACATACTATGACAGAAGGGAGCAGTTGTTACAGAGATGTATACTGCACATGCTGAAAATAATTACTATCTGGCCTTTTCCAGAAAACATGCTGACCTTGGGTCTATCACATTCACCTTTCCTCTTCCCACATTAACCCCATTCCTTAAGTATGGTTCTTTGAGAAGCTTTCCTTGACAAAGCTGTTCCCCACACTGTTACTACTCTTACTTGGGTGGCATTTTCCCTCCCATGGATGGATATGTGGAAGGAGAGCTCCTTCCCCAGATCTACTTAACACTTTCATTGTCAGCAGCATGTCCACCCACTGGGAGTCTCTATGGTGAACCATCTCTTACTAAGTTACCTTGAAATAAGACACAAAAGTTGAGGAGTCCCTGTCAAGTTAGTACTTACAATTTTGTTGGTAAGTAGGCTGCAGTGTCATCTTTATTTCTGATAATGTCATTACATTTATCAAGTGTTTGAAAAACTGTAAAAGTATCCCCAATGCTATAAAGGGCTGCAAGATTTTTAGCTAATAATTTCCTTGTAGGTGGTCCAGGTGAACTACTTATCAATCCAGTTAACTGTTCAACAAGTTTTTTCTGTTTTTCCTTTACATCAGTCTGTTATTAAAAAAAAATCCAAAAGAACATTATCATTTTTTCTTATACCGATCATTATTTTTAATTAAGATTCAAAATACTTAACACTTAAGGCACTCTAAAATCTGTATTAAATATAAATCATAAGTGAAAACTTTTAAGATAGGGAAAAGTTTAGTAAAAAATGATCCATTCTTTCTTATATTAAATCTCCTTCATTTCCCTTCAATGCCAAAAAGTTAGCCTCCAATAAAAGTAACATCCCTAATCCAAAAAGTTTCCAGGCCAATTTACTAAGAAATAAACCAACAAAGGATGCAAAATATTGGATATATGGACAATTGATGTCTTAGAATCCAAATAGTTATAGCTCAGTAAAGGAAACTAAAAAAACTCTGAAGACACCTAGGCAACAGAACATAAAACCCATACCTACTCGTAATCAATACTTAGAATCAATTCATGTATTTAAAAAATTCAACTGTGCACTTACTGCATGCCATGCACTATCCTAGGCACTGGGGTGCAACAATGGACAATACAAAGTCCCTGTCCTTATGAAGTTCACATTTTACTGGGGAGGGACAGAATTTATTGAGTAAACAAATGAATGGTATAAGTGCTGTTTTATATATATATATTAGTTAGAAAAGAACTCTCTGAAACCTGAAGGAGTGAGCAATGCCAGTTTCTGGGGAAGAACACTGCAGGCAGAGGGAACAAAAGTGCAAAGGCTTTGAGGGTGAAGCATGCTTAGTATACCTGAGGACAGCAAGAAGGCCAGTGCAGCTGGATCGGAGTTAGAAAAAGTAGGAGGAAATGAAGTCAGCAGGGACCGTTATTGTGTAGTATAACGTTCACCACTGTAAGAATGTTGTATCTTATTCTGAGTGAGGGTTGTAAGTAGAGGAGGGTCATAATCTAAATGTTTTCACAGGCTCACTCTGACTGGTGAACTGAGAATACTCTAATACAGTATATGTATGGTAAGCAATTAAGAAGCTGCTGCAATAATCAGATAAGAGATAATTTAAGAGGTAGATGATGAGAAATAAATGAATTCTGGGTATATTTGTGGATAAAACCCATGAGATTTGCTGCTGAATATGATGTGAAGTTTGAGAAAAGAAAGAAAGAAAGAATAACTCTGAAGTATTTGGCCTAAGCAAGCAGAAAATAAAATGGTCATTTCCTGATGTGGAGAACACTGGGGAAAGGGCACATTTGGGAAGGTAAATAAAGAATCTGGCTCAGATATGTTAAATTTGAGATGCTTTTTAAACACAAATGAAGTACAGTAGGCAGTTGGATATGTGGGAGACAGCAGTAGAAATTTTAAGATTAGATGCTATCACGGAAAAAGTAAGTAAACATAGGAGAAAAAAAGAATGCCAAGGACTAAAAAAAGCCAACAAAAGAGAATTAGAAGCTTGTGAAGTAGGAGGGAACTAAAAGAAAATGGTGTTTTGGGAGGCCACTAGTAGGAAGAACTGAACACAAAGTATGCTAAGTAAAACAAAGTATTTTTTAATTTGAGTGGAAGGTTCACAGATATTCCTATTATTATATTTTATAATTTAGATATGTTTTATATACTCTTGAATATGTCAACTTGGCCACAAAATAAAAAATGTTTTACGTGTTTTAGGGTAGAGTATCACCTATATCAAAAGGTGAAGATGGATCAAATAAAATAGAATACAGACCATTGTTTTGGACAATGTGAGATCCATGATAGTTGTGAGAGGGAAGAAAACAAATATCTAGTTGCGTGAAGTTTAAGAGAAAACAGAAATTTCTAGTTGAAGATTGCAAGTAAATCCATATATTAACTGCCTCTCTAGAAACTCCATTAAACTCAGACTAATGGGCTACCAAAAAAAAAAAAAAAAAAAAAAAAGCTGCACAAATCCAAAAGAGCAAAGAAAACAGGAAAAGAATCAACACAAAATTTAGAAGCCAAGTCTTTCCAATAGGGAAAGTTGAGAAGAAATTTACACAGTTTATACACACAGAAATTTACACAATCTACACAGAGCACCCAAAGCCCTAGGTGCTTCTGCAGCAGTAGTCAAGATGCATTTGGAAATGGAGGGAATGGTTGAGTTTTTTTAAGAAACTATAAGATTTTATTTCTCTTTCCCATTCTAGAAAAAGACCAGAGGCTTATTCTCTGGAAAGAGTAAGGTATTGTATCTCTGGAGTAGAGGAGGCTAGGCACAGTTAAGGGCTGAGTTAACTGTACCAAAAATAGAGAAATTGAGTAAAAGTTTACATACCAAATGCTGAAGTCTTCAGTCTTCTTCCCTAGTTCCTACAGCCTAGATAACCACCCATAAATTCCCAGTCATTAGAGTAAGTCTTCTGGGGGAATGACCAGCCTGGAGAAACCTGAGATACTAAGGACAGGAAGCAAACTAGCCTAACACGAAATCCAGTTAACAAAATTCACCCTTACCAGAAGACTTTTCACAGCTCATTCTAAAATTTAAGCAGACAATGGAAGGTCATCACCATCTGATAAAAGCACCTAATTTTAAACAAAGAAAATAAAACATACAAACAATAAACTTGAATCAAAGAGACTATGTAGTAGGAAGAGAAAACCAGAAAAAATAAAAGCCTATTATTAACTTCTCAGAGAGAAAAGTAAAGATACTGGGATTACCAATAGTGCTGAAACTTACTAGCAGTTGCTGATGATGACTTTAAAGTGATACTAATCACATAGCTATGTTTTTCTCCAATCACACTTAGCTGACTAGATAGAGAAATGAAGTCAGCGATGAGCTGAAGTTTGCCACAAAACAGAAAAAGGACAGACAAAAAATTCCCATTAGTGTTACATTCTTGAGTTCCCTAAGTGACCTACAACCTTTCCAAAATGATTTGCTTTATTAGCCCCTACCTGTTAATCCAATTGGAAATAAAGCAATATCATACCTTGTTAGCAGCAACCAAGACTTTATCAAGAAATCGCAGCCATTCAAAGATAAAAACTGGTCTCTTTGCTTCAGTGATTTGAGCCAAAGCTTCTTCGTTTAGCAATAAACTGTGGGCTAACTCCATTACTGAAGTTTGTAATTCACACCTTAAATTAACAGATTAAAAATGCATGTAAGGATTTTTTAAATGTTAAAAATCAAGCTTAATGAATGCAACCACTGGAAGTATGGCTTTATTTCTTATTTCTGTTGGGGAAAAACATAACTTCTTTGACAGCACAACCAGAGAACCAACTTTGAAAGGACAAAGGTACGAACAAAATTTAAAAACGGTGCTTAATGAGGAAGAATGAAAAAGGGAGAGGGGGGAGAAAAATTAATCATTGCAAAAAAGGCATTACTCCAGAAGAACCCACAGATACTAGCTTCTATAAGAAAACGAAATCACCAGTATCAAGCACTGCGGCCAGCCTTACTACTCTACCAAGCCTTTTTTCCTGTCCACAGTTCGTGTACAGCGCCTTCACCCCTTCCCGCAGCACCTGTTCCAGCAAAAAGACCCCAAACAGCATGCTTCCCAAGCTTCCTACGAGAGTGGGGCGGGCGCGGGAAGGTAGGTCCCCGCGGCCCGAGCGTCCGTGACAACACCGGCGGCCCGTGAATGCAGCCGGCAGAGGCCTCGTGCGCTTGGGGTCTGGGTTCACCCGGCTGCTGGGAGGAGCGCAGCGCAGCGCCGGGCCTGGGGAAAATGCAAAACGACGTGCCAGGCCTCCTCAAGCTGTCAACCCCGCGTCGCAGGGTTCCTGGAGCTGTCAACCCCTCGAGGCGGTGGCTCGGAACACAGCCCGGGCCAGAAGAGAAAACGTTCATTACGAACGGGAATTTCCTCTCCATTCCTCTGAAAACGTCTGGGGGCGAAGGGGTGTGTGTGCGTGTCAACGTGCATGCTTTGGCGGCGAGGGGTACGGCCTCACCTCCAAGTCTGGCAGAGGCCGCATCAGCTGAGCTCCCGGGGCTGAAGCAGTCGCCAAGGGACCCGGATGCCCCGCCTCCCGCTCTCTTGCCCGCAGGAAGCGAGGGGAGAGCGCGTGCGCGAGACACTGTTCCTGCGCACTCGCCACTTCCTCCTAGCCCCTCCTACAGCGGGTTTCCAATTCAGTCGGCCTAGGAACAGGTGGAGGCGGAGTCCCGCACGTCCTGCGCTAGCTGGTGGGCGCATGCGCAGCGCGGGCTCTCCCTGGGGCCGGGCAAAGTAGAGGTACCAGGTAAGGATCGGCGGAGGTCTGAGGGTATAGTAGAGGGCGATGCGCGCTAGCTAGGACTACCCATCCGAAGGTGAGCCAAGTTCCCACCCGCAGGTGGTCGCGGCTGTGGCACCTTCGGCCGGGAGGAATGCAGGAGAGAAGGGACCAAGCATTCCTGAGGGGCGTGTGTAGAAACGAGGGGTTTCTTGTTCTCCTTCTACACATCCCTATTTAGACCATCTCTCCCTTGGCTGTATAGTGGGATCCTCAGTTTGTGTGAAACAGCACTCTTGCTGTCAACTATCCACCCTGTCTGGAAAAAAAAAATGTTTTTTTAAAACGAAAAACAAACCTGCGCTTACAGCCTTCCCACTCAAAAAAATGTTAACTCTATTCTTGCAGGTATTCAGGCGAAAACTGGCATAAATCTTAAATCGTTCTTTCCACACCACCTCCAATTCATCAACAAATCCTGTACGCTCTACATTCAAATATATCCAGAATTCGACCCCTTCCACTGTTATCACTCCAAGCGATGGTCCAAGCCACCGTCTTCTCTGCCAGGATTATGGCCTTGTGAAGTTTATGCTTATGTTTGATGGGAGTGAGTAATGTTAAAGTATATTGTACAGGTAGAAAGGAGACTTTTAAGGAATCCTCATCCTCTATTCAGCCCTGCCTTGCACTTTATAACCAAATGGGTTTGTTAAAAATAATCTGATTCTGAATAGGGGATGTAGCTCAGTGGTAGAGCACTTGCCTAGCATGGGTTCAATCCCCAGCTCCTCCTCCTCCACCACCATCATCTAATCCTGTCTTCAGTAGCAAAAGCACTGAGACCTGAATTCTTTGTGGTTGTAAATAAGTCATTTAGCCATATTGAGCTTTAATTTCTCCAACTAGAAAATGGGAACTTTATTTCTACTTTATTAGGTAAATACTGATAATTATTTGTAAATTATTATCATGAGGAACCTGAGAGGCTTAGAGACAGAGGCTGAATTACCACAAATGCTATATACAATCATACACATGTTTAACTTAAAGTTTTAAAAATATAATGCTATATGATTTACATGTGGAAAATGAATCTATAAAGATTCCCATACAAGGTACAATAGTAACTGTTCCTCTCATTGAACAAGGAGTACATTTTGGTTGGGAAAAAAGTGGGCTCCAAAGTGACTGACTTACAAAGTTCTGTTTCCTTATGTGATGATGATTTGTATTATCTTTTGCAGTATAACAAATGATCCTGAAATTCAACAGCTTAAAAATAACTATAGTCATTTGTTGTATCTGTTTCTGTGGGTTAGAAATTTGTTAGCAGCTTAGCTTCGCTTGGACTTTCTTAAGAAGCAGTCCTCAAAGTGCCAACCCAATCTGAGTCATCTGAAGGCTTAACTGGAACCAAAGGATCCATTTCCAAAGTAGTTCACTAATGTGGCTCACAGGTTTGTGCTATTGACAGAAAAATTTGGTTCCTCCCATGTGGACTACTCCATAGAGCTTCCTGAATGTCCTCATTATGTGACAGCTAACTTCCTTCAAATAAATCATCTAGCTAAAAGTTGTAGTGTCTACTATGACCAAAAAGTTACACTCCATCATTTCCATAAAATCTTATTGGTTACCCAGGTTAATCCCATCCACTGTGGGAGGAGATGTTGAAAGCGCAAGAGGCAAGAATCACAAGGGACCATCTTAAAAGATACCACATGGTTATAAGAGTGTTTGCCTTATAATACATTTGTTTTATGTAGTTTTCTGTATTTATGATATGTTTATTAAAACATTTTTAAAAGATGTGTTTACCTTGGGAAAAAAGTATTCTATTATTAGAAAATCTCAAATATTAAAGACATTTTTGTGCTTGTTGTAGCTAAAAATTTATTAAGAATTTATGATGTTTAGGACACAGTGGTAGGTAGTGAGGACATAAAGGACTTCTTGTATTTCCCAGCCTAGTTGGAAAGATAAATGTTAAAAGTATTCAGAGCCAGGACAGTGATAGTTTTTTCATCCAGTGTAACTGCTCAGACTCTTGGTTGCAGTTGACATAATCCCAACTCAGGCAAACTTAAATAATACAGAAAGTTGTTAGTCCATGTAGCTGGGAAGGATGCCACGTTATAGCATCAGAAAATGAGGACCTTAGGAACTAGAATTGGAGACTTATTGCTTTTAGGCTTATCTTTGCCCATTTTCTCTATCTGGCTTCATTCTGCAGACAGGTCCTCTTAATGTGGCCAAGAAGATGGCCATTCATAGTCTAGCTTCATATACTCCCAATTCAGAAAGCCCAGTGAAAACAACTTAAATCTCTACAATGCATATATTCATATTATACAAGGAAAGAAATACTTATTTTCCCTGGTTGTTATTCCTCCTCTCTTTCTGGGACACAGGGTACTATAATTGGTCATCTTTGTGCACAAGGGAATGAATATAGGGTGCTAACATTGCCACCTTCCTCTAGAACCACTTGGACAGCAGAGAGTGGGTTATTAGCAAAAAGAATAATAGGAAAAAAATAAGCATATGTGCCCTGCAACAAGTGACTGCACTTTTGTATCTAGGAGCAGCATTGACATTGCTTGGGAACCCATTAGATATGCGGAACCTTAGGTTCCAATCCCCAAATCAGATTCTGCATTTTAAGAAGATCCTGGGGCAATTCATGCACACATACAAACACATACACACAAAGTTTGAGAAGCACTTTAAGGGCTAATAATTACATGATGTTAACTACTTTGGTTGGAAACTCTTCCCCCAAAATATTTCCATATAAACAAGGTATTAATGTATCTGGATGAGCAACTTCCCCTAAAATAGTGCTTATAGACAGTGGCCTGGAATGGTCAAGACAGGTTTTTAAGAAGGAGGATAGCCATGACCTAGGTGGAAAGGATGTCTGTGCCTATATGCAGTGAAAAGCCCATGTGGCTTGAATAAAAAATCTTTAAGGTGGGTAATAAGTATATGAAGAATGACCCCATGCTTTGCTAATGTGATTGGTCTGCCACTGCTTGTATGGTCAAGTTTGTTGAAGGATTTGAAACAAGTAACCTGACCTAGCTTGTATTTAAAAAGGAAAAAGAAACAAACATTCTTTAGACTGTGAAGATGAGGCCAAAGGAAATAAAACCAATTAGGAAGCTATTATAAAATGATTCAGGTGAGGAAAAATTTGAACTAATGTGATCACAACTGTAGAGAAAAAAAATGTCTATGAGAAATATTACGGAGGGAGATAGGGGTGACAATGTGGAAACACAGGGCATGTTGTGAGGTTTTAGTAGAAAGATGAGTTGTTTGGACTATTGAGTTAGAGAATGCCACAAATAAGGCTGTCCAAAAGGCATTGGATATGTAGCAGAGTTCTGGAGAAAGCTCACCACTGGGAATACATAAAGGTGTATTCCCATTTGGTAAACCAAATATATATATATATATTTACTTTGTTTGATTTATAGATACTATCACCATATGAAGCTGAACATGGCAGAAGAAGAGGACTATATGTCTGATTCCTTCATTAATGTCCAGTAAGTAAATGTACATACCGAATGCTATGAAACGTGTAGACTGTGAAGCAGTGTCACTCATTTTAAATGTGCGGTTGGAAAGTTATTCTTACTGCTTTATGGAAACATCTCACACAAAGGTATTAGTATCCCCTTCCTCCCTTTTAATGCTAACCATTTTATTTCTTCCCTAGATACTTGGGTTGCCCTCTTGTAAGGAAATGTACTCCTTTTCCTTTATTGCATCTTATTGTCTCTTCTAGCTTCTATTTGGCCTTGTTCTTTATTGTTGCTGACCTCCTAGGAAAAGTCATATTTACTATTAATAAGTTCTTAAACTCCATACTTTCTTTAGTTACCGTATGTAACCAGCCTTCATCATTTCTACTAAAATTGCTCTTCTTGGACATCACTGATTATGTTCTAATTGCCAGTGATAACAAAGATGATCATAGAGGCCATACTGAAATACTGAAATATTAACTAGTGTCAGGTGAGTAAATGGCAAAGTTATGAGAAAACATCATCTAAAATAATCATTTCCTTTATTGTTCAGAGAAGATGTCAGACCAGGATTGCCCATGCTGAGGCAAATCCGGGAAGCCCGTCGAAAAGAAGAAAAGCAACAAGAAGCTAATTTGAAAAATAGGCAGAAGAGTTTAAAGGAAGAAGAACAAGAAAGACGTGACATTGGGTTGAAGAATGCACTAGGCTCTGAAAACAAAGGCTTTGCTTTGCTCCAAAAAATGGGATATAAAAGTGGTCAGGCTCTTGGAAGGAGTGGTAAGTCACATTCAGAAATAGGTATTCCTACCCACCCAATTATGATGTATTTATGAGGAAAAGAGATAACACTTTAATTTTTATCCATCTACAAAAAAAAATTAAAACAACTTTAGCTTCTTAGTCTCTTATGTGCTAACAGTCCCTATAAAGAACTTTTATTTTCCGTTTTCAATAATACACATGCCATCACAAGCTGCTTATCAGTGCAGTGCAACCATGAAGGCACTAACAGCTGGAGTGGAGGTGGCTTACAGCAGAGGCAGCAAAGAAGGGTGACCCATGATGGTTTGAGAAGTGCAGTGGCCAAAGGACTATGAAAAGAATGGGAGAGGATGGCAAGTCTCTACCTGTGGCAGCTGAGTGCCCATTCAGTTGGAGAAGCTCTATTATCACTTTTTAGGAAGTGAAACTGATTATTAAGATGCAGAGGCTTTATATTTAGAGTAGCTTCCTTATGCTGTTTTTCTTTTCTTTCCTACTTTATTATAATTGCTTTGCAGTTGCAAGGCTTTGCTTTCTCTTAAGGACATCACTGGTTTTGAACCATAATATCAGCATTATTGTTTCTTAAAGTGGCATAAGAGGCTGTGAATTGCTGGTTGCAGTGGTGCACACCTGTAATCCCAGTGACTTGAGAGACTGAGGCAGGAGGATTGCATGTTTGAAGTCTGCCTTAGCAATTTAGCAATACCCTCAAAAACTTAGTGACAGCATAAACTAAAAACTATAAACTAAAAACTGTTGGGAGTGTAGTTCAGTGGTAAAGCATCCCTGAGCTCAGTCCTCAGCAGCAAAGGTGGGGAGAAGACTGTGAGTCAACCTTATTAATCAAAGGCAAGGAAGGTAATTGATTGTATAGAGAGTATTGATTTCAGATTTTAGTGATGAAAATCACTGAAATGGAGTGGATACATTGTAAAGTGGTATACTATACTGGCTTGAAGTTTGAGGTAGAATTTCTAAAGAGTTTGCGTTTTTTTATGTTTTTTTCTTTTATTTATTTATTTTTTTAATCATACATGACAGCAGAATGTATTTTGACATACAATACATACATGGTATGTACATACATCAATCATATTGTCTATTCTATTCTGCTGCCCTTCCTATCCTCCCTTCTCCTCCGCTCCTCTCCCATCCTTTCTCTCTATCCAATCTAATGTGACACACTTTTTTTTTCTTTTTCTCCTCACAACATCATACATGTATTCTGTATATCAATGAGGTTCTCCTTCCATCTTCTGTGCAACTCCCCTTCTCCCTCTTTTTCCCTCCCACTCTCTTCCCTATTTAGTGGTAGTCTTCTCATGCTCTTCCTCCCTATCCCATTTTGAGTCACCCCTCTTATATCAGAGAAGACATTTGGCATTTGTTTTTTAGGGATTGGCTAACTTCACTTAGCATAATCTGCTCTAATGCCATCCATTTGCCTGCAAATGCCATGATCTTGTTATTTTTTAGTGCTGAGTAATATTCCATTGTGTATACATGACAGATTTTTTAATCCATTCATCTATTGAAGGGCATCTAGGTTGGTTCCACATTCTAGCTATTGTGAATTGTGCTGCTATAAACATTGATGTGGCTGTGTTCCTGTAGTATGCTGTTTTTAGGTCTTTCGGGTATAGTCCAAGAAGGGGAATAGCTGGGTCAAATGATGATTCCATTCCCAGCTTTCTAAGGAATAACGTAGTTTGTGTTTTGTTCTCTTTTTTTAGGAGATGGTATTGTTGAACCAATTCCTCTCAATGTCAAAACAGGTACGTCATTATTTTTGAGCATATTTACCAGTAATAATAACTTATGCATAGATCAACCACAGATATTTGCTTAACACTGTCTTGTGATGGTACAGTTATAGTTCTTACTGCAGGAAACCCTTAGAAAAATGTTTGTTAGTTATACACCTTTTAGAAGGTTTTGTTTTCTAGGAAAAAAATAAGTAAAATTAAGGATTAGTGAAACAGAAGTAAATTTTAGTGAGTAAAAATAAAATTTAAATCATAAAAATGTGGGGGAAATCATAATCCTTAAAACACAACAACACTTTTTTTTGATTGAAATGTCTTAAAAGTATTCTGAGATGGATATATCCACAAAATGTTTTGCCTAATACTGTGATCAAACTCAAAAAGAAAAAATATATGCATATATCTTATTTATCATATTTACATGAAAGTATGACAGTTTATACTATTACCCTAATGTTTAAAAATGTATATGGTATTACACTCTGAGAAGATGATAAAACATATAAACCCAGTGTTTTCTCCTGTCATTCCAGTGAAATGAGGTGGGGTGATTATACTGAAATGAAAATTGTATTTAATTCATAAATCTTAAATTGTCATGTTACGAAGTAAAGAATCAATAAGTTCTTCATCAGAACTTTATGTTTGTATAGGGAAAAGTGGCATTGGTCATGAAGCATTATTAAAACGGAAAGCAGAGGAAAAATTAGAAAGTTATAGAAGAAAGATTCACATGAAAAATCAAGCTGAAGAAAAAGCTGCAGAACAATTTAGGTAAAATTTTGCATTTGGGAGCTGGGATTGTGGCTCAGTAGTAGAGCACTTGTCTAGCATGTGTGAGACCCTGGATTTGATTCTCAGTACTGTGTATAAATACATAAAGGTCCATCAACAACTAAAAATGTATATATATATTTTTAAAAACTTTATGTTTGAGCAGGTTTTGGTTTTAAATCCTCTTTATCCTGGTATGTCTTCTGGAACTTAGGAATATAAAATGATAAAAGAGAACACAGACATTACTTTATAAATTTTTCTTTCAATTAGAATGCGACTTAAAAATAAGCAAGATGAAATGAAGCTAGAAGGAGACCTGAGAAGAAGCCAGAGAGCCTGTCAACAATTGGATACCCAGAAGGTAAACTGTTACTTGCTTTCAGTTTTGTATAGTGTCTTGGCACCCCATGTGATTTGCCACATTTTTACTTAAGAAAAAAGAGCTCCAAGCCTGGTTTATCTAGCTTTTTGCCCATTAAAGCTTTCATGCACTGTGCATTCTTGATCTGTGATAAAATAATGGCTTGTTTACTGCAGGAACCCAAGTTATTTTGATTATCTAAAAATGGATACAAAAACAATGCATTCTTTGTTGATTTGAATTTTGATTACTTAGAACTAGAATGTTTGGAAATTCTTTTCTCCATGTTTGATTAACCAAAATAGTCTATTTTCAGTCCATATTCAGTACCTTATATGTCTGTAGTAAAATGAAGCTGGAATGCTATTTCATATTTGAATGATTTTTTAAAAAATTCTTTGTTTTTAGTAGCTAAATATCATCAAAATAAAACTTCATTTAAAGTCTCAAAAATATTGGTAAAATTTCCAACATATCTAACTAGATTGCTGGTAGCAGTTCTTACTTTGCTGTTTCCATAGGACTTTATTTTTTAATGTATTTCCTGACACTTAAGATTTCCTATCTTATATGTATTATTTTATACCTGTAGATTATCTTTCCTGCTAGACTGTCAGCAGCAACTCTGAGACCATATCCCCATAGTTCATGTTATAGTAATATACTCTTAAAACAGCACTTAGTAAATATTTATTGAAAGATCAAATTCATATTGACCTGAACATATTTGTGGTAATCTTATGCTTAGCTGTGTTTCATGATAATAATTTTTGCATTTTTAGAATATTCAGGTTCCCAGAGAGGCATGGTACTGGTTGAGGCCTGAAGAGGAGACTGAAGAGGAAAAGGAAGAAAAAGAACAAGATGAAGATGAATATGAGAGTGATGATTTAACTGTATGTTTGGTGCCATTTACTTGATAGCAGGGCTTCTCAGGCTTAGCACTGTTAACACTTCAGGCTGGGTAACTCTTTGTTGTAGGCAGCTGTCCTGTGCACTGGAAGATGTTTGGCAGGGTCTCTGGCCTTTACATACCAATTTCACATCCCCTTATGACAATGAAAAACATCTCCAAGCATTGCTAAACATTCCCTGAGGGAAAAAATAATCCCTGTTTGATAACTATTGCTCTACAGGATTGTTTTATTAATCCCACATCAAAATTTCATATGGTTTTTCCATTTAGCTTCAATTTGCTCTCTCACCTCAGCTTCAGTTTGGATGAAGAATTTGCTACAAATGTAAATTCTTTTATACTTGTTTCCTATTAAGTTGTGGGAATGATTTAATGTGTCCCTCTTTCCCCCACCAGTAAACAAAACAAAACAGAATATAGTCAAAAAGAAGTAGAGATTATTCAAAAAAGGAGAATACACATTACTGGTTAATTGTATGTAAAATTTCATAGAGCCCAGCATGGTGGCACTCATCTGTAATCCCACCTTCTTAGGAGTCTGAGGCAGGAAGATCACAAGTTCAAGGCCAGCATGGGCGACTTATTGAGGTCCTGTTTCAAAATAAAATAGGTTGGGGATGTAGCTCAGTGATAGATCACCCTGGAACTGAGGAAAAAAACAAGAATTTTGTAGAGAACATTCTCTAGAAAAGCCTCTGACTACTTTGCTGGAAGATTACTAATGAGAACTTTTATGACAAAAGCAGACAGTCCCACCTTCACCAATCTACTCAGGAATGGGGTAGCTGCGTTAAAACTAGGAGGGGGCTTTACGGATGCCAACTATCATAGAATCAGTCAAAAACTTTTCTAAATGCTAATCAGTGGTCTCTATTGTATCTAGCATAGTTGTGAAAAATCTCAGGTGGCTGGTATTCTGGGATATATTATATTAAGTCTGCCCGTGGCACCTCTAATAACTGTCGAAAAGTATAGCGGATGTTATAGCTTGGGGCAAATTGAGCATGATGTAAGACCTAGAAACCCAGGTTCTATTCAATATGAACTACTAATGTACTTGTGTCTGTATCTAGGTACTGGAAAAATTACAAATATTGACTAATTATTTAAGAGAAGAACATTTGTATTGTATTTGGTGTGGAACAGCCTATGAAGGTAAAAAGATATTTTATACTTCTTAAAAATATTGACTATGAATGCTCTTTGATTTTAATAAAAGTCACCTTTCCCATAGACAGTGAAAATTTCTTATTCCATTCAAATAGAAAGATAAGGCCAGTGTTTTAAAGAAACAGTGACTATTCAAATAATTGATTCCTTATTAGAATTCGTTTTAGCTTTTTAGTAACTGAATGTACAGGAGGGAATTTTTCAGTGTTTTGTTTCAAAAACAATTAGAATAACTTAAGGATGATGAATTTTTAAAGACTTATTCTTTAGCTACACATTTGAAAAATATTTAGATTAAATTTTTCAACAAATACATATTGTTAGGCAGAATATTGTTCCTAACCATAAAACTCAGATTGTTGAAATCTACCCCTTTTGTTTTTTTCTTTATGGGGGGATAAACATGCCCAGTACTGGTTCAGTCCCTAAAGCCAAGTGCCCAAGTTGATCTGGGTTATCGTTGTTTTTAACTTTTCCTTATTTGTTTAGCAGAGTAAATACCAAACAAAAGTCAAAAGTCATTGCTATATTGAAATTATTTCCTAGTGTCCTATAAAATTTGTATTAATTTATTATTCCCTCACATAAATTACAGATAAAGAAGACCTGTCTTCAAATTGCCCGGGACCAACTTCTGCAGATCATGACTAAGATTATTCCCAATAAAGTGGAAACTGTTTATACCACTAAGGAAAAGGAGCCTTTACTTAATGCTTTATTCTTTTGTGCTTTAGAAATACTTTGTACTTTAAAATATAATTGTTCACTGACTTGAAAAAAATAATGTAATACTACTCAGAACACAAATATCGTAGACATAGACAATTACAATTTATGGCTATATTGTGATGCTTGTGGCATTTAAGGACACTGACAGGTAATTTTCTTATTTCCCTCTTCACTTTTGAACAAACTAAGAAGTAAGATACAGGAGTCAGAGGGAGACCAAAATGTCAGCTTTATCAGCCATGAAACTGAAAGAGAGAACAAGGTTGGCTTTTTCTCTATGAGGCCTCCTAATTTTACTCCTTGATTAGAGAGAACTGCAGTCCTCTTCTTGGTAGGGGCAGAGCTCACTTTGTGTTCTTTGACCAATTGGTTCCAACTGACCAACATGCTCAGTTCTTTACCCAGTATCACTTGTCAGATAAGACACTTCTCTTGTGGGAAGGGATGAATGAAGGTTCAGAGACCTTGTTTCCTTATTTCTCTCTCCCAAGGAACAAGAAGTTCTCTTCTCCAAACCAGGAGGAAAAGGAAGAGGGTAAGACTAGCAATCCTCCATTAGCACTACTAAATTCTGATAATTTTGGAGACAAAGTAGTTTTGTTGTTTCTGTTCAAGTGAGTTTTCATGGCAAGGGATATGCAATGCAAGTGATCTGTTGCAAGTGTTATCTAAAGAAACTTAAGAATTGGCAGGAACCTTAAATTTCATGTGTTCCGCCTACACTGAATTTGGAAACTCCTGGTCAGCATTCCCAGCAAGTGGTAATCCAATCTCTACCTTTATTCTACCAGCTATAGAGTACTCACTGCTTTAAAACCATTCCACTGAGCTGGGAATATGGCTCAAGTAGTAGCGCACTTGCCTGGCATGTGTGAGGCACTGGGTTCGATCCTCAGCACCACATAACAATAAAATAAAGATATTGTGTCCACCTGAAGCTAAAAAATAAATATTTTTTTAAAAAAACCATTCCATTGCTAGATAGGCTATAAATTATTTTTATGTTAATTTTTCTCTCCTAAATTAGAATCTGCCTCCCTATAAATTTAATATATATAAGGACATACTATATAGCATAGGTCTAAAGAGTCCCAGTGAGGGTCAGGCATCAAAATCATAAACATTTTTAAAAGTCCATATGCTCAGGTTCTCCCCAGTAATTCTGAATCAACTATGAAAGGGGAGCTCTTAGATGTCTATTTCCAAGTTCTAAGAATGAGTTGATAAGTAACCGAGGATAATAACTAGTGCTGTTGCTTAAATAAAGAGTCCCAGCTTCACTGTATATTTTTTTGATAACTGTGATTACACCTATGTGATTTTACAGCTTACTTTTCAGTTACCTTTAGTAAGAGATCAGTTTCTTCCTTTAATTAAAAACAGCATACACAAGAGAATAGCAAAAGCTAACCTACACTTGCATAGGGCAAGATAATCAACAGTATAACTTGTATGTATTAATCTCTGACATTATATGACCTAATTCATTTGTTTGCAGATTTTACATGGAGGACTTCAAGAAATAAATTTGCCTCCCTCCTCCCCACCCCAAGATTCTAATGTAATTGGCCACTCTGTCTAGGCAACATACCTTTGACTCAAGATGCAGCATAGCTTGAGAACCACTAATTTGGTTAAGTTATCGGTCTCAGTTCTTCAACCAAAAAAAGTAATAATTTGTATAAATGTACAGATATGAAACACCAATATTTAAGTGTGCATTTGGGTACTATTAGTTAATATTTGCTCTTTGTCTAAATAGCAATAAGATTATATTAATAGCTAAAAAAAGGAGTACATCTTTCTAGAACTTGACTAAGCAGGAGGTATGCCTCCATTTTTGTGCACCTAATGTTAAAAATAGAGGCTTCAATAAGAGTGAAACATACTTTTAAGATGGGCTTGGTGGCACATATCTATAAGCCCAGCTACTCATGAGGCTGAGGAAAGAGAATCGGGCAACTTAGCAAGACCCTGTCTCAAAATTTAAAAAGATCTGAGGTGTGACTCAATGGTAGAGCACTTACCTAGCATGCTAGAGGCATTGGGTTCAATCCCAGATACCACACACACATACAAAAAAAAATTATGCAAATAGGCCTTTTGTGACCTCATAACCAGACAATGAAAACTGAGGGAACACTGAAAACAATTTAATTTGCTTTAGAACATTTACATGAAATTTTGAAACTTTAAAACAAAATAAGTTTTAACATGTTGTCACTATTAAATTTTTTATACTTTTGTTTGTATTGTGCATTTGTTTTCAAAGTCCTCTCTAGAGTTTTTTAGTGTCTTCCTTAATTATAAATCCAAAATATGCAGCTTCTGACATTCAAAACAAATACTTTAAATGATCAAACTGATTTACCTTACACTTGTTTACTTCAAGTGTTATTTACCAAGCATTTAAGTGTTGGAATCTGATGGGGAACATTCTTATTAAATATTAGGCACATTTTGTAGGATCAAGCTTATGAAACTCTTTTATTCCACACCAATCACTAACAGAATTCCTGCTTTCTGCAAGGCACAGTACCCGCTGCCTTAGAGTATACAACAATGGGAGAACCTGCCTTTGGCTTTCCAAAAATTTACAGTATAACAAGGGAAACACGCAGGAATTACTGACTTTGGAAGCAAATGGTAACAATAAGGTACTAAACAAAGGGAATGCTAGGGGAAGATGACTGTGAGTGGGATATGGTAGGACACCAGGGAAGTAACACAATTTGGTTCTGAAAGATGGGCATAACTTTGATATGCAAAGTTGTGAGGCAGGAATTACTATTATAACCCAGAATTCTATTCCTAGATATACATCAAAAAATAAAACATGTCTACATAAATCTTCCATGCATATATTTGTGGTAGTATTATTCATAATAGCCAAAAAGTGGGAACAATTTGGGTCTGAGGTTGTAGCTCAGTGGTAGAGCATTTGCATGTGTGAGGCACTGGGTTTGATCCTTGGCACCACGTAAAAGTAAATAAATAAAATAAAGGTATTGTGTCTATCTACAAATGAAAAAATATATTCTTTTTAAAAAGTGGGAACAACTCAAATGTCCATTAACTAATAAAGAGATACATAAAATGTTATGTATTTGGCAACAAAAAGGAATGAATCACTCATCAATGCTACAACATGGATGAAACTCAAAAGCAAAATACTAAATGAAGAAGACCACTGTCAAATAATTATTTTTATATGAAATGTCTGGACTGAGCAAATTTATAGAGATAAAATAGATCAGTGGTCTACTAACATTGGGAGAAGATGGTGAGTGTCCTTGGATATAGGATTTCTTTGGGGAGGGGGATAACAAAAATGTTTAAAAATGGGATGTAGTGATGGTTGCACAACTCTTTGAGTATGAGTATACTAAACACCAATAAATTGTATATTTTAAGTAAGTAAATTATATTGAATGTGAACTCAATAAAATCATTATTTTATTTTTTAATTTGTTCTAATCAGTTATACATGACAGTAGAATGCACTTTGACACATCATACATAAATGGATTGTAACTTCTCATTCTTCTGGTTGTACACATTGGTCATGTAATCATATATGCATGTAGGGTATTAATGTCCAATTCATTCTACTATCTTTCCTATCCCCATACCCCCTCCCCTCCCTTCAGTCCCCTCTGCCTAATCCAAAGTACCTCTATTTTTCCCCAGCCCCACACTTATTGTGAGTTAGCATCCACATATCAAGAGAAAATATTCAGTCTTTAGTTTGGGGGGATTGGCTTATTTCACTTAGTATGATATTCTTCAGCTCTGTCCATTTACCAGCAAGTGCCATCATTTCATTCTTCTTTAGGCTGAGTAATATTCCATTGTGTGTATATACCACATTTTCTTTATCCATTCATCTGTTGAAGGGCACCTAGATTGGTTCCAAAGTTTGGCTATTGTGAGTTGAGCAGCTATATACATTGATCTGGCTGTGTCACTGTAGTATGCTGATTTTAAGACCTTTGGGTATGAACTAAGGAGTGGGGTAGCTGGGTCAAATGGTGGTTTCATTCTAAGTTTTCTGAGGAATCTCCATACTGCTTTCCAAAGTGGTTGCATCAATTTGCAGTTCCAACAACAATATATGAGTGCACCTTTTCCCCCACATCCTCACCAACATTTATTTAAAACCATTATTTTAAAAAGTTACACGGACCTGGGCAGGGTGGTGCATGCCTGTAATCCTGGTGACTCTGGAGGCTGAGGCAGGAGGATCATAAGTTCCAAGACCAGCCTCAGCAACATAGTGAGACCTGTCTCAAAATTTAAAAAAAATAAGAAAGGTTTAGGGATATGGTTCAGTGGTAAAGCACCCTTGTGTTTAATCCACAGAACAAAAAAAAAGTTGCAGGATTTTCAGTAGAAATGATAGGAGAGGACAGACATGTGCATCTGGGTCTTTAATCCGGTAACAGAATGTGGGATGTGTAATGGGAGCCTCCAGGGAGCAGAGCCCTGCCAAAACTTCAACCAAAAGAAACTCATTCTAGATTTCTGGCCTCCAGAACTATAATAAAATAAATATGTGTTGTTTGAAGTCACCAAATTTGTAGTAATCTGTTACTACAACCACAGAAATTAAAATAGGTCTTAACCAAATTAGTCCCCAAAAGATCACACATATCTGAGAAGCACTTTATTTCCCTTACAATTTTGCTTATTTACAGTTTTTAAGTTAGAATTGAAGCCAGTAGTAATGTCACCATACATTTATTAATTGATCCCTTCATCTATGACCATTTTGGGGAAATGAAGAATTAGGATAAGGACAGGTCAAAATCACAGATACTGAACTGTAGCCAGTGACAACTGGACAGGCATTTATATGTAGCCAGTAAACATCTAAATACAAATGTTTCCTACCTGCACTTCTTGCAGTCTCTGCATCTTCCTCTTCTGGCAATGCCTTCAACTTGGATCTCCAAATGGGACTCAACATTTTACCTTCCAAACGTACCTCACCATATAGATGGTGGCCCCACTACTGGCTTAAATTCCAAATTACTAAAAACTGTGTATTAGGTAAAGGTGAGACAAGTAAAATACCTCTCAAAGATATGTGATTCTTGGGTTTCATCGGATTATATTTATTTAATGGCATCAGAATCCTGCCACTCACCTGAACAAACCTGGAGATAATCTTTGACCTTGACCTTTTCCATAACCCCCGCGTCTCCTGCTGTTCAAGCTTAGTCCTTCAGCCTTCTAACCTTTCAAATAGAGTCTCTTCCTGCTCTAACCCATTCTAAGCACATTATTTCCAAGTACTGGTTGGACCACACCCCTGTTTTTAAAAAAATACTCATTTGTCACCTTTGGAGGTTGCTAGGCACTAACTCATTCTAAAAAAAAAAATCAATAAACATTATCACGTGCTGGTTAGTACCTGCCTGTCAAAATATAGCTACACAGCTGCTCTGGAGACTAAAGCAGGAGGGTTCTCTATTATAGGCCAGACTGGACAACTTAGGGAAACCTTGTTAATATAGTATAAAAAGGGAGAAGCAGGGGGCTGGGGTTGTAACTCAGTAGTAGAGTGCTTGCCTAGTGTGTGTGGAGCACTGGGTTCAAGTCTCAGCATCACATATATGTAAATAAAAAATAAAGGTCCATTGACAACTAAAAAAATATTTTTTTAAAAAAGGGATAAGCATATAGTACAATCTAATGTAGTTGCTTGCCTCATGTGTACAAGGCCCTGGGTCCGAGGCCCAGTAACACAGAAAAATAAACTTGATAAATACTTATCCCTCTTTCCCATTCAGCTTTAGAGAAAGTTATCTATAGAAAAATCACAAATGATAAATGCAAGAAGTTTGGTAGAATCAGAAAATCAATATTTGGCAATCCCTAAAATGAAATAATGGACCTAGGTAACAATCATCAATGGCTTCTCAAACCATAAGGTAAAAGAATGATGGAAAGCCTTAAAGTGGATTACACCACTATAACCTACAGATCCATCTAAAAATCACTGAAAATGGAACAATCAGGCATCATGTTCCTCTTGAAGTATTGCAAAAATAAGTATACAGCATCGCCTACGAAGTACTCTTGAAGAAAAGTGAACCCGAATCAAATCAAGCTTCTAGATCTAACTAGACATCATGGGGATACCATAAGCCAAATCCTAAATGTAGGATGTTTACAGGACAAATGATCTAGGTCCTTCTTCAAATACATGGTGAAAGGAAAGAAAACAGAGGCAAATGTTATAGAGTACAAGAGACGTATAACCAAATGTACTATTGGATCCACACTTAAACAAGCAATAAAAAGATATTTTTGAGATAGCAAAACTGAATGCAGATTAATTATTGTATGCTATTAAAGAAATCTTATTAATTTTAAGTGACAATGATATAGTGGTTTTGCTAAAATCTAAAATACCTTATTTATTAGAGATTCATTTTTAAATATTTACAAGTGAAATGAATTTTAAAATTTTCTTCTCAGATACTCACATACATATGTACACACAGAGCTGGCTTCACAGACATGTGATCTGTGCACAAGACCATGCTCAGAAGTGTCCACCTTTAATGTTTTTAACAAGGGCCCTGTATTTACACTTTGTAGTTGGTCCCACAAATTAGGTGGCTGGCCATACCCATACATGTATACACATACTCCACACATAAATATGAATATATGTGTGCATATTATATATATGCTAAACATGTTTAACATAAATAATGTAAGCATGCATGCATGTTACATATGTTTATGTTAAATAAACACACATATTTAACGAATAATATGCATGTTTAGCAATTAAAAATTAACGAGAAGGCCTGTTTCTAGTTAAGCAACTAGATCAAATGGCTCTTTCAAAACTATCTGCAAATAAGGTCCCTGGCTCTTGCCTCTCTCCTCTGATTAAGAAGATACTTTTTGTCTAGTATTTTTTTTGAGGCTGAAAAGATATATATTCACAAATAAATAGCTGCTAAGAGATGCTATATTTTTTCATAAGAGTAGAAATATTGCACTAAGGTAAGGTTAAAAGGCTACATTCTCATGGCCACCTTGTTTAGTTTTTCTTTTTAAGTATATCCTCATTCATTGAAACCAGATATTACTAGTTTTAAAAAAAAAAACCAGAGAGAAATTCTATCTACCCATAAATCTTTCAAACCTACAGAAAAGTTGATATAGTAGTACAATCTATTTACCAATTTTCCGACAGTTAACATTTTATCATATTTCATTCTCTCTCTTCATCTCTTTTCTTCTCCATATATGCATCAATTCTTGCTGACCAGTTGAAAGTCGCAAACATCATGACCCTTTACCCCTAAATATTCCTGCATACATTACCTAAGAATAAAAGATTCTCCTTGACCACAAAACTATTGTCACACCTGAGAAAATTAACAATTACATTGTTACCTACTATGCAGTCTACACTCCAAAAGTTCTCAATTTGTCCCCAAAATGTCTTTTGTGGCTGTTTGCTGGGATTTTTTTTTAATGTACAGAATACAATAAAGATTCAAGCATTGCATTTGATCATTAGATCTCTCTTGTCTCTATTTAGAATAGTTCCCCTACATTTTTTTTTCATGACATTTGACTTTTTGAAGACTAAGTCAATTATCTTGTAGAATGACTACATTGACTACATTCAGGATTTAATAATTTCCTCATGACTGAATTCTAGTCAGACCCTCTGGGCAAGAGAGCTAGATGCTATTGTATAATTTTTCTATCATGTCAGGAGGGGCATAATGTTAGGTTGTTCCACCTTGTATGATACTAGGGTGAATGACTTGGTTATTGTAATGACCACAGATCTCTCCATTGAAAAAGGCCACTTTCCTCTTTGTAATATATCATCTGTGGGATAACACTTAAATCCTTTTGAATATTCTGTTTCCCAACATCTTTTCACCCAATTGTTTTAGCATCCATTGATGAACTTTGCCTTCATCAAATACTGCACTGGGAGCTGAACACATATTAAGCATTTTTTATGAATACTTTTAAAATAGGTATAAACCTTGATATAAGTATTTTCTCTTACTCTGCTTAGCCAAAATTTGGCTAGTTTTTTGTTGTTGTTGTTGTTTGTTTGTTTGTTTCCTGGTACTGGGGATTGAGCCCAGGGGTGCTTTATCACTGAGCTACATCATCAACACCCCCCCACACACACACACAAACACTTTTTTTTAAATTTTGAAACAAGGTGTCACTAAGTTGCTTAGGGCCTCATAAAATTGCTATGGCCAGCTTGATCCTCCTGCCTCAGCCTCCCAAGCCACTGAGATTACTTGATTCACTTTTAAAAGTTGTAAAATTGCATGACAGCTTTAGAATGATACTTGATTGCTCTGAAGATTCAATTAACCCTCAAGGTCTTCCAAGATGCAATTCAAATTATCTTCCAGCATTTTCTACAAAATTAGGACAGGTCTCATTGGCATGTTACTTCTAAGCCTGAGGTTGGTTGAAAGCTCCCCCCTTCTATTCTTAACTACTGCTGTTCAGCTAGCACAGTTATCTTTTCTTCAAAGCATTTGTTATAACAGACATAATAAATACTTAAGATAAATAGAAAATGTATAGTGGACTCAACAGTCAGTTTCAGAGAAAGAATTATAATTTCTCTGAAGTCCTCCTCTCCACTCACATTATCTCCCTCCCTTCTGAGATAACCACTATCCAGAATTTAATATTTCTCATTCCTTTCCTTCCCTTTATTTTATTACATTTCTTGGGAATCCTAAAAAAATATTTAGTATTGCATGATTTATAATAGTATGTAAATGGAGTTTGCTGTGTATATTTTCTGAAATCTATTTTGCTCTCCTAACCTTAACATTCCTGGGAGATAAATTTTATTGGTATTCATTTCATTGTAATGCATTCATTTTTAATGCACTCCAATATGTGAATTTTTTTATAGTTTTTTTCTTTTAATACTAGGGATTGAACACAGGGCCACTCTACCACTAAGACAGGTCTCCCTAAGTTGCTTAGGGCCTCAATAAGTTGCCCAGTTTGGCCTTGTACTTTTGCTTCTCCTGCCTCAGCCTCCTGAGTCACTGGGATTACAAGTGTGCACCACCACACCCAACTGTAAACATAATTGTCTTCTTCATTCTTCTTTTGATGAGCATTATGGTTGTTTCCAGTTCTTTTGACTCCTTTATAAACAGGGTTTTTATAAACATTCCTGTAAGCATGTATATAGGAATGGAGCTGACTGCTTTGAAGGTAAATATAGCTTCAAATTTATTAGATAATGTCAAATTGATTTCCAAAGTGATGGTATATCATTTGACTTTTTATAGATACCATACTTCCTCAACTGGCTTGTAAGCTATTCAAGGCAAGGAAAGATCTTTTTTTTTTTTTGAGGGAAGGAGCATCTAGAAACATTCATCTTTTAATAACCATATTAATTGGTCCATTCACTAATTGGTATAAAAAGAAAATATTTTCTCTTACAGAATAAAGAGATAAGATAGAATAGAAAAAAACAAGTGTAAAAATGTTTTTGAAGTTTTTTTTTAAAAAAAGAAAAATCTGGGTGTGGTGACTCACACCAGTAATCCCAGCAACTTTGGAGGCTAAGGCAAGAAGATCACAAGTTTGAGGCCAGCCTCAGCAACTCTGTGAGACCCTCAGCAAGTTAGTGAGAAATAAAATAAAATAAAATAAAGGGCTGGGGATGTAGCTCAGTGCTAAAGTGCCCCTGGGTTCAATTCCCAGTACCAAAAAAAAGAAAAAGAAAACCTGCATTCAAAAGCAGTAAAAAAAAAATTAAGGAAAGAAAAATTAAAATAAACAGTAAATATCCATCAATATCCCCTAGTAGATTTTAGATAATTAAAAGAAAACACACACCAGAAGCTGAATATTTTTTTAGAGAGCCCTAATATGTGTTTCTTTTTCTCTCTGAGACATCCTTCCACTTGGCCAAGGTCTTCAGTATTTTAGACGTGTCAGGTCGTTTCTGAGGTTCCTTTGAGAGTAATTTCTGTAGAAGACTTTTCTGTAATAATAGTAAGAGTTAATACTAAGAAAAAAAACATTGGAATAAATAGAATTCTGATTAGTGTCAAGCACTTACTTCTTTGATGTCAAATACATCAGGGAAGATGCCATTTCTTAGATCTTCAAAAATCTGGTGGTAAAACATAAATACATATATACATATATATGTATATATATTTACTTATTAGGAAATCATTTTCTTGGGAGGAAAAATAAACAGGATGCACTAAAAGCAGAGATTACCCTAAATCCAGGATAGTTCCAGATCTTTGGAAAAGTCTCTTTAGCCAGGAAGCAAATAGAACTCTCTTCCCCATACCCTACCCCAATCTAGTAACCATCCTTAGCATTCTATGTTTGGAAGCATTAGGTGCATGACATTCACGCCTCCCTTCATCCTTGCTGGAACTCTATGTGACAGGTACTTTCAATGTCCCTTTTTACAGAGGAGAAGGCTGTGGCTGCAAGGCAAGTCCCATTCCTGAGCTTGAGACTAGGATATGCAGTTGTCTACTGCTCACTTCAGTGATTCCCCGCTGTCCACACAAGAAAGTCCATATTCTTTCATTGATTTAGTCACCACTTGTCTTTCCAGCCCCATCAACCACAACTCCTTGTTGCTTACATACTCCAGTAAAACTGCACTGCCTGCTGTTCTCAAATACACTGCACATTTCTATCTCCATGCTGGGACTGCCTACTTTCTATTTTAGACTATTAGAAACAACCAACCCTTCTGGGTCCAGCTTACATACCTCCAATGAAATCTTAACTGCTACCGATAGAGAAAGATCTCCCTCCTAGTTGTTTCCACAGACTTCTCCTAAAACACCTACATTGTTCTCTTGCATTCTCTTTCTTCTTAGGAAATTAACTTCCAGAGAATAGGCTTGCTCATTTTTATAACCCTCATGACACTTAGCACAGTGTCTGCCTTCAAGAAGGCACTGATGAAATTTTGCTGACTGGCTCCAGTTCGAGTCTCATGAGATGTAAACACCTTCCAAAGGTCAATGGTTTGGGTCTATAACAAAAATGGTTGTCAAAACTTGCAAGAGAAAATACATATTTTACTTACAATCATACACTAATACTTCAAGACCACCCTCACATGAGGACAATACCTATTTGCAGCAGTGCAGCAAAGATGACAGCCAATCATTTGTGTTGTTTAATATTTTCTTTGAGATTATTTACCTTGAGTGTTTCTGAAACTGTGGGACATATGTAAAGAAGTTCAGCAAGAATTAGCCCCAAAGCAAAGATGTCTACTTCCTTTCCGTATTCTTCTGAAGAAATCTGAAGAGACCAAAAATATATTTGCCTTCATTACTCACCTGATATAAATATATCTTCTGATGCCAAAAAACTATTGACCACATTTTTTATATCACACAACAAAGTCTGTTTATTAACATAGCAAGATTTGTGAGTGTGACTGCCAAGGGTTTAACTTTTTACCATTGAATAGCAGAACAACCTGTATAAATTAACTACTCCCATAGGAATAATCTCAACTGTAAAATGGGGCCAATAAATAATACTGACCTCAGTTTCGAGTGTGGAGTTAAATCAGATATAGCAGGTAAAGCAATGAAAATAGTTCATAGTAAGTGATTTGCATGCAAATATTCATAGCATATTTATTTATTATTTTTTTAATTTCTAAAAAATTTTTTAGTTGTTGATGACCTTTATTTTATTTATTTTTAAATATTTTTTAGTTATACATGGACACAATATCTTTATTTTGTTTATTTATTTTTATGTGGTGCTGAGGGTCGAACCCAGGGTCTCACACGAGAGAGGCAAGCACTCTAAGGCTGGGCCAGATTCCCAGCCCCAGCCTTTATTTATTTATATGTGGTGCTGAGAATCGAACCCAGGGCCTCACACATGCCAGGCAAGTGCTCTCTCACTGAGCCACAGCCCAGGCCCACATAGCAGATTTATTTATAATATTCTATAATTAGAAATGATATAAATATCCATCAAAGGAGAAACATGTTACACATACAACAGAATATTACTCAGCAATAAAAAGGAATTAGCTACTGGTACAAATAACAACTAAAGTTTCTCCAATACCTATTACCTTGAATAAAGAAATTAAGTACAAAAAAATATGTATTATGTGATTCCACTCATATGAAGTTCAAAAACAGGAAAACCTAAAATACAATCACAGAAAGGAAAGCACTGGTTGCCTATGGGCAATAAGGAGGAAGGACTGACTGGACAGGGGCTTGAGGGAATTTTCTTGAGTAGGAAGAAAGTCCTACATCTTCATGGGCTTATAGGTTACACAGGAGTATGCATTTGTCAAAACTAATACAGGTAAAATTAAGATATGTGCATTTTATGGTAGATAAATTATTCTCAATGAAATGTACTTAAATTTAAAAATTACCTAAGAAAAATAAAAGCACTATGACGAATGCCTTTTTAATATTCTGAGGGTGACAATGTAGGATGCAGGAGATAGTTAATAAAGCCATTAGCTTCCTATTGTGTTCTACTTTCACAGTGAGTGCTCTCTCCATTTTACATTGTCAAGCTACCAGCTAGTTCTTTTTAAAGAGAGAGTGAGAGAGGAGAGAGAGAGGGAGAGAGAGAATTTTTTAATATTTATTTTTTAGTTTTCGGCAGACACAACATCTTTGTTTGTATGTGGTGCTGAGGATCGAACCCGGGCTGCACGCATGCCAGGCGAGTGTGCTATGGCTTGAGCCACATCCCCAGCCCCAGACTTATTCTTTTTTAGTATTATTATTTTTAGTTGTTGATGAATGTTTATTTTATTTATATATATTTATTGTGCTGAGAAATCAAACCCAGTTCCTCCTACATGTGAGGCAAGCGCTCTACCACTGAGCCACAACCACAGCCCTCAGTAGACTTATTCTTCAATGACAGAATAGTGTGAGTATTTTGAAAGATAAATCAGTAAAATCATCTTAAAAGAGCACTTAAAAACCAAAATGGACAATAAGATGAAGAATCTAAAAGACAAAAATAGATAAGAAGCAATCAACCAAAATAAAAAAAGTATGAGTATAAGAAGTCTATATGTGAAATACAATATTCAGGGAGGGATGTGCCTGCAGCTCAGTTGGCAAAGTGCTTGCCTGGCATGTGTGACGTACTGGATTTGATCCTCAGCACCACACAAAAATAAATAAATGTATACATCTACAACTAAAAAAACTTTTTTAAAAGATACAATATTCAAATACCAATAGCTGTACAACCATATTAATAAGCAGCATTAATCACAATAGCTTCCAAAAGATGGAAGCAACCCAGGTGCACACTGAAGGGTACATGGATAAAAAAGTGCGGCGGCCATATAATGGAATAATCTTCAGCCTTAAAAAGAAAGGAAATTCTGGCACATGCTACAATCTGGGTAAGCCTTGAGGACATTAGACATAGTGAAATAAATCATAAAAGAACAAATACTACATGGCTCCATTTATATGTAATATGTAGACAAATCAAATTTGTAGACACAGAAAGCAGAATGGTTGTTGTCAAGGTTTGGAGGGAAGGGGAAAAGAAAGTTAACTAAGGGGTACAGAATTTCTGTAAAATGTAGAGTTCTATAAATTTATGGTGGTGATGGTTACATAACAACATGAATGTACTTGAGGCCACCATTAAAAATGATTCTTGGGGCTGGGGATATAGCTCAGTTGGTAGAGTGCTTGCCTCTCATTGCACAAGGGCCTGGGTTCAATTCTTAGCACCACACCAAAAAAAAAAAAAAAAAAAAAAAGGCTCTTGAGATGGTCATTTTCTGTTATGTGTATTTTACCACAATAAAAAAGAAAGAAATATATTTTTAAGATCAATGCCCTAACAACCAAATTTATATAAGTAATCCCATTTTAATAGCAAAACACAATATGTTTCAGGGAAAGGCTTTAAGAAGTATGAATAACCTTCATTTACAAGTGTTTTCACTTCATTGAATATTATAAAACTGACCTTAAGGTAGATTGTACTAGCGCTCTCAACTGTGTACTGGCTTCCCAGGGAGAGGATTCCACATCCCACCCCCATTGCCCCAAACTGAACCAAGCAATCTGTTCTGGGCAACAAAGTGTGGCATGTATGTGCCACTGATGAACAGAACTTGTAAAAGCCACCACAAGGTTCCACTATTGCTTCCTGTTACAAAGGCAGTGACACCCAGATTGATTCTACTTTCAGCCTAAAGGAAACAGGGGAGCAAAACTGCCAGCGTTGCTGGCCTAGCACATGAGAGAGAAATAAACTCTAGGTGCTTTGTGTGTCATCAGAAATCCAGGGTTTATTTGTTACTGTAGATAGCCTGGCAAAAGCCAACTGATGGAGGACTTGAACAAACGCCATGACGTACCAATCTCCTCGAGACAAAAAGGTCAGTTCTCAACCAAATCTTTCAATGTAATGCAACAGCTATCAAAACCCCTGAAACCAGTCATAGAACACGACACTCTGCTGCTGGAGCTCACTCGGAATTATAAATCTGAACCGCTAAGGATGGTTTAAAACTGAAAAATTACGAGCAGAGAGGTCCTATTGTTCAAATACAAAAATCTATTTTATAATGCCTCAATAATTAAAACAGAATAATGTTAAAGAGAAAAAAAAATGGAACAGAGTCCAGAAATAGATTCACAAGTGTGTAGGAATTTTACATATGATGAAACAGCACTTTTTAAATTGTAATAAAGTCTAACATAACATAAAATTTACCTATTTTAACCATTTTTATGTGAACAATGAGTGGCATTCAGCACCTTTACAATATTGCATAACCATCACCACCATTTATTATGGAACTTTTCATCTTCCCAAACAGAAATGATAACTACTAAGTAATTAACTTCCTATTCCTCCCTCCTTCCATGACCATGAATTTTCCTTATAGTATTTTAAATCATAAACTATTTCTCCATCTACATGATGATGGAGAAATTGCATGTTCATGTGGGTTAAATCAAGTTAGATTCCTTCCACATCCACAAAAATTAATTCAAGTTAAAGCAAATTATTAGCAAAAAGTCAAAATATTTTAAACTCTCGTGATGTAAATGGCCTATAAAATAAAAATGACAAATCCAGGAATGATAAAGAAAATACTGATAAATATGATAACTTAAAAACTCTGTACCACAAAAGGCATGATAAACAAAGTAACAAGGAGAAAAGACTTTAATATAGGTTACAGATACAAGATCAATATCCAAAATATGTAGATTCCTTCCACATACATTAGAAAAAGACAACCTAACTATGAAAAATGGGGAAAAGCATGAATAGAGAATTTACAGGAAAAAAACATAAGTAAATTTGTAAAAAGATAGCATAGCTTACTAAAAAATCTAGAAAAAATGCAAATAAAAATAGCAAGGCATCCTCATTCATCACACTGGTCATACTGAAGACTGATAGTACACCAGTTTGATCAAGAGTATAAGAAAACGGCATTCTCATCTTTATTGGAAGATTATTGTTAGAACCCCACTTTTATTCTCTGTTTGTTTTCTTTCTTTCTTTCTTTTTTTTTTTTTTTTTTTTTTTTTTTTGGTATCAGAGATTGAACCCAGAAGCCTTTACCACTGAGCTACAACCCAGTCCTTTTTATTTTTTTATTTGAGACAGGGTCTTACTAAGTTGCTGAGGCTGTCTTCAAACTTGCAATTTTCCTGCCTCAGACTGCAGAGTTGATGGGAGGGTACACCACCACACCTGACTAGACTCTCTTATTTAACAACAACTGGGCAGAATTTATCAGTGTAAAATGCACTTATCATTCTATTCAGTCATTTGACTTTGAGGAATCTACCAGATTATCATAGAAATACAGGTGGCCCCCTATCAATGGCTTCTCTAACTGACAATTCAACCAACTGCAGATTAATCTTGAAAAAACTCTGCATCTGTATTGAACATGTAAAGACTCTTTTTCCTATTGTTTAAGCATTATTCCTTGAGCAATGTACAATATAATAGCTTTGCATGTGGCATTTTCATTGGGTATCGTCAGTAATGTAGAGATGATTTAAAACATATGGGAGGATGTATATGTAGTATTTGCTGTATGCAAATACTGTACCATTTCATAGAAGGGCTTAACATCCATGGATTTGGAATCTGTGGGGTGGGAGGAGGTGTCCCAGAACCCAAACCCACAGTTGAGGGGAGTATTTCTCTACTTCCTGATTGTCACATGTCCTGAACTGCTTTACTCCATCACACCCTTCTGCCCTGATGTTCTATCTCATCTCCAACACAGGGAGCAATAGAGTCAGCCATCTATGCCTGAGATCTCTGAAACCATAAGTGAATAAATAAACTTTTCCTCCTCTAAAATTGTTCTTGTCAGGTCTTTTTATCACAGCAGGGAAAAAAACTGACTGATACAAAGGGAATTTTCGATTCTTATTCTATATACTTCTCTAAAGCTTTAATTTTTTTATGAGAAGGGTCTAATATTTTTATAATTTTAAAAAATTAAAGAAGCAACATATATAAGAGCAGAGAGGAAAGGGAACGTACCTGTTCTGGGCTCATATATCGCCGAGTTCCCTTTTCTCTTGTTCGCAGTTCATCATTCTTCAGGGTTGTTACAAGTCCAAAGTCTCCAATCTTTATTTGTTTTTCACCTACTAAAAATATATTACTTGGCTATGGGGAAAAAACAAACAATTTTTAGTTTATATGTACCAATTTGACAGAGTAATACCACATGTCCAAATTATCTTAGCAAAGGCTACTTCTGTATTTACTTTTATGGCATTTACCCTTATCCAGGTAGTCAAAATCAGAGAATTTAATATCACAGTCTCTACAAGGCCAGTTGAAAGAAAGACTTTTTAGCCAACAGCAGAGGTAGCTTGGGGTATAGGCGCTTCCAAGTATCTCAACAGCTGTCAGTGAAAAGTAGACTCATTCTGAAGGGATCCAGGGATGGATCCTGGTCTACAGGGTAGACATGACCTGAAGGTTTGCTTTAATATATTCTAATACACTGATATACTGATTATGTGGCTCAAAGAGTGAAAGAGTTCCGCATCCCAGGATGGAGTTAGACATCTACCAGAGGAAATATCACAAATATGAGTTCAGGATCAGATGAGGATTGAAGCAAACACCCTTAAGACCCCCATCCAATTTTGAGATTCTCTAAATGGATCCATTCTTACTAATGCTCCAGAATGTCCTGTGCAGAATTTCTCCAAGGAGCTTCCTTTATGTCAACTTTTCCAGGGCTCTATCAACTTCTTACAAACACATGCCCTTCATGTTGAAAGAATTCTAAGCTACCTGGGAGCTGACAACTAGCACAAATTATTTTTCCTAAGTAATCCTTTAAGCCAATTAAAAAAAAAAAACAAAGAAGTACAGAATGAAGAGTGACCAGCCCCATTACACAGTTTTGTAGAAGGTATTGACCAATATCCCACAGACCATGAAAACAGGAAGGTTGTTGATGTGGAAATTAATATTTTGCTATTCCTGCAAAGGCTAGACTTTAAACACAACGTTGGGCTCTACACACACATACCTTGTGGAGTAACATTTATGAGAGAGCCTAGTAAAAGAACTGAGAAGGAAAAGACTAGGGAAGGATACAAGGAGCTTCTGAAAAGCCAGCCTGACAGGCCCTGGGCAGAAATTAGCAATCAGATTAGAATTCAATTAACAGATAAACAATTGCTTAACTGCTTACTTCACTGTATGACTGATCCCAAACTAATACAGTCAATTTCTTCTTTTGAACATGGTCCATCTAATGTTCTCACTTCTGAAATCACTCTTAGATAGCGTTAACGTTAACTATTAGAACCAGGTGGGCTCACACGTCAAAGTATCAGACATCCAGCCCTAGGGAAGACCCAAGCAGTATTCTATGAGGGACACTGAATCCTAGCTAGGTCAAGCCAACAACTCTACACATGGGGCACTTATTTTCCTCAGAAACCGCTTTGCTCCTTTCCTTTTCCTGGCTGCATTAGACAGGTAGAGTAAGCAGACAGCCAAGATCCACATGGATGAGGGACTTCTGGCACAGTGATCAGGGAAGGCTGAGTAAAGGAGTTGGGACTAAAGGAAACAGGCAGAAGAGTGTCTGTGAGACAAGAACATGAGCAAAGGCTCAGAGGTAGGATTTAGCCTACATCATTTGTGAGGAAGGGGAAAAGAGTATGGAGGAGAAACTAAAAGACTGCCTCTTTGTCTTTCATTTTGATGAGAAAGAAACATGGGAACATTGCTTGTTCAGATCATAAAAACCAAAGGAAAACAAAAATACTAAGGAATGATACATGCTCCAAGTTTTGGATTACTGCAGTTTACCAATCCTGGGCCAAACTTCAAAGCCTAACCAAAAAAAAAAAAAAATAGTAGACTCTCGACCCCGCAACCCTTACCCACTCTCCTCGGGGTAAGGACTAAGGGAATAGGGAACCATGACATTTGAACAAGCCTGAGTAGTAGCAGCCACAATTATTTGTACAGAAATGTTCCGTTTAGGAAAGTTAGTCTTTCAACTGGGGTCTGACTATCAGCCAAATAGGACTGGATGTGAATGAGCAGTCTTATTTGGCTGATAGTCAGACTGTCCCCAGTTCACCAGCCCTGGAGATCTTCTGAGTATCTGCACAGAATGGTAACTGAGGCATGCTCTAGATCCCTTCTAACTTCAAAGGATCAGAGATAGTATTTTGCCATGGCTATTGATCAATCATAATTCTAAAACCAGAGAAGATAAAATTTTCAATTACTAAGTTACAGTCGCCGACTTATGAAGTACATTTCCCACTTACTTTGAGGTCTCTATGAATTAAATCTTTTGAATGTATATAATGCACTCCTTCTGCTATCTGTTCAAATAATTCCAAAGCCAAAGCTTTGTCTGGTACTTTTTGTCTTCTATTTTCAATCCATTCATTCAATGTCCCTTTATCACACAATTCCATTTGGATAAAAAGGCACTTGGTCTTTATTCTGGATATAAAATTCACAGAATGTTAAAAGCAATAAAAATAAATTTCTAAAAATATTTTAAATTATAGCTTCTATGTACATCCAAACATACCTCAAAACAGAAATCTAAATATAATAAATTTAAATCAAAATATCATTAGCCATTTTCTATTTAAATCATAGGTTTCCAAGTATCTAGATTTTTGTTTTGCTCATTTACAAAATATAAGCCAGCTCATTATTTAAAGCTAAAGACCCTTGATCATTTTTGCTAATAGACAGGAACAAGACCATTAATGGTAGAAAACCAGATTCCATTATTATATAATTTTGAAACATGTTAATTCACATCAATCAATTGAGCATCTACTTTGTGAAAGGCACAAAACAGGCACCTAGAAATGAGAAAATGAATAGGCACTATCCTTATCCTTATAGGAACTGTAGCCTAATAGGAGAGAGGCTGAGGAAAAACAAACCTAACACAACTATATAGGACAGAAACTCTAGGATAAGTGGCAATAAATTGCTTACTATGAGATAAAAGTTAGAGGACTGGTTTATTTTATTTATTTTATTTTTATTCTTTGGTACTGGCCATTGAACCCAGAGATGCTTAACCATTGAGCCACAACTCCAGCCCTTTTTATTTTTTATTTTGAAACAGGGTCTCACTAAGTTTCTTAGGACCTTGCTGAGTCCTAAGGTGGGGGCAGAGCTATATATTAAACAGTGGAGTTAAGAAAGCTAAATCTAAAATTTTGAAAACAGCTGAGGACATAAAAGAAGGTATTAATTAATTAACTATAGTAGGGGGGATTGAAATCACAGGCTCTTTAGCACTGAGTTACAACCTCAGCCTTTTTTTATTTTTTTATTTTGAAGCAGGGTCTTGCTAAGTTGCTAAGGCTGGCTTTAAATTTGCAGTCTTCCTGCCTCAGTCTCCTGAGTTACTGGGGTTACAGGAATGCCTTACCACACCCAGCTAAAACATTTTAAAAATGTTTTCTTATTATTAGAGCTTTATAGTTATACATACTAGTAGGGCTCATAGAAATTGATTTCAGTTCATGATCCTTCCTCTTCCTTCTCCCTTTTCCTTCTCTTCCTCCCTCCCCTCTCCCGTTCTTCTTCTACTCTACCAGACTTAACAGAAGGCTTTTAAAAGCAACTTGGAGCAAGGCTAGGAGGAGCACAACAGCATCTGTCAGAACTGGTTGTGATTATTAATTGTGATGATTGATGGTCTCAGTTTCCTTCCACCTTGTTACATCTATGAGAACTTCTTTTTACCTACCTTGCGCTGCTTTCAGGATCCTCATAAAAATCATCTCCTTCCCAACAACTGCAGTAATGAACAATGTTGGGATGTTTAAATGTGGCCAGTGCTTGTACTTCACGCTCTACCTTCCTGTTAAAAGGAACAGGAACACAAATGTGTCACTATACATCCCTGATAAATACAAAACATTCAAATAGCAGAAAACAACTGTCCACACAGTTAATAAACAGTCATTGTGGTTCCTACATCAAGTTTTAGAATGGGATCCAGGAGGAAAAATTGAATATATAGGGGGAAAAAAAAACAGTATTTCTCACTCTCAACGTAAAAGAAAATGCAGTGAGTTAAGTGCTTCAATTTAAAAGTCATTTGCAGTTAGTTTTTGAAATGCTAGTGACACAACATGATAATTAAATCATATACCATGTTTTGTTTGGACAAAATCTTGGGATTTCACAAGCAAACTCCATTTGGACAATAAGGGCAGGTAACCCAAGCAACACGCAAAACCTCATTCAGAATTTTCTTTTTCATTTTTTTAAAATATTTTTTTAGTTAGAGTTGGACACAATGTCTTTATTTTATTTATTTATTTTTATGCAGTGCTGAGGATTGAACCCAGTGTCTCGCACATGCTAGGTGAGCCCTCTTCTGCTGAGCCACAACCCCAGCCCCTTATTCAGAATTTTCAAAGTGTGACAAAAACATACCAAAATGGTAATTTATGCAGAGAAGCAGAAACTTCACTACATACTACAGGAGCTTTATATGGGTTTTAGCAAAAGCTCTGACATATCCATGCTAAATAGAGTGAAAAGAATTGAGTTTCCAAAGATACATAAGCATTTTACAATTTTATTTTTAAGAAGTTCTATGTGACATAAAATTTGTAAAACTAAAGAAAAAATTACTGATGCTTCAATAATCTCCCCCAAATCAGTTATTATTTAAGATTATTTCTGATAGTGTCTCTTCATATACATGCTTTATATTTGTAATTATACTATATAATTTTATATTTTTTTCATGTGACATGCTATCTTTATAGTTTTCCTTGTAACAAAATTTGTATAGGGCTGGGGTTGTGGCTCAGTGGTAGAGTGCTTGCCTAGCACGTGCGAGGCCCTGGGTTCAATCCTCAGCACCACATAAAAATAAGTAAATAAAGGTATTGAGTCCAACTACAATTTAAAAATAAATAAATACTTTTTTTAAAAACTTGTATAAGCATCAACTTATAAAGTTGCTTTTTTTCCCTCAGTACTAAGGATTAAACTCAGGGGTGCTTTGCCACTAACTTATATCCTCAGCCCTTTTTACTTTTTATTTTGAAACAGGATCTCACAGAGTTGCCCAGGCCGGTCTAAAACTTGTGATCCTCCTGTCTCAGTTTCCTAGTAACTGGAATTACAGGTATGTACAATGGCACCTGGCTTCAAATATAAAGTTTTTGATATAAAATTTTAGAAACACACAAAAAATAGAGCAAATAGTATAACAAACACCTGCCAAGTCATCACCCAAGTGAAACAGTTGTCAACTCCTGGCTGATCTCATTTTGTTTGTTCTCTCACCCACTTCCTCCTCCTCCCCTGGATTATTGTGAAGCTATTTCCAGCATCATATCATTTCATGAGTAAATACTGCAGTCTATGTCCCTCATTTTCAATGGCTGCAAAACAGCTATTGCTTAGGGGAAAAAACAAAACCTATTTAATCATTTCTTTTTTTAAAATATTTTTTATAGTTGTGGATGGACAGAATGCCTTTATTTTATTTGTTTATTTTTATGTGGTGCTGAGGATCCAACCCAGTGCCTCACGCATGCTAGGCAAGCGCTCTGCCACTGAGCTACAGCCCCAGCCCCTAACCATTTCTTTATTGCTGCATATTTTTCTTTGTTTTAATTTTCCACTGTTAATAGACTGTGACTGATATCTCCTTGCATATAGCCACAATTTGGATAATACTGTCAGAAGAAGTTGCAAAAAGGAAATTGCTGGGTCAAAGCACGTAAACATTTTCATGGCTCTAGATTAATATTTCCAAGTATGTTTTGAACATGTTGAAAATTCATAAAGCACTGGAAATACCTAAGATTTTCAATCCTTATCAACATTATCACCATTTTTAAAAATAGTTATCTAATAGAAGAAAAATACTACTTCCTGTATAAGACAGGAAGGGAAAAACCTTGTTTTGATGCTGAGTAGGTCTGAGAGAGAGGAAGTAGGTTTGTTTGGGGTGAAAAGCATCTAGGATTCCATGTCTGTTTCTCCTATGCTCATGTCATTTTCCTTAGCCCAGAACTTTTTTCCACCTCCTTTCCCTGTCCTTGAGAGATCAGTGGGGCCAAATTACTCAAAGTCACAACAGCCAGAGAACAACTACCAAGACTGGTGAACTGGACAAGATGGGATTTAAGACCTTTTTTGGATTGTGAGCATAGCTCAGTTGATGGATGCTTGCCTACCATGTGCAAAGCCCTGAGTTCAACCCCCAGCACCACAAAAAAATAAAATAACAACAACAAAAGCCCTTTCCCATGTGTTTTCCTTCCTGAACTATTTAGTGAGGGAGGGGGCAGATTATACATATAAACAAACACAGGAAGCAATGGTTCATTCCAGAAGATGAGTTCTAAACCTCTAACTCATTACACAGTAGATATTGTCCAATGATTATCCCAATTCCTTCCCTTCCCATACACATACCTGGAATTAAGAGGTAGTCTATTTATGCTCTCTGGAAGCTGAGCTGGTGTTGGTGACTTGTTTAACCAACATATTGTGGTAGAAATGATACTCTGGAACTTTTAAGACTAATTCAAAAGAAGGCTTACCACCTCCTCCTGATCACTTGGACAACTCCTTCTGCAACAATTCTTCTTGAAACCCCGCCTCTCAGTTGTGAGAAACCCAGGTCACTCAAGGAAGCTATGTGAAGGTGCCATGACTGACAGGCCCAGCTGAATATCCAGCCCACAGTTAGCCTCACTTGCTGTCCATCTCAGCCGTCCAGCCTGATCAAGCTTTCAAATAACTCCCAACTGAGAATGTTGGGAGAGTCCGACCGACATTGCCCCGCTGAGAACTATCAACACACAGTACCATGACAGGAAACAGTAATTTTTTTTTTTTTTACTGTTTTGCATTTTTGGAGCAGTATACTATGCAATAATAGATAACCAGAATAAGTATCAAGAAGCTTTAACCTCAGATAAATTAGTTCACATCTTTGGACTTTAGATTCCTCATCTATAAAGTAAGGAAATGAGACTAGAAAACCTCAAAGATCACCTTAAACCAAATGATTCTATAGCATCAGTTTTCAAGACTGCCTGAAAAGAATGATCAGTGGATAACCCCCCCTTTTAACTAAAATAACCACAGTAAAATGAGATGATTTCAGATTAAGCCAAGCTCTAGGTAGAATAAAATGTTTAAGGAGGACCAGAAAGAAGTAAATGATATGCTAACAAAAAAAGAGAAACATGAAAAAAAAAACAAAAAAACCAGTGCAGGTTCAACAAGCACCTCATTTAAAAAAATAAAACATTTACTACTTACTTGTTATTATACATGACACGTTTAACAACATAAGTATTTCCATCTATTCTGTGTTTTGCTTTGAAAACTTGGCCAAATCCACCTTTGCCAATTGGTTCTATATCTTTAAAATCCTTGGCAAACCTTAAAGATAAATACGATTGTTATTCTGAGGTTTGGTTTTTTGCTCCCTTCCCCCACCTCCCTTCACAGTGAAAAGGGCTGAATCATCAACATGATTCTCCCCTTCTGGTTATTAAAAGTCTAGTTTTGCAGACTCTTTGCTCACAAAGGGTGGTCCCTTCTGCTCCTCCTCCTTCCATAGAGAATCCAACCCCTCGCCCCTAGGGGTCACGGTCGACTTCTAACTGTACATAAGCCAAAGAAATCCTTCCACAAGTATAAAACTTTAAGGAAGCATTCTGTTGTGCTCCACAGCTTCTACTCTGTTAGAGAAATGAGCAGATACTCTGAACCTGCCTCGATTTATAATAACCTATTTTTCTCCTCCCCCTCAAACCCCACGTTCCATCCAGCCAATTCTTTCTAATCATAATCCACCTCCAGTGTCTTCATCCCAGGCCACGCGCCCATCAAGTTTCCTGCAGTAGCTCACCTACTGGACATGCACTTCTTCTGCCCCAGTCCAGTCCATGATCACACAACAACCAGAATGCTGAAAACTCAATGTGATCATGTTTCCCTCCTGCTAAACCTCCACTAGTCTATCTTTGCATTTGGCAAAAAACAGAAAGCCCTTAAAGGGCCCAGGGAGTGTCATAGGATCTTCCTCCCACTTCCTTCTCGGGTGTTACCCCGTGGTACTCAGCCCTCCTCGCTGCTCTTCCAGCACACAGCCTGTCTGCTTTTCAAATGCACATCACCTTTTCCACCTTCACCTTCTCACTCACTCTTCCTTCTACACCATCTCTTTGTGCTAACACATCCTCAGGTCTCCCCACAAATGTGACCTCAGGGAAGTCTTGTCTCACCCTTAATACTAAATTCGAATTTGCACTTCTCACCATGCTATTTCTTTGGGAGCTTCGACCACATTTAGTAATTACTGATGTTTTTATGTAAATACATATTTAATGTTGGTCATCCCCTCCAAACTGCATGAGAGGAGAAAATGGTTATATTTGGTCCTATAATAAACCCAATACCCAGTATAGTGCCAGATATATATCAGGGGCTTAATAAATATGTATAGGTTCTTCATTGCTTTTTAAAACTTGTATTCAATGCCCTACTTTTGCGAACAGACCTCTATCATTTCAGATGCTTATTATTTTTTTTTAACCAGAGGCACTTAACTGAGCCACATTCCCAGCCTATTTTTTATATTTTATTATTTTATTTAGAGACAGGGTCTCGTTGAGTTGCTTAGGGCCTTGCTAAGTTGCTGAGCCTGGCTTTGAACTTGTGATTCTCCTGCCTCAGTCTCCCAAGCTGCTAGAATTACAGACATGGGCCACCATGCCTGGCATTCGATGCTTAATTTAAACCCAAACATATCATCTACCATAGAGGAACAACTTTTTTCAAGTGAAATCTGATATGAAACTAGAAAACAGATAACAGAGCCAAATGGATCTATTCTGATTCCTACAGGCATACTTGTTGCTTAATCACACACAGGCTTACAGGAGTATTTGCTTTCAATATCAATAACATCCATGGATATCAGAAAAACTCATGAGCATCACAGAGATCTATATTTACCACATTTCATTTAGATTTATCTAAACCTTACTTCTCCAAGAGACAATGATCCTTTGTGGGTCTGACTGGGCTACAACTATAAAACTGTTTGGGTGGGAGTAACTGGCCCTTAAGAAACTTTTGTTGAATGAACAAATATATCTTTAAACAAATTCTATTGAAAATTTCCCTCTTACCTGTGGTCCACAGTATACTGGTTTTCTTCTACGTTATAAGAGTCAAATTTAGCTGCCAAACTTCTAAAAATTAAGACAAGAATATAAAATTCAAATACAACTTGTTTATAGCAGGTTTTATGTCTTGCACTAGGGTTTGCATAATTTGCATCAACTATTAGAAAAGCAGGGTAGCAAGTGTTAACCTTTTGCTTTATAAACCGATAGACTATGATTCTCTGCCCTCCAATAATTGTTCATCCCTTTCCTGACTCTCTTTTTCGCTTTTATTGTTGGCATGCCACTTGCCTCTCCTTTTCTTTCTCCAGACTCAAAACTTCAGGAAGTGTATCTCCTGGCACCTTCTCTGGCCATCATTCCTCACTGGTGATAAGCCTTCTGTGATTGGAAATCCAGTCACCCGAAATTAAGCATATCCCAATTGCTTTCTTCCCCCTGGGCCCTCCAGTCTTCCTTAGCATTAGCAGTGGCATGATTCTCGTCTGCAGCCTGTTCAAAATGGAGCAATGTTCATATGCTTTCTCCTTTCCTTCTTCTGCATTCTCACCTGGCTACTACATGCTATCTCCTCAAGTCAGGCCGACCCTTCCTTGACAAATTCTCCTGCCTCAATAACCATGGCCACAGGCCCAATGCAGTCTCATTTCTCTCCCTCCATTCACGTCAGGAATCATCTTTTTTCAACATGTCTATCTACTGTTGAGAATATTGGTGGGTCATTATGGCTCCATCTGTCCTCTCTCGTTTCTGACTATATTTGCCTCTTTGCTATTCTCTTCAGTTAAAGAAAACAATTCACTATAACTTACATAATATTTGGTCTTTTTTACAACTCAAGCTATTACATTATCTTTACCCTACCTGACTGTAAACTAATGCACTTCCCTTGAAAACACCTCTCTAAGCCCAATTCTTCATAGCCTCATCCAAAATAATGCCATTAACTAATTAATCTAGCAATCACCATAGGGCTTTATGTCTACAGTACAGCATGTGTATATGTATTTATGCTGTATTATACACATAATACATGTATATATGTATATATGTATACACACACACATATATTCAAAGATTTCCCTACATATTAAAATTATTTATAGATTTCAAGCTTTTACATCTTCTGAAACTCCACTCAAATAAACATGTATAATACTCTATGAATACTGAAGATAATAAATAAGACTGACAAACTAAATCTGAAATAAACCTTAGTCCAAAATATGTTTGATGTGTAATAATACTCACATTTTTTTCTTCTTTTTATTACTACTGAGACCATTCTACAAAAAAAAAAAAAGTGGGAAATAGTTTAAGATGTTTCAGTTAGGATAATTTAAGATGATTAAGTCTTAAATCGTCTTGGTTGGCTTCCCCCTATGTTTTCCCCCCATGCTAGGGATTGAACCCAGACGTGCTCTACCACTGAGCTACATCCCCGGGTCCTTTATTTTTAAAATTTTTTTCTTTTTTTTTTTTTAAAGAGAGAGTGAGAGAAGGAGAGAGAGAGAGAGAGAGAGAAAGAGAGAGAGAGAGAGAGAGAGAGAGAGAGAGAGAATTTTTTAATATTTTATTTTTTTTTTTTTAGTTATCGGCAGACACAACATCTTTGTATGTGGTGCTGAGGATCCAACCCGAGCCGCACGCACGCCAGGCGAGTGTGCTACCGCTTGAGCCACATCCCCAGCCCCTTTATTTTTTAATTTTAAGACAGAGTCTCACTAAGTTAACAAAGTTGACCTTGTACTTAGTGATTCTCCTTCTTCAGCCTAAGTAGCTAGGATTACAGGTGTGCACCAGCACACCTGGCTTTTGTCTTGTTTAAGTGTCTCCTTGACCACATTTCTAAGTCTATAAGATACACAGCTTCACACATGTTCACACTCTTGTTAAGCCGTAGACCAACTTAGTATTGCAAGACTTGAATTTTGTCACTCATACAGGGATATAAATAGCATCTAATTGTTTTTTAGATTTGCATTTTCCTAAAATCTAGTAAAATATAGCATCTTTTCACATTTGTTGCCCATTTGGGTGTCTCACCTCAAAAATATCTACTCAGATACTCTGTACATATTTCTCCTGAGTTGTTTGGTTTTTGTTATTGATTTGTATTTCCTTATAAAAAGAATGCTTTGTAAAAAATTATCTGATTTTTTTAAGTTTAGTTCTGAGTTTTTTAAACAGAAGTAGAACTATATCAATGAGCCTTCATATATTGTCCAATTAATGGGAGGAAAAAAAATAAGATCACAGGAATATTTAAAAACACAAGTTGAGTAGGAAGAATGGGAGTGAAATGTGAAAGAATTTTCCATGTGAGGAGTGAAGGTTAATAAAAAAATAAAATATTTTTAAAAACAATATAAAATAATATTTTTTTAAAAAATTTTGAGTTGTAGATGGACACAATACCTTTATTTATCTTTATGTGGTGCTAAGGATTGAATCTAGTGCCTCACCCATGCTAGGTGAGTGCTCTACCACTGAGCCACAACTCAGCCCCAGTAATAAAATCATATTAAAATAATAATAAAAAAATAATCAAAAGGCTGCTAAATAGTATTATTTAGCATGAGAACTTGAGACAAAAACATAAAAATTTTGTGGCACAGTGAAGGTCATTTTTTAAAATATTTATTTTTTAGTTGTAGTCGAACACAATACCTTTCTTTTTATTTATTTTTGTGTGGTGCTGAGGATCGAACCCAGGGCCTCACATGTGCTAGGCGGCAAGCACTCTGCCGCTGAGCCACAACCCCAGGCATGAAGGTCATTTTTTTTCTCTTTCCATATTTTTTTATTGGTGCATTATGCTTGTACAGAATGATGGGATTTTTTGTTACACATTCGTATATGCACACACTATAACTCCCCAGCACTCTCTCCCACCATTCCCTCCACCCGCACCCCTTCCCTTTGATTTTCATGAGATCCGCCTCCCCACCTTTTTTTTCCTTTCTCCTTCCTATCTCCATGTATGAAAGAAAATATATGAATCCTTCACTTTCAAATGAGGAAACATACAAGAAAAAAATATTAGAGACTAATACTATACCATAGAAGAAGATCCAGAACTGTCTAAATTCTCACTGCTCTGAACATTTGTCCAGTCATCTGATGAGGAGTCCTTTTCAGAGAGTGGCTCAGACAAACTAAAAGAAAAGAGTAACTATTAGTTTGTGAATTCTTTTTTTTTTTTTTGTACCAGAATTGAACTCAGGGGCACTCAACCACTGAGCCACATCCCCAGCCCTATTTTGTATTTTATTTAAAGAGAGGGTCACCCTGGGTTGCTTAGCACCTTGCCATTGCTAAAACTGGCTTTGAACTCATAATCCCCATTGGCTGGGATTACAGGTGTGGGCCACCCCCGGGGGCTGAATTCTTCTTTTTTAACCAGTCACCTCTTTCCATAAATTTCCCTTAAACATTAAAAAGTTTTCATAAGGGCTGGGGTTATGTCTCAGTGGTAGAGCGCTCACCTAACATGCATGAGGAACTGGGTTCCATCCCCAGCACCACATAAAAATAAACAAATAAAATAAAGGTATTGTGTTCATCAACAACTAAAATAAATATTTAAAAAATACTTTTCATAAAAAATTGCTCTTTCAAGCAGCAATGTCTTTTTCTTTTTCTTTCTTTTTTTTTTTTTTGGCAGTGCTGGGGATGGAACCCAAGTCCTTGAATGTGCTGTGGAAAGCACTTTACCAACTGAGCTACAGCCCCAGCTCTTACACAGCAATTTGAATATGCAAATATCACCGTTTATTTGCCCAAACTTACGATGAACTCATTGTGCTTCCTGTGCTTCCGCAGTTATTGACATTACCAGGACTGACAAAAGCGGCAGAGGGTACTAGGTCAGTTTTCTGAAAGAAGAAGCAGCGTTTAATTTAAATACAACTAACTTCCTTCTCCCCAGTAACTAGCCTCAGCTTACAACTATTACCCCAGTAACTCAGCCTCAGGGTACAAATATTACCTGCATTTCCCCCAGGTTCACCAAATCCACAGGCATAAATAATTATAAGAGAAATATAATTTTATGCATGTTTGATCTGGATTTAAAAAACAACCCTGAGTTGCTCCCAGAACTTTTATCCCTTAGGGCCTCGCGTGGCCCCTGTGGTGGGACACAGAACCGAGGAATCAATTACTATGCAACTGGCTATGTTGGCATTCTGTAAATACAATCCAACCTCAACCTCAGAAGAAATTTTAAAGCATAAAAAATTAAATTAATGGCAGTACATACCATTGGGCTTTCTTCTGATAGTTTCTGAAGTGCACATTTAGCAGCCAATTGTTTTGCTTCTTGCTTAGTGGAACCTATACCGATACCATATACTTTCTTCCCAATTTTGCATTTATACTTAAATCTAGGAGAAATGATAGAGTATTCATCCAAATATCCAAAAAACAGTAAATTGAACTTACTATTTGAAAAAAAGAATCACATAGTAAGATAATACTAATTTATTTGCTAGATTTATATTTCCTATCTTATATAATTAAACCTTCGGTAAGATGGCTGGTCACTTTGTCTGAATAACCAGTACTGGCTGACATCTCAGCTCACATTTTCCAAGCAACTTCTAATTCTTTGTTGCTTCATTGAAAGATCTTACACAAAGGTACCAAGTGATGATTTCTAAAAGTTCCTCAAAGGCCCAAAGATTTAGGAAAGAAAAAGCAGTAAACAAAAGGGGATTTCTACAAGGAGAAGATCTGAGGTCCCCGTGCTATAGCAGCCTGTGGGAGGATGAACAGAACATAGATCTTGTGCTAACATCAGCATTTTATGCTACCTGCTGATTTGCACAAAAATGAAAATCCCCCATGGTGCAGATCCTTTTAATACCAAAATCCACACTCCCCTCATATTAGATGCAAAGACATTTGTGGTGTCAGGCATGGTGGCGCATGCCTGTAATCATAGCATCTTGGGCTCAGGAGGTTGCAGGAGGAACACAGGTTTGAAGCCCACTTAGTGAGGTTGTAAGCAACCTAGTGAGATCCTGTCTTGAAATAAAAAAAATAAATAAAAAGGGCTGGTGATGTGGTTAAGTGCCTTTGGATTCAATCCCTGGTACCAAAAAAAAAAAATGTGAACAATGATACATATTTTTTAATTTTCTTGATCTTTTTAGATATATATGACAGTAGATTGTATTTTGTTATAGTTTTTAGTCGTCCGTGAACATATATTTTATTTATTTATTTATTTATTTGTATGTGGTGCTGCAAATCAAGCCAAGTGCCTCATACATGCTAGGCAAGCACTCTACCACTGAGCTACAACCCCAGCCCAGTAGAGTGTATTTTGACATATTTTACATACATGGAGTATAACTTATTCTAATTAGGATCCCATTCCTGTGATTCTACATGATGTAGAGTTTCACCAGTCGTGTATTCATATATGAACACAGGAAAGTTATGTCTGACTCATTCTACTGTCTTTCCTATTTTCATCCCCAATCCCTTCCCTTCATTCCCTTTTGTCTAATCCGATGAACTTCTATTCCACCCTCCACCCCAATATTGTGTGTTAGCAACCATGTATCAGAGAGAACATTTGGCCTTTGTTTTTTTGGGACTGGCTTATTTCACTTAGCATGATAGTTTTCAGTTCTATCCATTTACCAGAAAATGCCATAATTTCATTCTTCTTTATGGCTGAGTAACATTCCATTGTGTATGTAGACAGTATTTTCTTTATCCATTCATCTGCTGAACAGCACCCAGGTTGCTTCAATAGCTTAGCTATCGTGAATTGAGCTGCTGTAAGCATTGATGTGGCTGTATCACTGTAGTATGCTGATTTTAAGTCCTTTGGGTATATACCAAGGAGTGGGATAACTGGGTCAAATGGTGGTTGCATTCCAAGTTTTAAGAACTATTTTTAAAGGCAAAGCAATGAACACAGCACTACATATCATGGAGTTACTTTATATATTACTATAAAATTATTCCAGTATTTGCATTTTTTTAACTTTTTATTTCAACTGAAGGATGTAGAAGGAAACACACCCAACCAGGATGAGTCATCCCACTACACCCTGAATTAAAGAGCTGGGCTGAGTGATGGGATCATTTCTATAGTTCCCGTCTCATCCAGTACCCCCCGATAGACTTCTCTCTTTTGGTACCTGGTGTTGGAGTGCTTAACTGGAAGAAAGTGAAAAGGCAAACTACACAAAAATAGTCACAATTATTGAGATTGACCCACCTAATTCACTTTTGCCTATTTCATCCCAATAATACTACTGAGTTTTTCTTTTTCTATTTCTGGTCTGAAATTCTTCAGAGTAAAAAGCAAACAGTGGAGTCACTTCATAGGACAGTATCCTGAGTGATAGTTTGGACTATTTGCCACTTGGGTTCTCTTCTCTTTCATTTAACTAGTTGGCTGCAGTTGAGGTACAATCGCCCTATATACATTTACTTTCTACTCTTTCAGTGCCAATCCATCCTTTATCCCCACTTCCGCAGGTCTGAGCTCACTGGTGATGTTCTTAGTAACTCTCAGTCTCTAATCCATTTGTTCATTCAGCATATCCCTCAGATCTGTTCCCTTCAAGTCTAAGGCTAAAACCATTCCTTCTGATACATGGTATTTGACCATTTAATCAAATTTTAGGGACAAACACCTAGACAAATAGCTCCCTGATCTGAAAAGTCATTCTAGACATGTGACAGCAATTTTCACATAGCTACTGTCACCATGATTTCGGGGATGGGAAGAACCCCACATGGCTCAAGCAGGGGCACCCTGTACTCTTGAGTTGTATAACAGACTAACTGTTCAGATACATCTCAGAAATACAGTAGTCCCCTCTTAGCCATGGAAGATACGTTCCAAAAACTCCAGTAGATGCCTAAAACCACAAACAATACCACACCCTGTGTGTGTATGTGTGTGTGTGTGTGTGTGTGTGTGTGTGTGTGTGTGTGTTACCAATCTGGGTAACAAGGTGAGAAAGGGTCTCAAAAAAAAAAAAAAAGATATCCAGTTGCTTATTGAACCCTTCCATGCAGAAGTACAAACATTTCTGAAAATTATATAAGAACAAATATTTTTGAAAATTATAGAAGAAAATAAACCCACTATATGCTGAAATACAATGAAATAAAAGGAAAAACCAAACTACAGCTTACTTTTTGGGATCCTGCTCCCCCAATTCACATTCTTCATAATTTACATTTAGTCTTTCCTTCTGGGAAATCCTATTGACAAGTCCTATATAATTCCCAGGGGGTGATCCTTCTGAAGTATCTGTTGTCGCCAAGGATAAAGGACTAACTGTCTGGAAAAAAAAAAAAAAAAAAACTTGTCTCATATAAGTTATAACAAAGATTTTACCCTTTATTTTACCCTTCAATTACTAAGTGCACAATCTGAAAGACATCTTAGATGGTATTAATGATATCCCCTTGTTAAAGATAGAGGTAACTATATACCTCTACCCCCCAAAAAAGGCTTTTTAAATTAAAGAATGAATAGACAAACAAAAATTATGTATATGCATGGTATACAACATGACATTTTGAAATGTATACTTATCTGGTTTTTGTGGTTGGAGCACTTAAAATCTACTCTCTCAGTAATTTTAAGGTAGGTAATATATGAATTCACCCATTTTCCTTTTACAATGCCATTAAGAAAAAAACAAAATCTTGTCAATTTTCTTGTTTAATCAGGCAATGTACTCTAACACTCTCTATCTCACTTATCTTTTCTAAATCTTAAAAAACAGGGTAACATATTAAAGTAAAGATATATCCTGGATCACACTTTAATGGAAATGATTAAGATGATAGCATCATTCCCACTATTGTTATCTGAACCTTATTCTTTTCTTTTTTTTTAATCAATCTGACCAGGTCAGGTCAAAGTTTTTCTACTTTAATAATCTTAGCAAAGGTAGGGTAGTCTATTTTATTTTCTAAACTTCTTGACTCAGTTTTCAGCTTATTAATAATTTCAGCTTATTAATAACAATTTCAGCTTATTAATAATAATTTCAGCTTATTAATAATAATTTTTGCTTAGTTATTTTCAATTTTGATTAAAAGGCTGACATCTTCAAGTAAGAATTTTTTCAAGAAAGCTAAATTTTCCCAATATTTTTAGTATATGAAAATGATCCTCTGTTGTCTCACATGTGAATGACTTCATGTCTCATTTTACAACCATTGCTCCACTGTCTCCTGGTGGACATCACCAAAATTCTTTTCATTTTTACACTTTGTTATTTTTCTTCTTCTGTGTATTTTTAACTTCTTCCTTCCTCCCTCCCTAGAGTTCAGTACATTTGTCAGGATCACTGTTGTTCTTAGTGGCCTGGTATTTTCCTATGTTTTAGTCAGTTTTTTCGCTGCTGTAACTGAAAGACAAGGCCAGAACAATTGTAGAGAAGGAAAAGTTTGTTTAGGGGCTCAGAGTTTCAGAGGTCTCAGTCCATAGACAGCAGGTTCCATTCCTCAGGGCTCAAGGAGAGGCTGAACATCATGGCTGAAGAGTGTGGCAGAGGGAAGCCTCTCACAGGGTGATCAGGAAGCAGAGAGAGATGTCTCCACTTGCCAGATATAAATATGTACCCAAAGCCACACCCTCAATTCCCACCTCCCCCAGCCACACCCCACCATTTCAGTTACCACTCAGTTAATTCCTATCAGGGGATTAATTCACTGATTGGGTTAAGACTCTCCCACCCCAAATTTATCTTCTGAACCTTCTTGCATGGTCTCACACATGAACTTTTGGGGGACACCTCACATCCAAACCATAATATCCTATATCCAGTGAGTTATTTTAATCTTTAGTCACATCTTTCTTTCCTGAGAAATGAAAGATTTCATGCTGAAATCTCTTCAGATGGTTTTGTTTGTTTGTTGGGTGTTGGGGATTGAACCCAGAGCCTTGCATATGCTCAGCATGCTCTCTACCCCTGAGCTACCCTTCCAGCCCAACAGTTTTTTTTTTCCCCCGTTCTATTTACTCTGTTTGCATTTTCAGGGACATCAATTATATTTATGCTGGTTCTCCATTATCTGCCCTCCATGTACATCATTCTCCTTACAAGCACTTCATCTCTTCTTTCCTTTCTATGTCCCCCAATGAGTTGGAGGGGACTCTTCCCACAACCTGTCAGTTCATTTCTGCCTGACCACGTCTCAGCTTTACACATTTGCCCAACTTCTGAGTACTGGATTGCTGCTAGCACTCTAACTGGGCATTATCCAGCTTAGCCCACTGTTTCCCAGATGTATTTCCCAGGGTTTTACAAAGAAGAAGACAGGGAAAGACTGAACTAAAATGTAAAGAAAATTGTGAATGGTTTTACCATGTATGTAGGTATTTTTTTTCACAGAGAGAAATACTAAATATTTGTTAAGTTCCCTTTTACTAGGAGAAATAAAAGAGCAATTTCCTACCTTGTTTTCTTTATTAAGTATATCAACAGCTATTTTGGCTGCAGCATTTTTTGCTTCCTGCTTTGATTTGCCTTCAGCTTCTGGAAATTTTCTCTCATCTATTATAACTTGAAACGTAAACCTAATTACAAAGAGAATATTCACATACAACTCATGCATGTGTAAGAACAAGTGGTCCAATCACCAGACTTCCTGTGACTATCTTTAAGGGTGTGAACTTATCTTCTATTTAGAATGTAAGCAGCCATCCCGAACAGTAGAACAACACACCTTCTTGAAGCTCACAAAAGCTATACCCTCTTTGTTTTTTTTTTTTTTTTCCCAGAGTCATTTGAGGTCACCAGTTTAGGTCAAGAGGATTCTCATAGAACTCTTTGACAACTTTGCTACAGAACTAAATTATTGACCTCAAAATTACACCAGAGTAGCCAGTGTCCTAATTTACATTTACAAGGATATATCCTTTTCTGGATGTATGTTGTAGGTATCGAACCTAGTATCGAACTCATGCTAAGCACAAGCTCTACCACTAAACTACACCCCCACCCAAGCCCTTAGGACTTCTCTTGTTTGATAGCAACTTGCCTTAAATCATGGGGAGGTCCTGTTGTAGCCAGTTCTTGGTACTTAAGAACTACTTGATACTTCTGACGGTACTTATTAAGTTCTTCTATGAAGAAACCTCGTGAGATAATGTTTGCCATTTCTTCTCCCAGTAACCTACAATGGAAGAGATGTTTCAGTAAGTGACACTCACAGAACATATATTTTTTAAATATTTATTTTTTAGTTGAAGGTGGACGCAATATCTTCATTTCATTTTTATGTGGTGCTGAGAATAGAACTCAGTGCTTCATGCATGCTAGGTGAGCACTCTATCACTAACCCACAACTCCAGCCCTCACAGAACATATTTAATCTGATTTTCCCAGTGCAATTTAGAACAAACTCTAAATGACTCACAGGGGTCCCGCAGAAATTCAGAGAACTTTCTTTTGAAGTCTTTCTTTCTCTCCTATGGACTATACAATCAAGCTAATCTGTCCAAAAACTCTACTTTCAAAACTCAGCGGGGGGCTGGGGATATAGCTCAGTTGGTAGAGTGCTTGCCTAGCATGCACAAGGCCCTGGGTTCAATCCCTAGCACTACCAACAACAACAACAACAAAAGAAAAAACATACTCAGATGGCTAAGAAAGAAGAGAGCCCTCCTTCTTTACACTACTCTGTGCTCCTACTGAGTGTCAAATGCAAACCTGTATAGCTGCTCATGAAGCTAAAAAGGGAACAGGTAAAATTCGAATTTTTGGATGTTGAGAGCAAGGTTTAGTGTATACAGAATAAGTAAGCTTATACAATCATGAAAGATTTGGTTGTATAGAAATAGATTCTCTTATGAAATTGCAAAAACTCCTCCTTTGAAATCTGCAGAAATCAATTTTAGGACAATTCACCCAATGGGTAAATTAAGATCCAGGTTTACAGGTCTCAGTAGACCAAAATGATAACATGATTTAAATTATAAACAAAATTTAAAAGACTTATAATTTATACATAGGAAGCCAAAACTATAAAACTCTTAGAAAAACACATAGATGTGAATCTTCATGAACCTGGATTTGACAAGAGAATCTTAGTTATGACAGCAGAAGTATGAGGAATCAAAGAAAACACAGAAAAATTGGGCTTCATCAAAATTAATAACTTCTGTGTAACAAGGACACCATGAGGCAAATAAAAAGACAATCTTCAGAATAGAATATTTTTAATTTATATATATGGTAAGGATCTGGTAACCAGAATATATAAAGAATTCTTGTAATTCAACATTAAAAAATCAACCCAAGGGCTGGGGATATAGCTCAGTTGGTAGAGTGCTTGCTTAGCATGCACAAGGCCCTGGGTTCAATCCCCAGAACCACAAAAAAAAATAAACAAACAAACAATAAACAAATCCATAGAAAATAGGAAAAGGATTAGAACAGCTATTTCTCCAAAGGAGACATATAAATGTCCATGAAGTACATGAAAAGATGCTCAACATCACAACTACATACTACTTCACATCCACCTCAATACTGATAACAATCAGAGAATGAAAATGTTGGTAAGGATGTGGAAAAATTGAAACCTTCATACATTGTTGAACAGAATGTAAAAGATACAAGTGCTAAGGAACACAGTTTGGTGTTCCCTGAAAAAGTTAAGCTAATAAGGGGACGTTGACCAATGTGGCCTAATTTTTAGTTAGAAGGGAGAAGTTCTGGAGTTCTTTTACACAGTAGGGTGACTATAGGTAATGACAATGTAACTGTATATTTCAAAAAAGCTAGGAAAAAGCAATTTGAATGTTTTCTCCATAAAGAAATGAATAAAGTTTCAGATTGCTATGTTTAACCTGCATAATGCATACATGTATCAAAACATTACTTGGCATATAATAAACATGCACAATTTTTATGTTTTTATGTATCACCTAAAAATTAATTGAAATGCTTTAAGAAGTGAAGCTGCTAACTAAATTCCACTCCTAGGTATTTCAAAGAATTGAGGAATAGATTTCAAACACATCCTTACATAGGAATGTTCATAGTAGGACTGTTCACAATAGCTAAAATGTGTAAACAAACCAAGTATCCATCAACTAATGAAAGGTAAACAAACTGTAGTATATCCACACAATGGAACATTATTTGGTCACAAAAAGGAATGAAGTACTGGTATATGCTATAGCATGGATGAACTTCAAGAACGTGCTAAATGAAAAAAGCCAGATGAGAAATGTCATATAATATGATTCTATTTATATGAAACCACCAGAATAAGTATGTACACCTATAGAGACTGCAAGGCAACCCTGCTAAACTCTTACTTCTCACTCTCTTGTGATTCTCCTTCTTCCATGGGTAACACTTCTTAATTTCATAGGCCCCAAATGCTGACACGGTCTGAAGACCCTATTCCTGCCAGATGCAGCAGCACATGCTGGTAATCCCAGCAGTTTGGGAGACTAAGACAAGAGAATCATAAGTTCAAGACCAGCCTCAGCAAGTTAGCAAGATCCTAATCAACTTAGTGAGATCCTATCTCAAAATAAAAAATAGAAAAGGCTAGGGATACTGCTCAGTAGCAGATCCCCTCTGGGTTAAATCCCCAGTACCAAAAACAAAAACAAAAACAAAAAAAGCAAGCAAACAAATAAACAAACAAACAAAAATCTGTTCTCTTCATTTTTTTTGCATGTCCATAATTTCAACAATTATTTGTATGTTATTAACTCTAAACTTTATATATCTCTCATAAACATCTCTGTGAGTTTCAGGTCTCTCTATCCAACAACTCTATTTGAACACCTTAAATGAACTTTAAACTCAAAATATTCAACAAACTGCCTTTATGATCTTCCCTGTCACCAAAATCATTTCTCCTTCTCAAAGATGTCTACAGGCACTGTCCTGATTCAAGCTCTCTTTACCTAACTTCCTAAGTGACAGCAGATAGTATATCCTCTAGTTTCCATCTTGCAAGGCATTCTTTTTTTATATTTGGTGAGGGGTACTAGAGGTTGAACTCAGGGGCACTCAACCACATCCCCAGCGCTATTTTGTATTTTATTTAGAGACAGGTTCTTTCTGAGTTGCTTAGCGCCTTGCCATTGCTGAGCCTGGCTTTGAGCAGAGTCTCTATCTTTCTACCTCAGCCTCCCGAACCCCGCTGGGATTACAGGTGTGCGCCACCGCCCCCGGTTTAGCAAGGCCTTCTTTCTTGAGTACTAAAGAAAGTATGAGCCATATGAAGTTTCATGATTCTGGAATTCAACCAAGAATTTATGAATCACCATTCAAGTAACATTTCATAAGCACATATTCTATACTATGTGCTGGGGGTCAGAGCCCTGAATAAAATCTGCTCTTGTGAATTTCCTAGTGGAAAAAATGACAGACAAACCCATCTTTTTTTTTTTTTTTTTTTTTTTAAGTCGCAGGTTGGTAAGCACTCTATTGAAAACTGGAGGGGGCAGCCCGGGTGGAGGGACATCTCTCTTATGCACAAGCTGTTTCTAGAGGGTCGCCTGGTGAAGCTGGTACTGGAAGAAGGTAAGATAGAGCAAGGAACTGGCCCATGCAAGTATCTTGTGGGAAGAGCTTTTCAGGAAAAAGAAACTGAAACAGCAAGGAAGTCAGTGTAGCTAGAAAGGGGCACCTGAGGGGCCTTGCCTTGGGGCCTTGATTACCGGGTTCTGAGGAGAAGGACTGGGCCAGAGCAGGTGAGTGTGGCCTTGTGACACAGGGAACACTCGCTTGCTGCGGTGTGCGGGGAGTGGGGTAGAGCGGGCTGTTGCGGGGCAATTTGGGAAATCATTGCAACTCTCCAAGCAGGAGCTATTTAGCCAGCGATTATTTCGCCAACCTGTAGGTAATCCAGGACTCCAAACTGCCCAGCTGTCCGTGGGGTCCTGGGGCCAGTCGGTTTTCCACCGGATCCCCTCCACTCCACCCCCGACATCCGCTGCCTGGGAGAGGTCTCTTACCTTCTCTGATATTCTTCGCGGGAAGGAAACGGCCTCTGGGTCCCGCTGCGTCCCACGATCCTTTCTCCAGATCCGGGTGGGGTCCCCGCACGTAGGCTGCAGGACTCCCGCCTCTCCGGGTCCGGGCTCGTACCCGCGTCCCGACTGGACCTCGGTCTGCCCGCCGGCGCGCTGCCCCGCGCCGCCGCAGTCAGGCGCAGCCGGCCCGCTTCCCGGCCATCGACTCTCGGTTTCTTTTTCCCAGGCGGACTCCGCCTTCAGCGCTGTCAACCCTCGCACAAGCGCACAGCGGCTGCAGGGGGTCTGACCACCGACCTGGGTCCCGAGCGTGCGCGGAGCGTCGCGGGGCGGGCTTGGCACCCGGGTCTGCTGCTGCGGCGCCCCGCACCCCTCCCGGGCTTCGGGCAGATTCCTGGCCCCACGTGCTGCAGCACCCGAGGCGTGCTAGGTGCTCCCTGGGCTCTGGGATGGATGGTCCTGTTTACTCTTTAAAAAAACAACCTTTGAGATGGGGCCAGGGAGTTGAATAGTAAGGGATCCAGTTTACAAGAGGAGAAATTGAGTAACTCACTCTGGGTCCTAACTCTGGTAGGCGGCAAAGCCAGGATTCAGTTCAAGCTCAGGCCTGTAGCCATCGAAGTATCCCTCTTCCTTGTCCACACTATAGACTGTGACTTTCTTAGAGTCACACTCGCTCCTTGACACCGCTTAAAGGGTGTTGAGGATTTACCTTGTGTCAAACACTGGTGCACATATCCTCACACCAGGACCCCAAGCTAAGTGCCCTTACTACTCCCATTGAACAGTTGAGGAAATGTGTCTGAGGCACAGGGAAGTTAGCCAGTAAGAAGGAGAGCTAGAATTAGAACCGGGAGTCTGAGTCTGCACTCAGTGTCTTAGCTAGGAAGAGACAGGGAGATCCCAAGATAGGTCTCAAATGCACATTATATACTGTGCTTGTCCATCCACTTGCCTCTCTGTTACAGGATATCAGCAACTGAAATCTACACTTTTCTTATGGCTTAGGTCCTTAGCAGGGTTTAAGCTCCCTAAATGTGAAGCTCTAGTGGGAGGTTTAGAAGGTAGATGAGAGAGGGCTGGGGTTGTGGCTCAGAGGTAGAATGCTCACCTACCATGCATGAGGCCCTGGGTTCGATCCTTAGCACCAAATAAAAATAAAATAAAGATATTGTTATAACTAAAAATAAATATTAAAAAAAAGAAGGTAGATGAGAGAGAGAGCCATCTTTCTGTAGCATTTCAAGATGACAAAAAAGAAGCTCTCTGATGGTGGTGGGTGTTTGCAGGAGTCTGTTCATCAGCTTGTGTGTGATGGGTGTGACAACATCACTGGCAGCAGCAGGGACAAGTTTTCTGATATTCTTGGGCCCTGAACTGCCCAAGATAACTTTTTTTTTCTTTCCGAGTTTTTTTATTGGTGCATTACAGTTATACATTACAATGGGATTTATTGTTACATATTCATATATGCCCACAATATAACAATATATTTTGGGCAATATCACTCCCCAGCACTTCCCCCAAGGGAACTTTAAGAAATAAAAATCATAATCTCAAGCATGATCACAGGATACAAGCTATTGTGACTTTTCCAGAAGGACCTCCTATTTCATATAGATCCAGAACTAATGTCGCAAAAATCAGGTGCAGAGTCTATTGCTGCAGGTAGCAGAATTACAATATTAATTTAATGTGGAGCCTCATCTAGTCTCTTAAGTGAACATGAAGTGTATGTATTGGGAAAGAATGACGCCCTGGGAATTTGAGTAGATTGAATGAATCCTAGTAGTATGGCCCTCCCACAATGTGCAGTCTCTGCAGGCCTTCCAGCATAGTGATCAGGCTGGCACAGCCTGGTTTGAAGAATCCATGGTAGTCACTTTGTAAGGAGGTGCTGACTCTTCAAATGCACCATCCCTACTTCTGCCTTCACTCCTAGAACTAGAATCAAACGCTACCATGACCCAAAAGGATAAGGAAAAGATCTGTTGGAGAGGAGACAGTTTATACAACAGAATAATTTCACTAATTTTTATTATTTATTATTTAATTTTTATTAGAAACCCAGGAAAAGACAACATGAAGGAAGTCAATGTGCTAGCTCCAGCACTGGGGATGGTTTTAAAATTTGCTCAAGTTGGTTTACTGCAACCAGAGCTTAATGGTAGCCCACATTAAAAGAAATTGTAATGCCAAATTATGCAGATAAAGAAATCAGAAATACTCAGGAAGTCAAGAATATTAGAGTGGATTAATGCTCAACCTGAGCACTCACTCCCTAACCTTGTCCTCCAAGAAGATTCAAACATCCTTCCTCTGGTAGCTTGTACAGATCCATGGCCAGCTGTTTAGGTGATGTTCAGAGATTTGGAAGGAATGAAATCAGAGAGCTGGTGAAAAGGGGGTCTGGGGAAAATGATGAGGGTGAACCATCTTGGAATTGGACAAAGTATGAGTATGTTGGTTTTGTTTTTGTTTTTGTTTTTATTTTTATTTTTTTGGGTTTTTTTTTGTGTGTGTGTATGTGTGTGTGTGTGTGTGAATGTTCACCAAAGGCACCCTCTGCTAAACAAGCTTTTGGAAGGAGGTAAGCAAGACTTTTCTGTCTTCCCCCCAGCTACTCCTGGGCTCTTAAAAAAAAAACTATTCTTTTTCATATTTTTTTAATTGTAGATGGACACAATATCTTCATTTATTTTTATGTGGTGCTGAGGATCCATCCCAGTGCCTTACATGTGCAAGGCAGGCACTCTACCACTGAGCTACATACAGCCCCAGCCTCTCTGGGGCTCTTAACCAGCAGCAGAAATGTGAGTTTGTCAAGACGGACTTCTCATCAAAGCTACTGTGGCTTCTGAACACCATATGCAAAGACCTACACTGAGCCCTCAGTGTGTATCACAATACTCCACACTCCAAGGGAGACCAGCCAACTATTTGGTGGCAGACTGGTTACACCAGGGCCCTCTCATTATGGAGGGGGCAGGGAATTTTTCCTCTGTGGAGTAAAACATTATTCCCCTTATTCTTTGGAGTAAACATTTATTCAGTTTGCTTTTCCTTCCAGCCATGTCTCTGCCAGCACATCTTTGTGGATATTGTTAATGCCTTATTCACCTTCATAGTATCTCTCACTAAGGAGACCTTAAAAAAAAAAAAAAAGCAGTGAGGCTGTATACTGACTACTATAGGATTCAATGGGTTTTTTATGAGCTCTGTTGCCCCAGTGCAGCTAGCCTTATAGGAGAGTAGTATGGAGTGTTGAAGACGCAGTTACAGCTCAAGGTAGGAGGCAACACTTAGCAAGTTGGAGGTGTTTTGTCCTTCAGGTGCAATACATACTCTAAACCTACTTGCTGCTCCTTCCTGGCTAGGATGCATGGCCCCAGGAAACAATAGAAGTAGAAGGTTATCTACCACAATTACACCTAATCACAAAGTACAAAATGAGTGCCTCTGCTTCCATGTCTTTGAGCTCTCTTCCACCAGGGTTACATAGTTCCTTGAAGGAGAACTTGAAATGTATTCAGACATTGTAGGTTTCTCATGCTGTCATTCTTCAAGAAAATAAGGGGTGGTGGGATGCTGAACTGGAGGGATGATTGACACCACTTACCAAGGGCATATAGTATTGCAGCTACACAAGGGGGTCAAGGAAGTGCGCGGAGAGCAATGATTTCAATCATGGTCTTTCTGATTCTTTCGTAGCCATGTTTGCACTCGAACTGCCTGTGCAAAGGTGCAGGTCAAGAAGGACCAGTTGCTATGTTGATGCCGACCCGATGAGTTTCTGTGCAAAGGCATGCAGCAGTTATCAGGCACCAACTCCCAGGGACAGAGAAGCATAACAAGATGACCCTAATGTCTCATCAGTTCTGTGTCCTTCAATTTGCCTGCTTCGCTGAAACTTTCCCACAAATAACCTTTTGATGATGAAACCTATATAATAAAATGCTGAGCTAGCTCTGGGTCAAACTCCATTAGAGTCTGGCTGCCCACCTGGCCCTTTTCTTCATTTCCCATCACCCCTTGTCAGGTTTCTTCCCTGAATTAACAGCCACCGCTGAGAGAGATGAGAGAGCCACAGTAGAAGTGTATGTCTTCAACTGAGGGCTTCCTCTGGGGTTCCTCATGGTAATTCCATGTTTAGTGATAAATGTTAAACTACCCCTGTCCATCACAGGTGGGACTGCTATGGGTTCAGACCCTTCAGGATTGAAGCTTAATATCACTCTATCAGCAGGGAAGTACTCTGAGGGCAAAAGGAACATGGAACAGGAAGCTATAAACACCCACTGTGATCTTATGAGCAAAGAATAAAGAATCACAGAAGCTATGCAAGTTTTCTCCTTTGTTTTTATATATGTTAATGGATTTCTTTTGCTTCTCTGTTTCATTTTATATAATATTTATTGTTGATGGCTAATTTTATAAGATAGTCTTTAATTTAGAATGTCTTAAGATGGATTGTGACTAAAATAGAAGATGAAGGAACAACACAGAGTAACGGGTATAAAGATTTAAGGGATGGGGTGGGCATGTTTTCATTCAAAGGAGAAAATGGTTGTGTTCATCAGAGAGGCAATTTTGTTATTTGATTGAAAGAAGGGGTGTATTTTTATTGTTAGAAGGGGTGTACTGTACCAGATATTATTAATTTTTTAAGCTTCTATTCTCACTCCCTTCAATGTCTCTTCATCTCCTGAATTATAATATATGGAAGTTTAAGCAATTATTTCCGTATTTCTGTGGAGTTAAAGTTTTGCATATAAGTTGGGACCTGCCAATGATGGATGAACAGCAATGTAAGTTATGGGAGATGGAAGGGAGAATAAAGCTATCCTTCTGTGGCAGGATAAACGAGTAAGCTCTGACACTCAGGGGCTTTTGTAAGAACTAAACTCCTTAGACCCTTGTTAGTGTTCTAAGGGTATTAGATTTCTATGGTGGCAGGAGAGAAACCCGCACTGGAAAATGGAAGGGTCCTGTGTTTGAGATCGCAGCCACAGTGGAAGGTAAGTCTCTTCTGGTTTCCATGATGATCAATCCTTCCAACAACTATGGAAGTGTTAATTTCCTACTTTATCTTTCTGCTTATCATACAGTGATTTCTGCTTCTCACATCAAACATTGGATAATAAACAAAACCTCCCTGAAAACAGATTCTACACTGAGGGAGTACAGTTGAGGAATGAAGACTAAGAATCAGGTCCTTATGTGAGGCCCAGATCAAGCCTCACTTGAAACCAGATCCAGTGATAAGATCATTCCATTGTTTTCTTCCCTCAAAAACTAATTTGTATTGTATTTTGTATTTGTTATATCAAAAGCATCCTAACTGAGCTGATATTCTGAAACACATTTCTTAGAAAATTTTCTCCATTAATTTATTTAATAAAATGTGTATTGAAAGCCTAGCATGGGCAGTATAATAATGGAAATAAAATGACGGTCCAAAGTAATATTGTGCCCTTAAAATTTTTTTTTATGTGGAAATTGGTTGCTAAAAGAAGGCCTGTCCTAGGAAGGGAATAGACTGGTGCTTACGAGATGGAAAGAGAGGTAGGTAGATACATGGACAGATTAGAAGCATCTTAGATCATTTTTGTTAATTTTCAGAGATGACCTTACTTATTTGTAACTCATGACCTATAGTTGATCTCATTGGCTTATTTGTCACTTTTTTTCCTTTCCTTTTCTGTGTGTGTGTGTGTTTGCTGGGAATTGAACCCAGAGCCTCATGCTTGCTAGGCAAATACATCACTAAGCTTCATTCCCTTTCCATCTCTGTTTATCCCTTTTGAGGTTCACAGCAACTTTTAAACCAAACTTTAAAATGTTAAAGCAACTAACAGGACAATGATAAAGAATCTCATGCCAAGTATTTTTAACCTCCTTTAACTAGCAGAGGAAATACAATTATTGCTGTTCCTGTTTTGAGACTTTGCAGAGTGGTCAATATCTATGCCATCTCCCATCTCTGATGGCTCTCTTTCTCAGATGTCATTATTTTATTTATTTTTTAACCTCACTTCTAAACTCTTCTTATCAAGAGTCCACTGATGCCCAGGATCCTCAAGTTCCCATTCTCCAAGTCTTTGTGAACGGGATTAGTGCCCTCATAAAAGAGTCCCCAGTGGGCTGCCTTGTCCCTTTTGTCATGTGAAGATACTGTGAAAAGACACCAGCTAGGAACCAGGAAACCATGAAACAGGCCCTGGTCAAACACTGGGTCTGCAGACACCTCCATCCTGGGCTTCCCAGGTGGTTCATATGCCACAGTCTATGGCATTTTGTTAGAGCAGCCTGAATGGACTGAGAAAGTCCTCATCAGATAACCTGAATGCTATGTAGTGAGTGGATCTTAAGCAAGACCCAACCTCTCAGATTTCCCTCATTTATCAGTTTGTTCCTTTCATGAGAATTTGCCCAGCGGATGATCCCCCTGGACCTGGCATCTGCTACCTAAGGGTAAATTGGGGAAAAAAATTTTTGAACTCAAGGTGCTTGTTGTCTTTATCTTCATCATGGGGGTGCCTCAGTCTGACTGGGCACAATTCACGAGCCACTTATCAAGCAGAAATAAACTTTATTTTTAGAACACACACACCGCACCACCAGAGCTCTTCAGGAATTCCCTCAGAGCCCAACTGCCACCACGGGCTTCCCACAAGCCTCTCAATCCCCCACTCCTCCTGCTCTTGAGGCTGATTGGCTGGGTCATGTGGGCAGAGCCAAAAGAGTCCCCCAATGAGCAGCTCCGTGGTCTGAAAGGGCGGGGAAACAGCCCAATTAGCATCACCGCAGAGGAGCCAATCAGCTGGCAGCTGGAAGTTTGCTGGGGCCATGGTGAGCCAATCAGCTGGAAGTTTTCTGGGGCCCCTTTGGCTATGGCTCTCAACATCTCCCCCTCTATGTTTAAACAACATGCAAGTGACTTAAGGACCATGCCTGCCTTAGATTGTCCAATACTACATATGGTCCTTACCCATCATCGGATGAGCTGACCTCAAGGTGTCAGCCTCCTGTCTTAGGTTGGTACCATTGCAATTGGATCTTACCTGTCATTGACTACCAGTCCAGCATACAGCCACACCTGTGGATAGGCCTTTGTACCAGCGGGGGTGTGAGTTTCTTTGCCTCACCTCTGTTGGCCCCCAAATTTTAGCTGAACGACCATCACAAGCAGAAAGGAGGAGGATACACCAAGCCAACTGATGGCTCCTTTTGTACCACCGATGACACCATCAGCAAAAATACCCCAGTACTACCACAAGTTGCTGCACCAACAGATAGTTTACAATGCATACAAGTGAGTTCACAATGCATACAAGTGATACATAGTCCAGGCAAGTTCTGCAAGGAGTTCAGTGATAGCTATTGCAGAAGCTGTAGATTAGTTTTATCTTTGTCGTCACCGGCACTGGGATGAAGATAGGAATTCTGGCAATAATGGCTAAAGAGAAAATTATGTAACATTCCAGAAGGCACTAAAAGAAAACAATTTTCTGAACAATTTACATTATCCTGAATAGAATTATTAAATATAATGAAAAGGAAAGGTGAAAGTAAACAAACAGATCTATTAACCTTCTTTTTTGTTCACATATTAAAACAATCCTCTACAGCTGTTTACCCAATTTAAATTAAACCATTTAAATCACGTGAATAAGAAAAAAAATATTTGGATCCATTGTTTCATGAGTGCTCATCATATATGATATATGGACATATGAACATACAAATATACAACACAAAACACAAGTGTGCACACATAATATAATACATACAACCCATAACATAATAGTAAAGGCCTTATAACTTTTTACAGGTGAAATCTCCATTGCAATGTTTAAAAACTCTATAGTCAAAAAATAGAACTGATCAGCAAAACATTAACCTAGGTCTGTATGAGCTCAAAAAACAAAATAGAACTTCATGATGTGGGAAAGGGCAATAATAAAATAGATATTGAAAAAAGCATCCTGGTTCTGTCACAGATGTAAGGATAGCCAAACTGGAGTTCTGGATATCAGCTGTTATGGATTTGAGCCAAATCATCTTCTTTTTGGTCTGTAGAAATCGCTTTAGTTAATCTCTCTGGAATCCAAATCAGCTGCTGTTCTCCCTGTGGAAACACACAAACAGACCCCCAACTCTAGATAATCACTGGGTCAGGACCTTAGTTAATCTCTCTGGAATCCAAATCGGCTGCTGTTCTCCCTGTGGAAACACACAAACAGACCCCCGACTCCAGACAATTACTGGGTCAGGACCTTTCCATTGTCCTGTTAGAATATCTTTCCAAAGTACCTTGGGCTTATGTACATTTTTTGGACACATATGCCAATCCGCAGCACTAAGCCCTGATGAATCCAAATTTTAAAAGTTTAGAGTAAAAAGGGTTATTTTAAGTTTATCTTTGGGGAATATATACCCCTTCCCAATTCCGTCTTTTTGCTTTAATAAGTACATTTTAATAGTTTGATGAGCTCTTTCAACTATGCCTTGTCCCTGTGGATTGTATGGGATTCCTGTTATATGAGTAATGCCAAATGATGAGCAAAATTGTTTAAAAGAGGTAGAAGTATAACCAGGGGCATTATCTGTTTTTAACTGTTATGGAACGCCCACAGTGGCAAAATTTTGTAAGCAATGAGCTATAATAGCTTTAGTTTTTTCTGCGGCATGAAGGGAGCCCATCAAAAATCCAGAAGAAGTATTAACTGTAACATGCAAATATTTTAATTTTCCAAATTCTGGCAAGTGTGTGATGTCCATCTGCCAAATATGGTTAGGTATCAGTCCTCTAGGATTGACTCCAAGATTAACTTGTGGTAGAAAGGTCACACAATTTTGACATTGTTTTATTATTTGTCTAGCTTGTTCCTTAGTTATTTTAAAACACTTTTGTAAAGTATTAGCATTGACATGGAACTTTTTATGAAAATTTGTAGCTTCTTCTAGTGTAGAGAAAATATGTATGTCATGTGTAGTTTTATCTGCTAAATCATTGCCCAAACTAAGGGCTCCAGGAAATCCTGTATGTGCCCTGATATGTCCTATAAAGAATGGATCTTTTCTGTCCCAGATTAGACTTTGTATAGTGGAAAGCAAAGAGAAAACAGTAGAGGAAGGAGAAATCCTACCAGCATCTACAAGGGATACTATAGCATTAACTATTTACTGACTATTGGAAAATAAATTAAATACAGAATCTTTAAACATCACAAAAGCTTGTAATACTGCATTAAGCTCTACCTTTTGAGCTGATTGTTTGAGTACTAAAAATGTAAAAGTTTGATCAGGTGTAACTATTGCTGCTGTATCATTATTTGACCCATCAGTGAATATATTTGCAGCATTCATGATGGGTGTTTTTCTTGTCATTTTTGGAAAAATTACAGGATGCGATGACCAAAAAGACAATAAAGGATTAGATGGTAAGTGGTTATCAAATGAAACACTAGATTTGCACATGATTATTGCCCAAGTGTTTAACTCATTAGCTAACTCATCAATTTGATCCATAGTATATGGAGTAATAATTTTATTGGGAGAAATTCCAAACACTCCCTTTGCTGCTTTTATTCCTTTGAGTATTAATTGTCCTACAGCCTTAGGATACCTAGTAAGAATAGTGTTGTTAGGAGAATAAGATAAATGTATCCATAATAATGGACCTTCTTGCCAAAATACTACTATAGGAATATTTTTTGTTGGTAGTACAATAAATAATAAAGGCAAACTTATATCAATTCTATCCAAATGCATATTTTCCATATATGTTTCAATGATTTTTAATGCCTTTCTTGCTTCAGGCGTTAACATTCGGGGTGAATTTGGATCTGATGTACCTTTTAGGATATCAAATAAAGGTCCCAGCTCTCCTGTTGGTATGCCTAGATAAGGCCTTATCCAATGTATGTCTCCTAATAACTTTTGAAAGTCGTTAAGTGATTTGAGTTGATCTACTCGTATTTGAATTTTTGGTGGACGGACCATGGTGGAGGATAATAGAACTCCTAAATAATTAATTGGAAAATTTAATTGTACTTTATCTATTGCTATCTCTAGATTATAATTTTTTAAATAAGTTTGTTAGTGTGGCATAACATTCTAGCAATGTGTTTTTATCTTTGTGTGCTAATAATACATCATCCATATAGTGAAATATTTGTAGTTCAGGATTTTGATTTCTAAGTGGCTGGATTACTTTGTTAACATAAATTTGACACATAGTTAGACTGTTAGCCATCCCTTGAGGGAGTACTTTCCATTCATATCTCTGATCAGGACCTTCATGATTCAGTGCAGGGATAGTAAATGCAAAACTTGGACTATCCTCAGGGTGAATTGGAATGGAAAAAACCCCCAATCTTTAATATCTATAACTAAAACATACCAGGTTTTTGGCAAAGCAGACAATTGGGGAATCCCTGATTGAGCAGGTCCCATAATAATCATCTCATTATTAATGGCTCTTAAATCTTGCAATAATCTCAATTTACCAGATTTTTTTATGACAAAAATGGGAGTATTATGGGGAGATACAGAAGGTCCCTCATTACAGTAGCATAGAATTATAAAAATAGTTTTGGCAAATCATGAGTGGATTCTGTTATGTTAGGTTTTCTATAGCTAATTACTCTTTCAACTCAAAGTACAAAGTGCCTGAATCGGATAGACATAGATGTGTAATTGTTGACTAATTAGTTTGTGTTGACCTCTACAGTTTGGGGTTTTCCTGTTTGATATTTTGTTGTTGTTGTTGTTGTGGTGGTGGTGGTGGTAGTGGTTTGTTTTTAATGAAAACTAGAGCTTAATAATATCAGTGTCATACCTAATAACTCTGAAGTCTCAGTTCTAAGAACGAATATAGTCATTGAAAAGATTTTTCTCAATTTAGTGGTTCTCTCTTTGTCTCCCACTTTAAAAACAATATTTTGGTGCTTGCTTGTGTGCTAGTGTTTCATAGTCAAACTCATGCTTCATCTCAAGTGATTTTTCTCACCCCAGTAGAATCTCATTTTGTCTAACATTTGTAAAGTTAATTTATTTCATTCATTTTGATCTTCCTAAAATTTGACCTCTTTAAAAATTTGTGTGCATGCATGGGTGAGTGGTGCAGGGGATTGAACCAAGGACCTTGTGAACAGTGCATATGTGTGCTATCAGTGAACTTAATCCCCAGTTCTAAATTATTTGCTTTCTTGTACTTATTGAATTTACTATTTTTGTTGTTGTTCTGAAGATTAAGCCTGGGATATCACCTGCTGGGCAAGTGCTTTACACGCTTAGTCTCACCTCTTACTTTTTCTATACATCATATTATAACACACAGAGGACAAACAAATAAGATGAGATCATGGTTTTACTTGAGAAGATCATTCCTAGTTTTATGATGTAATTAATTTGTCACTATTTCAAGGGATTTGGCCCAAACCCCTGTGATCCTGGAAAATTGGAAACCCATTGGTGCGTATTATAATCTTGGGGCATATTATTAGCCAATTCTTGTGGGTAATTCTTTTGTCCAACAGAAGGACCTTTGTGGAAGCACAAACTGTTTCTCCCCATCACTTAAATATTCCATCTTGGTCCTTAAACTCCTGCTTCCTCAATACCAGCTCTGTTGTAATGTTGTCTGTGGGAACACAACTTGAACAGGTTTGGTTTGCTTTCCTTAGAATGTATTTTTTGGGGGCCAAAAAGGGATATCAAACCAGAATTATTGAAGAAGATCAATTTTCTTCTTCTTTTTTTGTTTGCTGATAACGCCAAGGTCGAGGGTTCGTTCCCCCGTACGGGTCACCGAATGCTGCAGTCTGACTGGGCACAATTCACGAGCCACTTATCAAGCAGAAACAAACTTTATTTTAAGAACACACACGCCGCACCACCAGAGCTCTTCAGGAATTCCCTCAGAGCCCAACTGCCACCACCAGCTTCCCACAAGCCTCTCAATCCCCCACTCCTCCTGCTCTTGAGGCCGATTGGCTGGGTCATGTGGGCAGAGCCAAAAGAGTCCCCCAATAAGCAGCTCCATGGTCTGAAAGGGGGGGAAAACAGACCAATTAGCATCACCGCAGATGAGCCAATCAGCAGGCAGCTGGAAGTTTGCTGGGGCCATGGTGAGCCAATAGCTGGAAGTTTTCTGGGGCTCCTTTGGCTGTGGCTCTCAACATGGGGGCACAATGCGAAATGCTCAACAAACTTCCTTCCAGACGTGACTCTAACCTCACATTAGTTCATTTCACCACTTCTACATATGCATCAGGAAGTGGAATCTCATTTTTAGAGCAGAGGTAAAATACACCAAAATCAGTGCCCTTTTCCTGGTTTCTTAAAATCATCTTAAAACGTTTGTCTTTTTCTCTGTTTCTTTAATTTTATTGTAATTTAAACTGCAAATTGGCATAAACACTATGGAAAGCAGTATGGAGATTCCTCAGAAAACTTGGAATGGAACCACCATTTGACCCTCTTATCTCACTCCTGGGTTTACACCCAAAGAACTTAAAATCAGCATATTACAGTGATGCAGCCACATCAATGTTTATAGCAGCTCAATTCACAATAGTTAATCTATGGAACCAGCGTAGGTGCCCTTCAACAGATGAATGGATAAAGAAAATGTGGTTCATATACACAATGAAATATTACTCAGCCTTAAAGAAGAATGAAATTATGGCATTTGCAGGTAAATGGATGGAACTAGAGGATATCATGTTTAGTGAAAATAAGTCAATCCTCAAAAAACAAAGGCCAAATATTTTTTTCTGATAAGCAGATGCTTATCCTTCAGTGTCATCTCTGATTCTTACTTGTTCTGGTTCTCTGCTCTTTCTTTGCTCTGGGTCCTGATGGTGTATTTACTGGGAGATAAGCTATGTACATAGTTTTAAAGAACTTTTATCCAACATTTTTTGGAAATTTTTTAAAGGGGGAAATTTTCAGTTTACTTAATTTGCCATACTTTTAGAAATTGTAATCCTCAAAATAATTTTTCTTAACATTTCTATGAATCATTCTATTCTTAACTGCACATAATTTAGTTTTATAGTAGAAGTAGCTGCAATGTAAACAGTAAAGATTATTAAGAGGTTAGGAGGTATCAAACAGCAGATTCATTTTAGAATATTCTCTATTTCTTAATTCCATGGGCTTTGTGGCAAGAAGTCCTTTATGATAGAATAATACAATCTCTCACCTTTAACTTTGAATTAAAAATTGTATTCAGGGGCTGGGGTTGTGACTCAGTGGTAGTGTGCTTGTCTAGCATGTTTGAGGCAATGGGTTTGATTTTATCAGCACCACATAAAATAAATAGACAAATAAAATAAAGATATTGTGTCTATTACAACCAAAAATATCTTTTAAATGAATTCAATAGGGCTGGGGTTGTGGCTCAGTGGCAAAGCGTTTGCCTCACACATGTAAGGCACTGGATTCAGTCCTCAGCACTACATAAAAATAAATAAACAAAATAAAGATATTTTGTCCACATATAAATTATAAATTCAATTATAAATTTAAAAAATTAAAATTTTTTAATGTATTCAATAGAAAAATAAAGTTTCTTGACAGCTTCCATATGGCTTTCTGCAGTGATATACACAGAGCAGTTGAGCAGTGTATTTTTCTTGAATCAAACATAATATCATTTATTCAACTAATGTCAATACAGAGTCAGAATTAAATTTTCCTCAACAGTAAGTGCTTTGATCCATGGTGTAATTACAAGGAAAGAGTAATTACAAGGAAAGTACAAAAAATGGTGCATCACATGAAGAGCTCTTCATCTATGCTCAAACACAGATCTAGGCATGTTTCTGATAGTATCTACTAATGCCCTTTTGTGAACTCAGAGCACAAGGGAAGTTAAAATCCCAATGTAGCCTGGTGCGGTGGCACACACCTGTAATCACAGCAGCTCAGGAGGCTCAGACAGGAGGATTGCAAGTTCAAAGTCAGTCTCATCAAAAGCAAGGCACTAAGCAATTCAATGAGACCCCATCTCCTGGGGATGTAGCTCAGTGGGAAAGTACTCCTGAGTTCAATCCCCGTATATCCCCCTCCCCCCCCAAAAAAAACAGTATAACACATTAATAACAGTGTCCTTTTGGGACAGATAAGTGAACCTTTTCTTCAAATGGTGAACAAACTTAAATTTGCGCTCAAAGACTTCAGATGTTATCATTATTATTGAATTTATATTATTCAGATTTAAATGTTGTTTCATTATCATTATTTAATTATTTGAATTTTTCATAATTATATAAATTCAATTATGATTAAGGAAAAGAAAACATTCAGGCCTGCTGACTTGGCCAGAATCAAGCCTGGCAATATGATTCATACTTCAGCTTTACTCCCAGGGGAGTGCCTGTTAAGAGCTCTTGGAATTTTTCATCCATTTCCTGGTTCTGAGTTTCACTGAACAAGTTTTTCCAATCACCAACTTCACCTACAACACAAAAACGCGGCAGACCCAGACATCTGTTAGAATATTTTTTCTTGGTTTTAAGGTATGCCCTACCTGATTTTATTATTTTTGTGCATGCAGTATTTCAGCTTTGAAATGTGAAAATGAACACATGAAAAAAAAATTAGACAGCATTAAAAACTAATATAATTTTCCTTGTAAAATGAACACTATCCACTGGAGCTCCTGCAAGGTGGTGTGACATCACTGGGGGAGAAAAGACTCAGTCTTGATGAACTCCTACCACCACTCCTCTCCCAACATCTGGGATCTAAAATTCCACTTTGTGAGGTTAATTTTTTTCCCCTCTAAAGTCTTTTAAATACTTTAAATACCCTTTGAAAAGTAGCAATTTTTATCAGGTTTTGGTTAAGATAATGAAAATTTTGCAAAAATTTAATAACTCTACCTACCATGAGGGTATGTTATTTCTATCTTTAGAATCTTTTGATGGTTTGTGTTGAAATTGTAAGTTCTATATTGCATAATCTTTGAAATATTTGTTGATATAGAGGGTTTCATGACACAAGGAAAAGCTTATCATATATTAAGGAAATGAAATAAAACACAAAACTGTTTACAAATGTCAACTATATAAAGCATGAACAGAAAAAGGCTGGGATAAAATGCGCCTTTGTTAGGAAACATTTAAACTTTTGACAACATTTGTAAATGGTTTTGTGTTATATTTTAAGGCTTTTCCACATTTTTCTGTGCTGTGAATTTTCTAAAAAAATATATTTAAAATTATTACTTTGTTGACTTCAGAATTTTTCTATCCTGAATAGTAATTTGATTAACAATATATGGAAAAGTTCAATTTTTCCCCTCCATAAAGCTAATAATAAGGCATAAAAATTAGAAGTAGTTAGGAATCAAACCAAAGCCAGGTTTGTGTTTAATGTTTCATGCATACTGGATTTCAAAATGGGTCTTCAACTGAAAAATGTATAGTAGAATAATGCAAATGAGGCTCTATTCCTGACTCCATTGTTTATTAGCTACATAACAAAGAAGAAGTAATAACTTTGGCTCCTTTCCTATATTTGTAAAATTAGGGATTTGGGGGCTGAGGTTATAGTTCAGCAGTAGAGCATTTGCCTAGCATATAAGACACATTGGGTTTGATCCTCAGCACCACATAAAAGAAAAGAAACAAAATAAAGGTGTTGGGTCCACCTAAAACTAAAAAAAAAATTAAATTAGCGATTTCATATCTTTTTTATTAAGAAATTTGATTCCAACAATATGTTTAATAGATGATCAAATGCCCCATGTTAGCAAGTGTCCTTGCTGTTACACGTGCTGCCTTTAAACTTTGTTCTAACATACTTTCATTGCATTATATGCAAAAAAAGAAAAAAGAAAGACTGGCACAAGAATTTAGAGTACTTTAATGAAACTCAATAAATCATCTGTGTCAGGGACACCTAGTTAACTCTCCAACACTCATTTTCTTCTCTTATATTTAAACAGAATCCTGATTCTAATTGGGTAACAATGTGCCTAGGTTTTGTTGTTGTTGTTTAAATCACATTTTCTAACTATTGCTGCAGAGAGAGAGGTGATCAATGAAATGTAAGTAGTCCCTGAATGGCGCCTCCAGATCGTTCTTTTTAAAGGGGGTTCATTCAGATAATGTGCATGATTCTTTCCCTTGCTGGTTCCTTCAACCTGCCTGGACTTTTTTTTTTCTTAATTGATTTTATTTTTTAAATAAATGACAGCAGAATGCATTCCAATTCTTATTACACACATACAGCCCAATTTTTCATATCTCTGTATATAAAGTATGTTCATACCAATTCATGTCTTCATACACGTACTTTGGATCATGATGTCCATCACATTCCACCATCATTGCCAACCCCCTGACCCCTCTCTTTGCCTCACACCCCTCTGCCCTATCTAGTTCATCTATTCCTCCCATGCTCCCTCTCCCTACCCCACTATAAGTCAGCCTCCTTATATCAAGAGTAAACATTGGCATTTGTTTTTTTGGGATAGGCTAATTTCACTTAGCATTATCTTCTCCAACTCCATCCATTTACCTGAAAATGTCATGATTTTATTCTCTTTTATTGCTGAGTAATATTCCATTGTGTATATATGCCACATTTTTTTTATCCACTCCTCTACTGAAGGGCAATTAGGTTGGCTCCACAGTTTAGCTATTGTGAATCGTGCTGCTATAAATATTGATGTGGCTGCGTCCCTGTAGTATGCTGTTTTTAAGTCTTTTGTATATAGACTGAGGAGAGGGATAGCTGGGTCAAATGGTGGTTCCATTCCCAGTTTTCCAAACAGTCTCCATACTACTTTCCATATTGGCTGTACCAATTTGCTGCTTAGATTTTGAATGCAATGATGGAGTACAGCTGCTCTCTGTGTCATCACAGGTGACAAGCAGAAAGGCAGAAGGCACTCGGTACAATAAAAAGGTTATGTATGGAGCTGCCAGTTAAGCAGCTCTGCACTGCCTATTCCAGATTTCTTATCATGGAAGAGGAAAATGCAAGATGAAGTTATTGAGATTGCCTGTTATGTGCAAAGTTATTCCCCAAGTGACATGATACCCCAGAAATGAAAGCAAGTTTACCTTTGCGGAACAGGAATGGGCCAACAGCACCATGCGTCTCCTGAGATTTTTCTCTCATCGCTTGGAAGGTACTCTGGGCTGAGATGGTTTGAATCTGTTCCCCAGTTACAGAGAATCCAAAGAACTCAGCAATTTGTTTTATTCCAGCAGTCAGATTCTAAAAATAAAAAATTTAAAGGATAAATATTTTTCCAAGGAAATTAAACTGGTGCAAAGAAAAACTCAGAGTGGATTAAGTTTATTAATCAGAGTGGATTAAGATTATAAAGTCTAACTCCCTAGTTAATTTGCTTCTCTCTTAGATTTCTTTGATACTTTTATGTAAGTATTCAAGATATCATTATAATATATTCTACATTGATTGTACTCTGTAGTTTCAATTTATGACACTCACTGAACTAGATTATAGTATTTAGAATATAAATAATGATAGTAGCATTAATTAGGTAGATTCGAATTTCATCTAGGATGATATCCATTGTATTAAAAAGCATCAGCTTAGACCACCCAAGGAAACAAATGTATTTATATGAGTTTATTCAAATCTTTCTTCAGAATCCTATTTGTAGCTAATGTTTAATTCCACCAAATAAGTCTAATTTTTAAAGTCATAAAAGGTTGGAGTTGGGTAAAATGGTGCATGCCTATAATCCCAGTGACTTAGGGAGCTGAGGCAGGAGGATGGCAAATTTGAGACCAGCCTCAGTAACTTAGCAAGATCCTGTCTCCAAAAATAAAAAGGGTTCTGGGGCTGGGGCTCAGTGGTAAAGCGCTTGCCTGGCACACGTCAGGCACTGTGTTAGATCCTCAGCACCACATAAAAATAAAATAAAGGTAGTGTGTCCACCTACAACAACGACAACAAAAATACATTATAAAATTTTAAAAAATAAAAAGGGCTGTGGATGTAGTTAAGTGATAGAGGTGCCTCCAAGTTTAATCCCCTGTACTAGGAGAAAAAAAAAAAAACCTTGAAAGAATCTTAAAACTTATCTTGTCTAATTAACCATGTAAATCATGATCCACCCAACACTGTGTCATAAATATTCTAGAACAGGTTTTTAAACTGTATTCTACAAAACGCTAATGTACCGTAAGACAGCTGTAGACATTTCATGGAGGGAAAAAAAGAAGGGTGATGGGGGTCAAATTCATTTAAAATCCTTGAGATAAATGAAGGCAAGATTATTTTTCTTTAGACTCTCTCAGAGCCTTTAATGTACTGATCAATCTACAGTGTGGCTCTCCAGAGGAGCTGGCTATGTAATATAGCACTTCCTAAATCTCTTTGTACAAACAACCTCCTTCCAATTTCCAAAAAAGAAATACTAACATCCGGGGCAACACTGCTAATCTATGAAGCACAAGTTTCAGAAGCATTACTTTAAACTAGAGGCAGAAAAGACTAACTTAAAATGTCTTCCATGTAATATAAATACATCAAATAAACAGAAAAGGTGCATTAAATTGCATGTGCTTTTGATAAGAATATCTCAGGAAAATAGTGTGAACTCAAATTAGGGAGCATTTAACACACTCCCTTCCCTTTGACACACTGTCTTCCTTGAGGATCCAGGACCCTGGTTTCCCTCCTCCCTCACTAACTGCTTCTTTACTGATTCCTCCTCTTCTCAAATTCTTTATATCAGCCATCTCCAGGACTCCGTTCTCGGTCATCTTCTCTTTTCTCTCTCTACACCTACGTGTGAAATCTCTGCCCTAAATGCCATCTGTGTGTCAGTGATGCCCCAATTTTATCTACACCTCCCAACTCTCTGTATTCAAGACGTTTATGCTCGACTGCCTACTTGACCTTTTCATTAGGCTCACTAATAACCATCTTACTTAAACTTATCATGCCCCAAACAAAACCTCTGATTTGCCCCACAGCCCTGCTTCACCTAGTGCCATCTCCAACTCACTTGATGGCATTGGAGTCTTATTTGACTCCTCTTTCTCTCCACACCTTCCCTTCCATCTAATCCACCAGAAAATCCTATTGACTCTTCCTTCAACATTTATCCAGCATTTAACCACTTCTCCTACCTGCACTGCCCCTTCCTGGCCTAAGTTTCCATCTTCCCTGGAAGATGCCTGGATTCGGGCAGTAGCCTCTTCACAGGTGTCTCTGCACTATCTTTGCTCCAGTCTATACTCACATACCAGCCAAAACGATCCTGTTAAAAACACACCATTGGCTTCCCGTTCCATTCAGAGTGACAGCAGGAGTCATTTCAATGTCCCGCCATCCTAATGCTTTCACTCCACCCTCAAGGTGACTCTCTCGATTCTCTTCTACTGGCCTAGGCCTGGCTGCCTTCTTGCTGTACCTTAATCACGTGAAGAAATCAGGGACTCTGCTCTGGTTGATTTCCTCTGCCTACAAAGCTCTTCCTCCAGTTACCTATTTGGCCCACTCCCTCACCTCCTTCTCAGCTTTGTTCAGATCACATTCCCCCATAGGAGCCCAACTGACCACCTTATTTTATACGGGGAGTTGTGCAGCATTCTAATCCCCCACCCACTGGCACTTCCAATCTTTCTTAACCGGTTATGTGTGTTTTTTCCCCCACATACTACGTACATTTTCAAATTTTCAATTTTATTATATTTATTGTTTATCATTCTGTCTTCCGTCCTTCTACTGGTAAGCAACTTCTTGCAAAGCACTGAACTTTGTCTAGCCTGAGACTGATGTATCACTCAGGCCAAAACAATGTTGAGTTAACAGTTTTTTAAAAATAACACTAACTGGTGCATGCCTGTAATCCCAGCTACCCAAAAGGCTGAAACAGGAGGATGGCAAGTTTGAGGCCAACTTGGGCAATTTAATGAGACTCTGTCTTAAAATAAGATTTTTTTAAATATATTTATTTTTTCGTTGTAGTTGGACTCAATATCTTTATTTATTTATTTTCATGTGGTGCTGAGGATCGAACCCAGGGCCTCACAAGTGGCTCAGTGAGTGCTCTACCACTGAGCCACAACCCCAACCCTTAAAATAAGATTTTAAAAGGGATGGGGATGTTACTCAGTGGTAGGGTGCTCTCAAGTTCAATCCCCAGTATTGCAAAAATAAATAGACATACAAAGAAATAAAAATAACATAAGCTGGAAAAAATCAATTCACAATCAAATGCATGTTCAATTAGATCAACTGACACTAACCTAATGTTTTTCCATTACTAATTTGGACTATCCATTATAAAGAAAGAATAAATCAGTTACTCTTAAGTTGTTAAGTGTTGTTTTATTTGTGTTAAGTAACAACTTAAGCATGTATGTATGGTTAGATTGTTTTCTAGTAGTGTGTTGCATATTTGGAATATTTTAAAATTGAATATCATATTTGACTATACAACCAGACCTGGTATATATGTGCCGCACATTGTAACTTATAATAAGTCTTGCTCTAGAATATCAATGAGCATAGTCTTACCTCTTTCAGGTCTTCATATAGTATGAACTTAACATTTTCATTGTCCAGGTGTTTGTTCCAATTGATTGCAAAATCAAAATAGCTTCCCCAAGAAACTAAAAACACAGGGAAAAAGACTTCATATATAGGGAATTTTACAAAACTGAGGTAAAAATGATAGTTAATTTATGCCCTAAAAATTGTTAATAAAGGAGACATATTATTTCTATATTCTGGTCTTCAAAAGCTGGTGGGTATTTTACATATATACAGAATCTCAATTTAAATGCTAAAGTTTTATTGTCAATACTTAAGTATATTTATTTTTCACAAAACTCACAATTGAAAAAGCATATTTATACATTCCGTGCATAAAAAAATCAGGGAGAGGATAAGTAACCACTTTAAGGCCACACCATTAGTACACTACAGGTATTGCTATCATTCAGTCAGTCTGACAACAGAGCTGGTACTGCTTAAGGGAGGTAGAAAAATGGGAAACAGAATTCTCTATACTGTCTTACCTCCTGAAGGCTGAATGCGTATCTTCACTTTATAATTAAGGAGGTTGAAGTTCAGAGAGATCAAATGTCTTGCTTACATCACTCAGGTATAAAGTCATGTGAATCTGGGTTTACTTTTGAGCTCTACTACTTAATGGCTATGTGACCTTGCCATGCCTCTACTTTCTTCATTAGGACATGGGGATAATAAGAATATTATCTTATGAGGATAATACTTTTCTCCAGTATTATCCTTAATAATTATAGTGAGAATTAAAGTTCAATACTGGGTTTTGTCATACCACCTGTCATGTAGTAACTTCTTAGTAACTGGTATCTATCGTAATTTGTCCAATATTAATTATTATTATATAATGAGTGATGAAGCCCAATCCAGGCCGTCTCATTCCAAATCTGATGTTTCCAGTGCATTCAGTTGCCTTTATAAGTTGCATCTAAGAAATGTGCAAGGCAGAGCTTCTATCCAAGTTATCACTGCCACATATTATCACTGCCAATCAACTAATTGTGGTAAGAGAATGGATAGGGTGACAGATTCCCTAAAACATAACAAATTTCTCATCATTGACTGTTCTCTTGTGTCATTAATTGAATGACATTTCAGATTTGCGTTAACTGCATCTGTACAGTCTTAGTGAAGAGTTATTAGACAAAGCAAAGCATTCTTTTTTAAATTTTTTTCTTAGTTGTCAATGGAACTTTATTTTATTTATTGATACGTGGTGCTGAGAATCAAACCCAGTGCCTAACATATGCTAGGCAAGCACTCTGCCACTGAGCCACAACCCCAGCCCCCAAACAAAGCATTCTTAATGGTGCTTCCTATGTACCCTTTATGGTCTTTTCTTTCTGCTCTTCTCAATCTCAATATTTAATCTTTGCTTGGGAGCCAGCACTGTACTCAGTGTTCACACAGGTGGGATGTTACATCATTTTCTGTGCTGATCACCTTTTTAAAAAGTCCTTTGGTTGATGTGTGTGTGTATAATGTATACATATAATATGTACATATTATATATTATTCAGCCTTAAAAAAGAAAGACATAGTGCTATTTATTTATTTATTTATTTATTTTAGAGCTGGGAATTGAACCCAGAACCTTGTGTATGCAAGGGAAGCACTCGGTGAACGGAGCTATATCCCCAGTCCTTATTTCTAATAATATGAATGACCCTAAAGAACATTTTGCTAACTGAAAGAAGCCAGACACACACACATACACACATACCTATATTATCTCATCTTAATGTGGAACCTAGAAAAAATTGAATACATAGAAATAGAGAGTAGGGGGGCTGGAGTTGTAGCTCAGTAGTACAGTGCTTGCCTAGCATGTGTGAGGCACCGGGTTCAGCACCACATAAAAATAAATACATAAAATAAAGGTGTTATGTCCATCTATAACTAAAAGTAAAAAGAAATAGTGAGTATGATGCTGTTTCCCAGGTGTGAGGGAGAGAGGTAATGGGAAGATGTAGATCAGAAGGTACAAACTTGTAGGTATGCAGTTTTGAATTATTCAGTTGTGAATTGGTCTAGAGATCCAGTGTACAGCATGAGGACTAGATAGTTAATAACATTGTACACTGAAAATTTGGTAGGATAGTAGATTTTGGCTGCTGTCTCCACATACAAAAAAAAGTAACTATGTAACATGATGCATGTGTTCATTTGCTTGACTGTAATCACCATATATATATATATATATATATATATATATATATATATATATATATATAATGCTGTGGTGCTTGCTTGCAATCCCAACAACTCATGAGGCTAAGACAGGAACATCACAAATTTGAGGCCAGCCTCAGCAGCTTAGTGATGTCCTGTCTCAAAATAAAAAAGGGCTGGGGGGTATGGCTCAGTGATAGTGGGCCTCTATTTCCAGTACTGAAAAAAAGAAAAGAAAGCAAGAAAGAAGAAGGAAAATGGTTCTTTAAAAGTGAACCGACGGGGCTGGAGATGTGGCTCAAGCGGTAGTGCGCTCGCCTGACATGCATGTGGCCCGGGTTCGATCCTCAGCACCACATACAAACAAAGATGTTGTGTCCGCCGAAAACTAAAAAATAAATAAAAAATTTAAAAAAAAAGTAAACTGACAAAACTTTTTCCCTAGGGCCATCTGGCATCAATTCTTTCTTCTACTACACTGCAAAGACTCAAAGAAGATACTATTAATGAAAGTCTTTATTGTTCCACCACTGTACTCATGGCCACTTATAATCAGTGGTACCACAGGCAAATAATCTAATTTTTTTTTATTAGTTTCATCATCTGTGAATGAGGCCTTACTCATGGTTTGTTATGTAAGTGAAATTATGCACATAGGACACTTAATTTAGTGCCTGAAGGATAGGTAGACACTAGCAAACTGTGATTATAAATGACCAGAGATAAAATATTAACACGTTCTAATGAAAACTGGCAAACAAATGTCTTACACGTAGCTGCTCTGAGTCAGGATTTTTAAAAAAATCTTTTTTGGTTTTTATCATTGTGTTACCTAGTGAGTTAAGAGACTGAACTAGAAATGGTTTTCTACGTGACTCCATTAAAGACCTTGTCCCACCCCCTGTTCCACAGCCATTCAATACTCCTAGACAACATATGAATTGTCCAGCTTATTTTTAAATCAGTAATGCATTGTAATTTCTTGATGCCCAGAACTAGTGGTGCTACAAAACTTCATTTGAATGCAACTTTTTAGTTCCTGGATCTACCTAAAACGTTTCTTTCTTACTCTAAAACACCTTTGAGTTTTCATATATAGGTGGTCATCAGTTGAAATAAGGAGGGTTCTTTTACCAATAGCCATACCTTGTCCTTTCATGAACTGTCTGAAGAATTCATCCCAAGAGGCATAGCTTGGAATATCAGGGACATCATTGTGGAAATGGAAAAAAGATACCGCTGTATCTTTAGGGTTGCGGAATATCACCAATATCTGGGGAGTGAAAACCAAGTTAATTTATTTAGGTCTATGTTTTGAACATTGGAAGAGTGAAAGGGAGAGCAGTGTCATTGTGTCCAGATGTATATTTTGTACAACTGTGTTAAGAGAGAGAGAAAGAAGGACAGACATTAAGAAGTTGCAGATGGGGAAGCCTGGGCAGAGGGGAGGAAGAAAGAGGAAGGCAAGGAAGATGGATGTGGTCGCAGGGGGCCTTGGCTAATGATGACTTCAGAAACTAAAAATGTGTGTGCAGATGATAGAAATAAGGAAAACAGAGCACAGGCACCAGAGGAGTCATAGGAGTATCCTGTGAAAGGCTAAGCCCCCAAATAAAATTAAAATTGCAAAATAACTTTAAAGACCATAAGGTTAGAACTGGTGGAGAAGATCAAAGAATGGCAAGGCCCACTGTCTGGGGACCAAGGTATGAGGTTTGTGTAAGATGGTGATGTAGATGAAGAAGAACCACTAAATTGCCACCTTCTGTCTTCTCTGACGATGACAGAGTTTTTTTGGATGAAAATAAAAAGCAAAATAAACACTGTAAAGAGCAAATTGAAAGAGAATCAAATATTGTGGTAGGGTGCCTGGCGGCTCTCCCAGTATTCTGGCTTCCAATCTGATACTTTGTGTTTCAAACCAAGGATTCTGGAGAAGGTCACTGAGCATGTTGGTGAACTCTGGGTATTCTAGGTCACACAGAAGAGCTCAGGTGACTAGAAGCAGGCAGAGGTCATTTCACTTACGGAACGTAAGGGAGACACAGATGGTGCAGAGTTCCAATTGCAATTGTGACCTCCATGTAGGCAAAATTTCTCCAGGTGGCTAAATATATTCAAGGCAACATAAAGGAGGAGGCAGTGACCAGTAGGGGGCAACCTGGGTCCTCTCAGATACCGGCACTGCTGACAGCAGGATTTTTGGACATGGTTTCTAATTAATAGATTTGACTTGCTTTTGATTGCTTGTATGAAAAATAGAAGAACGTCAGTGGGAAGCAGGAGCAATTAGGCATATAAAGCTAACCAGTACTCAAGTGCAAAGGAGGCTAAATCATTAATGAATATAAACCTGTCTGAATTTTATTTTATCCTGAGAGGACCATCGTTAACAATTTCATGGGTGATTGACCTAAAGATTCAGATCTATTTCTATCAAATCAGTAGATGACATGAAACTGAGAGGGAAATAGGATCCCCAAACACCTTGTGCATCTAAAAAAAATGAAATAATGCTAACAGTATAAATTTTTTCCCCTGAGCTGGAGGTGTGGCTCAGTGATAGAGTGCTTGCCTAGAATGTGCAAAGCCCTGGGTGAGTCCCTTTACTTGGGAAAAAATTTTCCCACGCAGGGAATCAACCCAGGGCTACGCACATGCTAGGCATGTGCTCTCCTACTGAGCTACACCCCAGCTTCTTTTTTTAAAATTATTATTTTAGCAGGGACTCACTAAATTATGGAGGTTAGCCCTGAACTTGCATTCCTCCAGCTTGAGCCTCCTGAGTCACAGAGATTAAAAGAGGGTGGACCACTGTGCTGGCCATAACAGGGTAAAATTGAATATTCAGAAAAATAAATTATTAAAACAAATTAAAAAAGAGAGATAAATGGGCTGGGGTTTTGACTCTGATTTAAAGCTTACCATTCCCCCCTATCCAAATTTAGTATATTCTTGTCATTTGAAGGATTTTATGCTTGAGGCTTTAACTCACTGAACACTTTGGTTTGCAGTAATTCATAATTTCACAAAAACAGGAACTTGAATTGAGAAAACCAATAGGCGAGAATATGAACAAATCCTAAGCATCCACCTCTTAACCCATCTGTTGCTCTTTTCTTGCCCTTGTATCCTTTTTTTAATATTTATTTTTTAGTTATAGGTGGACACATATCTTTATTTTTGTGTGGTGCTGAGGATCGAACCCAGTGCCTCATGTGTGTTAGGCAAGCGCACTACCTCTGAGCCACAATCCCAGCCCTGCCCTTGTATCCTTCCAGGTGCAGTGGCACACATCTGTAATCTCAGCTATTAGGCAGGAAGATTTCAAATCCAAGGCCGGTCTCCTCTACATCTTGACCAGACTTGTCTCAAAATTTTAAAAAGTAAAAAGGGCTAGGAATGTAGCTTAGTAATAGAGCAAACCCTGGGTTCAATCTCCAGTAACCCTTCCCCCTACAAAAGAGAGAGAGAGAGAGAGAGAGAGAGAGAGAGAGAGAGAGAGAGAGAGAGAAAAGAAAGTGACCAAATGCATTATATTACTTCAGCTCTGTTTGTAATGAAATCATTAAGAGGAAAAAAAAAAAGGCCATCTAGATTTGTGATTATGTTAACTGCATTAAACAGAAAATTGTACGTTAAAGTATTATTTCTAATTTTGTAGATTTTCAACATAAGGAAAAACTGTTTTACACAGTTGTACAAAGCTGGCTTAGTACAATTTAGGGAACAGAGGATTTACAATTGGATGTGCTCAGTCTTGGTCCAGACAATCACTTAATGGAATTAAAACACCCACTAGGAATAGAGCAGACCATTTTTAAGGTATTTTCCAATTCTAGGCTCCCAGGATTCTTGTATTGTAGCCACAGGTGGCTAATTCTAGTCCCACTTTCCTAATGTCTTCCATCCTACTCTTCTTTCCTCCTCTGTTCCTCTTGTCTCTCACCCCTGGCAGTTTAATCCAACTGTTTTCTTTTCCTTTCTTTGACGTTACTTCACTATTTCCCATTCTTCTTTGTGGCATTCAAAAGTTTAAATCTTGATTTTTTACTCACTCTCATTCTTACCTTCTGAGACAGAGAAAAGAGGCACCAAGAAAAAAGAATGGGGCAGGAGGAGACCAGGGAACAGAAAACAAAAAGGACCAGGTAAGAACTAATAATTGTAAGAAATAGATTAATGAATCAAGATTTTTCAACAAATGATCAGACTAGCCAAAGCACAAGTAGTTCTGCATGCATGGCATGAAATTTATTATTATGTGTGAAATGCAGAAATAAAATAGTTTCAGATCTCAGGCAAGGAGTGATTACCAGAAATAATCAATTTCTGCTCATCTTACGAGGCTGTATTCTTTTGTTAAACACTCTAAAATAGTCTAGTGGGGTTCTGAAATCTACTAATTGTATAAAACAGAGTACAAAATGCTACACCTTTCATTCTATGCATTTGTCTTATATCTTAGTCCAAAACGCATTGGACTTGAACATAACCATAGCAAATATATCTGAAAAAAGAAACAACAGCAAAAGAAATACTAAATCTCATATTTTGATTATCAGCATTCTATGAGAAAACTCATCATGTTTCTCAAAAAGCTAATAGCTACGGGGCTAGAGTATAACTCAATGCTAAAGTGCTTTTCAGGCATATGCAAGACTTTGGGTTCCTTCCCTGGTACCACAGTAAAAACAAATGGAAAAAAAAAAACCCAGCCAATATATACACATAAAAATTGCAAATTCAAATACCAATAGGAAGGGACACTCACCTTGACTTTATGTTCCAGGATGGAGCCAGGTAATTTGTCATAATGGAGGTGAGTTGTCAAAATCCTTGGTGACGGAAACTGTTTCATTCTCTTTAAAACATACAAAGTAAGATGAAAGAGCAGGTGTCGTGCATTTGTGTGTGTGTGTGTGTGTGTGTGTGTGTGTGTGTGTTGAATCACCCCTAAAGTGTGGTATCTAAATAAGAGCTTCAAGCACCACTATCACTGCTTCTTCATTTCTCCTGCTCCCCCTGCAAGCAATTTAATAAAATGTCCTTGCTGGATCCTGCCTATTAATTTCCAATGTTTGTTGTTGCTTAATATTTTTTTGTTTACTTTTTTCTACAGTTGTTTCAAATCTCTTATGTTCAAGACAGCTTACAATTTGCAATCCACTCTTTCACTTATTTGGAGCTTTTCACATTCAAGTTCTTTTAATGGAAATATTCAAGTCTTCCCACAGCTTCTGTAAATCTATTTTTAACATCTAGATCTTTTTTTAACCAACTAAATTTCCATGCAAATATCCCAACAGGGGGCTGGGGCTGGGACTCAGCTGTAGCACACTTGCCTGGCATGTGTGAGGCACTGGATTTGATTCTCAGCACCACATATAAATAAATAAAATAAAGGTCTATCAACAACTAAAACAGATACATAAATAAATAAACAGAACTTGAAAGTCCAAAGAATTACTTAAATATCTAGGAAATATATTACAAAAGAAATTCTTGTCAGTATGAGAATTATAAGGTGATTGATTCTTTTTGTGTGTGTGTGTGGTGTTGGGGACTGAACCCAGGGCTTTGTGCATTTGAGGCAAGCACTCTACCAACTGAACTATGTCCCCAGCCCTGGTGATTAATTTTTTCTGTTATCTATCTCTTTGTTATTTATATCTTTGGAAATCAAGCTTTTTTCTATTTAATCTGCCAGGATAAAGGGTTTTAACTTAAAATCAGACCTTTAGATCATGTCATGGTGTGTGGGGGGGATGACATTAAGTCTTCAAGTTTAAGTTCCACATATTTAGCAGTCACTCTGTTTGCTATGGCTACGGTATACCTACTTTTTTCAAGTGATAAAATGATATTTGAACATTTGTGGCCAATTGTTTCTGTAAACATTTAGCACAAACCTCAACTCAAGAAGGGAAGTAAAAAAATGAGATTTTTAAAAGGAAAATATTTAAGTCAAAATATTGAAGTCAACAATTGGGTCCAAGTGATGATTAGCAGTGATCATATCTGATTTACATCAAATAGTATTTGAAGTACTTTTACATTCATTCACAACAATCCTTTCAAGTAGATATTGAAACCCCCATTTTAGAGATTAAGACCAGGCTTTGAGATTTTAAATGCTTTGTGTAAAATTACACAGGTGGTGATTTTCAGATTAAGTGATAGAGTACTGTTTCTACTAAATTACATGGCCCCAAATCACACTGTGACACATGAGAAATAGAAAGGTTATTCAAAGGTTTAGAAATATATCCCCAGGGAAAATGACAGTTAACTGTCACAAAATTAGATAAATATATAATACTGTGTTTATGAAAATGTATAGTATAGCCAAACTATGCCATGTAAAGACTATTTTATTTCAGGAAATATATGCATTCTAGAAAGGTTTTCTGTAAATTGAAAAGATTTGTTTGAGGTTACTTGTTTGGAAATTAAAATAGACTTTCCTAGAGAAACAATCAAAAATGTGAAAACTTATGACTCAGCATCCCAAACCCAATTTCAATTTTTTAAAATTTTATTTACTTATTTTGGTGCTGGGGATTGAACCCAGAGCCTTGTACATGCAAGGCACGCACTCTACCAACTGAGCTATACCCCCAGCCCTCCTATTTCAATTTTAAGAAGAACCTGCTTATCTCAGTGATAGGTAATAACACAAGCAAACACAATAAGAAAGGTTATATTGGTAAGGTGCATAACAACAAGTGAGATGACCTGTGACCCACATAATAAGTTTTTAAAAGAGAAGCTGGAAAGCTAGACATGTGTTAGCATCATTTCAAATGGTTGATGTTAAGCACGGTCATTAGGGGAAAGGTTTTGCAAGGACCTGGAGAAGTTAATGGGATTTTTCATTGGTTTCTCCAATTAAAAAAAAAAAAAAAGCTTTTTAAATCTCCTGTCCACCCATCCTGCCTGCATGTCTGAACCTGTCCCGACTGAGCCTCTACCAATTGTCCTTTTGTGCAGATGACCCTCCCAGGTGTGGGACCTGCAGCCCTGATGTGCCTGCTAGTCCTTCTGATGACTGCTGATGTTCTTTGGCCACCAACCAGACCCAGGACTTGGCACTTGCCTCCCCACCCCACTCTCCCAGTCAATTATTTCTGCTACTTGGGCCCAATCCATGGAAAGGGGCTGTCTTAAGTTTATATTTGTCATCGTGGTAAGACTCTCAGTCACTTTCCGTAAGCTATTCCCTAGGTCCCAGTCCAGTGGCTTTCTTTAGAGTAACAGCTTTGTCTGCCTGGTGGGAGATTTGGTGCTGAACACTTCTGAAGTTTTACTGAGACTGTGGTCCCCTTAAATACAGCATATCTTTCCCCCTGCATTCTGTTGTGTCTAGGGGCAGGGAGAGGATGCTCCTCCTCACTCCTCTTCTGTGTAAGCACTAAGGTCCTCGCTTCTACCACTTTCTTGCCTTCCCTGAGCTGCCAGGGAGCAGAACATCCTGACTCACACCCAAGTCCCAGTGTTGGAAAGGTGAGAAATACCACGTCGGGTGAGTTGTTAATGCCTTCCCACACATCAGTGCCCTCGTCTCTCAGCTATCATTTGGCCCCTTCCCATCCCTCAAACATAAACACCAGATCGTAATTGAGACAGGGAAATAAAAAAAAATAATGTCTTGTGAGGAAAAGACCAAAAATGATTCCCATAGTATCCTGCCCTTGTCTGTGTCTTCAGAGGTGAAGCTTTTTAAATTTCAGTTCATTTCCAGAGGTTTCTTAGTCTACCTTCCCCTACTACATTAAAATAACAATAATAATATGGATGGTTATGTAGTGTAATCTTTTTTTTTTTTTGGAGGTGGGGTGCAGGGATTGAACTCAGGGGCACTTGACCACTCAGCCACACCCCCAGCCCTATTTTGTATTTTATTTAGAGACAGGATCTCATTGAGTTGCTTAGCACCTCATTAAATTGCTGAGGCTGGCTTTGAACTCAAGATCCTCCTGCCTCAGCCTCCCAAACTGCTGGGATTAAAGGCGTGAGCCACTGAGCCCAGCATGCAATGTAATCTTTAAGAGCTCAAATCAGAAAGCATGGGTTCAAATTCTGGTACTTATTAGCCTCTTAACCTTGGGTAAATCTCTAACAGTTGTTTCTTTTGTGAAATGGTAATAAAGGTTGTTTTGTGATAAAATCAGATAATAGCTGGAAAGCACTGAGGATATGGCAAGCACACAATAAATTGTAGCAATTGTTACCATTATTCTAACTGAATTCAGCATTGAGGAAACTCCAATGAGGAAGAATTCCTACTATGATAATTTTTTGCAAGTTTAAAGTCTGTTTGTACTAACCTGATATTTTTCTGAGTCTCCACATTCAAGAACTGGGAATTCTGGACATTCATATTTTTTCTTAGAAACAGCAAATATTAATTCACTGACAATGTGAAGAATCCAATTTGAACCTATAATAAAATCCAGAAAATAAAAGCTCATTAAGGAATCTTGATATAACAAAGGCATGTGGGTTTAGTACATTCATGATAAAAATGAAAATGTACGGGCTGGGGATGTGACTCAAGTGGTAGCGCGCTTGCCTGGCATGCGTGCGGCCCAGGTTCGATCCTCAGCACCACATACCAACAAAGATGTTATGTCCGCCGAAAACTAAGAAATAAATATTAAAATTCTCTCTCTTTAAAAAAAATGAAAATGTACAATGAAAAAAGAAAACGTCCAACCATTACCCAATGGGTAGCTTTAGTTCTCCTGTGTTTGAAATAACTCAGGCTATACAAAGAAACCATTTTGTAATAAACAGCATTTACTAATATTAGTGTGAAACCCAATTTATTTTTAAAATTTAAGTGACTTCTCAGATGTCTCCTTTAACAAGAGACATGCTTCTTTTTGAATCTAAAATGTGTCCTTATAAAAAAAAGTTATGTTCTAGAAATGGTTGTTTATTGTATCTTATATGTATTATTTTACCTTAAATTAACAAATATTTTCCATAGGAGAATATAATTTTCTTTCTTTTTTTGGTGATGCTGGGGGTGTACAATTTTGATTTTTAATCAAAACCCAGCAGTGGGTACAAGAAAGAGAAATATTAAATGAAGCTGACTTTAATACGCAACAGTTCAAAGAATTAAAAATAGATGGTATCAAAAAGGGTAATTTAGACTCTTAATATCTCATCCTCCGTTGATAAAGGACTTTTGTAAAAATGATCTGAGAAACTGGAGGGTCCATGTTTGATCCTGAAAAATAACCAGTGATCCAAAAATCATTACATAAGTTACAGAAACAGCCATGCTTTTGCCTTTGGTCAAAAACCAAGATGAAAATCTCTACCACTATCCAAGCTCCATGGCAACTGGACTTTCCCTCCTCCTGCTTCACCTCTGCAGCCCCACCACCCCACACTTCCACCACCCATCATCCACCATGCCATTTATACAGACCTCTTCCTTCAGACACTGGGGTTTTTTAAAACCCAGCTATTCTAGCTTTTGATCTTACCCCCTGTATATTTAGTCTTCTCAAACCTCCCTCCTCACTGGTATCCAGCCAGCTTCATGGAAAGATGAACTGTGTTCATCCCACTTTATCTTGCACCCACCTCCAACCTACTCCTTGTTAAAAATGCGCTTACAGGAAATGATTGGCTATTTACCACACTTTGGGTAAGATGCTAGCACAATGTCATCGCTCCTGGCTTCAAAGGTGTCCATCGCTTGGAAAGTTTCTGAGGTACACATGGTAACTGGGTAAGGAATCCCCTGATAGGTGAAGAATAAGCGAGAAAGTGCAGTTTCTTTTGATTTTTCTAAAGCGTCATCAATGTACTCAATAAATTTGGACTTATCTGCCATGCTGACTTCCTGCTAGTGAATCTGCTCTGTGCCTGTCCAGGTGCAGGGATTGCTTTTAATGGAGTTAGAATAAAGAACTCCTCCCATTCATCGTTTATTTCTCATCCACCTCTTCCCCCTCTTGACATATCATCCTCAACAAAAGGAAAGCCACAGGTGCAAACCAGGGTGAGGATCAGGCAATATTAACCCTGAGTGCCGATTGTATTACCATCTAGGTAACCCGCCCAGTGAAAGTAAGAATGAAATCTTCTAATAGAGGATTAATGCATATTAAATATCTAACAATAGGTATTTAGCTGAATCAGGCATACTGTTTTCCTATTAGCCATCCACAGAATGAAACCCAGTTTTCTTCTTGGTGGGAAGTTTTCCACACACATCCTAGTCAGTGTGACAGGGAAGCAGTGGAGTTGCAGTGTAATAAAGGAGGTGAACAAGAGCCCGGACTCCGGGGACAACCTGGGCATCAGGCTCAGGTCTACCATTTATGGGCTCAATGGATTTAGAAGTCTCTTCTTCACCTATTAACAATAGAACATTATGGTTCATAGGGGGAACTGCTCTGTGAGGGGGAGAACTCAATGTGGCCCGTGTCTAGCCCTCTGGGTTCTGCTCCTGCTGGGTACACTCTCTAGGATGAGATCCTGCTCTCTAGAGCAGTTTCCCTGGCTCTTCTCCCCTGTTCCCTTGGGTGAGTTGGCCCACAGTTCCCACCTCCCTTACAGCTTATTGTGGGCCTGGGGCTAAAGGGAAGTGAACATAAGTGACATGTTTAACTTCTGGGTCATGTCCTTAAAACAGAAGTTGATGGTTTTTCCAATTCATATCTATTTCCTTTCCCACATCTGGATGGCGGACCTGATGCTGGAGAGCTAAACTTATTAATTTGGATAAAAACATCATTTCAGAGGATGGTAGATCAACAAAACAGAGGAAACCTGGCTACTGGACAACCTAGGAACACAGAATCATGACTCACATCTATGACAAATCTTCATCTGAAGTGCATGTGTGTGTGTGTGTGTGTGTGTTTATCTTCAAATTCTGGTATTTAATAAACATGTAAAGATCCTCTGAATATAAAAGTTACTTATATTAGTCACTTATGCCTGTAAGTATAAAACTGATAGCAGTAGAAATGAAGAACAATTTGCAATTCTAACAACATGAGTAAAAGGAAAATTCTGTAAGATTTGATTTAAACTTTTAACTGCTTGTGGTCAACACAAACCACTGGTTTTTTGTTTGTTTTTGGGTAGTGGGAGTTAAACTCAGGGGCACTCGACCACTGAGCCACATCCCCAGTCCTATTTTTTTTTTTTTTTTGTATTTTATTTAGAGACAGGGTCTCACTGAGTTGTTTAGAGCCTCGCTTTTTGCTGAGGCTGGCTTTGAACTTGGGATTCTCCTGTCTCAGCCTCCCAAACTGCTGGGATTACAGGTGTGTGCCACCGCACCTGGCAGTACAAACCACTGTTTAAATTCACAAGTTTTACCCATCTTGGGGATTTTATTTTCATTTATATGAATTATGAATTTTACTAGTGTTATTAAATACTACTTTCAGCATACAGCCGCAGAAGATTTTTTTAGTTATCAAGTGGTAGGTAGATAAAGTAGGGTGTTCCCTATGGTAAGTTCTCATCAATGGGTTATTTGCTGCTGTGTTCTTTTTCTGACATTTCTCGATGGTGAATTGTATCCTGTGCTGCTTGCTGCATTTTCTCCAGTTTTTCCAGAGTCAAAGATTTTAAGGCTAAAAGTTGTTTACACAGCACCATTGTGATTACGCATTCCCCAGACAACTGCCCTTGGTTTGGAAGAACTTTCTGGAACATTGACTTCACTTCTGCCATATCTGAATTGTTGCATACATTAATTTTTTCCCCCTGCAAGTTCTGGTCATTTTCTTGCTGTTTTAGCATCTAATCTGGTAATATCAAGATGTCAGAGTTCTTGACTAAAGTCTACGGAAGGAACTACATAATGTCATAATCTTGTAAAGAAGCATTCCTTCCAGACCAATCAGCTGTTGCCCAAGGTAACGCTGAGATTAGGCAAAGGAAAAATCTGTATCATGCTGGAGACAGGAAGTCAGGAAGCTCTCTGGACTCTATATATCCTGTCTAGTTTACTTGCTGGATCAAAATTTACTCTTTAGCTTTTAAAATCAAATTTCCATAAATACATATTGTGCCTTTCTTCTTCCTTCCCATTCTCTTTTCCACATCATTACCTTTCTTTCATTTTTCTCCCCAACTCTAAGAGCATAGTCTTTTACTCCGTTTACCTTTCTCTAAACCAATTCTAGCCTGTTAAGAAGCTAACTCCTGGTTATGCCTCATTTCCTTGCTGTAATCATTCGTTTATCAGTTAACATAATAGCTCACATTATTGAACACTTACATGTACCACACCCTCTATGACACTGCTGAGATGACATGAATGATGTAAGGTAACTTCCTAACAGACCTATGAAATTGGTGTTACTTCATTACCAATTGGCCGATGAGGCTTGTAGGGTCAAAGTAACTAACTGGAATTTGCAAAGCCCTTGAAGGAGCTGGTATCAGCATGCAGGCTGGACAGCTCAGACTAGTGAGAATAGCAGCTATTGAGAGACCTCAGAAGTCCCAGATTTAGTTGTTAGTGCTGGTATATTTTCTTTTCTTTCTTTTTGGTTTTGCCCACCCCCTCCCCCGCCTCGGGCCTCTGGATTGAACCCAGGGTGCTTAACCATTGAGCCTCATCTCCAGCCCTCTTTGGCTTTTTTATTTTGAGACAGGGTCTCACTTAGTTGCTTAGGACCTCACTAAGTTTCTGAGGCTGGCTTTGAACTTGTGATCCTCCTGCTTCAGCCTCCCGAGAGGCTGAGTTTACAGGCATGAGCCACCACACCCAGTGCTGGTATGTTTTCTGATGCTTCTTTACCTGCTACAGAACAAGAATACCAGCCCTTTCACTGGAGGCCGGGGGAGGGGGAACTTACCTTCTGAAGAGAAAGATTTTTATGACCACAAGGGAAAGAAGTTTTTTGGTTTCTAGAATATTTTATTTAAAAACAACATTTTGACCAAACACTACATTGGATGTTTACACTAATTGTAAGACTCATTTAATTTCAGAAATGTAACATGTGGAAATATATATATCTTAGGATTGAGGAAATCTTATATATATGTCAACAGAAAGTAGTTTACTGAGCAGGGTGTGGATGTGGGAGAGTAGATTTTTGTCTTTATTTTACAAGAGGAAAGAACTAATAAAAGAGGGTCCTTAGCTAGGAACAAATATCTGAATATAATCAAATTTGTAAATATTTTTGGTACTGAGGATTGAACCCAGAGGTGCTTTACCACTGAGCTATATTTCCAGCCATTTTTAAAATTTGAAGACAGGTTCTAAGTTGCTTAGGGCCTCACTAAGTTTCTGAGGCTGACCTCAAAAATGTGAGCCGAGTTGCTGGGATTACAAGTGGTGTACCACCGTGCCTGGCTGTGAATATTTATTTTTAAAAAATTGACTTGTGAAAAGGTAAAATCAGAATAGCGGAGTATCTTAATATTTGTATATTCCACTCCCTCTTGAAGGCCTTATTGTCTTACACAATAATGAGTTGATGTTCACTGTGGTTGGGAAGGTGTTATAAGAATCTCCCTCTCAGAAAAGAAAGGAATAGGACTGGTCTCCTGCAAATTGGCTCAGTGGGATTATCCAATTCAACACAAAGAGTCTTTGTTTTCCTCTAGCATAGAATTTAAGACATTGATTCAGACATGATTATTGTTTGCTTGCTTCTAGGTGAGCGAAATATTTAAAAAGACAATGGTCTGGATCCTGTTCTGACAGCAATACTGTGATTATAAGAGGATTTAGGGGCCTCTTTGGGATGGGTAATGTGACCTCGATTCTTGTTTGTCTCCCCAGGGTTGGGTCATTCTGTCAATTGGCAATTCCACATACTCAACTCTGAATTGTCTGGCATGAATGATGAAGGTAAAGGGCAGGAAAGTAGATATATTAGCACTGCCCACCTACAAGCGCAGGTGGGCCTCATGTTATGTGAAATCCCGCCCTCCCCTTCAGCACCTGTCTTATCCACAGTAAGGATAAATGGCCTAGACTTTCTAGACTTTGTTTCCTTTTCACTAGATGGAGTCCAAAGAGATCCTCAAAGGAGAAAAGGGGATCTCAACTCTTTCATCCCTCCGGCAGGTTCTTAACCTACATCACAGATAGATATGTCAAAGGAATCACAAGTGGAGGGCTGGGGTTTTGGCTCAGTGATAGAGCGCTTGCCTCACCATGCATGAGGCACTGGGATCGATCCTCACCACCACCTAAAAATAAATAGATAAAATAAAGATATTGTGTCCATCTATAACTAAAAAAAAAATTTGAAAAAAAAAAATGCACAAGTGGAGATTTATTTAGGACAGCAAGATTTATTCAGGAAAACAAATACTAGAGCAGGATATGCACTCAAAGGTAGAGGGGTACATGAAGTGGAGCTTCAGACATGCTTTGGGGGGTCTCAATTTTTTTTTTTTAAAGGAAACTATGTAAATGGGGACCATGAGAAGCATACAGGTGGCATCAGCCTAATGAACTTGATTCTTTTTATGGTGGAGCACAGACTGGGCCACAGAGATCTGGTTCTTCTTAGAATCTTCAGGTTGATATTATCTAGTCGATAGCTGCTGCTGCTATCATCTAGTCAATTAGATTGCCCCCATATCATGGATCTTTAACAACATTTCTCTCTAGGCTTCTTTTACTTAGTCTCTAAATACATTCTGTAAGCAAATGAGATACTCTACAATTTTATTGGATGTTTTAAGAATTTAGGCCTAGATAAAACAAACAAACAAACAAACAAAACAGGGCTGGGAGGTTGAAGGGAAGGGTGTTCATGGAGTTTTTAGATTGGAGGTTAGAGTCTCTCATTCCCTGTTCGTCTCCTATTCTATTTCTTCTATCCCACCTCAGCCTGACTGCTCTGGGATACAGCTGCAAAGGAGGCTTATTTAAATGTCCCTCCTTTGCATTAAGATCTTTCCTGCTTACCTTCTCTTTTTCTTGGCTACAGGCTTATCATCCACCTTCTCATGAGAAAACAGATGGTAAAAAAGAAAAAAAAAAGTCTAGTGTGATTGGAAATGAAGTCGGATTAGTAAAGCCGGGTCAAATAGCATGGGTTTCTGTGAGACAGCCAGCCTCACTGCCCGTGGTTTGGACAGTAGTGTCAACCCCCTCTGACTATGGCCCTCGCTATGCAGCAGCGTTCCTTCTGGATGAAGTTGTGCTTTTTCTTTTCTTTAGCGAGAGATGAGCTTTTCTCCAGTGTAGCTCAAGAGTGAGGTTTACCTTGGAATTCCTCAGACAGGGGGAGACTGAAATCTTTTTCTTTTGGGGATTTACTGAAGATTGGCCCACCAGGCAGGTGATGCCGTGAGACAGTGGAGGCGGAAGCATTTGAGATCCAGGATGGCTTGTCTGGTATGCTACTTTGGCCTTTGTAAGGAAGGAGAAATTCCTTTTCCTTCCCCATCCTGTGTTCCTGGCTGAGGTTCCTAGGACAAAAGACAGCTTAACCAGAGAAACTCTTATTAAAATTTTACATAATATAGACTTCATCAAGAACTGAAGCCTCCCAAAGAAACAGTTCAACTTGTATATTTTTATGTTATTTGATGAATAGTGGACAATTATGGAGACATGTAATTGTACAAAGGGGTGGGATCCAAGAGGAATACATTTAGGGGAACTTAGCCAGGCCTATAGTTCTGATTCTTTCCTTTGATCCTGTGTTTTCAGGGATAAGAATGTTCCTTTCTTCTGGGCATAGGGAGGGCTCCTCACTAAGAAGGTCTTATGATTTATTTTAGTGGAAGGTCAGAAAATCCTTCCTAGATCTTATCTTATGCCTTGGGGGAAAAGGGTAAAGACATGGAAAGGTGAGAGAGACCTTCCTGCATCTGCTGTTTTCTCAAATGCCAAGTTGCCCTCTTTGGGGGTAGCATGTTTTGAAACCCATCACCTCCTTGACTGAGGGTGATGGAGGACTGCTCCATTCCAAAGTCCAGCAGCTAGCAGAGCAGGGTCCTAACCACCTCCCATTGTCCCTGCTGCAGAAACAGTGCCCACTGCTCTTGACTACTCTGTGGTCTTCTGCAGGGAAGACTCAGCCACTTCCCAAACCCTAGGCCCCTCCTCTTTGAGAAGGTGTCCTTTGGTGTCCAGCTGTGAGGGATCATTGCTGCCTCATGTCAGATAATGAAAGAGCTTTTCCCTCCAGTATCCTCCAGACCAGCTGCTTTTTCTCTGAGGTGAGCATGGAAGAACCTCTCTATATTCGTTATGGGGAGATTTCTGGTGCCCTATAGTCATTTCAGAAGATGGAGACTTTGGTTAGCTTCTGTGTCTCTGCATGATGCAACAAGAACTTCTAGTCACTGGTATCCATCTACTAGCAAATCAGGACAGGACCAGGAATGCACTGCCCCCAAAGGACCCTTTGGGAGAGGTGCTGGAGACTTGGAGGAGGATCAACTAGACTTCTGAATTGGGGAGCTTGAACATTTGCATTCTGGGGCTGGGATAAAGCAGGTTTAGTTGCCTTCTCCCCTCAGTTATGTAGAACAGCCTTTACACCTGCTATTTGTGAGTCTCTCCATTTGACACTCAAAAGAACCAGTGCCACCCTGAAAAATCTGACACAAGAGTCTCTCCCACATGCCCAAACACCCTCTGCCCAATTATTTGATCAAATCACCTTAGCTTCCTTCACCTGGTCTCCACTGAATCTCCACTTTTCTTGCCCTAAACCTTGTGGCCAAATGTTCCTTGCCTCAAAACATGATTGTGGAATCTATAAATGTATGTGTTCCCCTAAAATTCATATGTTGAAATCTTAACCCCCAAAGTGATATTAAAAAGTTGGGGTCTTTGGGAGGTGATGAATTCAGGAGAGTAGGGCCTTAAGGACTGGAGTTAGTGTCCTTATGTAAGAGAATCCTTCGCCTCTTCTACTAGGATATAAGTCATCTTAGAAATCAGAAAGTTAGCTTTCATCAGACACTGAATCTGCCTAATGCTTTGTTGTTGGACTTCTCAACCTCTAGAGCTGTGAGAAATAAAGATTTATCATTTACAACACCTAGTTTATGATATTTCTTTACTATCGAATAGTGTTTTAACTGATACATATTTAAGGAAAGTCTAATGAACATAATGGGGTTTCTTTTGCAATGAAAATATTTATTGTGGAAAAAATGATGAATGAGAATGATCCCTTAAAGATTATGGCTGTCTTAAAGAAAGAAAGAAAGAAATATTAAATAGAATAAAAGTTCAATCCAGAGATGGTTTCTTTAGCAGACAGGTCAAGGGGATGCACAAAGCCCAAATATTAAGAAGATACTAGAAAAGTTGATTTAGGGCTGCTGGTGGGTATGCTTAAGGGCTCTGGATCTGTGTAGATCTGAGTGCTATCGACCAATATGACATACTTTAATATAGTTTATGCATCAGTATTTCTCATAATTGATGGTAGTTGTACAAATGAACCACATAGGCTGGACTTGGAGACTTGGATTTGGCTGGGGTGGGGGATGTGGTGAGTGTTGCAGAGGCGGTCAGAGCTTCCTTCACCTGGTATTGACAAAAACAGCTCCAATTATCACCTCTTCTCTGAAAGACTTCATGGCTTCCTGGGCTCAGAAACAAGGTCTTTAGCATTGTGTATTTTTCTCCAGTCATTTGTGGATATATTTTACTTTTCATTAGACTATACTTCGGTGAAGGTCTATCTAAATATTTGGGGTATTCCAGGTTTTGTGTTACCCGTGATATCTCAATAGACCCCTCATTTTCCCTCTCCTCCCTTTGCGTCATCTCTTTCTCTTCTTACCTAGTGGACAGTATTTACTGACAGAGCTTCTTGAATTTTGAATGGCAAAGGAATGGTCTAGGGATACTGATAGACCGCAGACCCTGGTTCAGTGGGCTTGCATTTCTGTCCAGTTCTGAGATGTTGCTGATCCTGAGACTTTGTGGCTTAGGATGCAGAAAGATGATACTCATCCCAGGCTTCTGAGTTTGGTTCTTGGCTCTGAATTATTTCTTCACACTTGATTTTAGCCTAAAGGCCGAGAAATGATCCGAATTCTTTCTCTTACAAGATGTGTGATTGTGTGCAGGGTAAATCTCCTACCTCTTCTGTAAAATGAGCTACTCGCGGCACCTGCTGAACAGGGTTACCGTGGGGGCTTAGTAAAGTAACACGCAGGGGCGGCCAGACTGGCTGGGGGCGGGGCCACAGCGGGAGGGGCGGGCGCTGCAGCCTCGCGCATGCGCTGCTTGGGTGCGTGCACTTCAGGTAAGAGCGGCTGGTGGCACCAGCGAGGCTTCCCTAGTTGTAACTCTCGGGAGACCACAGGGACAAGTTTATTTTTGTTTTTAAGTTTTTATTTTGGAAGCGAGGCCTTGCCAAGTTATGAGATCTCGGACACTCCAGTGTCACTGTGTCCCGTGCTCGGGAGGCTGAGCATTTCCGGGTCGCTGGTCGACCTTGGCTGGGGTGGTGCAGACCCGCCCCGAGAGCTCCCGGCGGAAGGCAGGGAGGCCCGGGAATCCCAGAGGGTGGGAGCGGAGCCGAGGCGTCCGCCTGGAGCTTGGTTCCCTACCGCGGGAATCTGCGCGACTGCTTTTGCTCTTCAAGCCCAGGGCCGAGATGCTGGGAAACGTCGCTCTTCGCTTCTGCACTGGGAGGCCTTGCTGTTCCGATTCGTGTCGCTCTGAGATGCTGGGCCTTGTAGGCCACTTCTCAAATCAGCGACTTTGATTTGCAGCCTTCACTCACAGCCTCAGGTCAGGGGTTTCGGGACAGCGCTGCGCAATCCGGACACTTCAGCACTGGAGCGTGTGCACCGGAACCCAGTTTCCCAGGACAGCATGATGTTAACCCATGACACCATGATGTTAACCCATGACACTCACCCCTTTTTTCTTTGAGCTTGACTGATTGCTTCATTTTAAATTTCATCTAAGCCCCACCCGCCTTGGCAATCCTGGGTATTCTGGTGCTGAAAATACCCAGGTGCTCCCTTGCCACTTTTTCTGGTCAGGGCGCCCCTGGTGGTTTTTAAGCAAAGGGTATTTGTGAGCCGATAGAAACTCTGTCTCTGAAGCTCAGAGTTTATATTTTTAAAGAAAGGCAAATGTTTTATTATCACAGTATTATTATTATTATTTTTTTAATCCTTAGCATCAAACTCTTCCAGCGACATTTTTTTTGGGGGGTGGGGTGGGGCTTGGATTCCTTAAGCTGTAGACCTGGTTGCAGGCAGGTCTTGTTGTCTTGAACTTACAAAATAACTCCAAGAGGGCTGGGGTTGTGACTCGGCACTTGCCATAGCATGTGTGAGGCCCTGGGTTTGATTCTCAGCACCACATATAAATAAATGAATAAAATAAAGGTTGTTCATCAATAACTAGAAAATACATAAAAAACCAAGAGAGCTCTCTGCTGAGCATGACTTATTTTGTCAGTAATGCACAGTATTGTAGAGAATAGAACAAAACCATTCTCACCTACTCACCCAAAGTTCTAACTTCCTTTGCTTCATTTCTTGTAAGAATAATAAAAAATTTAATCTTTTGGTCCCTAAGCGAGCACATTATCAAAATGAGAGTTGGTTATTTGGGTGGGGAGTTGGGGTGGTGAATACTTGATGAAGGATATGATGGTATTCGAAGGAGATGCCTACACTCTTATAAAACTAAGATTTTAAAATTGTCTGAAGGATCTAGAATGGTGGAAGACAGGTTAAATAAACTTTTTAGCTCTCTAGGAACTAGGAGATTCCCACCCTATTCCTAGGTATTGTGAAAAGAAGGCAGAAAGGGAGTAAGCATCTGCCAGTGATGAGAGACAACTGGGACTGGAGAGTGTTAAGACAACAAACTGCTCTGTACAGAGAGAAAAAGGATGGGGGTGGGGACAAGGGAGAATCACAATGTAAGATTAAAAACTAGTGTTTCTCCCATTCTTGATTTTGAGATTATATGGAGGCGGGACAAGAACTTGGACTTAGGTTTCGTATATTCAATAAGTCTCATATTGCCCATTTCTTGCCCATCTCGTTTTTAGTTTTTACACTAATTAGAAAGACTCTTCCTCCCTTTTAAGCTTTCTGGGGATTGAATTGAGGGCCTCACACATGCTAAACATTCACTCTACCTAGGAATTACACTCCCAGCCTACTAAACTTTTTTCATGTTTTGTGATGCTTAACCCTGTTGTGCTCTACCACCAAGCTTGACACTCAGCCTTTTCTTATTTTTGAGACAGGGTCTCACTAAATTGCTGAGGCTGATCTGGAACTTGTGATTCTCCTGCCTCAGCCTCACTAGTCTGGGATTACAGGTGTGTCACTCACTACTCCTGGCTTCAACTTTCTTGATTAGTTTTTATTTCAATTACAGGAAGAGAAGATCTAGTCTGTGTTGCCACTTATTGGGTCATCACCTCATCAGTTTTCCCCCTTATGTGGCCCATGAGCTTCTTGCATAAAAATTACTTCGAGTGCCTACTAAAGGGCAGATTACTGGGGTGCCAACCTTAGACTTGCTGAATCAGAATTGAGATTGGGAGTGGAGGATTGCAGGCTGAGCCTCTTGGGCAATGCAATTAAAGTTTTAAGACTTAGTATCTCCCCAGGAAGAGGAAGCAGTTAGCTTACTGCTCAACTTTGTATCCTTAGTGTCTAGCAAAATGCATGAACTGTAGCACATACTTAAACTTGTTTTAAAAATTTTTATAAGTTGTTAGTTTTTTTAATAATGCCTTCTTGAATTTTAAATCCCTTTCTGTGCTTTATGCAGTCTTGAATCTTTGGTTATTGTGCTGCTTAGGCATTGAGATGAAAACTAGGTATGTAGGATGTGTCTAAAACAATATAGTAAATTTGGGGTCTAATTCCTATAAAGTACTTCACACTGTGTGAATGGAGTTTTTTTTCATAGATGTGGCAAAATAAATTTAAGCATATTCATTTGAGTTTATACATATTTGTCATTGTTAAATGTAGGATGGCCCACAAAATGGAATCAACGGCAAAGAAGATGTTTAAAGGAATTTTAGTAGCTGAATTGATGGGCGTTTTTGGAGCTTATTTTTTGTTTAATAAGATGAATACAAGTCAAGGTAATCATAATTCAGTAGTTAATGTTTTCAAGATGGACATAATGCATTTTAGTTATTAAATGCTATTGGCATTTTTGGAGAAACATTCCTTCAGATTCAATGTATTAGATGTTTTTATGGGCAGAGAGGAAGCAAGGTATTTATTATGGTAGATGAGGTGACTCTCACATTTTTCACATGCTAATTTGCTTTTAGACTTGGAAAACTTCCACAACTATGGGTTTTACTTGTGGGAAGGGTAGGGTCAGCATTAGTTTGGGAGCAGCCTGCCCATTGTATTTCCTTGCTTGGTAGACTTATAGAAAGCAGGAAGTAATATCACTGTATTCTCAGGATAACCAGTTTACTTGGGCTATAGTAATCTTCCTATACATCAATAGTGAGCAATAAAACCCTTCCCTGTGCAATCACTGAAAGTGATTTATATTAGAGTTCTCACATTTTAAATTAGGAAGTACTGCTTTTTCTTGCCCTAAAACTGAATGAAGCAAAGAGTAGGGTGGTGACTTATCTTTGAAGTGTGTCACTTCTCTTCCTCAAAGTATCTTATTGGAACACTGTGTACCAGAGTGCTACTGGATAATTACAAATTTTTATACAGAGTTAATACATATTAAACTATAAAATAATACATATTAAACTATATACATATATGTGAACTATATATAATAAGTAAGGGCATAAAGAAAACATACCAACAGTTTTTAAAAGCAAATTAAAGTTTGGTATTAGTTTAAAAAACTAGGTATGATTTTATTTCCAATTCCTTGTCAAGATAAAATAACATCCATAAAAATTCATAGTTATATTTAATGAAAACTCACATTTCTAAATTACACCACATTTAAAACTCTTTGTATCATAAAGACTCTAAATTACAAAATTGTGCCTTTATGTTTTACTAAGATGAATATCTGATCATGTCTAACTTCCTTTTTGTCATTAGATTTCAGGCAAACAATGAGCAAGAAATTTCCCTTCATCTTGGAAGGTATGTTTTCCTTAAGTAAAAAGGAGTACATAACAACTTTTTCAGGTAATCTGTAAATTCTGCAGTAAATTATGACTGAGGACTAAATGGCTTTATTTTATCGTATGTCAGTTTTCAAAAACACTATTCACCCCTATTTTAGCTCCTTCTGAGACCATAGTGGGGAAAATTCTTACTTAGTTATCTAGATGAGAGCTGAGTTAGCTATGGGCAGATTCTTAGTACTTCCAGTGATTAAGAATGTAGAATGAGACACATCTGGGTGAAGCAAACCACAACTTAAACCTCAGTTTTAAAAATTTGTTTTATCTCAAGTTTGCTATCTCTCAGAGCTGCTTCTGTCAAGTAATGTGTCTCAGGTGATTGTTATAAGGACAGAACAAGATTATGTTATAACACTTGATCAGTGCTCATTACGGTAATTAGTAGTTAGAACTTACACAGGAAATGTTAATAGTATTGTTGTTTTCATTTAATTATGTAGCAATATGGAAAAAAGATTATTTTTCTCAATGAAAGTTTAACGTTTTATATGATTTTTATGAATGGCAGTTACTTTTATTTATAGTTTACTATAAAGCCATCGAACAGTCTGGAATGTATGAAATCAGAAGGCAAGATCAAGAGAAATGGTTGAATAGCAAAAATTAAGAGTAAGTATAAGTAGAATTTTAAGTTATAATTTAATAATTCATTTCCTTTGCTTTTTAGTTTTATGAGTGGGTTTCTGCCTCTTCTTCTTGAAATTTTTCTTTTTCTTGATAATACTTTTCACATCTCTGTTGTGTAGCCAGTCATCACGTTCAGCCTCCCATCTGAGCTGTTTGAGACCTTTGAAAGGAGAAGAAAGATGAGTTTAATCCCATTATAGACTCTGGACTACCACAGAACATCCTACCAAGTAACAGGAACTTCAGGTCTGCTTTGGCCTGTGACTTCCCACCCACTATGCAAACCCACTCCTTGTTCGTTGCTCTTCTGTTTTTATTGTCAAAGATTAATATTTTACAAATAAATGACTAAGGAAGAAAAAGGAAAAAACGTTCCGAAGATTTCATTTCCCTGAAACACTTTTACTTGTAAAGAAAAGAAACAGTATATTAAGATTAGATATGCTAGGCAAATGCTCTACCACTACCACTGAACTATAGCCCTAGACAAGGCTATTTTTAAAAACTTCAATTAAAAAATTCAAGTTACTTACTTGCATTATCTTTATTAGCCATGGCATTTATGCCAATATTATCAAACTTGGATCCCACATTCTCATCCAACAGGTGGCCAAACTTTAAAAAAAAAAAAAAAGTTTATTAGAAAATGTAAAAATGTAGAATAGCTAACTTCTAAAAACAGTATATTAGCCTTACCTCTTCAGCAGATACAAACAGGCTGGAGTCATTGAGGTTTCGTTTCTTTTTTTTTCTTGGTCCTAAAAAACCAGTGTCCAGATTATTCAATTCTAAATCCTATATATATATATTTTAAATGTAAATCTTTCAACATGAGCTTACATAAAAAGTTATAGCAGAGTAAAGACATAACTGCAATTATCTTCTAGCACTATTAAGAAGCAGATACTTGAATAAACATAATTTAAGAATTACTATATACAATTTTTAAGAAAGCTGATATTCTAATAGAATTTTTCAGATCTGGCCACTGATCAGAATTTGCCCTTAAGAGAAATATTATCAACCCAGATTAAAATTTCAAGGTTGATAGGATGGGTTTTTGGAATATTTAAGGCAAATAAAATTAAAAAAAAAATTTTTTTGTAATTATAAATGGACAGCATGCCTTTATTTTTATGTGGTAATGAGGATTTTTAAAAATTATAATTTAAAAATTCAGCTGCCTGAAGTACATTAATTCAGTTTTTTAATAAACTTAGAATTGTTCAACCATGACCATAAACCAATTTAGAACATTTCCATCAACTCCAAAAGATCCTTGGTGCCCATTTGCAGCCATGCTACCCCTATTTCCCTGGATTTACATTGTTTTTGATTTGCCTTTTCTAACTTTTTCATATAAATGGAGTCATTTATATGGTTGCCTATATCTTCCTAGCTGGTATAATATTTTTGAGGCTCATCCATGTTATGTATCAGTACTTCATTTCATTGGCTGAATACATCCTAGTGTATGGATATATCACATTCTTTTTTATCCATTTATCAGTTAATGGACATTTGTTTTATGTTGATTTAGCATTAATGAATAAGGCTGGTATGATCAACCCTTTATAAGTCTTTATGTTGACACATGAGAGCCACTTTAAAAAAAAAAATTTTTTTTAGTTATAGATGGACACGATATCTTTATTTATTTATTTTTCATGTGGTGCTGAGGATCAAACTCAGGGCCTCACCATGTAAGGCAAGTGCTCCACCACTGACTGAGCATTTCTTCTTCATTTTTATTAAGGTGAAAAGTATATTACATAAGAACTGAGTAAATACTAGCATAGCAGTATCTGTTTGAACTCTATGAGTAAGTATGTCTGTACCATTTTCTTAAAAGTTCCCTTAGTTTGTTTGGTCTTTTTTCTTTTTCCCTCTTTTTTTAATTGTACTAAGGCTTGAACCCAGGGCCTTGCACATGCCAGGGAAGTGCTCTATACCCCAGCCCTGAGGGACGAGCCTCAGGAAAACTGCATTTGAGCATATGCTCTTAATAAAATGTGATTTACTATTACTCAAGGGGAGTAAAAATCTGGAAAATAACAATTTTTATCAGTTAAATCATTTAGGTATTAGGGGATAATACCAGCAGTATTTTTAAGAGCTGATAAAAAAATTTTGTAGGCTTAAGTAGGCTAAAATGCACATAGTTTCTTTAAAAATATTTAAATTGTTTTTATTTAACTTTGCAAATCTATTTTTAATTTTTATCAGTATCTTCCGGTAAGTACAAGCTAGAAAGACATTAGAAACAAAGCATTTAGTGCTTTCCATATTTTTATCAAAAACTTGGAAGTGTCACTTGACATAGAACTTTTTCTTTTATTTGTACTTTGCAAATGTTAATACTATAAAGCATAATCTTATGAAATATATTATAAAGAATATTAGAAAATTAATCATAAAGGAGAATGTAATTAATGAAGGAGCATGAATTCTTTTTTCTTTTTTAAAATATTTATTATTTTGTCTTAGTTGTAGGTGGACACCACAATATCTTTATTTCATTTTTATGTGGTGCTGAGGTTTGAACCCAGTGCCTCACATGTGCTAGGTGAGCATTCTACCACTGAACCACAACCATAGCCCCAAGGAGCATGAATTCTGACAAGGGTCAAATGGCAAAGAAAACATTTTGCTGAGGAAAGGAAAAAGCAACACTCTGAGAATCCAGGGCTTATATATGATGAAGTGCTTTAAACATGAAAAGATGATCTAGATAGAGATATTTAAATGTGAGAAGAAGAAACTTAGGAAGATAAAAATGATTTAAGGTGAATGTCAATAGTTTTCACATTAAAAGAAAAAACCCTATTACCAATTATAGAAACATCTTTAAGGAAAAAAAATCCTAAAACTTATTAACCAATAGAAAAGTTTATCTCCAAAAATGATAATGAATAATACTTTTCACATGGATACTGTTTCAGTTTAAAAGATTAAATGCATTTTCTTACCTTGAAATGACCCAGCAAAGTCAAAATCATCATCATCCTTTCTCTTGCTTCTCTTAGTACTGACTTTTGAGCCGTCTTCATCAGACTCTGTTACCCAAATAAATTTGTTATTAAGCCATTTCAAAACAAAAGAACTTCAAGGTATGTTAAAATCTTAGTCTGATGGCAAGGATTGAACCCAGGGCCTCGCATGTGCTAGGGGAGTACTCTACCGCTGAGCCATAACCTGTTAATTATTATTCTAACATTAAAAAGATACAATATACATACTCAACTAGTATTGTATAGAGAGGCTAATTATTGATTAAAAGTCCCAAACTTGGGGCTTGGGATGTGGCTCAAGTGGTAGCGCGCTCGCCTAGCATTCGTGAGACACTGGGTCCGATCCTCAGCACCACATAAAAAAAATAAATAAATAAAGATATTGTGTCCACCTAAAACTAAAAAATAAATATTTAAAAAAAAAAAAGTTCCAAACTCAAAACTCAACAAAAAAATACTGCCTTTAAACCTTCAGTTTGAAATAAGAAAAAGGTCCTCTTTAAAAATTCTAGTTTATTGTATTAATTTGAATACAGATTACATTAGAAATCTTTATTAGAAAAAGTAGCCCAAGACTGAGAAAGGATTTTTTTGTATTTGTATTTTATTAAAAACAAGAACAACCAAAACTCACCTGGAATGCTCTCATTTTCATCATCTAACACATCCATGAATGTTCCTCCATCTTCATCGATTTCAGCAAATTCTTCATCATTCATACTTCCCAAAGAAACTTCATCATCATCCAGGTTATCGAATTCATCATCGCTATCCTCTGAATCTTCATATTCCAAGTTATCCTTAGCTTTTTTTGTTTTTTTCTTCATATTGCTGGAAAAAAATCCCAAACTTATAATGTAATGCGGGTATTGTTTTCTAAAGTGTTTAGGGCCTAATATAGTACAAGGATACTGAATGACTTAAAAGGAAAATTAAAGACTACTCAGAGTATACTAACATGTATTACAAATGTCCAAAATAAAAGTACTACACTCACTTCCCAAACTTAATTGAATACAATTTCCCCATAAAATCATGTAGATCTAGGTCTGCTGCTGTGGGAGACAACAATTTGGGAAGTATTAGGAAACAGTAAAGAGAAGATTGAAGTAAAGTATTTTACCTGGCAAAATCAAGATCATCCTTTCCAGGAGTGAAACAGTTATCATCTTCAAATGTGTCTGTCAGAGAACAAGATTCAAATTGTGAAACACAGCAAAGAATAACAAGGTTGACATGTCTTATATCTGAATCAATTACAGTAGAAGAAATTATGTTCTGTTGTTTATGACAAGCACCAAAATGACAGAAACATGATTACTATTGGTGTGTCTTAGAACTGTTAAAAGCTGATTTTAATGAAGTGTCTATACTAAAATGGGTTCTACTTCTTTTTACAGTTGCTTTATGGAGAAAAAAGTACATTAAATAAAATGACTTGTAGTAACTTCAGTTCTTTTTTACTTTATGAGAACTATTTAGCTGCTTATTTTTAGTAGATATAATGTAACAAAAGTGAAATCAATGTTAAGTCTTTCCAATTTTGCATGTATTTTGTTTTAGTCTGTTACATTTCAATTAAAATTTCAAGTACTGTGAGAAGATAAAATAGATGAGACAGTAGACTAATTCTAGCAATAGTATTATGAGACTGTGAACAATAAATATGGTTCTTATTTGGCCTTAGGAATTATATACCATATAAATAGAAACTTTCTCACTTAGACTATTTTTTAGATTACATGTGGTTGAGTTACCATATACCATCAAAATATTTCTTAATCCTTCATTATGACTTACATGATATTCTTAGCTAAATGACTTTTTAAACACTAAGCTCACTTATGCCACTAAGGTTCCATTTTCTAATAATAAATATTAATAGATCTAAAACTGAGATTCAATAAAAACAAATTACCAATCATTTTTTCAAATTCCTCATCATCCACATCTTCTACACTCTCTTCATCAGCACTCCGTTTTTGTTTCTCTTTAACAATAGCAACTTTTTTATAATACCTAAAACAAAAATGCATCTTATGTATTTATTAAAGGTCTGATCTTGATATAATCAAAACACTGAAGACAAACCACAATTATATTAAATTTTTTATGTATAGACAATTGGAGATGAGTGAAATTTGTCAATATACAAAAAATAATTAGATTTCAACAAAATAGGTATAAACTTGAGAAATGCAGTGGAATAAATTTCAACAATCTTAGTTTCTTATAAACTATTTCTTAACAACTCACTGATTAACTCATCTTAATCAGCGTGGCACAGTAGGGGATGGGGGTGCAGCTCAGTAGTACAGCATTTGCCTAGCATGCACAAGGACCTGGTTTGATCATCAGTATGTGAAAAAAGTAAGGACGACAACAGAAAACACAAAAGTAGAGCAATAGGTTGTTTCAGCTTCAATACTGACGATCTAAGTATTAGAATACTTTGGTCTAAATGATCTCAAAATCACAATAGTTTGTCAGCCCTACTCTTATACTAGGACACAGCAAAAAAAGAAAAAAAAAAGTATTTTCCAGATGATATCCATACCTTTAAAATTAAGTCAAATTAACCTATTAACCAGCTAAAATAATTTTACTTTTATAAGGTATTAACAGTAATTCTAGCAGATTTAGAATTTATTTCTACGAAGGCACAATGAATCTGGCCAATTCGGCTTTAAAGGCCATGATCTGGCCAAATTACTGATGAGTTATCACTATGTTAAACTAATATAGATTTTTTTTTTTTTTTTTTTTTTTGGTGGCAGGAATTGAACTCGGGGGCACTCGACCACTGAGGCACATCCTCAGCCCTATTTTGTATCTTAAGAAACAGGGCCTCTCTGAGTTGCTTAGTGCCTTGCTGTTGCTGAGGGTGGCTTTGAACTCACGATTCTCCTGTTTCAGCTTACTGAGCCGCTGGGATTACAGGTGTGCACCACTGCGCCTGGCCTAAACTAATGTAGATTTTAATTTTAAGTCTATAAAATTACTGTATTAAAAAAAAGACAAAATTCTATAAATTCAAGATCATAAACAAAAATTTATATGCTAAATTATTAAAAATTCCTCAAGCTGACTGTATTTTCATTAAGGTATCTTAAGATCAGCAAAATGAGTAATCTTAATTTCCTTTACAAAATAGAATTATAGACACATTATTCTCTGATCTTCTCAAACTATAACAATGTCAATGAAGGATTTTAGGGGATCTAAAAATTTAAAAAGTTCCCCAATGAAACTACATTAAATATATTACCTGTGGAAAAACACTTCATCCACTGGTATTTGGCTTTCTTCTTTTGCGAGGAACTCCTTACTATTCACTGTAAAAATAAAGCATTTTAATTTACCATAGTAATCTCCTTTATGTGACAACCTCTGAGGACTAAATACAACACATCTATAATTCTAACATCTTAAAATGTGAGGAAGGTGGACAGAAGGGATCCTGAAATGCAAAGAACAATGTTGGGAAAAGTTGTTGTGGAGAGGATTCAACATATGAGACTGTTGATGTCACACAGAAAAGTAGGCAGTTCATAGCCCAGTCACAGTAAAGGATTCTTTTAGTCTTCCAGTTGCATCCAGCATCCAAATTTTAAGAGAAATAAAAATTAAAAGAGTTATTTAACTTTATTTTTATGTGGTGCTGAGTATTGAGCCCAGTGCCTCACATATGCTGGGCAAGCACTCTGCCACTGAGGCACCACCCCAGCCCCAAAGAGTTATTCTAATGTATAATCATTTTAAACTTGTGCTTGTCATTCTAAGAACAGGAAGTAAAGGTAAACAGAATTTTCTATAATTTTACTTATTAAGAAAATTAAGAGGGCTGGGGATGTGGCTCGGGCGGTAGCGCGCTCGCCTGACATGCGTGCGACCCGGGCTCAATCCTCAGCACCACATACCAACAAAGATGTTGTGTCCGCCGAGAACTAAAAAAAATAAATATTAAAAATTAAAAAAAAAAGAAAATTAAGAAACAAGAATAATGAATGACAAAAACATTAGCTTTCGCCCTTCAGAATTAAAGACATCTGATTCATCTTTAATGAAAGAAAATCTGACTTCTAATTCTACTTTTAATTTTGAGTAAGCTCTTTTATATCTGTAGCTCTTTGTGAGGTCAGTCAGTTGGAAATTAAATAATTTATAAAGTTCATCTTAATCCTACTCTCAGAACAAAGGGAAGGTAGGATTTCACATGCAAAGAAATATCTGCTCTGAATAGAAAAGCAGAATCAGATCCTGTTTAACAGAAGTAGGATTATCAATGAAGTTTAAAATGATACTCCATGACAAAGTCAACTTTTTTTTTCCTGCTAAGCCTATATCAGAAAACTTAAAATGATTTGAGCCATAAAAGAACATTTATGAAGGAGTTACTGATAGAGCTATAGATAATACAAGAAAGGAAAACGGTAATAAGTGCTTAAGCTGGGTGAGGGTTCCAGGAGCCTTCATCATACTGTTTGGTTTTACTTTTGGATATATTTGAAATTTTTACTCTGGTAAAGTAGAGCAAAGAATAATATAATTTATGTTTTATTGTCTTGTACCATCTTTTCTGTTTCAATTGTCCAACTTTATACTTACCAGCAAGACCGTGAGTATCCTTTATAAAATGTTTCCTTTTTGGCTGCATCACAACACTGTCAGTATTTTCTGAAATGTAAATCAGGACAGTCTAATATAAGACCTGTGTTCATGTTGTTTACTAAGTATCAACATCGAACACTGAATAATTCATTAAACAGAAGCCTACCTTTGCCTTTATGTGGCTTTGGATTTCGGTATACGAATCGATCCAAGAATCTCATTAGGGTGAAATCCTGCAGTGGGTCCCCGGGATACTGGATATAATTTCCCTGAAAAGAAAAAAATGGGGGAAAAAAATCGGTCTCTCCAGGTAAGAAAAAAGAAAAACATAAGCTTCTATTATCTTGTATCAAAGGCACAGATCATCGTTCAAATATTCCTCAAATACACACTGTACTACAAATGAATTAAATATACATATACATACACATTATATGATGCTATGTTGATTTTGTGTGTAGGTAAATAAGATGTGGCCATCCAACCATTAGCTGGGAATCAAACCCTAAAGTGGGAAACTCAGCAAATAGGGAGAGGGCAATCTTTCTCCAGAATTTTGCCAGAATGTAATGAATAACCATTATGGTTTTCTAATGTCCCACATTTCTATTCATCTCAGACATTGGGAAGAATTATTTGCTGCTCTACAAGTTGTTGTTCCTCTACAAGAGTAGTGGAAAAAAAATATATATATGATTCTAGATGGTGGAGAAAATATATGACCAATTATTGATTATCAAAACCTATATCACTTTTGAATATTTTAGACTTACCTGAAGGATAGTTTTTGCAAAAAGGGCCACGGAGGGATGAAAATGCTCTGATAACTAGGAAGAAAAATGTGAATAATGTCAATTTCTTTTCTTTCCTGATACTGGGATTGAACCTAGTAGTGCTCTATCACTGGACTATATCTGAACTCTACTCATTTTTTGAGACAGGGTCTCACAGAGTTGCTGAGGCCAACCTCGAACCTGTGATCCTCCTCCTCCTCAGCTTCCTGAGGTGCTGGGATTACAGGCGTGCACCACCATGCCTGGCTAATGCCAATATTTCTAAGATTGTCTCTTACTGCAATTAAACTTAAATTGAGGACAATCCAAAGAACTGAAACTTAATACATCAGAAAGATGATTCTCAAGCATTTCAGTGCCAGGACCATTTTATACACTTAAAAATCAAGGATCCCAGAAATTTTATTTTAGTGGGTTATATGTTTTGGTATTTATTAGCAATTACAACAGAAAACTTGTAAATAATTATAGTTATTTAAAATAATAAACCCATTACCTATTAATGTAAACCGCATGTTTATGAAAAATAGTTTTCAGACAAAAAAATTTACTATGTCAAGAAGAATAACATTGTCTTAGGTTATTTTCCTTTACTTTTTAAAATGTTTATTTTTTAGTTGTAGTTGGACACAATACCTTCATTTTATTTATTTATTTTTACGTGGTGCTGAAGATCAAACCCAGGGCCTCACACCAGCTAGGTAAGCACTCGACTGCTGAGCCACAACCCCAGCATTTGTTTTGCTTTTGAAGGTAATGGGGATTGAGCCCAGGGGCTGGCACATACTACCACTGAGCTGAATCCCCAACCCTTTTTTAAAATTTTATTTTGAGACAGGGACTTGACCTCAAACTTGCAATCCTCCTTGCCTCAGATTTCTGAGTAACTAGAATTAGAAGTGTAGGGCATTGCCCCTGGCTTAAATTACAGCTTTACAAATCTCTTTAATATCTGGCTTAATAAAAGACAATGGATTCTTTTTTATCTGCTACTGTATTCCATGTTATTTTACTTGAAGTATATGAAGAAAATGTGGCCTCGCATGGATATGTTGTTGGAAAATGAGGATTTAAATAATACCCTTTGACAAAAGCATGGAGATTTTCTTCTTTGATGCCACTGAAGATTAATTACAATTTGAAACTAAGTCAAGCTGTTAGCATTGTTTACTTATAATTATTTGGTGTACTTTGTATCTTTATGTTATACATTGGTCATCTGAAAAATACCAACTGACTTAGGTAGTCTTCCAAATATTGGTACAATTTATTATAGAACGATCATAGTGTCACCACTAATTTCATCAGAAAAGTTTTTTTTACCTAGGGATATGCTGTTATACTGTCAAGCTCAAGATAGTGGTTATAAGATTTCTAAAAATTTTAATCTTTGCTTGAGATCTTGAATTTCATTATTAACAACAAATAATGTTGGTTGTTTTCCTTGAAGCAACAGGATTGATTCATTTTCAAAAAAATGCCTCCCAGATCCCTATGCATGAGTAAGCCGTTTGTTAGTTTTACGAAAAAGCAGTTACGTGAGTTTGGATTGGCTACCCAAGAGTTCCCTGAGACATGAAAGAATCTTCACACTACAGAAATGTGCTATGGAAAATCGAATAGACATGCACTTTAAGGTGAAGACTCACTGAAAAGGCATCAGGGATCCTGAGAGGTCTGTGATAAACATTTTAATAATAGTTGTATAGGAAGAAAATATTTATCATTTACAGGAAAAATGGAAACTTTGATGTGTTAAATCCACAAGATCAAGACTATACATAGCACAAATGAAGTGAAAGATAATTTGGAATTATTTTACCTTTTTGAGTTCCCAAAGACTTGTATTTTCAGCTCCACAGAACAAAGGGTTTCTACTGAATGGATCATATGTTTTCAGTTGTTTGCCACCTAAAACCCAAAAATAGTATTTTTCAAATGCTTTATTTCTAGTCCAAGATGCCATTAAAACTACTATGATCAATATTTTCATAGATAGATAATCTTAATTAGCCAGGCTTCCTAGCTTAAAAACTCCAAATCTCTTCAAGAATTTATCTTGGTATCTAAGCTAACATTTGTTCTTGAATAAACCAAGCTCAGGTACTAACACATCCCTTCATTACTTTTCAAATAGCAACAGAAGGTGCTGAGCCACAAATCCAGGTTCATAAATGTGAAGATGGAAATTACCTGAAGATAGAATAGGTTTGAAGTTCTTCTGTATTTGTAGAGTGCTCCAATTATTTGTCTTTAGAGTGTTTCTAGAAATAATTCTTACTTGGAACAGATTTATACTATGTTCACGTTTTCAGAAACTCAGCATTGGGCTGTGATTGTAGCTCAGTGGTAAAATGCTTGCCTAGCATGTATGAAGCACTAGATTCGATCCTCAGCACTACATAAAAATAAATAAATAAAATAAAGGTATTCTGTCCATTTACAATTACAAAAAAAAAAAAAAAAAATAGGGCTGGGGATGTGGCTCAATAACAGAGTGGCCTTGAGTTCAAACCCCAGTACCCCCCCTCCCCCCACAAAAGAACGAAGCTCACCATTATTCAAAAACCCAGTGTAAACTATCTCACAATGCACACCTTGTCATCCTTCTAAAGGATTTTTCTCAGGTTAGTCTTCATGATAACTGATGAATTCTTATAAAAACATTCTACGACAGATTTAATTCAGTTTGTGTATGTGGAAAACCACTTAAGGTTTCTAAGTCACAGAAAGTTTTACTATCTGAAAACACTGCTTTAAGAAACTGTAGATGGGCTGGGATTGTGGCTTAATGGTAGAGCGCTCGCCCAGCATGCGTGGGGTCCTGGGTTCGATCCTTAACAACACATATAAATAAATAAATGGAATAAAGGTATTGTGTCCAACTACAACTAAAAAAATAAATATTAAAAAAAAGAAACTGTAGATGGTCAAATAAAAGAACAAAAAGGTCTACACAATTCACAACTTATGACAAAATGCTTTTGTTCAGAAACTACTTGTTTATATTCATGTATTTAAGGGCTTTGCATGTAAAGATAAAAGGTCATGAAATTAAAATTGGCTCAACTTTTATATAGCTGAAGGAAATGAGACTTATTGTACATCTCAAATGTTCAATTTTTTCACTTAATCCTCACAGCTCTACTTGCTTTAATTTCTGATTATCTATTTTAAAATGCATAGTTATCAATGTCTTGCTATATTTAAAATTTACTTCTACGCCTGGGGATACAGTTCCATGGTAGAATATTTGCCTAGTATAGACAAGTATATAGTTTGATCCTCTACATCACCAAAAAGAAAAGAAAATTTCTGTGCAGATCAAAGAGAAAACTAATTAGCTGGTTTACGAATTCAAGAGAAAAATTTAAAGATTCAAAAGCCCTCACCTTTCAAGTTATCAAAATGTACCCAGGAAGGAGTCTTTGGTTTTGTGGTGTCTGTGTCGCTTTCAGGCACTGCTTCCTCTGTTTGCACTTTTTTCATTGTATCCATTTCTGTTTCTTTGTCTGCATCAGTGAATTTTTCTATGTCTTCATCATCTCCTATGTCAACAAAATTTTCTTCATCATCAGACTCCTAAAAAAATGGTTTAATAAATTTATGTTAATTAACTGGAAGTTGCAATAAAGTCAGTCTTCAATCATGTGATATAGAACTTTGAAGAAATACTTTTGCAATTTGGTGAAACATGAAAAGTCTAATAAATAAAATGTTGGGCTTGAATGATATGTAGATTAAGAGAGATAGCATCCTTTTATTTCTAAATGAAAAAGTGTTAAATTTTGAGCCAAGAGCTCCTAAGGTTTTGGAACTTTACTACTTAGCCCACAAATAAATATTTGGTATATTGTAAATAACCCTATGAGGTGCTATAATTTTTTTTTTTCATTTTGCAATTGAGGAAACAAATTAAGAGATCTATTAGTTCTATAATCTTCTATAACTTTCTCACAATATTGGAGTTTCTAGTATAATACAATTTATTACAAGTAAAGGGATCAAGCAACCTGTCCCTACCTAGCTAATTGTATACCTGGCATTAAAATCTAGGTCTGTCTGACTCTAGACCGCACACTGTGCTCCAGAGAACTAAGTTACCTTCACTGAAGCAAAGAAAAATAAAACAAACCACCAATATATTTTAGCTCATACTTGATTTAAAAAACAGTTTTCAAACATACCGGGTGATCATTTAATTGACTTCTTAAACCTGGTTTTGCTTTAAAGATCTCAGACACAAGATATAAAGCTCCACATATGAAAGGTGGCATCTGTGTGCAAGTAACCTGAAGCAACCGCTTCACAAAAGCCTTCACACGACGCAACACAATGTCAGCTTTCAGAGATTTGTAGACAAGGTTAAGAAACATAGCTTGCTTGGAACACATCATCAACCCAGGATCCAACATCTTTCTGTAAAATAAAATCAATACAGAGGTATAACTTTCCTACTTACATTAGAGGAAATAGGTAAAATGTAAATTAATGACCTGAAGAGAAAGAGTGATGATGGTAACAAGGGAAAAAAAGTCACAGGAGCAAAAAGCATTTTGTTTTATGGTTTCCTCTCCTTTCTGTTTTATAAACTAACTGGACACAACCCTAATAGTGTAAAGTTTATAAGAATATAGCACCCCACTAAAAGGCTAATCTGAAACCAAATAATGAAAAAGCAGTGAGCCAGAAGACCTGCTTTTCTCCACATATTAGTACCTACTCACTGGGTGACCAGAGGCATCCCCACATGGCTCTAGTGAACACTATCTATGAATAATAGAAAACTAAATTGTGAGGACTTCAGAGAATCTCTGGTCCAATGTATTAGCTGTATAGTATCCCTTCCATATATGCTATTCTTTAGGTCCAAAATGCTTTTCCCCACTTAGAGACTATCTAAAATCAATTCCTCCTCTATTATCCTCTCATTTTCATATTCATGTTCTTCACAGTTTCACAAACTTTGTTTCTTTGGCTTTCCTGCCTTTCTCCTAAGTTCCAATAGAACACGGACTCTGCTTATTTTTTACTGTGTCCTTAATGTCTGAACTAAGGGCTCAATGTTTTTTGAGTGAATAAATGAATATCCAAAGTAAATGTTTGTGCATTCCTCACTCTCACTAGGAATCCAATTCCATTTTGGACAGCTAGAAATCTCCTCACTCACTTGGGGGGTGCTGAGGCTCAAACTCAGGACTTCACATACGCTAGGCAAGTCTCTTACCATTTAGTCCCCAGAAATCCCTTCTTTATCCAAAGCCGAAATCTGTTCCTATATAATCTACAAACATGAATTCTAATATCCCCTGAAGCAACACAACCGAACTATATTTTTACCGCACAGCTTTTCAACTACTTGAATCTATATAGCTAATAATAGCTATATAATAATAGTGTTTCTCTCTCCTCAGAGTCTTCTATGGGGTGCTCAATTCTAATATCATTAACTTTTATTTTTGGGAATGCTGGAAATTGAATATAGGGCCTCTTACCATTGTTCTACCACCAAACTATACCCTATTATGATAATTTAAAATATTCTTCAACTAGAATCCCACAGATGCCCCAACTGGTCTGGATCTCTACATATCAGGTCATCTAACTAGGTTAGCTTTAATAACGTGGGATCATTGCTTCCTTTACTCTTAAGCATTTCCATTAACTTCTTTTCATTAGTAGTAGAAATGAAAATATATGTTTCTATATTGCTCTGTATACCCATTTTCCCTGTTGTCAGTTCTATAATTCTAGAATATCTCAGTGATAAAGAGAATATTGTATTACTCAGATTTCTTCCTTCACACTTAAACTTTTCAATATTTTTACCCATGCAACTCAGTTTTAATCATAAATTCCATCCCAGGTCAACAGATTTGAGAATTTAGACATGTTTTCATCACGACAGAGAGCATTTTCCTAAAGTTTTTAAAATTTATTTTAGTTGTAAATGGATACAGTATCTTTTTATGTCTTTATTTGTATTTGGTCCTGAGGAGTTACACGTGTGAGACAAGTGCTCTACTACGGAATTACAGCCCTAGCCTTCCTTAAGTTTTTGATAAATCATATTTTTGTCATCCAAATCACATTTCTTTGATCCTTCAATTAAGTAGGATTTTTAAAATTTAATGAATTCTTAGTAAAGCCAAGAGCAAATAGATCATTTAAGAGGGCTTAAAAGTTTTAAAAGAAATTCATCTCTGAGAGGTGTTGGCTAATAGTAATTGAAAAGAACTTGGGAATATATTTGTCCTCTGAGATAGACTGTTGCATTAAACAGACTGCTATTACAAGGATGAGAAAACACTTTTCAAATAGATTCCAAATATTTTCTAAAAATATTTCTATGACCCTCAAAAATTAAATAAAACCTCCAAATTTCTACATTTTCAGCTTTGAACTTTTGTTTTCTCAGCGGTAGAACGCTTGCCTAGCACGGGTGGGACCCGGGTTCAATCCTCAGCACCACATAAAAATAAAGGCATCGTGTTGTGTCCATCTACACCTAAAAAAAAAAATCTAAATTTCTTTTTAGTTATACAGTAGAATGCATTTTGATATATTATACATACATGGAGTATAATCCCATTCTTGTGACTGTACATGAGTTACATGGAGTTACACTGGTCTTGTATTCATATATGAACATAGGAAGGTTATGTCTGATTGATTCTACCGTCTTTCCTATTCCTATCCCCCATCCTTTCCTTCATTCTTCTTTGTCTAATCCAAAGAACTTCTATTCTTCCCTCCCCTTCTTAATGTGTTAGCATCCACATACATTTGGCTTTTGTATTTTTGGGATTGGCTTATTTCACTTAGCATGACAATCTCAAGTTCCAGCCACTTACTGGTAACGGTCATTATTTCATTCTTTAGTAATATTCCATTGTGTACATATGCCACATTTTCTTTTTTGGAACTCTTCTTAAATTATGAATGGTAAGTATCAATTACTTAAAAAATCACAGATTCTTTAAAAAGTGTTGTGTAAGATCTTTGAGATTCTTTTTAGTGTACCAAAGAAATGACTTCCATTACATCTCCAGTTCTATTTCCTTAATATCCCAAAAGATTTAAAACAAAATGTTAATTTTCAAATACAGATGGTAAGATATGACTTTAATTAAAGTTCGTGAGTAGCAAGTTGCTGAGGGAGGTCTAACTGCAGTTTTCTAACTCTTCCTTGAGCTCTACACAGGGAACTGCACGTGCTATATTAGATCAAGTTATTTGTCATGTTTATGTATTAGAATGCTTTGTACCTACCTGTATAAGGCTGTATAATATCGATCTGATATTGTCTGCTGAGAATTCATTACCTGGAAAAGCAACATTAAAGCCTGCACACTGGTATTAAAGTTTACAACATGCAACACTTTGAACAAAGTATCAACCTGCTCTTTCACTTTCTCATCACCTGTCTCCGAATAAGGGTATGCCCTATTCACACCTGTTAGAAGGGCACTAAGCATTTTTGACTCAATATCTTTTTTCTTGATACAAGTCCGAAAAAAACAAAAATAAAGAGTTATTAATTTGTTAGCCAATTCACTTTCTTCATGGGAGAGGACCATTTGATTTAAAAAGCAAATTGCATAATACTGAGCTTTGGAGCTGATATTTGAACGAAAGAGTAGCCTTTCTACTTCACCACACACAACTCCTTTCATATTGGGATGTTTACAAAGTAATGTCTCTAACAGGTGGGAGGCTTTTGTGGCTATTCTGTTCTGAGGATCTCCCAGTTTATTTACCACTTGAACAAGAAGAGCCTTTTCTTCCTCAGGCTTGTTACAAAGAAGCTCATGAGCAGCTGTAAGTGCTCGAGTTTTAGTGGTTACTAATGAATCATGACTTAAAGTTTCTAAGACCTGAACAAATTCAGCTACTAAGTGTTTTAGTTGGTGTTCAAAATACCACAATATCAACCTTCTATCTCTTGAATCCTTGTTGCCACTGGACAACTGTTCTAATTTGTTGAATGGACGCTGACTGAAAATCTGTAACTTTCGACTTTCTGGCAAAAGGTCTGTAATGAGTAACTCTTTGAAAGTATCCAAAGCCATGAGGCACTGCTGTTTGCTGCCCTTCTTTTTAACAAGGTTCACAAGAGTTTCTACAAATTGGAGTGTGTGAATAGCATCATCCTGGATGAGAAGGATCATGGCTGCCATCCGGTCACCTAGTGTCCCTGATGATACAATCGCCTTCATCCAGGTAGAAGAGGCTCCCTTTTGATTATTCGTCTTACTTTTGAATAAGTTAACTTCATGCTCATATAGCTTCTGAGCCAGAGTTTTGTACTTAGACACAATATCTTGAGGCTGAGGTTCCAAAGAATATTCATTGGTATAATCCAAATCATACCATTTGCCCCCAGGCTTGAGTAACAACGTCTGTCTCTCAAAAAATTCAAAGATGTCTTGTTGTTTATCTTTCTTTACTTTTGATATGGTACCACTGTTCTTATCAGAACGCTGTTCTGGCCTCTTATTTTTCACCTTATTGATTGATGTCCGTTCACTTTCTGTTGCATTTTGCTTTTTATTATCTATGTTAGATACTTTTGTTTCTTTTTTGTTGGCATTTTCCTTTTTAGGTTGTTCATCATCTTCAATGAAAGATTTTGCATATTTGGCCAAACTAAGATTTTGAATAAATGCTTCCAGTTCACCTTGCTGAAGATCATCAACTGCTCCCTTTTTCCCTCCATCCACCACTTCCTCATTTTCATCCAAAGTAGCCAGCATAAGGTAATCTTGCTGTATAAAAACATAAAAAGTTAAAAATATATCACCAATCCAACACTTCAGTTACAACTTCATCTTTGAAATCAATGAAACATTGAATTACAGTATTACCTGGGCTTTTACCCTCCCTCCAAATACTTGATGGATCCAAATTTAAATGTGCCAAAACCATAAAATAAGTGAAGAAGGTACAACATAAAAAAAAAAATTTAGAATGGGAAAAATCTTAAAATTCAATGTAAAACTCAGGGCCCACAAAAGATAGGATCAGTAAATTTATCACTCTCTCACACATAAAACATATAGAAAAATAAAAAGACAAATGAAAACTGAAAAGAAAATTGTAGCAACTCATAAAAGTAAAGCTCATTACCTTAGTACAAAAGGTTTTGCGTATCAGTAAAAAAGCGAGAAGTACCCAACAGGAAAACATGCAAAGGATAGCAACATGATAGAGAAAAACGGTTCTTTAGAAGATATGAAAAGATGCTCAACTTTGTTAGCATTTGTACAAATTCAAGTTAAACTGCATTTGGTGAGGGCAGGAGCGCTTTCACATATGGTTGATGTGAATGTAAACTGGTACAACCTCTACGGAGGGTGATTTATCAACTTTAATCAAAACACAAGGCACACACATATCCGTTAACCCAGCATTTCCATTTCGGCAAATTTAAATCACACATATACTTACAAATATGGGGGTGAAAAATGTCTAAAGTTATTTACTGCATTATTTAAAGTAGCGAATCATTGGCAACAATTTAAATATTCATAATAGATAAATTAAGACACAAAATGATTTATGCAGATACAAGTCCAATAACAGAATTTTATACAGCCACACAGAAGGATCTCTAAGACAGAAAAAAAGATGCAAAATATATGGCAGCATTTGTGTAAAGAATAACAATACATGCGTATACTTCATTTACATAATTGTGCATGTGTGAGGTCTAGGATATACCTGGAAGATATAAAATACAAAATAAAGTATAAAATATAATTGCTGTCTAGAAGATAAATTGCATATCAGGAGATAAAAGTGGGACAGAAGATTTTTCATTGTGTGCCACCCCAATAACCTTTTAAAGTTTATATCGTATATATATCACTTATTCAAGAATTAAATATAACCCAAGTATGAAATAAACAATAAATCTGTCCATATGATTACATTTATCCTTCCTCTAACAGCACCCCTCCCCCACCCCTCTCCAAACTTAGGCACAATTCTGTCTTTGACTTTACACTGTCTGTTCCATCTGACTGGACAGACACATGGCTCACCTTTCCTTTTCCTCAAGTTTTTGCTCAAGTATCTTCAGACATGCGTTTACAGGTCATCTCATTTAAAACTGTAATGCCCTCTCAACTCTGTACCCTCCTCCTTTTTCTCTGGCACTACTTAGCATCTGATGTACTACCTAAAGTTTGTTTACTGTTTCTCTTAACTTGGAAAGTGAATTCCATAAAAGGGAGGCTTTTGGAGCGTACAGCGTGCATGCCCAAGCCCCCTTTGAGTACAGAAGTTCCAACACAGGCCATCAAAACATTAAAATCACGAGGTCAGGACCAAGAAGTCCGTTTTCTCGGACCTGATGCAGTGATGGTTATACCACGTCAATAACATGAGGATCGCTTATTCCCTGAAGAAGGCCACAGCATAAAACGTTCAATCCAGACTTTTTCTCTTGCAAAGAGCGGTGGAAAGAAGCGAGGGAAGCGCACCGAGCCCATTCTACAGCTCTGATCTGGATCCGCAGGGCTGGAGCGGCGGACCACTGCCCTGATACTCTCAGAACTGCTCCGACACCCGCCCGGGTCTCCCTTCCGTGGAAGCCTCCGGCCGTTACCTTGGTGCCTCCGAGCCGTAACACTTCCTCCAGGGAGAACCCATTCTCGGATTCACCGCTATCATCTTCGTCCTCCTCATCCGGATCGCCTACCGCCTCTTGCCCAGCCCAGGGCCGCTTGGCGTGGAACTCCAAAGGCGCCTTAGCAGCCGCCATGCCTAGCGGAGCACGCGCGCGCAATCTGCGGGCCACTTCCGCTTGTCACGTGACGTACTTCCCCGTGGGGGCGTGTCATCTCCCGGAAGCGACCGCAATCCCCGCCCTCGGGGCGGTGCATGGGTGCTTGAGACGGTCAGCATGTGGGTCCCAGTGAGGTCCGCTGTGCGGCCTCTGTGGAACGCCGCGCGCGTTGGTAAGCGTCGGCTCCGCAGAATCCGGGCTCCAGTGGAATCGACTAGAGCGCCTCCGGTGCTCCTTTGGGATCTCCTGGGGCTCAGGGGCTCACCTCCAGCCAGAAGGCGCTCGGGGCCGGAGACTGGAGTCCCGCCACACGCTAAATGGCTGTGAGATCGTGGCCATAGTGCGTGCCTCCTCTGCGCCTTTTGGGCGCGCTGCGCACGGTATTCTGCTTTCAGGGCTGGATTTAGCGAAGCTGCCTTGAAACCTGTCAGGCTGCTTGCACATACAGATACTGAGACTTATAATGGGGCCTACTTGACCTGTGTTTTTCAGTCATTCCTTGCATTTGGAGAGGGAAATACTTCAGTTCCGGGAATGAACCGGCAGAAAACAACCGGGTGACCCCAATGCTGCGGCATCTTATGTACAAAATAAAATCTACTGGTCCCATCACCGTGGCCGAGTATATGAAGGAGGTGTTGACCAACCCAGCCAAGGTATGGGTTTGACTCCTGAGGATGCAGAGGCCCCGTCTTTCCTGTTCTAAAGTCCTCTTAAGGACTGCCATAATTTTTTTTTGACCTGAATTTTCTTGTCAGCTCTACAAATCCATTTGGTGGAAGCCTGTAATTCTTTATTTTAGACGTTTTTACATTTTGCTGGGTTAAATGTGATACCTGTAGAATTCTGGGATTGGTTCGGCCAATTACTGTTGGAATTGGTGGAGAGACACAAGTATACAGAGGTTTTCTAAAGGCAGGGAGCAGTGCTACAAGATAGGCGGCTTAGATGAGTGTGAAAGGTGAAAGGTGAGTGGTTTAGAAACAAAACTTGGACTCATAGGATCTGCTGATGGATTAAGTATGGAAAGATGAAGAAAAGGAAGGAATCAAGACTGATTCCTAGATTCTTCAGCTATTGTGTGATGGTGGTGATTTGAGGTTAAGATAGAGTTGATCAGGTTTGAAGGAGCATTGGGGAAGAAGGTCTACATCAGGAGCTGCATCTTATACATACTGTGTTGGCAGTGACATCCAGGTGGAGATAGTAAGTAGGCAATTGGCTATAGGAGTCTAGAGTTCAGGTGAAAGTTTAGGGGTGTATGTGTGAATTTGATTGTCATCAGTGTATGGTGATTAAAGACAAGGAACTGGAAAGTGTGTACTTACAGAAAGAAAGATTTCCAAAATTAAGATTTGGTCTAACTCTAAAATTTAGTGTTGAGGTTCTTAACCTAAGGATCCTTGAATGGAAATCTGGGGAGTTTGTGAACTTGAACTGAAAAAAAAATTTCTCCTTCATTTTCATTAACTTCTAACAGCAGTTTAATATTTCTTCAATTATGAACAGGAAGAACCAGTAACATCCCACAATATCTGTGACTTTGTTATTAGTGGAAATCACTGATATATTATATAGATCACAGCTGTTTCAAAATACCATTGTACTCATTCCTACTTAAAAACTTAGTCTTTGGTTTGATTTTTGTATCTTAATAAACTAATAAAGAAGTATATATATTTTATCACAAATGTATTTTTTAACATTTGATAATTATTTTTAACTTGATTTTTACAATGCTGTATATTTAAAATTTTGTGCATTTTTAAAAACACTATGAGGCAGGAGGGGTAGGCAGGGTCTTACTCTGGTGGACTGTAAGAGCAGGGAGGGGGGAAAAGTAGGGAGGACAGAGATGGAACACTACATGGCTGAAAAATTGAGGAGTAATTGTTTTTTGTCAGTTCTGTAAAATCATTATTACTTTGTAAAATTTAGGTAAATAGTATACTGTCTTTATCTTGCCTAGTTACAAAAGAGAACTTTGACACTTGAATTGTTTGATACTTTGAATTGCTTTGCTGCATATTATATAAGATTTCGAAGGAGTGTTTTTAAAAAGCCTTAATTGAAAATTAATTTTTCTCCATTTTCTCTTTTTACTCAGGGATATTACGTACACCATGACATGCTAGGAGAAAAAGGAGATTTCATTACTTCACCTGAAATAAGTCAGATCTTTGGCGAGGTAATACCCAATGTAATCTATAATAGACACTATAATATTTAATATAATAAACATTGGAAAGCACAGCAGATCAAGTTGTATTAGTTGATAATAGTTTTTTACAAGTTTTTTTTTTTTGGTATGTGTGTGTGTGTGAGATTCATCAAGTTTTAAAAACTTTTAGAGGGAATAGGGAGGCAATAGAGGAAAATGGTAGAGAAGACATTTGAAAAGTTTATACTTCTCTGTGGAAAAGGAAATGAAGAGAGGAGAGGGACAAAGAGAAGGAAAGATGATGAAAGTAAAGAGGTTGGAAGAGGAGAACCAGAGGAAATATTAGAATGGAAGCAGGAAAAAAAGAAAATGTAATAAAGAACACTGAAGAATTAGTAGACTCAAGATGAGGTCTAAAGCTCCCAATCATGATTTATCCATAGTTACAGTAAAAATCTTCTTTCCACTAAAACAGAATTTTAGTTCATTTATTTCCATAAAGTACCTTTGGTGATTTAGAAATAAGAAATTATACACAAGTGGAAGTAAATACAGGTATTGAAAAACTAATTATATCTAAGAATTATGTATTTATAAAATCATGTGAGTATGAAGAAATGGCATAATGGCATTTCATGTCTGTCTACTTTCAAATCTTGAGAATCTTTCTGTAAGTGGTTATCCTCTTATTTGTTTCATGGGGCCTTTTACAGTGAAGGCTGTCATATTACTTTCTCCTGTTGATAAGCTTTCTACATGGTGTATATTATGATAGCCTTGGTGAAGTTCCTGTGTTTATGTGTGTGTGTATATATATATCAAATAACAGAAGAAATATTTTGCTTTCTGGCATAAAGTGCATTATTTATGAGGAGTTTTATATTCTTTAATACTTTATAATGCTTTATGTTTTTCCATGTCATAGCTAATAGGAATATGGTTCATTAGTGAATGGATCGCTGCTGGAAAAAGTGCAGCTTTCCAGCTGGTGGAACTGGGCCCAGGTCGGGGTACCCTCACAGGAGATATTTTGAGGGTAAGTAATAAAAAAAAGTGTGTAAGTCACATGTAGATTAGTTTTCTTAATATGATGTTTGAATTCCTCAGCATGCAGTCCTACCTCCTTAATCTTATATTTCTCAGCTAAAATATAATAATGTCAGAGAAATGTAATGGATCATCTTTATTTATTATCTGTAAGCTTAAAAAATATGGTAGAGAGAATATAAAGCTAAAATTATGAAATGTTTGAAGACGTTATGGGAGAGTATATTTGTCTTCTCAGTAAGGAAGATTTTTAAAAATTATATAAAAAGCAGAGGCTGGGCTAGGGATATAGTTCAGTGGTAGAGTGTTTACCTAGTACATGCAAGGCCTTGGGTTTGACCCCCAGCACCACAAAACCAAAAAAAAAAAAAGCCCAGAAGCCATAAAGGAAAAGAGTAATAATTTAATTTCAACTATATTAAAATTAAGAACTTATTGTTAAAGAAATTATGAATGTCTTGTTTTTTCAAAGACTCTATAGAATGATGAGATAAGACAAAATAGGACAAGTTATTTCTAACACATATAACTAAAATAGTTATAATACATAAAGAACTGCTTTAAATCAATAAGCACATAACAGATAACTAAATAGAAAGATCAGGCTAGAGATGTGAAAAGGTACTTTATAAGAGAATATTGAAATGACTAATAAAAAGATGCTCAGTCTCTGATAGTTAGGAAAATGGAAATTAAAATTAGTGATGTAGCACTGTAACCCTTACCAGGTTAGAAGCCAGGTATGGTGATCCACACCTATAATCCCAGCAGCTCAGGAGACTGAGGCAGAAGGATTACCTGTTTGAGACCAGCCTCAGAAACTTAGGAAGACCCTGTCTCAAAATAAAAATGGACTCGGGGTATAGCTTAGTACCCCAGTACCAAAAAACCATAAAGAATATTAGAAAGTCTGGCAGTACCAAGTGTTAGTTAGGATGGGGCTATGTGGAGCATGAGAGTATAATTTGGTTCAACCACTTTGAGAAGCTATTGGATATTATCTAATATCAGTTATTTATTTATTAATTAATTAATTAATTTATTTATTTATTTATTTTGGGGATGGGTACCAGGGATTGAATTTAGGAGCACTCAACCACTGAACCACATCCCATTCCTATTTTGTATTTTATTTAGAGGCAGGGTCTCACTGAGTTGTTTAGCTCTTCCCTGTTACTGAGACTGGCTTTGAACTCATGATCCTTTTGTTTCAGCTTCCTGAGCAGCTCAGATTACAGGCGGGTGCCTGACCAGAATTATTTGTATTGTATGACCCAGCAGTTTTACTGCGATTCATACACCCTAGAGAATCTAGTATGTATGTGTACCAGGAGATATGTGAAAGATCATAGCAACATAATTTGAAATAGCAAAAAATTAGAAACAACCCATACAGTGAGAAATAAGCCAAATTATATATAGTCATCCAGTAGAACACCAAGTGCTGTTAGAATGCATGAAATCAGAATGTAGCAGTATTGAACATGAAATAAAATATTGAGCGAAAATACAATCTGCAAAATAATTCATATCATGATTGTATTTATATAAAATACAAAAACAGTCAACAGTAAGTAATATATATTTGATGATACAAATATAGTAATGTTCATAAAGAAAAGTCAGGAAGAGGTGAATTGGACAATCAGAATGGTAGTGACTTCTAAGGGTACAAGGAAAATGTAAGAGCTTTAGAGACTAGGTCATATCTCATTTCTTTTAAAGTGGATATTCTTATTTAAGTGGGTATTCTTCTATTCTATGTAGTACTTCATACAAACATTTAAGAAGCATTACTGTTTATTGTACCTGGCAAATAATAATTAAACATACTATTTTGGAATCCATTGTACCTGGCAATTCATTAAAAAAAATACAATGTACTCATTATGAATTTCTATTTATATTTCTGTTTTTTTTTTTCCCCCCTTTTTGATACTGGCGATTGAATCCAGAGCTGCTTTTTACCACGGAGCCACATCCCCAGCCTTTTTAAAATTTTTACACAGGGTGTCACTGAGGTGCTTAGGGCTGTGTTAAGTTGCTGAGACTGGCCTTGAACTTGTGATCCTCCTGCCATAGCCTCCTGAGTTGCGGGGATTAGAGGCATGCACTGCTATGCCTGGTTATAAATTATACATTTCTTGATGCTATATGAATTTTGATTGAATTAGAAATTAGAGGAGTTTTTTAAAGAAGATTTATAAACATCTGACAAGAATTTTGATTATATCAAATTGGGGGGTGGGATAGAATAACATTGATGATTTTAATTTCCAGGGTTCTGCTTTATTTAAGTTGGTAGTCATTTGCACATGAAATATTTTAATAAGGTTTTTAAGTAATATTTGTTAAAAATATTTTTAAAAAATCAAGTCCATCACTCCTAAAATGTATAAGGAATGTTTCTCTAGATCAAGTCTTAAGAACTCTTTAAGAGTCAAAGAATTTAAAGAAATGTTAAAAAAAATATAGCCAAAATATTACCTGTATTTTAGTTTTGATATTACTTTTGAGATATTTTTCTCTTGGCAAGTCTTTTCATGTATAATTCCATCTCAAAATTATATTTTGGATAAAATCATCTCATTCAAATGAATAGTCAGTCTGTACATTCATATCTCAAAGGTAGTAAGCCATTAACCCATCAAATTTAAATTCAAATAAAAATACTGTTGCACTGGCATTCAGATTTGAGTCTCAGAAAATACAGTTTAATCATCTTGAAGACAAGATTATTTTATAGACGTACAGGTTTTTTTTTTTTTTTTAGATTTCATAATCTGAAACATTGTTTTTATTGGATGCCAAATCTTTTTATTTGTTAATCATGATTTATCATTAAGAAATCTTGTATAGATTACTCTTAATAACTAATAGGTTGTGATTCTTATAGACTTCTGGAAGGTGGCTTGGGCCAGAAACAAATCTCTCTGAGGGAACATATTACTTATATTGTGACATGACTGAATTACTGTATTAAGTGGATAGAAAACCTAAAATTTACTTACATATTATATCTTGCCAATATTTATTTCTCTCTGTATTTAGGTGTTCAGTCAACTTGGATCTGTGCTGAAAAACTGTGACATTTCAATACACTTGGTGGAGGTGAGCCAAAAATTAAGTGAGATTCAAGCACTGACACTGACTGAAGAGAAGATCCCCTTAGAGCGAAATGCTGAATCCCTAGTTTATATGAAGGGTGTTTCTAAGTCTGGGATTCCAATTTCCTGGTACCGAAATTTACAGGATGTTCCAAAAGGTAATTACTTTACATTGTATAATGAAAGATTTTTTATCACAACTCCTCACAATAATGTTAGTTGACCATAACCTTTTACAGCAATATTATATATAATTGCTGCCGAAACCTATTACCCATAGAGAACATCTTTTTTTTTTCCCTCTAGAAAAGAGCACTGTAATGGAAGATAAAATTTTCTAACATTAAGGAGCAGTATATTTTATGTAGTCTTATAAAACAAAACAAATCATAAACCCCAAACCAACCAAAAACCAAAATGTGAATCTCTATTGTATTCTTTAGTGTTTCTTTGTAGTTACAATAGTACTGATTATAAAACAGCCCAACACAGCAAGGTCTGAAGGAAGCAGTATTAGTAGATGGGTTTAGTTTAATGAGTTAATCTTTTGAAAATCCTACTTCCTAAAGACAAGCAATGTGTCGTGATAGTAATCAGGAATTTGAATCTCAGCTCAAACCTAAAGTGTAGGTGATAGGATCTTGGGCAAGAAATCTAAGCCATTCCTCCATTCAGTCTTGTCAGTTGATTGTATGATTTAGATTTTTTCCTGCTAACAACTTTTGAGTTTTAATTTCTTTTAGGCCTTTTGATGAGTAGATTTAACTGATAATTCAGGTATGAAAGTTCTCTGACCTTGTTATGTGGAAAATGAGAATATAATATTATTCCTTTCTATATTTTATAAAGTATATTTATCATGAAAAGCAGGAGAGAGTTTTGATAGTAATGTGTATAGAAGTATCTCAGGCTCCAATACTGAGGAATTAGGCATTTTCTTTTTTACAGTTAATGTTTAAAACCAATTAATTGTCTCAAAATGCTGAATCATTAATTTTCTTGTTTTGTTTTTAAATAGGATACAGCTTTTATCTTGCACATGAATTTTTTGATGTTCTTCCTGTGCATAAATTTCAGGTATTGATGGAAAAAAATTTATGTTTATAATTAAATAATGAAACATCTTGAGTTGCAAGAATGAATATTTACATATGGACATTACTTATTGAAGTTATTCTTTTTTTTTTTTTGTACTGGGGATTGAACCCAGGTGTGCTCTACTACTGAGCTACATCCCCAGTCCTTTTTATTTTTTATCTTAAGACAGAATTTCACTAAGTTGCCCAGGCTGGCCTCCAACTTGTGATCCTTTTGCTTCAGCATGCCAGGTTGCTAGGATTACAGGCATGTACCTACCACCACAACTGGCTGTTGAAGTTATTTTTAACTGTTTATTTAGAACTTTGATGAACATGAATAATTAAAAAGCAAAAATGATATATTAACTATAACTCTTATCTTGGGATAATTATTAAAAAATTATTTAATTCTGAGAAATGATACATTTAGAAAATTTTGTATAGAAAATACTCAGTATTATATTTATGGTATGAGGAGAAAGCTAACAGTTTGGGAAAAGCATTCTGAGAACTTGCAAAAATTTATTCTTATGTGTTACTTTGTTTAGAAAACACCACAAGGATGGAGAGAAGTATTTATTGATATTGATCCACAAGTTTCTGATAAATTAAGGTTTGTTTTGGCTCCTTGTGCCACCCCTGCAGAAGCCTTCATACAAGTAAGAATATAGTTTTTTCTTCTTTCTCTTATTGCTGGCTATTCAAATTCTTCTGAGTTACTGTTTTAGAATTTTTCACAGGGTGAATTGCTAGCAATTGCTTTTTATTGAAAGTGAAAGTGCAGAGCATCTAGAGTTAGGAGAAGAAGTTAAAACAATTTCTTAAGTGTGTCACCTTAATGTCAACTAGTAAGAGAGAAAGCTAGTAATTACACATTAAATCACACAAGTCCCTCACTTTCTCTGTACCTGTTTCCTTACTATCAAATGGTGACAATATGGTCTACAAGATGAGTTCCATATCTGTGAAAGCAGTATATTATAGGTCACAGAAAAATAACGTAACAGATCATATTTATTGAGTTCTTTGTATGTATTACTCTGTATTTTCTTATTTAGCTTTCAAAGCAACTGTTGGGTAAGTTCTGTTGTAATCCCCATCTTTGGGTGTACTGTGGCTTTTCCTTCATGCTTCCACCAAATTCAAATTTGATTGTAGACTGCCAAAAAGATTCACTGCAGCATTCTATTCTCCTCAAGGAATAATTAGAAGAGCATATCTATCTTGGAGTTGTGTTTTAAAGATCTCCAAATACCTACATTTGGGAAGGTCTAAGGCTTCAGAACACCTTTATGATTCCTTTTCACCAAGGGGAGAAAAACTAATTTTCTGGACAGTAACTAAGAATTTCCTACCTCAGAAGTTATCAGTTTTAAAAGCACAGTTGCTTTTAAACATACAACTATGAATTAAGATTTCTTTGTCAAGTGTAAGTTAAAATATAAACACTTGTGAACATTTCTATTTTTTAATATTCTCTTTTTTAGGTGGTTACTGGGGATTAAGTCCAGAGGCACTCTACCATTGAGCTACATCTCCAGCACTTTTTAGTTTTATTTTGAGACAGGGTCTTGCTAAATTGCTGAGACTGGCCTGGAATTTGCAATTTTCCTGTGTCAGCCTCCCAAGTTGCGAGTTGCAGGCATTATAGGTATGTGCCACCACACCTGGTTTCTATTTTCACATTATATTTCATATTCTACCTAATTTTACTTGAATGACAAAAACATATTTATAAAGCTATCGAGAGTGAACCTTGGCAGTGAGGTGGCTCACACTTGTAAACCTAGCAGCCAGGAGGCTGAGACAGAGGATTCTGAGTTCAAAGCCAGCCTCAGCAAAAGCAAGGCGCTAAGCAACTCAGTGAGACCCTGTCTCTTAGTAAAATGCAAAAATAGGGCTGGGGATGTGACTTAGTGGGTGAGTGTCGCTGAGTTCAATCTGTGTTGCTGCCTTCCTCCCCTGCCAAAAAAAGAGGAATCCTTGTGGCCCTGGGAGTTGTGATTCTTTTTAGTTAACTTGGTTAGCATTTATGGATGAGGCAGAGTTTTCTCTTTGCACTTGAATGGGGTGAATGGTTGTGCTGTCTTTTGCCTTGTTGAAGAGCAGTCCAAGTTGGTTCAAACAGCACAGTAAGCTGAGGTTTGTCAGCTGATGCCTGAAGAGGCTAGCTTCATGATTTTTATAGCAACATTATAATAATTTATTTAGTTACACTTGGAGCCAAATAATTTATTATTTTATTTAGTCCTCAGTAGAAACCTATAATACATAAAATGAGAAAAAAGACTGAGGAAGGTTAAATAATTTATGTATCAATCAGCACTTAGAGGAGCTGAGATTCAATCTTAAGTCTGTCTTGACTGTACACATGTTATGCCTGTTACATCTGGGCAGGTCATTACCTCATTTTTAGGAGAGAGGGAGCAAAAGATAATGTATGATTTTACCATGAAAAAATCTCCAAATTTTCATTCATTTGAGGTATCAGTGAAAATTCAAATATATTAGTAAAGTTGACAAGCGTATTTGTCATTTATTAATGTCACCCCACAATAGTCACTTCGTTTTTAAAGCTAGTAAGCACTTCTTGTGGACCTTTAGACAATGGTTGAACATGTTGGGTTAAGGGTCTCAGGTATTCTGATACTAGTTTACAAGCTGATATCTCTAGATATAGTACATATCATTGGGATACTTTCTGCCCAAGAGAAGGCATCATAATATACTTGTTTAATAAAATTGTTTTGTTATATTGGGTTTATATTTTTTGTTCTTTTGTCACAATTTTTTGAGTGCCTATTAATGCTAGGCACTGTTCCATGCAGACAGAAATCTCTTTCTCTGGCTTTCAGCCCAGTGGAGTATGTTTATATATATTAGGACGTGAAAGTACTTTTACAGTAAGTAAAATGATAATGTACTTTGCCATTTGGTGGGTTGGAAGGGCATATCCCTTTTTATTAAGGAGATTAAAATGTGTGTAAACTTAGTGGATAGCATTAAAGCTTCAGTTCCATATAATAAAAAGGACGTCATTTGAAGTGTTTAGTGTAGGTAGAGAACACAGTCATATTGAGAAGGAGTTTATTTTTATTATAAACACTTATGAAATGCTCATTGTAGAATAATGTGAAAAGCCTTAAGGAAACATTTCTTTTTGATTGTTCCAACTATTCCCTCACCAGCATGATGAAACAAGGGATCATGTTGAAGTATGTCCTGATGCTGGGGTTATTATTCAGGAACTTTCTCAACGCATTTCATTAACTGGAGGTGCTGCACTGATTGCTGATTATGGTCATGATGGAACAAAGACAGATACCTTCAGAGTATGTATAATTCATTAACATGGTTGATTGGAATTTCATGGTTATCTTTGAAGCTCATGGAAGATCTTTGGTTTTTACATTGTTTAGAACTAATGATTCATGTTTTAATTATCTTTTTTTAATATATTTTTTTTAGTTGTAGTTGGACATAATACCTTTATTTTATTTATTTTTTATGTGGTGCTGAGGATTGAACTGAGTGCCTCACACATGCTAGGTGAGCACTCTACCACTGAGCTACAACCTCAGTCCTCATGTTTTAATCATCTTTAATCCTAGATCTTTCTCCTAAGCCCATTGTCCAACCATTGAACAGACTACTTGATTTCTTTAGTTGCAGAACCTGTTTGCATATATTCTAGTAAGCATCTGAATAATACAAATGGAAGTATTTCCTGTAAGTTCTTAAACTTTTCTGCCTTGCCTTCATTGAAAAAATGCCATTTCTTTTCAGATTTAATCTAGGTACATAATCAAACTTTTTCTATCAGAATTTTTAACATGTCTTTCCCCAACATTATTTTTCAGTGTTTCAATTTTGTTGTATATTCTTTAATCAAAACATACATAACTTGATGTTATTAGTCATTTCCTACATCTGTGGTTCTTAATTTCTAACTTTATTATTTTATATACAAATAACCTGAAGTTTGCTAAAAATGCTGATCTTTATCCTCAAGTCCAAAATTCTGATTAATCAGGTCTGAATGGAGACTAATAAACATGTTCAGGTGATTTCAGGTGTGCATGGTTGATAGACACACTTCATAACACTGTCTACGTTCTGATAACCTGAATTAATCTAGATAAATTAATGAGATCATCTGTTTCATGAGAAGTATTTATGAAAATGTTAAATAACTTTATGTTAAGAGCAGCATCTTTACATTCCAACTTTGCTCATTATGTTGGGTTTTCCATGCTTACATCTCATTTGAAGAAAGTGCACTATTGCATGTCTAAAAAACAAATTTAGACCATATTTTCCTTTTCAACAGATGCTATATAAAATGTGCAAATATAATAGTGTTTTAAAGTCTTGATTTTGATAGCTATAAAAAGGCAGAAACTTATTTCTTTATGTTCAAGGGGTTTTGTGGCCACAGGCTCCATGATGTCTTAACTGCACCTGGAACAGCAGACCTTACAGCTGATGTGGACTTCCATTATTTGCGCAGAATGGCAGAAGAAAAAGTAGCCTCTTTGGGTCCAATAGAACAACAAACATTTTTGAAAAATATGGGTATTGATGTCCGGTTGAAGGTAATGGTTTATTTTATTTTATTATCATTAAATTTATTAATTTCATAGTACTTCAAAAATTATTTTACTTAGGTTCATTTGGCTTTAATATTTTTGTAATTATGCAGCTCCATAGGTATTCCAGTCTTTCGGTTTTGTAGAATTTAGTATAACCAGACAGATGGAGGGTGGAACAGCCTGGTAAGTTTCCATATGGGGTAGAGTTAAGGCTTCTAAATAGGGTTCCTGTGTAAGAAAACCACACAGCAAATCACCAGGGGATGTTTGTTAAGAGCACAAATCCATAAATTTGGGTCAGAGAAACTTTTAATAACTTTTAATAAACTTTTTAATAAGCACCCTGTGATTTTTAGGTAATTAGAAATCACATTTTGAGCACTGGAACATTTAAGAATCAGTATTGTTTCACCTACTTAGGAATTCTTCTTCTGGTTACTTATGCTAAGAAATTTTTTCTTTTCAGGTTCTTTTAGATAAATCAGATGACCCATCAATGAGACAGCAATTACTTCAGGGATATGATATGTTAATGAATCCTAAGAAGATGGGAGAAAGATTTAACTTTTTTGCCTTGCTACCTCATCAGAGACTTCATGGTAGAAGTCATCAGATGAATGCACAGCAGTCAAGACCCTCTGCATCTCCTGTAGCTGGGTTTGATGAACTTACTTGGCGGTGATATTTCAGTTTGGACCTTTTATACCCCTCAATTGGCCTAAGAAATCAAAGTAAAGGGAATATATTTCATACATTAAAGGTAAACAGATGATTTTGGAGTATTTTATCTCTTCACAGCCAATGAAAATAACCTAAATAATAAACAAAATTACAGATCTTTTGGGTTGGAATGGACTCTTGGTGCAAATGTGTTTTCTCAATTGACTGAAGTAATTAGGTTACTGTAAAATTGAGTTTCTTTTAGTAAAGCTGGTTGCTATATTTCTATTTTATTTTAAAAAGTTACACATGAGACTGGTTGGTTTAGTAGAAATTTGAAAAAACCTAAATAGTTATTCCCAAGGAACTGATTAAATAGATCTGTATTTTATTTAAAAAGAGGAAGTAAAGGAGTATTGTCTGAAATAAAAAAATCTCAATTTTAAGATTTAACCCCAGCAGCTTAGGAGACTGAGGCAGGAGGATCACAAGTTCAAAGCCAACCCTAGCAATTTAGCAAGGCCCTAAGTAGTTACAAGACTTTGTCTCCAAACAAAAAGGCGAAGGGGCGGCTGGGGTTGTAGCTCAGTGGTTAAGTGCCCTGGGTTCAATCGCTGGTACCAAAAAAAAAGTAGTAATAATTACATGCAAAAGTTTCTATAGATATGTTTCCATTTCTGTTGTGTGTGGGGGAGCTACATTTAAGTTAATATTTCTAACTGTTTTCATAGAAACTAATATACCAGTACAAATTTTACTGTGTTCTGCTCTGTAGTATGTATTTCAATAGAATTAGTAAGTGCAGAATGCCCAGTAAACACTATTGAATTTCCTAATCTGAAATGGGTTTAGAGTGGAGAGAGAGTTGGTATTGAATTTCTTATCTTATATTCTATAGATAATTTAAAATTTTAAAAAATCCTATTTTGACGTATCAAAGAGTAAAAATATCGTAGTAAACTTGACCTGTACCTGAAATGAGAGTAAATGTAAACAACCTAGGAGGAATAATTTTCTAAATGGAACTAATTCTCTCTTATTTTCAGAAAAATGTCAAATGTTAGCTCCATATTAGGTTCTCATCTTTTGATTCATACACGTTGTATGTTAATAGTAGGAACACAGACTTTTTGAGGAAGTGTATGTTAGCAACACAAATTTCCAAGGGAGATTAAAGAAAAAAATAATACCAGCCATGTTGTGAACTTATGGATTAAATACAGTGGAAGTTCATGGGCAGAGTGATGAAGTATTGATGTTTATTGCTGCTTCTGCTTAAATAAGAAAATGATTATTCTATATCTCACTTGAAAGTAAAAGGAGATTAAAACTTTATCTTTTAAATGCTACCCAGCCTTAGGCCATTTGTAGTTGTTCTTATTCTCTTTCCGTATTTACTTTCTTTTTAAAAAAAATATATTTTTTAGCTTTTAGGTGTATACCATATCTTTATTTTATTTTTATGTGGTGCTGAGGATCAATCCCAGTGCCTCAAGCATGCCAGGCAAGCATGCTACCACTTGAGCCATATCCCCAGCCCCTATTTACTTTCTTTTTAAACATGAAAATGCCCATAGTTGACTCCTCCCAAAGGTAATAGTTTTAAGGGCAAAGAGACATTTAGTGACTTATAACTCAAATCCTAGAAAAGTAGTTTTGATAATTATTCTAAGTCTTCTGGTAGTTAACAGTAATTGAATATTTGGTTATAGTTACTAAAAAAATTACAAATTACAATTACTCTAAACTTTCATTCCAAGAAATAAACCCTCTAGATAATTACCTTAAATGTACTACGTATCAGTGTAATGAAGGTTTTTTTTTTTTTTCAGATAAATCAGTTCTTTTAAACAAAGCCTTACTTCCATATATAAATGCTATTTTCACAACATTTCTGTGATCAAGGCCTGGGAAAACACAACTGAGTATAATTTTCTTTGGATACTTCTGCTAGAGATAGCCTGAGATTTTTACATGGAAAAGTATAGTGATACAGAAATACATTTTATTATCAAGCTTCTTAGAGCATATTTACAAAAAGTGGGATGTAACAAAAAATATAAAAATGTACTGAAGAATGTCATTAGACTACTTTGTACATTATCAAATGTTTCTAGCAATTATTTCTTATACAAACACAATTTCAAGACAAAAGGTTATGCAAGTTATACAGTATCTGGAGTAATTACTCAACTCCAAATTATCTGACAGTGCCCTTACAAAACTTTTTAGAAAACTTAGGCATTAACAAAAAGAGTGCAATTAATTTCATGGCTTGTAAAGTTTGATTATATAAGAATAGAAAACGAACATTCCAGTTAATTTTTACCTTATATAGTAAAACCACAGTAGTGACTCAAAATTATTCCATTTTGTGCATGTTGATATAAATGGGCTTACTTTGGAGAAATTTGGGGAAGTCATTCTCTAACACAGGGAAAATCCAAAGTTTTCTCTAATTTGGTTTAATGTTTGCAACTGCCCTAAGAGAACAGATTAACGAGATGTGCGGAATATCCCTCAGTGAAAAAATATATTTGCAAAGGATAGAGTACAGCATAATGGCCAGCAGGGTGAAGAGGGATTCTGGAGACATTCTACCTGGGTTCATATTCACATACTACTGTGGGAATTTTAGTAGTTAATTTCTTTGTGCCTTAGTTTCCTCATGTATAAGATGGGGTTCGTAATGTACTTACCATGTGATATTGTGAGGATAAATTAAAACACTCAAAGAAGTTAGAATATATAACCACTGCATAATCTTTCTATTATTTTCTCAATGATGTTTTTGTCATAGTAGGACAGTTACTTTTGGGATCTGTAAAAGCCCTCTCAGTCTTACTCTGTTGATGTGCAGGAGCATTCTTTTCCTTTACTACCTCAAATTCAGTGGGCAGTAATTCATGTTTATAATTTTGAGCTTACTGAATACATTCATTCGTATCTGATCTTTGCAACCACTGTGAGGAAGGTAGAGGCAAGGACTGTAGTCTTCATTTTATAAACTGAGAACTAAAGACTTAGGTGGGCTATCTACCCAGGCCAACAGAGCTAATAAATAATGGAGCCAAAGACTTAAATCCAGATTTTCTGACTCCGAATCTTTTGCTTTTAGAGTGTGAAAGAAGGAAACAGACAAACAAGGTCTGTGGTGATTACTGAAAAACGAAGAAACAAAAGCCACTATATATTTTAAGTGGATCCCAAATCTTAAATTTTCTTTGGGAAAAATACAACTTGACATCCCTAATTTGTATTCCCCCTACCCCCATGGGGATCAAACCCAGGGCTTTGTGCATACTTGGCAAAAACTACCACTGAGCCCAACATCCCTAATGTGAAAGTAATGCAGAGCTCAAAAAGTTTTGGATTTCAAAGCATTTCAGATTTACATATCAGGGATGCTCAACCAGTAAAGTTTATATAAATATTGTAAAATCTAAAAAACTCTAAAATCTGGAACACTTTGATCCCAAGCATTTCAAATAAGGGATACTGAACCTGTATTAGTAACTATTTTAAAATAGCTGGCTGCTGGAGCTGAAATGTAAAAAGAAGCACTTACTCCACTCTTTGATTTGCTGGGTTAAGCTAATATAACATAGTGCAACCCTCATAAACTGTTTCATGTCTATTCCACCCACAAACCAAACCCTAAATTGCTTAAAATGAAATACTGATTTAAAAACATTCCCAATATTTGCAAACCCTCCAATAGGCTGAGGCAAGAAAAAGAGATACTGTTTGCTATATAGTGATGATATAGATAGCATTAACTGACCTACACTGGCCTTCCTTTTAGTATATATTTACTTTTCTCCCTCAAATTATTCAACCTTGGGTAAAGATAGCAATTATGTAATTAAAGTTCAGATCTTCACCCATGCAGTGCTGGGGACACAGTGTGGTATCACAGTGGTATCAGGTGGGAACATCAGTGTTAAGCAGCAGAATGAGCTACAAGAAGGCACACATAACCACACAGTACTTACACCAGCAGTTCCTACTTCTATTTTTTTGTAACACCAATCATTCCAAATTATCTTAGTGGCTATTGCAAAATACTCAAAAGGTGATAATTTCATTCTTACGTTGTAGAGGCCCTAATCAGAGTTGCAGCTCCAAAAAAGTAAGGAATCACTGTTTTAGAGTCTTAACTGACCTAACCAAGAAAGATAAAACAGCCTGGCACTCTGTAGGCATCTAGGAAAAACGCTTCAATGCCCCTATGGTCGGTTAGACAAACATTTAAAAGTCCTTATAATAAATCACATATTATTAGCCTCACAGTTATTGCTTCAATGAAAATGTTTAGTAATCAACTTTACAATCCTTGTATGATTTGGTCAAGCTTTGGTAGCTTGCCTTTAAAAAAAAAAAAGACATAAGATCAGGAAAGGGAAGATAAATTAAGTGGCATTATTGTACTAAAGTGAAGGATCAGGAAACAATACAAAACCAGTTATTACTTACGCTATAAAAATTTATAGAAAGCTTCCCCTTGATTCCATTATGTGTTTTTATTACTTAGCTTCCCTTCCTGTACCTACATATGAACTACAGTATTAATTATCACCAATTCCTTGTATTTCCTCATGTCTTGGCTTCCTTGCAGATGACAACATACAAATAACAGTTATGAAGCAAAATATCAGTCCATAAAATTAAATCCTTCCTTATTGAAGTTAGCTCATTGATAATTAAGGATCTTCTTCCATATCATCGGGATTGGGAGCCATAATGAAGTGCTTTGGGTATACAAGGTTATGTGTATATGCATGAATTTCCCAGCGAGCATCATCACTTTCATGTGTAATGTAACGTTCTCCAATGCGAGTTTCAAATTCTCTAAGGTCAAGCCATGTCTGATAGTCCTAGAAAAAATTAACATGATTATGAACCATAAAATAAATACTGGCTACTATTTTTTCCCCCTTTGCTTAGCATCCTGGTTACAGAATTGATAATCTCTACTTGTAAGTTCTTGAATTAGAAATGTTAAAAATCGTTTTTTCAAATCTGAAGTCTATTAAAAGAAAGTAACTAGTTTCTTTTTTTTTTTAAAGAGAGAGAATTTTAATATTTATTTTTTAGTTTTTCTGCAGACACAACATGTTTATTTTGTATTTGGTGCTGAGGATCGAACCCAGGCCACACACATGCCAGGCGAGCAAGCTACCTCTTGAGCCACATCCCCAGCCCGAAAGTAACTAGTTTCTGAAATTTAAAAAACTGGAAAAAAACCTGGTCTCTGAGATAACTCGTAATAATTACTAAAAGCTTTTGCCCTATACTATTATCGGCCTAAACTTTACTCCTCAAAACGTGAAAGTGCTTGGAATACATTATCAGGTTAATTTATAATTGGTGAGCCTAACTATGATTGCATTTATTTTGAAGCTGATTCTACTCTTCATTCCCTTTAAAATACTTGTAAAACTTTTAAAATTTTACTTGGAGAAAGGGTCTTGCTGAGTTGCTTATGGCCTTGCTAAGTTTCAGAGGCTGGTTTTGAACTTTAGTCCTCTTGCCTCAGTCTCCAGAGTTGCTGGGATTATAGGTGTGCACTACCACGCCTGGCAATCCAAATATATTTTAAAGGGCTTTATTTTTTTGTCTCTTCAATGCAAAATGAGCCTTTTAGTGAGGATTTAAAATAAACACACCTGACAAAATAGTATGTAATGTTAGTCTTACAAAAAAAAGTGAAATGAATGCATTAGGTCTTATAAAAGGCTGTGGTTGCTTTTAGTACATGGGAGTTTAATTGCCTAATGGTACCAGGGATAGAACCCAGTGATGATTTACCACTGAGCTATATCACCAGCCCTCTTTATTTTGAGACAGCATCTCACTAAGTTGCTTGGGGCCTCACTAAGTTGCTGAGGCTGACCTCAAATTAGTGATGTTCTTGCCCCAGCCTCCCTAGTTGCTGAGATTATAGGTGTGATGCAGTGTACTCAGCCTGTCAATACCAATTTGGATGAATACATAAACAACTTCCAGAGGATCAATTATGATACAAATTCACCATAAAAAAGCACTTAAATTATTCTAAGAAAATGCAGAATCTGTTGATCTTGTCTTGTGTCACAGAACTCACAGTGAACCATTCAAATGAGGATTGCTAAAGATATATATTTTTTTACCTGTAGCCAGGGATGACTAAGAGATTTGTCAACACTGTAGCGTTTTCTCATCTTCACTTGAAGCAGGTTGTTTATCAAATCAATTGCTAAGAGAAAAGACAAAATTAGATAAACAAATCTCAGTGTGTAAAATACCCCAAACCTATGATTCTTTCTGGAGGGCAGTTTGATTTAATCTATAGAAATACAGCATTGACAATCAAGAATCAATAAATGGGATGAAATCAAACAAAGTTTCTTTTCAGCAAAAGAAACAATCTGTGAGGTGAACATAGAGCCTACAGCAAATTTTTACCCCTCACACATCAGATAGAGCACTAATCTCTAGGGTATATAAAGAATTCAAAAGCTAAACACCGAAAAAACAAATAACCCAATCAACAAATGGGCTAAGGACCTGAATAGACACTTCTCAGAAGAGGATGTATAATCAATCAACAAATAAATGAAAAAATGCTCAACATCTCTAGCAATCAGAGAAATGCAAATCAAAACCACTCTAAGATATCGTCTCACTCCAGTCAGAATGGCAGCTATTATGAAGACAAACAACAATTAGTGTTGGTGAGGATGTGGGGAAAAAGGCACACTCATACATTGCTGGTGGGACTGCAAATTGGTGCAGCCAATTTGGAAAGCAGTATGGAGATTCCTTGGAAAACTGGATATGGAACCACCATTTGACCCAGCTATTCCTCTCCTCAGACTACACCCAAAGGACTTAAAAACAGGGACACAGCCACATCTATGTTTATAGCAGCACAATTCACAATAGCTAAACTTAGGAGCCAACCTAGATGTCCTTCCGTGGATGAATGGACAAAAAAAATGTGGCATATATACACAATGGAATTTTACTCAGCATTAAAAAAGAAGAAAACCATGGCATTTGCAGGTAAATGGATGGCACTGGAGAAGATAATGCTAAGAGAAGTTAGCCAATCCCAAAAAAACAAATGCCAAATGTTTTCTCTGATATAAGAAGGTGGGATAGGGCAGGAGAGCATAGGTGGAATAGATGAATTCTAGATAGTGAAGAAGGGTAGGAAAGAAAGGGAAGGGGCAGAGGATTAGCAAGGATGGTGAAATGTGATGGACATCGTTATACAAAGTACATGTATGAAGACTTGAATTGGGTGTCAGCATACTTTATATATAAACAAATACAAAAACTGTGGTATATATGTGTATTAAGAATTGTAATGCAAAAAAAAGAAATTATATCCCATCAATGTATGATATATCAAATATATAAGTGCATTCTACTGTCATACATAACTAATTAAAACAAATTAAAAATATAAAAAAAGAAATAAAGCATTGAGAATTTTTGCTTAAGAACATAGACTTGAACAATTAAAACGGTCCATAACTAAATTAAGTGTACCTAATTTTCATTTTATTAAGAAGGCAGTACAGAGTATACATTGAATGTATACACTCTGAAGCCAGACTGCCTGGATGAATATGTTCCATTTTACACTGATTAGCAGTGTGATATTGGGTCAATTACTATGCCCTACAGTACACTGGTTTCCTCATCTGTAAAATAAAACTATTGAGAAGATGAAATCAATTTAACACATTAAAAAGCTTAGAACAATGCTTAGCACATAAGTGTGAAATATTAACTAGTATTTCAAGATGCATGAAACACTCCGATTATAGGCTGATCTTCTTTGCCACTTCAAAGGATGCCATGTTGCTCTCTATTTCTTGGTTTTGTCTGGGAAAGTAGCCAAAGCTATTGCCTTGCCTCTATAGATGAGGTTAGAACTTGTTCCAAATGTTCATACTCAATAGGTTTTAACAAATAGATTCAGGGTGTTTTGGTGTATATGGTGAGATCTTGGCATACATATTTCATTATTTGGAGAATGAGTCAACTTCAAAACCAAAGGGAACTGTTTGGGAGTAGAATAAGATGAAAGTAGTGTTTCCTGAAGACGGACTTAGCAGTAGTGACTGGGAAGAGCCATAAAAGAGAGTCTAATGGGTAGGACAGTTAAGAAGATATTTTAGGTGTTTCAGAATGAGGCAGTTGGGGCCTGCATTATTGCTTTTCCTGGGAATTATAAGGAAAATAGGGATAGAAAAGACAGTGTAAAAGGAAGGAGAGTGCTCAAAATTTGATAACTAAATAGGGAAGTCAGAAGAGACAGGCTGATTTGAAGTCACAAAAAATTTTAGACTACAGGGCAGAGAGTCAAAACTTAACTTTTCTTACCTTCACCAGAAATTTCTCTCCATGGATTTGGTGGATACATAAATGCAGCATTTTGGATCTGGTCATTTATATCTTCATCCTCATTGAATGGAAATGTACCACTGAGGCTCACATAGACAATGACTCCCACTGACCACATATCTAGAGAACGGTTGTAACCTTTGCTTCTGAGAACCTCAGGGGCTAAGTATGCTGGAGTTCCCACTACAGATCTCCGAAATGACTTCTCACCAATAATGCGTGCAAATCCAAAGTCACACAACTTCACCTAGAAATTATGGAAGAATGATGTTAACTTTGTATTGATCTCTATATAAATGCCTCTCCCTAAATATGAAAATGTACTTACCAACTATATTGATTATGAATACCAAACAACTGTAGATAGGAAAATTGAAATATAATTTTCCCAGAAGGCAGATATATTTATATAGCTCTGTGATACTAACATAATGAAGAGTTCCCCTAGTGCTTATTTCAAAAAAGTTTTGTATCCTAGCTTCCACCCTGCTAATTACCAGACTGATGCTACAGGGCTTTAATTTTTTTACGAAGTGGAGGGTACTGCATTTGTCTCATAAGGAGATAACTTTTCTGTTATCTATGAGCAGGAACTCTTTCATTTCTGAATCCTCAGTGACTTCTCAATGTCTGGTCACATAAATATATTCAATAAATGTCTGCAGATCGTGGCACACACCTACAATCCCAGGTACTTAGGAGGCAGAGGCATGAAAGTTGCTAGCTTGGACAGCTTAGTGAGACCCTGTCTCAAAAACACAACAGAAACAAAAAAGGGGTGAGATTTGACAAATTCCCACAAATAAATTACAATATTTAAAAAACATCCTTTATTCTGCTTGATGTAGAGTCTCTCTTCCTAAAGATACTGTATATTGGCAAGTAAATAAAACTGAGAAGTATTAAACATTTATAAATAACTGTTAATGTGAATAGTAAAAGATGTAATTTTGGAGATTTCTCCAAGGAATAAGTGTAGCAGTGTTTTATATTACCATAGAACAAATTATTGCTAGTTAGATGTTTATATTTGAAAAAAAGTTGTACATGAAGGCAGCCATAGTCACTACCATGTTCTCTCAGGAAAAGAGTTCTAGAAGTGTGGTGAAATGGGCAGAGCTTTAAATGCTTATCTTGCAGGCTAGAACTGTAGCTCAGTGGCAGAGCACTTGCCTAGCATGTGTGAGGCACTGGGTTCAATCCTCAGCAGCACCATATACAAATAAATAAAATAAAAAGTATTTTAAAATAAATAAATACATACATACATAAATATTTATCTTGCTACCCAACTTTTTGTAGATTTTGGTGATTAATGACTGCATCTATGCTGAATGGGCAAGTGTCAATTAATTTCCACTGGAAGAGCTCTTGACTCAAAATATGATTCAGAAAAAGCATTAAGATAAATTGAGAGAAAAGGGATTTGGTGTCTAGAAAACAGTGGTACAGTGACAGGAGAACAAAGAGGTTAAGGTATATTCAAATGCTGCTTGTTATTTCTAGGTTATGGACACCGACGTATGCTTTCATGAATGATATTTGCTGTCATTGTATTTGAAGACTAGTACAAACCCCAAAGAAATGTGAACTCTCTTTTGGTTAAATGCCAAATTTTAGATAACATTTAGATAAAGTAAAAATGACTTGGCAGTTGGGCAACTGAATAAAGAAGTGTGGCCATGGCTAGTATGTGAGGGAAAAAAAAAAAAAATTCCCTGTTGCTCCTAATAGGAACACTGTGGATCACAAAAGTAGAGATCAGAAAGTTGGGAGTTTTAGCCTTTAGCTTCACAAGTGTACATCCTTTGCCTATACTATTTTGAAGATTAAATGAAATAATATATAGAAGCAGTTTATTTATTTAAAACATTCCACCAACTACTAGGAAACTCTTTAACCTCACAATGATAGGGAATCAATCACTTTAACAACATAAGCTTTATAAAAGAAATGCTTACTACTTTATTTTTCTTATGTTAAAAAGTTTATTTCAGTAACACTGAAGTCAACATTTAATCCTCAACAAATCAGCAAACCAGTGAAAAGAAATAGACAGAGACAATAATTTTCCCTAGTTTCCTGCTTTAAAAGTGAAATAGAGTAGAATGATTTTTTAAAATACATATTTTCCTTTGAAAGACAATTTAAGTTGAATTTATAAAGTAAGATAGCTATGTGTTGTCCTTGTTCTAGCCATATGACGACATTTCACATGTACATAAATGGTAGTTTGGCAATAGATATTCTAGTTGATTGGAGGAATCATCAATGGCAATCATGAAAAACAGTCATAGGTACTAAACTAACGGGTTTCTCAGTACAATTGTAAAATCTGAATTCTGATTTATTAAGTAGGTTGTGAGATAAACTTAGTTGATCAAGATCAACATTAAAAAAAAAAAAAAACCACTTCAACTTTATTGAAAAAAAAAAATCAGAGTATATCACGCATAGCCAGAACACACACACAGATGATATTATTATGTGAGTGTGAGCATCAATGGTTATGAGAAATTAAATTTTTATGCTAGTTTTGGTGAAAATGCTTAAAATATGCTAAAAAAAAAAAAAAAGAGAGGTTGGCTGCTTGTCTCAACCAAAATCTTCCCTTTTTAGGTACCAGCTCTCAGCTATTTTTAATTTATGGAGAATTCATCCTGAGTACCAAGCACCACCAAGGCTAATTCTCTCTACTCCCAGCCCACAGGGATAGGTGAATTGCCAAGAATTTATTTACAAAAAGTCATTCCTTGGGATCCGTTAAGTCAAAAAACTCTTAATGAACATAACACAATTAATAAAAGAATTAAATTTATTTAGTTATTAATCCTGGCAGTTATAGACTAAAATGTTTCTGTAAGATGTTATACACCTTGAATCCACAGCACTTAGTACACTGACTTTTATTATGTGGGTACTTTTAAGTGTCAGACACTTAAAATAATGCTTCAAAAGAATATCTCACCTGAGGAAAGGGCTCTGCTGATGCAAGCAGCACATTTTCTGGCTTTAAATCACAGTGCACAATATTCTTAAAATGTAGATTCCTCAAAGCAACAAGTATCTGTTAATAAAGAAGAGGTTTTTTTCAATGCTTGGAAAATTAGTTAAACCACAATGTGATTCCTTGAATGGTGCAGTCCTCTGAAAACTTCAGTATAGTTTCAGATTTAGCTGAAAGAGTGATTTTCTTTCTTAAGGTTAACAATTCCTACAACTTCCCAATATTTCAAAGTACTGCTCTTAATAGTTTTCAATTATTTAGCTTCAAAAGAGAGCTAAAATACCTGTGTGACCATGAATTTTGTAATTCGTTCTGGAAGGCGACTTTTCTCACTGGATAGAATCATTTCCAACATATCTCCATGCAACTTTTCCATTACCACAAAGACTCGTTCTGGTGTTTCAAACATACATTCCAGGTTTACAATCCCAGGATGATGCAAATTCTGGAGCAGTTACAGGATATTAAAACAACCAACTTTAAAAGTACAGAAGTAGTTTTATTACAGAAATAATTAACATGCTGCAATTAACTGTATGAAATCACATTTAAAATGTTTGTAAACAATGTAAAAAGTACAATGATTAGACATGATCATAAATTCTGATTTTCCAAGTTGTGCACAGAAGAGTGGATGTACTACTCCTTCCATTTTTTTTCTGTATATGTAGTCATCTTTCTATATTTATTTTTTCTTAAGTTCACTACTTTTATTACTTTTGCACACCTCCCCTCACCTCCTATCCAGAGAACTGGTTTCTGAATTTATTGTATTCTTTTCTTCACCTACTGATTTCATTTTATCTTTGTTAACACTTCTGCTTTCCTCAAGATTTACTGTTCATTAATTTTTGAGTTGGATTAGTTTCATTTCTTTCTTGCTTTAATATTTGATATTATAAAGCTTCTTTGAATGAAAGTCCAAAGACTCTAATATATACAGTATTTTTATCATCATTTTCTAAGTATTCTGAAATTTGTTCTAAGAATTGAGAATTAAGAAGTTTTCATAGTGGGAACTTTTTGTTTTCTTTATTCTATAATTTATGTCTGCTTTTATTGTATTAAGATCAAGGACTTATACTGATTTTGAATTGATGAGGGTTTTTTTCTTTTATTTCATTTTAGGATACAGAATTCAGTATAAAGCAGGTAGATCTTCCTTACTCTGTTTAGGCTTTGTATCTTATTTTTGTCTGCTCCATCTGTGATGCACTACTAAAATGGGCTTGGCTGTCTCTCCTTGTGTTTTTTCTTGCTTTTCTTCATAAATACGATGGTGTTATTTGTTATAGTGTGATTTTTACTCTTCCATTTTTAAGGGCCCTTTCTTCATTTCATGTTTTCCCTTGAATTAAATTTTGTCAAATCATGACCCCTTGGCTTTCTTTTGTTTGGGGAAGGGAACTAGAGATGGTACCACAGATGGGATCGCAGAGAAAAGCAGCACAAACAGCTCTCACTGTGGCCCCTCCTCTTGCATGTAGTCCTGCTTCATCTACTGTTTTTGGAAAATATTCTATGTATTCTAGAAGTCTGAACTTTTCTATTTTTGTTACAGTATACACTTCTGTTAATCATTTTTGTAGCTCTGGAGTAATTTTCAAGAAAATACGAGGAAGGTACTGAATTCATACCTTAATGTTCAAAAATTTCTAATGTTTTTCCATTTACACAGGTAGCTACAGGATGCTACATATCCACTATTCTACCACTCTCTTCAGGCAATATCAAATAACAAAAACATCTTGCATTACCCATATATCTAGGAAACAAAAATACTCCCCTATTTCTTTGCTTCCCCACAATGATCCCCCAGATGTGGCTATGCTGACTTGTATATAATACATTCCTCTAAAAAGTCACACAAATGTAATAATTCTACACTTTTTTTTCATTTAACAATACATTGTAGATAATGTCCTACCTAAACATATCTATTCAATGAATAGTAAATGAGTATTTGTCATTTTCCTAGAACTATGCAGATAATCTGGATCCATTAATAACACTGAAAAAGAAGCCCTGTCTCATAGAGTTAATTAATTCCAGTGAGGTAAGACATATAGTAGGAAATAGTAGTGAATTACCTACAATGGAAGTGGTTAAGTGCTTTGGAGAAAAGCACTTCTGGTTTAGTTATGGGGTGTTCTCCAAAAGCTAATGTGTGAGACAAGACAAAAGTTCAGAGGCGAAATGATTGGTGAAAACCTTAACCTAATCAGTGCATCAATACACTGATGTGGATTAACTGAGTAGTAACTTTAGGTAGATAGGGTGTGGATGGAGGAAGCAGGTCACTGAGGGTGTGCCTTTGGGGTTTATATATTTTCTCTGGTGAGTGGAGCTCTTTCTCTGCTTCCTGGTGGCCATGTCCTGAGCTTATTTCCTTCACCATGTCTGTTAGTCACGATGTTCTTTCTATCTTGGGCCTACAGCAATGAAGTTGGTCATCTATGGACTAAGACCTCTGAAACTGTGACCTCAAATAAATTTTTCCTCCTCAAATTGTTCCTCTCAGGTCTTTTGGTCACTGTGACAAAAAAGCTGACTAAAATAAGAGTGTAGGGGTGGGAGGGTGGGTTTAGTGCTAATAGAATGTGAAGGCTTCATTAAAGAAATGATATTTGGGCAAACTGTAAGGGAGACAAGGGAATTTGTCATGCAGATATCTAAGGGGGAAGGCATTCTAAGCAAAGAGAACAGCTAATGCAAAGCCCTTAAAACAGGAGGATGTCTGAGAGACAGCAAGAAAGTGAATGTGATCATCATTTAGAAAAGAGATTAAGTTGGTTGAGTGTGTTATCTACAGTGGAGCCATTTTCAAGGGATTTTGGTTCTGTTTAATTAACAATCCCAAGTATCCAAAAATAGTACATGCTTATTTCTAATATACTGAGAGGAATACAGAGCCTATCAACAAGTGCTTATCAGAGAAGCTTACGTTGCTGCGTATGCTGTACAATCACTTCTAAATTAAACTGATTGTTAGGATTTTTCCTTCCTTCTACTGAAAAGGCCAAAGTTATGATCTCAAATAATATGTACACGTGGGCATGGGAAAGGAAAGCTATGGATGTCACTGATGCGTAGGAGAAGATAATACCAGAATAAACCACAGGAATGGTTTGTTTGTTGAAGGCTACATATAGGAACACAGGGAAAAAATGGAAAAGTAAAGATGATACAACAGGAAGGGAAAGAGCCAAAGTATGGTGTGTAAGGGTACAGGATAGAGGATTCCTTTCAATCTATGTGAAAGTCTACCTCAATTTTTTGGAACTAATTTCAGTAAATGAGGGATGATTTGAATAGGTTTTCTTTTAAAATATTTATTGCATCCATTCATATTGTACTAACAAAATTATATTTGTGTATTTCATATACAAAATAGGCTAAATTCAACTTTGTGCTATATTTATTGAGTTTACAAACTGCAGAGGATTGTTTTAAGTCACTGTTTTACATATGTACACACACATATACAGTAGGTCCAATAAATAAAAAAAGAAAGCATATGTGATTTGCAGACAGGTTTAGATTTAAATTCTGAACCTGCCTTCTTCCTATTCAGTTATGCTGAGAAAAAGTATATTTACATTACAAAATAAGTTATTTACTAAATATAAAATGTACATTTTTTATTTAAAGAATCTACAACAAAGGCAGTGATGTATTAAATTAGTATGAAAGAGTATATTTGAAGATATACTGAAATTACTTAATTATAGTCTCAGTTTGGCAATATTGATGAAAATAACCAGAAGGATATAATTCTTTTTCACACTGTGCATTAACTGAAAGTTCCTAAATTTAGTTATGATCTATAGCTGAACATGGGGAAAAGTACTTTAGTGATCAAAGTGTCAGGGAGAAATCAATCCTTAGGCATATATTCTTAATTTAAAATATTTTTGCATTTTAGTTGGATGATCAGATTCTAAAATTAGGCCTGGGGATGTGGTAGAATGGAGTGGTACAGTACCTTCCTAGCATGTACAAGAACCTGGGTTTGATCCCGGATACGCCCAACCCCCGCTGCCTCCAGATTATATATATATATATGTTGTGTGTGTGTGTGTGTGTGTGTGTGTGTGTGGTTAGGACAATTTGTGACTTGTCACACCACTGATAGCCAGGTTTGATTTGACTGGCTGGCTATGCAGGCTTCCCCTTCCTCCCTCATTACTCCATGTGCATCACTGCTGAAACTGCTAAATGACTATTCTTTGGCCAAGGGTTTACAAGTAGTTGCACTCCCCTGTCAGAACCTCCAAACAAGCTCTTAAGATTCCAAAATTGAATATCCAAATATATCTCTAACAGAATCTAAATGCTATTAATATTATATTTAAAGGTAGCTCTGCAAGGGAGGAGGTAGGTTTAATGTAACATTAGGTGGCTATGGACTGGACCACAAGCTTTTTTTTAGGGCGGGGTGGTACTGGGGATTGAACTCAGGGGCACTTGACCACCATTATTAGCATTCCTCTGAGAAAAAAAAAAATTGAGGCAAATAGTTACCACTGTGACCAACAATGTAACAAATGAAACATCTTTTGTGTGTAAGTTTCTTACCTTCTTCAAGGAAGCATAAGTAGGCAGTTTTTTTTCTTGAATTTCACTCACAAGTAAAAGGGCATTAACTATTAAATGGCTATGATTCTTAAATAATATGCAAACAATATGCAATGAATTAATAGACATTTGCATACCATCAATATTATACATGAAACCCAGAAAAATGATCTAAGGATCAAGCTAAAGTTTAGTTTTCATTTTTACCCCCCCAAAGAGGTAAAAATGTTAGATAAAAAGAAAAACACTTAGTAACTTATTTAATTGGACTTAAATCATTGCTATATTTCTTAATATACCTTAATTGACTGCACCATTATAAAATTATTAAATAGGATTTCAAATAAATAAAAAATATGCTGCTGTTAAAGGTATTGTTTAGCAGTTTTTATTTTTATAGTAATAGCTATAATAATCTAGCATATAATTTGTGAGAACTGGAAGGGCATAACAATGACACAATAAAATGTGATGGTTGAAGCAGCAAATTGAAGTTCTTTGAGTGATGACTGTTGAATTAAGAATGAAATTTTACCTTTTCTTTTCTTTCTTTCTTTTTAAAGATTTTTACTTTAAAAAATGTGGGCTGGGGCTCAGTGGCAGAGCATTTGCCTCGCACATGTGAGGCACTGGGTTTGATCCTCAGCACCACATAAAAATAAATGAATAAAATAAAGATATTTTAAAAGATTTTACTTACAAAAATGTGTTCTAAACAAACTGCTATTACAGAGCAAAATAATGGCAGGCATTATTAACTTATACATTACTGTAATATTAAAAAAAGGACTCAAACAGTTAAATCAGTATTTCACCAGCTTTTTTCTAAGCCAGAAGATCATAAGAACAAAATGAAAAACAAGTCCTATTCTTATCTGCATACTAAATAAACTCAGATAAAAAAAAAAAAAACCACCTGGTAAATAAAATTAAACCTACACAAGCCACTCTGTTTATTACCTGTAAAATAGCCACTTCATTACGGAGTTGACTTTCCTGCTTTGTGGGAAATCTCATCTTATCAATTACTTTAATAGCCACATCCCTTCCAGTCTTTCTATGTTTTCCTATTTAAAAAAAAAAAAAAAAGAAAAAAGAAAGCAGCAAATTGACAGACAACTCACATACAATACAAAAGCTTTACTAGAAAGTTGTCCCTGGACTGAAATTTATGTCCATAGACTGAAATTTACTCATGTACTATGTTCATTTTCTTTTTCCACATGCGTTCACTCATTTTTTATTTTGATAAGTTATGTTTTTCCTTTACAGTGTTTCTCCTTAATAACAGCAGTTTCTTATTAAAAAATAAGAAAATTTAAATAAACTTGTTTGCTGAAAAGTAATCTACCTTGTTAAATAAATGACAATAGAATGCCCTGACCTAGTGTTCAGACACTATCAAGATGGAAACACTACAAATAATTTTATTTTAGGTTTACACAGTGATTAACTACATATAAGATTTTTAAGATAGAGTCATGCAACCAATAGCCCCTCCTTCATTGATTAATTCAAACTAACTAGATATCTTGTGCCTATTATACAGTAGGTACTTTTAGACACTACAGATTAAGCAGTGAAAATGACAGATTTCTGATATTACTTCTTTTAATCTGTGTGTGACTTGCTATGTATCTGAAAGTAACCCACAGCTATTAGAAGGGCACAATCATAAAAATATGACACTTCAAAAGAATAGACAATTCTGTGCATGTTTGGTAAGAAGTCAAAAGTACCTCAGTTCTTTGCCTCCTCAATGAGAAAGTTTTCCAGAGATGTCACTAGTCTTAAAACTGACAAACTGAAAGTTACAAATCATAGATGTTATATATGTATGTATTTTCTAGGTGATTGTTGTATGTCAAACATAATGATATTTGTTAGGATACAAAGAAAAACCAGACATCTTTTCGCCTACCAGAAGAGACTAACAGAAACCCAAAGTTATAGATACTCTAACAGATATATGTCTACTATGCAGCAAAAGGATCAATGAGGAATAATCAGTCTTATCTGATGGAAAGGTAGGGATGGGGAAAAGAAAATCTTAAGAGAAAGGATTTTTCAGTTGAGCTTTGAAGTATAAATAAATCTTCACTACAGGGATAAAAGGATAGAGAAGGAGCAGAGGCAAGAGATGGAGGCATGTCAGTAGGTCTGGAAGAAGACAGCAAAGAGGGAATTGTATTAAGAAGTTAGAAATGCTGGGAGAGATCAAAGCAGCTCTGTATGCCTTGCTAAGAACAATGGCCACGAATCTGTAAAAAATGGTTCTATATGAAGTAGTACTAATTATCAGAAGTGAGTTTTCTGAAAGATTCACTCCAAGAGTGATATGAATAAAGAATAATACTGGAGGCGGAAAGGCCAACTACTAACAGTCTACTGTACAGTTGTAGCAAGGGATAATGAGGTTTAACAATTATTTTGTATCTTGGAGCACATGTTAGATTTAATTAATATTAAATTTAATATAAAATACAATTAAAATATAAAGTTAATGATATAAAAATTAAAATATTGAATATGTGAATATGCAGATCAGATTTTATTAGCTCCATTAAACAGATGAACACAGTAATGCAAAAATGACTTCACCAACATAAGTCATAGAGCAGAATAAAATTTAAGGTTTCGATATGATAGAACATTTATGTCAATACTGGACAAATGAAGACATCTGTGTTACAGAACTAGTAGGGAATATACTTCAATGGACAAGTTCAAATAGCCTATCATAAACTTTACATCCCCACCACACAAATATATATATTTTTTAATTGTAGATGGACACAATACCTTCATTTTGTTTATTTATTTTTCTATGGTGCTGAGGATTGAACCCAGTGTCCCACACATTTGAGGCAAGTGCTCTACTGCTGAGCCCCAGCCCCACCACAAACATCTTTATGTGTGAGATACAAGAGATAAAAACTATTATAAAATTAATTTTCTGATTCTTTGTTACTTTTACAGTGGAATTTAAGGAATAAATACTCAGTTTTAGTGAAAAGAACAGCCAAAAGGATACAAGTAAATCTCTGAGAAAAGGCAACTTAATAAACTATGAGATGACAAAATAGCTGGCAGGCTTAAAATTGCATCATTTTCCTAAAATGATCTACAATACACAAAAGGCTGTAATTGCTTACCTCCATAAACAATGCCAAACTGGCCAGAACCAAGCACCTCATCTGCAAAGATCTGATAAACGGTACTGATGTCCTATCAGGAAAAAGTAATCATCACTTATGTCTGGAAAACAATGCCAATATCTCTTAACTCAAATACTTAAATACATTTTGTTTTTATGTTAAAGACAACTAATTTTCATAAAGTACAAAATATTTCATGAAGCACAGGCTTTTTATATTCTAGAAAAAGTTAAGCTCCAATGTTATGGTATGATATTAATGGGCAAGTATAAAGTATTCCCCAAGAACCTTGAAGAAAAAATACTTTGAATAAAAAGATGTGGTATTTATTAAGCATTAAAGTATATAAAATATTAAGTATATAAAAGAATATTAACATAAAAAATTAAAAACAAAATTTTATCTATTTTGCTTTTAAAAAGACTGCTACGGGGCTGGGGTTGTAGCTTAGTGGTTGAGACCTTACTTTACATGCGTGAAGCACTGGGTTTGATCCTCAGTACCACTTAAAAAAATAAATAAATAAATAAAACAGAGATATTGTGTCCATCTACAACTAAAAAAAAAATTTTTTTGGGGGGGGGTTGTTGTTTTTAAAGACTACTATGTTTGATTGGGAAGAAAAACTCAGAAGTATATATTAGGATTAGGCTGATTTTGAAAAATTAATTCAAATTCACTCCTCAATCTTTCTTCCCTCTTTTTTTGATAGTGTTTGTTGCTGTCAGAATATTCATGTACTAACATGGGATGTGTAGTGTCAGAATTGCACTACAGGTGTGACTGAAGAAAGACAAAGTGTAACTTCACTTAGCAGATCACCCTTAAAGACAAAGCCTCAGCCCAGCAATTAAGGCCAGTGAATGTGCATATATACATGCCAAGTTGTTATGTGCTTCTCAATTTAAATCAATTTTTTCATATAACTAACCAATTTGGGTTCTAATTAAATTAGACCAGGGGCATCCAATATAAATATAACTGCCAGAAAAGGTTCTTCAACAAATACTAATTCTGGATCTTTTTCTTCTTATCTATGCATGGATATATCCTTAAGTTCCTGTGAGATCATTCAGTTTGTCCTTTCATGTTCTTGGTGTCCTCCTTCTTTTTTTTTAATAAACTATTCTACCTACCACCTGGACAAGAAACACATAGATTGTATCTCCTTGAAACCTTCTTATCTCCTATAATACTATTAAATGTCCAGTCTTCACTGTGATCTTAGAAATTTCAAACATTGTAGGTTAGAGAAATGTAACAGCTGAATGCCCAAGTTAGAGAAAGAGAAATTTTAATTAGAGAAATTACAATTTTCTGGCTTCATTTTCTAGCCTTTCTTCATTCTGATCCAGAGTTGGCAAACTATGGCTAGTGGGACAAATGTACCTTCTGTCTCTTTTTGCATGGCCTCTAAAAATGGTCTTTAAAGTTTATGACCAAACAAATAATATTTTGCAGTGTGAATATTACGAGATACTCATATTTCAAAGTCTACAAATTTTACTAGAGTAGTCAGGATCTCTCATTTATTTATGTATTGCCTATGGCTGCCTTGTTGCCACAACTGCAGAGTTAGGAAGTTTTATATGGTCCACAAAGCCTAAAATATTTAATATCTAGCCCTGTTCAGAAGTTTGCTGACCAATTATAAAATCCTAGTATACCTATTATTGTACTAGCCAAACTTAATCTATTTACTATTTCTTAAAAGTCCTGCATTTTCTGCTTCTTTCTATTTGCTCATCTTCCCTGTACTTGCATAAAATGTTGTTCTCTTGTTTTTATATCCTCAGTACTTCTATCAAAAACCCATTACCATCCCTTTAACATAGATCAAATTGTACTTTATTTAGGAAGCCTTCCCTGCTGACCAAGAAAGAAGTAATCTCTCCTTTTTCTTTAACAAGTCTATTGTTTTAGTGACATTTATTCTAATGTCACTTTTTAAGTGAAAAAGTTTATTCTGCTTCTGTAATTTAAAAAATATGCCTTAGTTTCCTCCATAAAGCAGAACTCTTTAGGTAAGTTCTCACTCAGAAAGTATAATTGTCTTTAGGCAAACTGCTCAACACTTTGGGCTATGAACCTATTTCTCTAGTAAGATCTCATATTTTATTTTTCCCTATTTTAATCACCCAATTTATAAATGTTAGCTTAATTATTACATACCACATTCTCCTGGACCTGACAATTAGATACAGAGATACTGGTAGATAAATCTTCTGTAAAATATAAGAATGGTATATGAGAAAAGAACAAATTATTAGTATATGACTTAACAATATTTAAGGATTTGTGAATACCTATGGCATAGCAAACTTAAAAAAATAGGTTAATATATAATATGTACATTAAAATAATTTTCTATGTACAAAATTCTAATCCATCAAGAGGAAACTAGTTAAATAAAATATGATAAATCTATTCAAATGATACTCTAAACACTTAATAAATGACATAGAACTATAAATATGTAATCAGAAAGCTAGCCAGGATGTCATATTGAGTCAGCTGCAGGCATAGCTCAGTGGTAGAGTTCCTGTCTAGCATCCATCCATAAGGCTCTGATTTTAATTCCCAGCAACCAACCCCCTGCAAAAAAAGAAAAGCTGCATGGTGGTAACATCTGAATTAAAAATAAAAATATTACTTCTATACTATCTGTACTTTTTAAAACATAAAAAGCATGCATTATTTTTATTTAAAAATATTAATTAGGTAAGCCTACATACTGTAATTGGAATGTATCTAGTATACATTAAATCATGAATAAAAGCAAGTTGCAAAAAGAACACAGGGTATGACTCTATGTTTTTGTAAAAAGGAAACTAAAACAGTATAGCAGGTAGTGTAGGTTTCTCTCCCCACCCTGAATTCTTCCCCAATCTAGAAATTTATAGCAAATTTAATAATGGTTTCCTGAGGGCAGAGTTACAGGAGTTTGGGGGGGGTGGGAATTACATATGTATAGGAAGGACTTTCTCTTTTTATATTACATATTTCTTTTCTTTTTAAATTTTTTGCAGTAGGAGTTGACTTGGGTGCTCTACCACTGAGCTACCTCTCCATTTCTTTTAATTCTGTCTTTACTAAGTTGCCCAGACTGGCCTCAAAATTTCATTACAGGTGTGTGCTACCAGCTAAATTACATATTTCTATAAAATTTAAATGTATTGCTTTGGTAAGCAAAGTAAGCAACTGACAAGAAAAAAGGAAAAAAGGAAGTTAGCAAGAGAATAGTATTAAACATCTAGAATTTCAGAGAAAACTCAAAAAAAATGGAGTTTCTTTTATAATCCCAAATATAAAAATATAAAACGTCATTAATACAAAAATGGAAGCAAAGTATTCACCAAAAATAAGTAACATGAAAAAGGTACCATTACATTTTTTAAAGTTGATTTTCAATTGTTTTTTAAATAACTCAAAATTTAAACATTAATGATCAATAAAAGGCAGAACATGAACAAAATTAGCGTGTCTAACACTCTGCTTTTCAGTAGTTTGTTTCCTAGTTTAAGTCTCAGTATTTATTTTCTTTCAAAGGCTTCCTCTATCTAGCTCCAAGCTCCATCCAATTTTAATTTCTATTTGTTCCAGAAAGGTTGTTTTAAGGACCACAAGAACAACAGCACAGCAATAACAACATTTATGTATCAGGCACTGTCTTGAGCACATTATGTGCATTATTCTTCTTTCCACTTTAGAGAACTGTAGAGTCTAAGAACACATATCCAGTAAGCATCAGAACTGAGTGTAAACTCTCTAGAATCTTCATCTTTTTCTTTTTCTTTTTTTTTTTTTGAGGGGGGGGGGTGTGCATACCCAGGATTGAACCCAGGGGCACTTAACCACTGAGCACATCCTCAGTTCTTTTTTTATATTTTTATTTAGGGACAGAGTCTCACTAAGTTGCTTAGGGCCTCGCTAAATTGCTAAGGCTGCATTTCAACTTGTGATGTTCCTGCCTCAGCCTCTCCTGCGCCTGGGATTACCAGCATGTATCACAGTGCCTGACTTGCAGTTCTATCTTTAGAGACTCAACTCTAGATAAGAGGTGCATAGATGAGCTTTAAAGGGTTCCTAAACCCTTGGAAACTACATATAAAATGTGTGTGTATGCGTCTGCATTGTTTTCTGGGGAAAGGGTTCTTGGTTTTAATGAGAACGTCTGAGATTCTGTCTAAAACTCCCAGAACTTAAGAATCATTGTCAAATATCCATCTACCTATCCCTCACAATATCAATAGTAAACAGCAAAAATGTACGTGGTCATCATCATCCCTTTGAACACCCCTATTCTCCTTATCTAGGGTAATATTACTCTCCTACCTCTTTTATCTAGCTCTGCCTAATCTATTACTCCCTGATGTCCAAAGTCCAAATCAGATTCTATTAAGAAGTCTCTTACTTTCTCTTCCTATCCACATTAGAGTTTCTTGAGTAATGCATCCATCCACTTACTTATGTATATCATATAGGCCTTTTGATTTTTGCTATTTCTTTTGTATTCTATCTCATGGCTTAGCATAAAACCAAAAAGAGTTGCACAAAATTATGTAGGTAAAGTGAAATAAACTATATTTGGCAAGTGGCTGTTACTTATTTCAATATGAATGTATTTCTTGAATGACTTTTTTCTCCATATTGCCAATGGAGTATAAATGGCATTATACTATGATTTTCTGATTGTTAACTATTCACTCAAACCTTTATCAAATCTAGGGCTAATTTTACAAATTTTCCCACTGTAGAACATGTGTTTCAATAATTCTTAATATTGCTGAATTTTTAAAATTCACGTAAATGAACATTTCTGACTTCACATATATCATGAGTATGGTATGAATTTACTGATTGTAGGTATGGTATGAACATAATACTTTATTGCTTGTTTACATCCCAACATATGCAAAAATACTAACAGAATATTTAATCCAGTGAAATTTCATAGATGCCAAGTACTGTTCTGTACCTTATAGATTCCCTTTCATTTAATACTAATAACTCCATGAAACAGTTACTACTACAGAGAGGGAAAGTATTTGACTAAGAACATATAGCGGGTTGGTAAAGCTACTTATATGTAGGGAGACTTACTCTGGAGCCTGGCTCTGGGCTGTGTGTGTGTGTGTGTGTGTGTGCGTGCACAGGCACATGTGTATATAATAGCATAATTTTATAAAGGAATCAACGATATAAAGCTTAAGCTAAGCATTAAGAATGCACAAGGGAACATAATTACATCCCAAAATGTTTAAAACCAAAGAGGAGAAAAAGTCATCAACTATCTTATTGCTTACTGTGGTCTTTCCCCTGCCCTGGAGAAGTGCAAACACTTGCTTGAGGGGTCACTGGCATGAGGGCTTGGCGAATTGCTTTTTCCCAGCTCTGTGCTACATCAAGTCCAACTCCAGTGGCAGCAAGAACAGGATTGTGAGAGTTGTCCCCATTGTTCTCACCAACAAAGTATACCATAGTGTCAGTGATGATTTCAAAACAGTGTGGGTTACTGCCTTGTGAAATGTTTGTGAAATCTCGTGGTGAAGATACTTGGAGAATTTCTGAGAGTGGAATTTCCTGAAAGTGTAAGTAAAAAATTAAACTTTAAAAAAATATGAATACCTATTTGTTTTCATTTTTAAATAAGCTTAGAAATTTAAGACATGCATTTGAAAAAACTCCAGTAAGATAAACAAAATATGTGGTATACTGAACACAGAATCAAGTCTTATGATAATGCCTGCCTTAAATGACCTGCATGTTTAGCAATGTGAAAGGCAGAGCATGAAATATGATAAGTATAACAAAAGATTTAGGCCTATAATACATTATTAGGATGCAGGAAGGAAGGATTTAGGAGGGTAGTGTGCCACTATATCCAAAATTTTTTCAGTTTCCACTTGTCATTAAATTAGCTTAACAGCTATTTTTCTAGTGGCTACCTTTCTTGCAAGTTATAGCCCCAAAGTGAGCAAGAAGCAGAAAAAGCAGAATCTTGGGTCATTAAGAGGTCACATAAATACTCCCTGGTTCTGTCAATTGAAGTCAACTACCAGTCATTTAATGTTCAGTCTACTTCTTAAGGAAAAAAAAGTTTATTCTTAAAAACATGTTGTTGTGCTTCTGTGCATTTTCTTTCTTTTAAAGAGATGGGGTCTCCCTATGTTGTCCAAGCTAGCTCCAAACTTCCAGGCTCAAGTTATCTTCCTGCCTCAGACTCTGAGTAGCTTGGATTGTTCTAAGCATGAAACCATATTTCATTCACTGAATATTTTCACCAATTCTTTAATTTTTAGCTGCTTTTCCTTTAAAGACCATGTTTCATTCCCCTCTACGGAAAGTACTGGTATTGAACATTAACCTGGAGGGCTCCAAAAGCAGTGAAAGATGAAACTTTCCTCCCATTCTTTCTTACTGACCAAATTGCTACACTTATAATCTTGTTTAGTGTTAGTCTGTGACATGGCAAAAAGTGGTGCAAAGCCAAGGAAGAAGACTATACAAAGAAGATGAAGAGTAAAAATAAATAACTGGGAACTGGAGCCCAAGATAATGTGGGCTCTTCTGCATAGGCAATGAAATGGACTTTCTAAGCTGTCCAATCTAAATCACACTATCCCAAATCAAAGCAGCTTCAACTTGACAGGACAAAACCACACATACAACCAAAAAGCAATCTTTGGTAGCAGGGTTGCTGACAGGAGTTGTGTGGAGGGGTGGAGAATAGGTGCTTCAATAAGAAATTTAACAGTGACTTCTATAAATAATATTAGGCAGGGTCATAACAGTATATATTTAGATATATTTGGAAAAATAAAATATTTTAATAACTTTCATAAAATGTAAAATGCTTACCTTGTAATACTTTGATCCAGATTCATTTTGAAATAATGTTAGACATTTGCTGTCAAGTCTCCAATAATGCCTCTTTCTCTATAAATTAGAGATCAAAAGATGGTGAGGTTCAAAAATAATTCCTCCAAAGAACTTATACTTTCTTTTTCCTTAATTTCTACTCATAAGTGTGTAATCTTTTAAAAAAATATTTAATTTTTAGTTATAGTTGGACACAATACCTTTATTTTATTTATTTTTATGTGGTGCTGAGGATCGAACCCAAGGTCTCGCATGTGTGGGGCAAGTGCTATACCACTGAGCCACAACCCCAGCAGAAGTGTGTATTCTTGATAAGTTTAAAATCCACGATTCTAAATTTTCAAAATATAAGATATGCAGTCACTCAGATCCTATTCCTGACCCTCATTCCATTCAAACAATGTTGTTAGATTTTTGAAAATTGTTTTAGAGAAATGTATGCATGCTCATATAAATATGTATTTGTTACAGACATATACACACAGATATATAATTTACCTACTGGCGAAATTTCTAGAAGCTGACCTATTGGATCGAAAAATATGTGCATGTGTAATTTTAAAAATAGTGTTAAATAATTCTATACAAGACTTAATTTGCAGTCTCATCAGCAACATGAGAGTACTATTTTACTCATACTCTCACTAATGCAGTATATTATTAAACTTTTTGATGTTTGAAATTCTGAAAAATAAAAACTGGTGTTTCAATGCAAGTTTAAATTGATATTTCTTTTATTGTAAATGAAATCAAAATCTTATATGTAAGAGTCATTTTTCTGTGAACTCTTCATATTCTTTTTTTCAAAAATTTTTTTTAATTATACATGGGCCCAATGTATTTTATTTATTTTTATGTGGTGCTGAGGATTGAACCCAGGGTCTCACACGTGCAAGGTGAGCACCCTACTGCTGAGCCACAACCCCAGCCCTCTCTTCATATTCTTTTCCCATTTTCCTACTGTGATGTGATGTTTTCCATATCTATTTATTGGTTTTATTCACATATTATGGAATTAACCCGTTTAGAAAACGAGTGAAAAATAATTTTTCCAGCTTGTCATTTGGTTTTTGCCATGTGGAATTTATTTATTTATTTATTTATTTTTAAGAGAGAGTGAGGGCGGGGGGGGGTGGAGAGAGAGAGAGAGAGAGAGAGAGAGAATTTTAATATTCATTTATTTTTTCTTAGTTCTCGGCGGACACAACATCTTTGTTTGTATGTGGTGCTGAGGATCGAACCCGGGCCGCAGGCACGCCAGGCGAGCGTGCTACCGCTTGAGCCACATCCCCAGCCCGCCATGTGGAATTTACAAGATTGAATTTACTGATTTTTCCCCCCTATTGGCAGTTTATAAATAACAATTCTACAGTTTCTTCTACTGGTTTAATTTGTTTACATTTATTTTTTTATATATATTTATTTTTTAGTTATAAGTGGACATGTGTCTTTATTTTACTTTATGTGGTGCTGAGGATCGAACCCAGTGCCTCATGCATGCTAGGTGTGCGCTCTACTTCTGAGCCACAACCCCAGCCCCAATTTGTTTACATTTAAATTTTAGATCTACTTAGGTTTATTCCATGTAGAGTGTGGGCTATGTTTATGATTTCTTTTTTTTTTTCAAAATGGCTATGTGGTTGTCCCAATACCATTTATTGAATTATCTACCTCTCACCTTGCTGATGTGATATAGTACCTTTGATATGCTGATAAATTCTCAAACATGTATCACTCAGAGTTCCATTTAGAAGGATAAGAACTACAAATTAAAAATAATAATAATAATATTTATATCTCTCTATATATACATCTATAATCTGTACTCCTGTCATCAAATAGAACTTCTTTAAAACCAGCTAAATGTATTGAATACTCTAAATATTCTTCAAAGGTCTACTAAAAAGTCTTTCAGTAACCTTCATCAAATTAAGAAAAATAACAAAATAATGGCTATTAAATACTTTCTTGAGAACTTACTGCATGTCAAACACTGTTCTAAACTTTTCTTACATATTAACTCACTTGGATCTGTGAGGTAGTTACTCTTATTACAACAATATTACAGATGAGAAAACTGAGGCATAAAGAAAATAAGTAACTTTCCCAAGTTCATAAAGTTTTAGTAAGTCACATAGACTCAGGCAGTCTAGGTATAAAGTCTATGTTCTTAACTACAACACTAAGTTAACTCTTCATATCTACTGCCATCCCACTATAATTTCACCATTCCTTTTCTTTGCTAGCTAGATCTAAAAAATAATTTGACTATTTACACTAAGTCAAAATCTACATAAAAACAGATGCCTCTATCTTTGTAATAACTTACAATGACTTTGGATAAGGTTCTAGTTCCTTCCACCTTTATTTGTAGTTCATTATGTTTTGATTCATTACTCTTTATTGTATAATATCGGGTTCTTTTTTAGCGGGGGCATTCTGGATTGAACCCAGGGGCACTATTGTCATTGAGTCACTTCCCTAGCCCTTTTTATTTTTTTGAGATAGGTTCTTTCGCTAAGTTGTTTAGGGCTTTGCTAAGTTGCTTAAACTGTCCTTGAACTTGCATTCCTCCTGCCTCAGCCTCCAGTTGCTAGAATTACAGGTGTGCACCACCATGACTGATTCAGAATCTTTTTGAATCTTGACTATTCTTTCAGTTTGTAAAGACAACACATTAGATGTTATGCCTTTCAAAAGCTTCTGTAACTATAATTCCAGTGTAACTTACATATTGCTATATTGTACACAGATGTCTTAATATATACGTACATTTCATCCTCATTTTGATTTTAAAAGTATGGAAAATAAAACTCAGAAGCAAGTTTCACTAGCATATTAAAAGATACGTAATTACTGACCAGATTATCCCTGCTGGTGTAATGGACCATCCACCCTTCCTTCACCATTGTGCTGCTCTTCCTCTTTGTGTGCTTGATCGATTGTACGACTCTCATTAGCGGAATATTATTGCTTGTTGATGGACTAAAAAATATTTAACATTTATAAATATTTATAATTTAGATTTTTTTAAAAACATCATAAATACTATAAGCTCATCAAGTCTTTTTAAAGTAACAGCTAAAATTTTTCAAACCATCTTAGGAAAACAGATAACTACTCAAAAGAAAATAAGTTAACCCTATTATTATGATACATAGAAAACTAAGATAATAATTTTTAAATACTCATTATTTACATGAGTAAATGATTTTTTTCTGGAGGGTCACAAAAAAATAGGGAAACAATAAACAGCAGAAAAAATACTCCTTAACTAGAAGATCTGGAGCTTGGAGGAGGGTCTAATCTCATTTGGATTTGCTGTGGAGTTGTTTTCTTGCCTAGGCAGCATGATAAATTAGCAAATCCATAATATGGCAAAATACATATACTCAAATTCACATGGCTCAAATGTCAAATTCAGTTGATTATGTTGTTAGCGAAAGCCCCTCTAATAGTCAATACTAAAATAATTTTTAAAAAATTTTTTTTAGTTATAGACGGACACAAAACCTTTATTATTTATTTATTTTTATGTGTTGCTGAGGATCGAACCCAGTACCTCACATTTATGAGGCAAGCACTCTACCACTGAGCCACAATCCCAGCCCCAAAAGAAAATAATTCATAAATAATTCTTTCTTAAATAAATAAACCCAATGTTATCAGTCCAATCAGATTATACTGTAATGTTGCTCAGTAACTATAGCTGGAGAAAAAGAGCAATCTGGTGTGTATAAATATGTGTGTATATATATATATATACATATATATATATATATATCTCAAATATAGTTTTGAAAGTTCATCTACAAACAGTTAAATAATGTTCTCTTCACTAGGAGGTATCCATGATTAGAAAACTAGCTAGATTTTTTTAGCAGTCTCCAAACTGGGTAAACATCAAGTTTTAGCTAGTAATGATAATGACAATAAAAGCTATAATTTAATGAAAAGTCAAAGTAAATAAATGATGACTCAGCCATGTGAGATTGATAAATGACCCATTTTTCTCTAAATAACTCTTCACTGCCAACTGAAAAACAAAACCTGCCAAAAATGCTTACATCTTACTACAAAGTAGTATATCCTATAGGCAATGAATATTTAATTTACATAATAGTGAATATTTAAAAGTTTTATAGTCCAGTAACATTTGTACAAAAATGCTAATAGATTAACTGTGTTAGTATGAAAACTACCCTCAAATTCATGGCCTTCATTTTTATGCAATATTCTCAAGAATATATTCTTTTTTTTTTTTAATTTTAATATTTATTTTTTAGTTATTGGCAGACACAACATCTTTGTTTGTATGTGGTGCTGAGAATCGAACCCGGGCCGCACGCATGCCAGGCGAGCGTACTACCGCTTGAGCCACATCCCCAGCCCATCAAGAATATATTCTTTATTGCTATTTCTATCATCAGGTAATTTGCCTGTGTGAAGAAACTGGCTGCTTTAACTGATGGTTTAATACTGACACCTTGTGGTTTGCCCCATAAGTAGACATTAAATCTAGACTATATTTAAATATTTTTCTTTTTAAGAAAAATAACCTGACCATGATTTTGGAAGCATACTGACACCTTGTGGTTTGCCCCATAAGTAGACATTAAATCTAGACTATATTTAAATATTTTTCTTTTTAAGAAAAATAACCTGACCATGATTTTGGAAGCAGTCTGCAACATCTACCCGTGTTACCTGATTGTTTTAATAGCTTCTTCATCTCGTTCCACATCAAGATCAGATGGATCCAGGAAGAACATTTTATCTTCTGGGGGAGATGGCTCTTCTGTGTCATCCAAGCCTCGACTACCATCACTGTTTATGTCACTATTGTCAATGTCCATTGGTATATCTGTATCTGTTCCCAGACTGGAAGGTTCTGGCAAAGTTTTAAATGAATTTCAGAGTTTTATGTTAATGAAATAACATATCTAAGTAGTCTGTTAAACAGGAAAAAACATTATAAAACTCTTAAAACATAGAAAAATATCTTTGTGATTTAAGATAAATAAGTATTTCTTAAAGAAGAAACAAAATGGTGGCTGGAGATATAGCCCAGTTAGCAGAGTGCATGCCTCTCATGCACAAGGCCCTGGGTTCAATCCCCACCACACACACAAACACACACACACAGATACAAAATCATGAGGTACAAAATTAATTTTGATTATGTTAGAATTTTAAATTTCCATATGACAGAAGGTACTGCATATAAGCAAAATAAAAGATAAGCCCCTATTTTACATTTTGGTAAAAAAAATTTTTTAGTAACAGTGCCAAGACAATTCAATGAGGAAAGAATTAAATAGTCTTTTAAATAAATGCTGATAGGACAACTGGATATTTACATACAGAAGAATTGAGTCTGATGCCTTTCTTAAACTATATTAAAAAATTAACTCAAAGTAGATCAACCTAAAATATAAGAGTTAAAAGTATAAATGCTTAGAAGAAAACATGGGAGTAAATATTTGTGATCTTGGTTTATGCAAAGACTTCTTAGATACAACACCAACAACCTAAGTGACAAAAATAATTAAATGCATGCACTGGATTTTATCAAATAAACATACTTCTGTGGGGTACACCACACCTTAAGAAAGTGAAAAGACAGCCCTCAGTATTGGAGAATATACCTGTAAATTATATATTACATAAGGAATATGTATCCAGAACATCTGAAAAACTTTTATAACAATAATTAAAAAAACAAATAATTTAGTTAAATGGGGAAAGGACCACAAGAGAAAGTTCTCCAAAGAGGAGATAAAAACTGCCAACAAGCACATGAAAAGATGCTCAATATCATTAGCCAATAGGAAATGCAAGTGAAAACCACATGAGATAGACTTAACACTTAATAGATACCTGTAATCAGAAAGACAGATAACAACAGGTGGTGAGGACACAGAAAAACTTAGATTTTCATATATTGCTGGTGGGATGTAAAATAGTGCAGCTGCTTTGGAAAAGTCTGACAGGTCCTCAAAATGTTCAACATGAAGTTTCTGTATGACTCAACAATTCTACTACTAGGTATCCATCCAAGTGAAATGAAAATATCTCCTTTGAAAAATTATACAAATGTTCATAGCAACCTTATTCTTAACATTGCCAATATAACTCAAACATCCATTGATTGATGAATGGATAAATAAAAATGCAGCATAAACCTGAAAAGCAATATTATTTGTCAATAAAAAATGAATTAAGTGGGGCTGGGGTTGTGGCTCAGTGGTAGAGTGCTCGCCTAGCATGCATGAGGCACTGGATTCGATCCTCAGCACCACATAAAAATAAAGATATTGTGTCCACCTAAAAATTTTTAAAAATATATAAAAAATGAATTAAGTATTGACAGATGCCACAATAGAGATGAACCCTGCAAACATTAATGCTAAGTAAAACAAACCATTCATACGACTACATATTGTGTAATTCCAAGTATACAAATGTCTAAAAAGACAAAAGCAAAAAGTTGATTAGAGGTTGCCAGGGGTAACAGGAAGGAGAGGACAGGAACCACTAGTTATGGAATTTATTTTGGGGGTGATGAAAATGTTCTAATATTACAGTTACAACTGTGTAACTGTGAATGTATCCACTAGATGAATTGTAAGGTATGCAAATTACATCTTAAATCTGTTAAAACATAAAGTCACTGAGAAGCTACTTATACCATACATAATCGAAAAAGGATTAGTATGTAGAATTAACAACTTCTGAAAATCTATAATAAACAAACAAAATAGCAAAGCATTTGATCAGGCAATTTACAAGGAAAGAAATTCTAAATAACAAATAAACATCTGAAGGATGCTCAAACTCAACAGTAATCAGAGAAATGCACACTAAAATACATAGTATTTCATATCCATTTGTCAAAGGAAAAAAGATACAAAAATGCAAATAAATGAACTGTAAATTTAGAAGACTTCAGTCATAGAAAACTATATTAATAAAGATTAATTGAAAAATAAAACCAACTTTACTTTGTCAGTGATATTACCTAGCTATGGTGCAAATGACTGTACCCACAATTCATTTGCTGAAATCCTAACTCCCAGAATAATATGGTATAAGGAGGTGGGGCCTTTGAGAGATGATTAAATTATAAGAGATCTGCTCTCATAATTGGGATATTGCCCTTATAAAATAGGCCCAATGGAGCTGGTTTACCCATTTACCATCTAAAGATGCAGCTAAAAGGTATCATCTATGGACCAAGAGATGGACACCCTAACCAGACATAGAATCTGCCAGCACCCTGAACTTCCCAGCTTCTAGAACTATAAAAAAAACTTTTGTCATTTATAAGCTGCTGAGCTTTTGGTATTTTATTATAGTAGCCTGAACAGACCAAGACAATCAGTAGCAATGGAAAGCATGCCACAAGAGAAAACATTAAACTCTGTTTTTCAAATTTTCTTTTTCTATTTTGCGGTGCTTGGAACTGAAACCAGGGCCTCATACATACTACACAAACAACCACTAAGCCACATTCCCAGCACAAGAAAATGTTAAACTCTCAAGTAATTTAATTTTTCATTTCTTATGCTTTTTTCTACAGAATAACATATTATATTTTTAATAGTCATGTAAATTGTCAAAGGAAAAATATGTTGAAAATTTAGAGTCCTTCCTCCTTCATTCAAAAAATGGTAATGTCTTTGCTTAGTATTATCTTGAAAAGAGAAGGGGTAGGGGGGGACATGACGACACAATGACAGACAGTAGGGTAGTGTTTCAATGACATGAACTAAGGTACCCAGATCATATGATCATATGGGTCCAAATTCTGACTCTGCTAACTATTGGCTGTGTTTCTGACAAGTTATTTCATGTCGTGTGCCTTTGTTTACTCATTTCTTGGTACTTATCTCAAAGGGTTGTTCTTCTTATGTTTAAATGTCAATATATTTCTAGAGTTCAGAACAGTGTATAACATAGTAAAAAGCTAATAAATACAGGAACTTTGCAAGAATAAGGACAACAGCAGGGTTTTAAAAGAGATCTTATGTCTACAGATGGAAGTTGATATGTAGCACTACTGGCTATTTTAAACAACAAAGTGGAATGTGGCTAGAGGAAAGATGGGACAGTATAATTATTATTATTATTATTTTAAAGAGAGAGAGAGAGAGAGAGAGAGAGAGAGAATTTTAATATTTATTTATTAATTTTAGTTTTTGGCGTACACAACATCTTTGTTTGTATGTGGTGCTGAGGATCGAACCCAGGCCACACACATGCCAGGCGAGTGCACTACCGCTTGAGCCACATCCCCAGTCCAACAGTATAATTATTATTGAATGAATAGTATCACTAATCGCTATAGTTTGCTTGATTATTAAATCTAAAAAAACCTTAAAAAAGAAAAATAAAGTAAAATATGTAAATATAATTTGACACAAAGGTAATACACAAAGGAATCATGATCTTTTCTGTTCTTTTACAGAAATTAAGAAAAATAATTTTACCTCCATTGAAAGTAACCTCTCCAAGGCAGTCTCTTGGTACTTTTGATGCACAGCGTTTATGGCAATTGAATTTACAATCTAAAATAAAAATATATGGCTTATTATTATTATATGTAGATAGGCAATATCAGATATGGTTAGACTTTCCTTAAATCACACATGGAATATAAATACTAATGATGATATTGCTGCTAAAATAATAGTATCTTTCTCCACTAAGAACTCAAGTCTTGCAATAAAGGTCTAGTTAACTTCTGATGACACATCTTAATAGTTATTTAACCTTCCACAAGTTACTCAACTCCACCAGGGAACTTCATCTGTATAATGGGGCTAGTAGCATTAATATAATACTGCAAAAGTGTGCTGGCAGCTCCATGTTTACTTCTCTTATCTCACATGCATTGTATCTCTTATATCACTGTATTTCCTGTATTTTAAGCTGATAATCTCCTATAAGAGTCTTTTAAGCTGACATCAGATACATATTTTTATCTTCTGAGTATTAAAACCTGATACAGATGCTAAAAGGTACCAGATGCAGAAAAGAGACTGAGACTCCAAATATATTCTAATAAGGATTTTCACATACAGCCCTGTAAGAAAGGACTTACATCTCCATTTCTACATAATGGTTCTCTTCTGCCTACAAGAACCTCAGAGTTGATGGCACTGCAGAATAGAATCAGATATAATCTATTCAACATGACTGTATAACTCAGTGGTTCTCAAATTGTGATCCCCAGCTCAGCATCAGCATCATTTGGCAACTTGTTAGAAATGTAAATTCTTAGAAGTAAGGCTGAGAAATCTGTGTCCTAATGAGCTTTTTTTAAGTAACATTAAAATTGAGATCCACTAATGTAACCATGTCTAACACTGCTTCTGAGATCAATTTACCAAAAATAACTGGGTAAAAATAATTTGAGTCCTGATTTACAATGCTTTGTAACTCTTGTGAGTCAAGGAAATCCCATGTATCACATGAGCAGCATAGGTTGAAAGTGATTATAGAAAAAAACAGCCATGAACTTAATAATTTGATGGGTAATAAACTTCACATTAGGTAAAATATAGTCTTTAGGAGAGGTCCTAGTAAAAAAATCATACATGTTAATATCTTGTATATCTCTTAAGCAACATATTAGGTTTTAATTTCATAAACTTTGCAAATTCTGCAAATAACAAGTTCCATTTTCCCTTTGAAAATGTAAAGCTAAATGGTCCACTTGTAGTATATAGGTTCTAATTGTAGGCATTTTTATTTCTTTATGTTCTTACCCATTTATTAAGTAATTTATTTATGCTTGCTTAGATTTTACACATGACTTCAAGCTGCATTAAGTTTTTGTATAGGAAAGGAATTTGAAAATAAGAGAATAAATAAATAGATGGATGAATAAATGAAGAGTGATCAATGACCCCATATAATTTTATTGTTAACATTTTTTTTTGCTTTCTTAGCTTTTCAAATGAATGAAAACAATGACTATTTTCCTTTTTAACTGTATTAATTCATATTATAATAAACAGGAATTGCTGGATTATAATTATATGGATCACTGAAAAGGCTCAGCTATTCAGAAATATTAACTTGACATTTTCTGAACCAGTATAAGAACAAAATATTATTCTTCTAGAATCCTAAAAGGTTAATCTAATAATCCAGTGGCAGAGTTAACAGGCTTTATTTAAAAACTCATCATTCTGAGGATGCAGCTCAGTGGTAGAGCACTTACCTCACATGCACAAAGCCCTGGGTTCAATCCCCAGTATGAAAAAAAGGAGAGAAAGCCTAATGCCTGAAAGAGTCATATAGTAGGTAACCACCTAGTAGATAACCATAACTTACCTTACAAGAGCCAAATTCTTGTTTTTCTGTGTATTAGTGATGTAACTTTTTTTTGTTATTGTGGTGGTGGGGACTAAACTCAGGGCCTTTTGCATGTTATGCAAGTGTTATACTGGTAAGTTACATCCCCAGCTCCACTAGCTATGTATATGATCTTAAGCAATTTACAAATGGAAAATGACTGCTAGTACTAATGATTTTCATACAATGTTTGGTATGTAGTACAAACACTGCAGGTAAAAGTTAACATACACACATATATATATTTTTAATATTTGGTTTTTAGTTATAGGTGGACACAATATCTTTATTTTATTTTTATGTGGTGCTGAGGATCAAACCCAGTGCCTCACCCATGCTAGGCGAATGCTCTACCTCTGAGCCACAACCCCAGCCCCGACACATATATTTTATATGCTTTTACACACACACACACACACACACACACACACACACACACACACACACCCCTTTCTTTTTAAAGCTGACAAGTAGAAGAACAATTTCTTCAGCAAATTCTTCTAAATAAAAATATTTTAGTAGCTCAGTAGTAGAGCACTTGCCTAGCATATGTGAGGCACTGGGTTCAATCCATTGCACTACATAAAAATAGACAAATAAAATAAAGGTATTGTGTCCATCTACAACTAAAAATATTTTATATTTATTAAGAAAAAAAAAGAAATTTTACTGAAAGAAAACATTCAATCCTACCTTTGCACTGCATTCCTTGGCGAAAGAGACCCTTCAGTAACCGTTTGCAGTACTGACATATTGTGGGGCGGCCGTAAGAGTGAACAGCAAACGTGTGTGGAACTTTTACTCTGCACATTACCATCTTTTCCATCCAGATTGGGCGACCACTCCAAGATGGAATTCTCTTACTTGGTTCTTGGTGAACATGTGACTAAAATATAAATAAGTCAATATTAAAAACAAAGTGTGGGAGCACAGCTTAACCACAAAAGTCATTATTTGCAATGCTAAAGTCAATAATCTGAAATGTGGATTTCAGCAATTTCCTATGGAAAATTTAGTTTATCAACCCTTGAAGGAGAAAAGTAAAGATTCTTTTTCTTGCTATTACATTAACAACAACAACAACAACAACAAATGAAAATAAGGTGTGTTCACTCAGATATATGTTATTTTTTCATTGACTAACTATTATTTGCCAGGCACGTTCAGCATATAATTAAAAGCCAAAAACCTTAACATGATGCAATTATTTTATTTTTTTTGTTGTAATGAGGATCATACCTTGGGGTGCTCCAATGCTGAGCTACATTCCCTGTTCTTTTTATTCATTTTCTGTTTTGAAGCAGTGTCTTGCTAAGATGCCCAGTCTGGCACTGAATTATGATCCTTCTGCCTCAACCTTCTAAACTGATGGAATTATAGGGGTGTATCACCATGATCGGTTTAACATTAGTTTATAACTAATTTTCAAATCTATTCAAAACATGACCAAAGCCAGAAATGGTGGCTCGTGCTGGTTATTCCAGCCACCCAGGAGACTAAGCCAGGAAGATCACAAGTTTGAGGCCAGCCTCAGCAACTCAGAGGACCCCTAAGCAACTGAGTGAGATCCTGTCTCAAAATAAGAAATAAAAAGGGCTGCAGATGTGGTTCAGTGATTAAGTGACCCTGAGTTTAACCTCCAAACCCCAAACAAACAAACAACAAAAACAAAACCCTAAGGATTTAATAATAGAAAATGTACACAAATTTGAAGATTATTATTGTATTATTGAACATGAAGTCTCAAAATTATTTTAAAATAAATTTTAGATTTTCAAATATATCTCAACCAAAATATATAAATTTATGTCTAATTCATTTTGATGATACAATTAATGACAGGTACAAAATAATTAAAATGGCTTTAGCTTTAGGGGCTGGGGCTGGGACTAGGGCTGAGCGGTAGAGTGTTCACCTAGCATGTGTGAGGTGCTGGGTTCAATCCTCAGCACCACATAAAAATAAATAAAATAAAGGTATTGTGTCCAGCTACAACTAAAAAAATGCATTTAAAAAAAATGGCTTTAGCCTTAGTAATTAGGCTTTAAGTAGTTCCTTAATATTTTCAAGTTCTTTGGATTTTTTTCTCCCAAGTGAACAAAAAACAAAATTAAAGAACAATATGAAATTTTTGTGTAATGTAAGGTGTAACTATGGCTCTTTCTATATGAAGGAAATAAAGTAAATTGTTGGCTATTTCAATGTGGCTCATTTCATTCATTCACCAAACATTCACTTATTATTATATGCTAGGCCCCATGTTATATATTTGGGACACAAAACTGAATAAAACATAACCCAGGTTCTCAAGCACAAAGTTAAATACCTAACTATCACCTAGATATATGAACAGATTATGCTGTATGTAACTACTTGTATCTTCTCTGCCAGAAATGAGGTCCTGAGACTGTTTGGATGTCTTCTGTAAATAGGAATATTTATAACTCAGAAAAGTTGAGTTATTCTATATTGATACATTCCACTAATGGAAGCAAAAGAAGTCAGAAAAAAACAAGAGACAGAGAAATGTAAGAGGAAGTAAAAGGAGGAAGATGAGCAAAACACAGAAGAAAAGGAAAAGAACAGAACAAAACAACTGAATGCAGAACACTATAAAAGGAACACAAATGTAATTTCAGATCAATAGTTTTTTCCTAATGTGTAGCGAGAAATTTCTGAAATGAATTATGAAGCTGTTTAATTCAGGAAAAGTTCAAAAAGAATGTTAAAACCCAAACCACACTTGCATGCTTCAGATGTCCAAGGTGTCTAGTCTGGCTCACCCTTCCTCCCTGCTGCCATGCATGGAACACCTTCAGCCAAAGGAACACCACAGGGATTCTGCAAAGTTAAGAAAGAAGCCAAAGGGAACCAGAAACAGATATTTTAAGTCTGCTTACCCCTGGTTCCCTATTCTAATGGTGGCTCAATACTCTGCTTCTCTTGATTCTGCTTCTACCACTTTTGATTTATCTCAAGTTCAAAACACACAAGGTGGAGTTAGACTGATTTAGGCAGCCATGATCAAACATAAAGGGCACTCCTGTAAAAAAGAAACTTCATAACAGACCTTTACACATATCAGTGGTCAGTTACTGCCTTCTGGTCAGGTCCTGCTGGGATTAGGGTCTTGGGGACATGGTAAAGACCATGTGTATCAGGAACTGTTCAGAGGATCAAGGTTGTAGCAGCTACCTAATATGTTATATCCAGGTAAAGTTATTTATGTTATCTCAATTTTAAATAGGAAAAAATAGGCTCAAAGGGATTAATACCAGTAAGCGGTAATATCAGAATCTAAATTTATGTTTAGTTCTTCATTCTAGTCCATCTACAGATTTCCCATCTCAATATATTGAGGGGGCTGGAGTTTTGGCTCAGTGGTAGAGCACTTGCCTAGCACATGTGAGGCACTTGGCTTGATCCTCAGCACCACATAAAAATAAATAAAATAAAGATACTGTGTTCATCTACAATTAAAAAAATTTTTTTTAAATATATTCAGGTTTCCAATACAATCCTACTTGTAACAGCAGTTTATCTATTAAGGAAGAAATGGTATGGCAGACTTAATCAGAATTTGAAGGAAAGAGAACATTGGTAGATTAGCAAGAGAAATTGATTAAAATGGGACTATGAAGGGGCTAAGGATTTAGTTCAGAGGTAGAGCTGCTTATCTAGCATATGTGAAGTCCTGGGTTTGATCCTTAGCACCACAAAACAAAAAAACCACATACAAACAAAAAATTCACCACGATCACCACAAAAATCCCAAACACAGGATACTTAAAAAGAAACACATAAGGTCTATCTGGGAAAATATCTGCAGGGCTTGAAGTTTAGCTAAATGATAGAGTATATGCAAAGCCCTAAGTCCAATCCCTGGCAGCGAGCGTGTCTCACACACACACACACACACACACACACACACACACACACACACACACACACACACACACACACACGGGCAGGGAACTATTGAGATTAAAGTAACAATGAGTGAAATTTCTTCTTACCTTGTTTTAATGTCCCCTATTTACAAATTACCATTTTGCTTAAATTGTTATTTCTTGCCTATTAATGCAAAGCCAGAAATTTTCTAAAAGTAATTGATTATTTCCAGTTTAGTTTTAAGCTAACATTTGCCCAAGTTAATTGTCCACAAAAACCATATAACATTACCAATACTATATTGTATATAATAATGAAGAAAATAAAAGCATTTTTAAAATCAGTAATTCCTCAATTATGTATATTTAATTGGCTTTGGAGTATTTCTCAGTGAAAGAAATATCTCCACTTTTACACATACACTTAGATCCAACATTTTCTTTCCATTCTGTTCTATACCCTCAAGAATATAAAGAAGCACTTAACTGTCTCATCTTCAAAACGTCAGCACTCAATTTTGGATTCTTTAACCTTAGTGATCCCAATCTAGCCAAACTCAATGAATAGTATATCTTCTTCTATTCTTCTTCTATCTCTGTTTCCTCTTTAGACTGACTTCTGATATAATAACAGAAACGGCCTTCTTACATGTGAACAAAAACCATCTTGTTAGACTCAAAGATTTCTAATACGAATAATATCTCAGTGACTCACAAATTTTTCTTTCTCATTTCCCTACCTATATAATCAGGACAAGACTATAGCTCCTAGGAGTGTGGTTAGGAGACATGGTAAAGCTCCTAGCACAAAGCCTGGCACATGTGAGCCACTCTGCTCTTCTCTTTGTTCAGCTATCTCCTCTGTTCCTATAATGTATTCTCTCTTCTTATCTTTCTTCCTTGTGATTTTCCTCCCGAGTTCTTCCTTTACTTTATATCTAACTTTCTGAGACTGCATGACTAGATCAACAAAACAAAACCTTGAGGACTTTCCACTCTACCAGTTTTACCTGTTGTAAAATATTCTAAGCAATCAAGCCAATTCAAACTTGTCACTCTACTTCTTATACTTTCTTAAGGAACTTTCATCTTTAGGATAAAATATAAAAGATTTAAATTTAACTAGTTAGCCTCCTGTACCCATGGGTTTGGCATCCACATATTCAGCCAACCCTGAACTACAAATGTAGTTTGCCTATGGTGGATGAATCTGTATTGAACATACACAGACTTTTTATTTTCCTTAGGAATAAAGTTCCCAAAACAGTAAGAACAACACCTATTTACACAGCATTTGCAGCATATTAGGTATTATAAGTAATCTAGAAATGATTTAAAGTATATGAGTATATGCATATATAAATGTACCAAAGAGAATTTCACAATTCTGTGCATGTTGAAAATACGAATCAAAAATAAAGGAGTGAAAGGAAGATCAACAGAGGAGAGGAGGAAGAAGGGGAGGAAAAGGGGAGGAAGAAGAAAAAATATATACAAGAGGATGTGTGAAAGTTATATGCAAATACTATACCATTTTATATAAAGGACTTGAGCATCCATGAACTTGTTCATAAGATGCACCAACTTTCCTACTATCAATCTTCACCCAAGCTTTTCCATATGTTTATACCTAACTCCTTGTTCTTGGTCTCTATGCCACAGTATTCTTCTTCTACTTTAAAATCAGAAGGTTTTACCCCAATATCTCAGTATACCAAAATCTTGTAACCCCCTTGGGCATCAAGACAATATCCCAAGTCTTGATTTTGCCACTAATATACTGAAGATCAAAAAGGTTATAAAACAACTAAATGATAAGATTACAATCTATGGATGAAAGTCATTTCAAGTACTATTAAATGATTAAGGGATTATTTCTTTTTTCTCTGACCTTTATCTTTGAGAAGCACAATACATTAGGGAGAAAAATCACAGATTTAAAAATAATGAGATCTGGATTTAATTCTAATATCTCTTATTCATTTGCTCTGTGACTTCAGACAGGTTCTGGGTCTCCACTGTCTTATGTGTATACAGACTTATGAATATACCTCAAAATGTGAGGTTCAATGGAATCATTCACTCACTAATTCACGCATCAACTGAGTATCTACTAAGTACCAGTTACTGTGATGAGCATTAGGGGCACATAAAGACACAAATATTGTCTTCTCTAAATAGATAATAAACTCCTTCAGGACACAAAAGTGATATTAGGTAGTATGTCATATATACAATTAGAAAGTTTTGAAAAGTATGATATCATTCACAAAATAAAATAACTTCTAGGTAAGGAAAATTGGGAAAGGCAGGAAGGTAGCTATTGAGGTAGGTCTGGAAAAACTATGTACGACTGACATGAAGAACAAAGTTAGGAGGAACAAGGATGTGCAGGAAATGTTGGAATAACGTAGACTGCCAGGAACATAGATTATATAAAGATTTCTGTGATGGTTAATCTTGGTTATGGACCTGACTAGATTGAGAAATGTTTAGAAAATCCATAAAGCTTACTTCTGGGTGTGTCTGGAAGGGTGTTTCCAAAGATGACTGACATGCAGGTCACAGAACTGAGTGGGAAAGACCTGCCCTGGATGTGCATTGTCCAATAAGCTGGGGTCCTGGCTTTAACAAAGAGCGGAAGAAGAAGAAAACTTGTACATGCATACTATCCTCTTTTAGGGGGGAGGATTCTTTTTTTTGCTGCCATCACAGATTCCAGCTTCTTCAGCCTTTGAATGTGCACTTGCACTAGAAACTCTCCAAGACACTTTGGGGCCTGTAGCCTTGAAATGGGATTCATTATTGGTCCTTCTTACACTCTGAGGTTTCAGCTTTTTCGACTGAGCAGCTCTCCAGCCTACAGATGGCCATGTAGGGCTATTAAACCTCTGACTGTATATGTCAATTTAATAAATTCCCTCTTTTAATCTCTCTCTCTCTCTCTCTCTCTCTCACACACACACACACACACACACACACACACACACACATTATTGTTTCTGTTCTTCTGGAGCTCCCGAACTAATAGTTTTCTAGTGGGAAGCAACATCAAGTTGCATATTAGGGAAATTCATCTGGCTGTTTTATATGAGATGGAAAGTTAAGTATGGAGACCAGGAGCCAGGATACTGGCTAGTAGCTAATGCAATGGCCCAATTGATAAAATAATGCAATCCTTAGGTACACAAAATCCAATTTATTCCTACTGGTAAGATTTGTCTTCATTATTACATTTTAAACTTCTTAAGTGTAGGAATATTACTATATTTAATTATATAAGTTATATTCTAGAATGATGTCATACCCTGTGGAAGCATTAGGAATAACTAGCAAAACCTCCTTCTATTTCCTTAGAATACATACCTCTTCACTGAGAAGGGCTATACACTCAGGCTGTAGGGGTCTTGGAACTGAGAGGCCAGGTCCTGGTAGAGATACATTCGATAGCCGTCTCTTTCTTACTCCACTACAGTTATTTGGTATCTTGAAGGCACACCGTTTGTGATAATTTAGTCCACAACCTAAATATATTTTAAAAGGTAAAATGTAAGATCAAAAAAACTTTACTGCTTACATGTGACACATAAAAAACTATCACTTCTTTTATTTAACTTATTTCCTCTGTCAACAATATCTACCCTGATTAAGAATTCAGATGACAGGCTAAGTAGAAGGTAACAAATTCAAGAACAGGAAACATGCAGAAAGGTTTATTTAGAAAGGTTAAGTTAGCTTTAAAGTAGTAGATCCTGAAGTGCAATCCCAAAGGCAATCACCTTGGAATTTGTTAGAAATGTAAATTACTGGTTTCACCTCTGATTTATTTCATTAGAAACTCAGGAGGGGGCCTACCTAAGTGTTTTATGATGCCTGGTAAAGTTTGAGAGCCACAGCTTAATACAGTGGCCAGCAGCAAACTGTGGTCATGTATCAAATCTTTCCTTTGATGAGAAAACCGTATGAAACTCAAATATCAGTGTTCAAAAATACAACTTTTACTGGAACACAGCCATGCTATTTGTTTATGTATTGTCTATGGTTTGTTTCACACTACAACAACAGAATTAAGTCACCAGAGACACCACATGCTCTGCAGAACCTAAAATATTTACTCTCTGGCTATTACAAAAAAGTTTATTGACCCTACATACTAAAAGACTGCTTCTTTGTAAAAAATGTACATCTGCAGCCTATCCCCTAGCAATTCTAAAAACTTTTAAGTAAGGAGGTTAATATTTACTGAGCCACATTTTGTGCCAAATGTTTTATCTATATTACCTTATTTGAACCATTCATGAAACCAGTGGGGTTGAATATATTTTTACAGAGAAATCAATCCTCAGGTCTAGTAAATTGCCTACGAATAAAAATGTGTAGGTGGCAGAAGTAGGAACAGAATCTTATAATCTCTGCAATCCTTTTTTTTTTTTTTTCCCCCTTCTCAGTACTGGGGATTGAACCTGGGGTATTTTACCACTGAGCTACATCCCCAGCCCTTTTTATTTTTTATTTCAAGATAGGATCTCATTAAGTTGCTTGGGGCCTAAGTTGTTGAGATTGGCCTTGAACTTGTGACCCTCTTGCTGAAGCCTCCCAAATCACTGCACCCAGCTAATCTTTGCAATTCTAAACCCTGGTTACTACTAGATCCAACTATGACTTGTTTTTTCTTTAATAATAAAAAATGCAAATATGAAAAATTTTAAACCACATACCTTCACATTTTAGTCCCTGACGTACCAATCCCCAGAGCATCTCACCACAATAATCACAAAAAGTAGGAGCTTTGTAAGAATGTACATAGAGAGTATGTGGTCGAATCTGGAAGTCTTCTACTGTGGCCAAAGCTTTTAAAAAAAGAGAAGTATTAAAATAAACTTTGCATTTGTAATTACAAGGAGATCAGAAATGCTCACCATGTACATTTATGTTGAAACAGAATCACCATTTCTCTAAAACTTTCATTTGACCATAAAATTAAATTATTTTCCACATTCTATACTGTGAATTTTAAACTTGTTTAGAAAGTCCACTGGCTTCAAATTTTGAACTCCAACTCAACTTGGAGGTCTATATGCAGATTATTTGGTCCACAAGCATTTTCACATAATGACAAGACAATAAACAGTTGTTAGATCTATTTTAACTAATTAAAAATTGTTTAGCTTCCAATACACCGGGGAAAAAAACACTAAAATTAAAATGAAAATACTGTGGAACTTAACCTCAATTTATCACAAATTTCTGTTGGAAAAGAGTTCTGATTTAGGATCCCATGATACATTCTGTTTGTTCTCCATAGTCTTAGTGATTAAGAGAGAGAGAGACTCCTTTCCTCTCAGTGAACAAAAGAACAAACCTGCAAGTATAATTACTATACATCCTTGTGGTTTTATTCCGACTGGTCCATAACAAAGAAGGAATGGATGTGAGCATGACTTGCAGGGAAGGCAAGGAGTGGAAGCCCCTCATGAGTGAAAAAGACAAGGAATGGAAAGTGTATATATATATATATATATATATAGTTTGGGGTTGTAGTTTAGAAGAGTGATGGGGAGGGGCTAGATGAATGAGAAGAACAGAAATATAAAAGGAGTAGGAACTAATAAAGAAAGGTGATGTTGGTCAGAGAGGCTCTAAAGAATAGGCTCAAAGATGAGTTTGGGGTGAAGGAAACGTGGTAGCAGGACTCTGAATTCTTAGGTGGCAAGTTTATTTGCTTTTTCTATGAGTCTTCCTTTCTTGTCAAACAAAAAGTATCACAGACCTATTATGTGCATAATTATGACACTCTTTCTCCCTTTACATATGTCACTAACAATCTTGCCCATAAACTGTTGATGAGACTAAAAATGGAGTTAAAGAACAAGGAATGGCAAAAGCAAATAAGGTAAAGAGGAAAATGCCCATTGGGAACAAAATGAGAAGATGAATTTTTCTGATATTATTAGTTCATTTTAGTTATATATAATATTAGGGTTCATTTTGACACATAATTATACAATCATGGAATATAATTTTCTCTAATTCAGTCCCTACTAGGAAGAAGCATTTTTTTTAAGCCAAGGAAACCAGTACTGTTATTTCCTCTTTCATATCTTTAATATTTTTTTTCCGATTCTCTTTTCTGAATCTCAATTTCCCTCATCTAAACTGTTTATAAAATGGAAAAAGAAAACAAAATTTTAATATTGTTTTATTTATTTGATTCAGATAAAAAAAGAACATATTTCTTTGTCAGTTCAACTGACAATTCCATTAATTTAGTAAAACACAAGTAATTTGCAGTTCATTTTCCTACTTTTTTTCATCTGTGAAAGTAGTAAGTAATCTTCCTAAAAGTAAAATTACATAATAATGACTATTTTATAGAGGAAAGAAGTAAGCAACCATATAGTACCAGGACCAAATGTAACTGAACATAGCATTTAATGCAGAAAATAAAGCTCTTTGCAAAAATTAAAATAAAAAAGAACAAAATAAAAGGAGTTATTTACTTACCTGAAAGAACAACTTCTACTAGATCTCCTTCATGTATTTCATCTGCTGAGGTAATCAGCTGCAAAATATTTTCTGAGTTCATGTCATGGCGAAAGAGAAGAATTTTATCATACATGCCAAAGAATCCACACTCTGGAAACTGTGGGAAAATAGTCCTATATCAATATACTCATAACTTTCTGTTTTTATAAGTAAATGTCTCAAAGTTATAAGAGAATTTTTAATAGTGTTTTAGCTTAACACTATTTGATAGCAATTTTATTGATATCCAAAAAAAGCCACATTCAAGATTTGTGGTTAAAATTCAAAAATAGAAAAGTAAATTTATAAATAGTCACTGATTATCTTTTTTTTTTTAAGAAAGAGGAGAGGGAGAGAGAGAGAGAATTTTTTTTTTAATATTTATTTTTCAGTTCTCGGCAGACACAACATCTTTGTTTGTATGTGGTGCTGAGGATCGAACCTGGGCTGCACGCATGCCAGGTGATCCAGCTATTGCCTAAGCCACATCCCCAGCCCCAACTGATTATCTTAAAAGACAAAATCTCTTTGAATGAAAGCACTTTTTTTGTTTGTTTGTTTTGTGTCATGCTGGGGATTGAACCCAATGCCTCCTACATGCTGGATAAATGCTCTGCCACTGAGCTACATCCCCAGCCCCACACCTCTTTGAAATAGAGAATTTTTATATTGCTGATGAAGAATATAATCTTGAACTCATACTTTATTATTATATAGCTTGAAAGACAAGTAGTTTTTCACATTCTCTAGAACTGCATTGTCTGATATATAGCTTCTATATTTACTACTATAGTTTGGATCTTAAGTCCTCACCAAAGATTTATGTGTTACAGGCTTGGCACCTTGGGGTGGTGCTATTAGGAGATCATGGAGCAATTAAGTGGTAAGTAGGGTTACTGGAAGGTTTTTATGTCATTGTTCCCTGAAGGGACTGTGGGACCCTGGTCTTTTTTTTTTTTTTTAACTGTCTTTTGCTCCCTCATGAGGTGAACAGTTCTATTCTGTTCATGCTTCTACTATTATGTGTTTCTTCACTGAAAGCAAGTGGAACCTTTGAAACTGTGAGCCAAACCAAACCTTTTCTTTATAAGCTGCTTATCTCAGGTGTCTATTAAGGTTGCCTAATGTAGCTATTAATCACAAGCAGTTATTTAAATGTAAAATAATTAGAATTAAGTAAAAATAAAATTTTGATTCCTTATTCACTCAAGCCACATTATATATAAGCACTCAACTGCCATGCTAGCTACAAGTTATCATACTGAACAAGACAGATATAGAACACTTCCACCATCCTAGTACATTGTATTGAACAATGCTTAGAAGACCAATAATAATCAAACTATAGTCACAAGACTGCTATTTCCAATATTTTTGCCAGACACACAGTCTCTAGCATTTATTTAATACCTTATTTATATTTACTCACTGTAATTACAAATGCATCATTTACAATACCTTTCTTTAAAACAAACAACAACAACAACAAAAAAACACCTTTGGCCAGAGCAGGAGAATTGCAGATTTGTTCACACATGCCCTATCTGTATCATTTTAAGGCTTCTCCATTTTGTCAATATAGTGCCAAGACACTTTGGGGATTTGTATGTGGCCTAAAATATGAAGATGTATGACTAATATTTTTAATAGTAAATAGTTTGAGGTTAAGAGAGGATTTTAAATACTGGCCTTACAAAATAACCATGTTTAATTTCCCAATCATTTTTTAAAAATGAGATCATCTTCAAACCTACTAGGGTCTTGGGATATGCTGCTCTAGAAAATTCTTCAGGTCTCAAGAATTATGAACATTCATAACTTATTTTAGCTCCTCACAAAATATTTTTTAATAAACTATACAGTGTGTCAGGCCTTATCAGGCCTATGTTGAATGGCCTGAAAGAAATCACATAAAACTATAAATGCATTTACTTTAGGGATGTTGTTGGTGATAGAGTTTACTACTTCATACAATAGCCCTGCTTTGTGAGGACCCATGAAACAAAAGTTCCCTGGTTAGTTTTGTATGAGCAACTTGGATGATATATAATCAGTGATGTTTTTGTGTTTACTTTGCCTACTAGAAAAAAACAAGCCATATTTGTAGTCTACTTTACCAGTCTAGGATCTATGGCAGGTGTTTTTAGATGCAGAAGCAACCTACCTTCCTCTTGTTTTCTGACTTTAATTTTCCCATTAGAAAAATCTTTTATATCTCTCTCTCAAGAGTTCTCAAATCTTTTATTTTTTAAAGTTAAAATTTAAAAAACTGAAAACAAGAACTTCATTAGAAAGTTGGGAGATTATTAGTATTTTTTGAACCTGTTAAATAATAGGAAAAAATAGAAATATTTAGATTTTTATAAAACTAATTCTATTTTCAATAATTTGAGTTGCCCAATAGGATTTATAAAAATTCATAATATGCTTTAAAATATTTAACACTATAATAATTCTCAGCTGGAAAGATAACAATAAAAATACAGACTCAGGAAATTATTATTTTAAATATTATTTTAAATATACCCTATATGGAAGGGTAACTGATATTTAAAATTTAAAATAATTTAAAAATGTTAAAATTTTAATTAGAGAATATCTTCATAACTTAGTTCCAACAATTTTTCACAGTGAATAAAAAAAAATCCACATTTCATCCTTATAAAAATAAACTCTCTAACAAAATAATTGGATTTTTTTATTTTTAAATACTGGTGGGTGTGCTCTATCACTAAGCTACATTCCTATCCCTGTTTTTTTTTTTTAATTTTGAAACAGGGTCTTGATCAGTTATTTACGCCAGCTTGGAATTTACAATCCTCCTGCTCCAGTTTCACAACTGGGATTAAAAACATGTACTACCATGTCTAGCTTCTGATAAAATATTTGTATGAATGAAGCTGAATTTTAAAAGTCATATTTCTTGTAAGTCTGCTAACTGCAAGGTATTTGCCCCATAATGTATAAACAGAAAAAAAAGATACTATCTTCTAGGAGATTACAATCTAGTAGGAAATAAACACAAATATTATACCACATGGTTAAGTTAATGATGAAAATGAAATAAAAACAAAATCATAGAAATAAAAGCAAATAAATAACTGGGAAAGTACAGTAAAGGATACAGAATGATATTTAAACAGAACTGTAGTTAAAGAAGCTGGTGGGGGCATGCATGGGTTCCATAAGATAAAGGTAAACATGTAAGTGTCATTGTTGAGAAAGTACAAGGTAAATGGAACAAGGTGAAGTGTAGCCATGAGACTGAAGAATGAGGTAGGGAAGAACAGGGCAGAAATAGCACAAATATACACACAGGCCTGACGGACTATACTAAAAACCTTGGCGTTGACAGAGTTAGTTCAAGCTCTGCTACTTACTAACTACAGAAACTTAGATCAGCTATGAAACCTCCCTTTATCAGTTTCTTGTTTATAAAATGGGGATAACATAGTAGTGTGGCTTTATAGAGTTCTTGTCAAAATTAAATTTCTTGATAGCACTATGATCAATAAATACTGGTGGTTCATATTATTCTGTATCCAAGAGGGAGAGACTCAGATCAAAGCAATAATATGAACAAATCTGTTACCTAAAAAAAATAATGCTTATAGCATTGTGTAAATAAACTGAAATAGAAGAGACCAGAGCAATCTCCTGAAACAAAGAATGAAACTAATGTATGGGAAATAAAAATCAGAGTCTGGATTATATAATACAAAATGAAAAGAGATGAAGAATACTTCTCTCTTTAACAAAACATATGGATCATTAATGCTGATTTGATCAAAGCAGAAGTCCTAAAGAATGGTAATAAAGAACTGAATTTAATAAACATACCAATGAAAGAAGGAAAACAATATTAAAATAAATTTACAGCTTGGACAAAAAACAAACATAACCTTCTTAACAGACATATGACCTAATGAATAACAACAAGAAGAAATTGGTATTAAGAGATGCAAGAGTAAGTTAAAAAATTACAGAAAGTATAACAAATATTTATTTAAAATAAAAATTTATACATCAGAGGCTGGAAAGCTATTGGTGGTAATAAAGAATAAAGTCATTTTCTAGGCTAGTAAATACTTTCATAATATACTCACCTATAAAATTGACAAATTAAGAATTCTGAGGGGAAAAGTTGTAATAACTAGCCTAAAATAAATGGATTTTTGCTACTCGAGATTATAATTTAATGGTATGGCTGATAAGAGATTTAGGTGTGTTTGGTAATATTATCTGAAAGCAAGGGTCAGAACTAAATGATAATAGAAAATGTAGCTTGGAAAAAAAAAACAACAAAAGATTAAATACTGTCACTGAACATGAGGGAAACATTGTGGCCAAGGTTTAAAAATATTAGAAGTCTGGAAGCATGAATATATTAAAGATAAACATCTAAAAAGAAGAAACAGGAAATAAACAATGAGAACACACTTTAAAAAGTCTAAACAATTATGCAAAATAAACAAAACAATCTGCCAATGAAATGGATATACAGGGATATTGTTCATAATTTTTACAAATTCAGAAATTAGTTCTTTCAAGCATGAATAAATACGTAAAACAATGCCTTAACTCTGGTTACACATCAGAACCACCTGTGGAGCTTAAAACTTGAAAAGATGCTCAGGTTTTCTTTTCCCATAGACACCTGAATTCTAAATTTACTTTAAAAACATTATTCAATATATTAAAAATAGTCTTTATTTTTAAAAATAGTTTTATACTTATAGAAAAATTCAGACAATAGTACATAGAGGGTTCTACCCTATTAACATTTTACATTAGTTTGGTACATTATAAATTAATCACCTAACTTTATCAACTAAAGCCCATATTTTATTAAAATTTCCTTAGTTTTCACCTAATGTCCTTTCTCTGTTCCAGTATCCCATCCATGTTACCACATTACCTTTAGTTGTCCCGTACCCTGAGGCCTCTTTTGGCTGTGATGATTTCCTCAGACTCTAATGCCCTTGACTGTTGTATTTAAAGAGTGCTGGTCAGGTATTTTGTAGGATGCCCCATTGCTGGAATGTGTTTGATGTTTTTTCATGGTTAGACTGGGATTATTGGTGTCAGGGAGGTAGACCACAGAGGTTAAGTGCCATTCTGTGTCATCTTCATTATATCCTATCAAGGGAAGCTATTATATGACATCACTGATGTTGACTGAGTTAAGGTTTGCCAGATTTCTCCACTGCAAATCTACCCACCCCCTGTCCAGACCATATTTTTTCAAAGTAAGTTAAAATGAGCATCCCCCACTTAATAAGCAGAAAGTTATGTTTTCTTTCCTTGAAGGTAGAATATCTACAAAAATTATTTGGAATTCTTCTACCTAGGGGATTCGTCTATTATCCTCCATTTATTTGTTTATTCAATCATTTATAAATATCCGTATAGACTCAGGGATATTTATTTTATACTTTGGGATATTCTACTCTTTAAAAATAAATAAAGATATTGTATCCATCTACAACTAGAAAAAATATATTTTAAAAAAATTCAAAGGGTTAAAAAGAGTAGAGGGCAAAATCTAAGTCCTAGTTGCTTGGTTATCTATCCTATAATCAATACCGCCCAGAATCTTGAAAATATTTTATATACAATCAAGTAAACATGAATATGTTTTTCCCTTTTACATGGATGGTGGCACACTACACTTTTCTGTACCTTTTAAAATTTTTTACTTAGCAATAGAGATTATTCCATTAACAAAGGAAGTTTTTATTCTCCCTGCACTCACAACTGCATTGCTTTCTACTAGTCTCTATTGATGGGATGTGGAGTGAGCAGTAAAATTAAGGTCAAACTGCCCTGAGTTCAAATCTTACTAATTGTATAATCTTACCTCAGTTTCTCCATCTGTAAAACAGTGCCTATTTCATAAAATTATCATGAGAATTAACTAGCTTTTCTTGATTTGTTTTCTACAGATTATACCTATGAGCCTTCTTGATTGTGCAAAATGAACTCTTTTCCCTGTCCATATGGGAAAGAAACAGAATTTCATCATAAAGGTATTAAATTCCCACTCCCACACATTCTCTTTATTCACTTTGGACTCTTTCTTTGATTTTCCATGAAAGATATGGCTTCAAGAACAAAAGATTCATTTTTCTACAAGAATTTTACAGAAGTTCCTTTTTATGGCATTAACTTATGCTTGTTATAAGATTCCAATACTTGCAAAAAAATTATTTAAGCAACACATATTTTGAGAGTTTTTTTTTAAAAAAAGATTTTTTAATATTTATCTTTTAGTTTGTAGTTGGACACAATACCTTTATTTTGTTTATTTTTATGTGGTGCTGAGGATCAAACCCAGGGCCACACATGTGCTATACGAGCGCTCTATGGCTGAGCCACAACCCCAGCCCTTTAGAGAGTTCTTTAAGGTTAAGCTCATGTCATTAAACTTCTGTCACTAAAATGTTAGATGAGCTAGGAAGCTTGCAAGTTTTTATTTTACTTGGTCACATCACACAATTTTTGCATATAAACAGAAGCTTCAGAATTTAACATTATTTGAATGAATAATTTCTCATTATTTTAAAAGAGTATGGATTTCATTTTAAATATACTGGGAAACCACGGGAGTTTTAACATACATTTTCTTTTTTCCTTTTTTTTTTTTTTTTTGGTACTGGGGATTGAACCCAGGGGCACTTAACCACTTAGCCACATCTTCAGCCCTTTTTTTTTTCTTAGAGACAGGGTCTTGCCTAGTTGCTTAGGGCCTTGCTAAATTGCTGAGGCTGGCTTTGAACTCTCGATCCTTGTGCTTCAGCCTCCTGAGCCACTGTGGCCATGTGCCATTGAGACTGGCCACTTAATTTACTTTTTTAAAAAAAGGTTTTTGTTTTGGGTATAATAAGTAACTAATCTCATTTAAGAAGTCTGAAAACTATGCACATGCAGACCCACTTGTGTGTGTGTGTGTGTGTGTGTGTGTGTGTGTGTGTGTGCGCGCGCGCGCAAGCATGTATCTGGCTCAAAATGCCATTTAGTGCTAAAGTTGAGAAACCCTGATATAGGGAATAAAGGAGTCAAGAGTATAGAGACACTGGGAAATTTATATAAATTTGACCACCACTTAGGTTAAGATATAAAACATTCTCAGCACCACAGATTTTTTTCATATGCCCTTAATTTGAGATGCTGAATATTTACATGATTTTCAAATTTGATACTAAAATAGTCTTTTTATGCATAAATCAGATAATAGAAAATAATTGGCAAGAATGTTCTCTTTTCAGGTTTCCTCTAAAATCCCTAAGAACCTAGAATATAGTTATTTAACAGGTCCTTACTAGTTTTAAGATTTCTAAAAGATAAAAAAATCTATTGACTATTATTATTTTTTTAATCTTATTTTTGTGATGCCAGGAATTGAACCCAGGACCTCACACATGCTAGGCAAGTACTCTACCACTAACTAAGCTATGGCTCCAGATTGGTGAATATTAAGCAATTAATTTGGCATTACTAAATTCCCCAGAACCAAGTCTAATATTAATTTAACATCAATTTTTGAAGTGTTGAAGAATTCCAGTGACTTTATGATATATACACAAAGCAATAAAGTCTAGTTGAGAATGAGAAAATTATTCAACATAAACTTGAATTTATTTTTACCTTTCATCATTAATCTCCAACTCAGAATTTTATGGATATTACATACCAGAAAAGCTGTTTCAATTAACACCTGCCTTTTTGACCCAAACCAGAGCAATTTTTTTCTTTTATTTCCTTGTTTTGTTATTAATTCTGATTATATTTAACTCAAACTTTCAGGGACCAAAGTTTTAACCGGAATAAGCAGAATTAAAAAAAAAATTTCTTCTTCCAGTTTGAGCCTCCAGATTAGTAATGGTTGCCTGACACTTGTTTTGCCTAGACAAAGAATGTAGGGGAAAGGGGGAGGATGTCACCAAGTCACTGTAACACAGCTGTAGTAAAAAAAGAATAGAGTAGAGAAAACAAGACAGACTGACAATAGGTTTCTGGAAAACAAAAGATACAGCTGGGTTTTTTTGCTCTGCCTTGGCAGAACCTGAAAATTATACTCAATCCGTCTCTACAGAGACAATATACTCATTCAGTAGACCAAAATCATTCATAAAATCAGGCTGCAATCGCTGTCTTCAGGTTTAGTATCATGTAAATGGTCAAAACTAAAACTAAATGTTTTAAAATCAGCTAAATGCAGATGGTCAGCTTTAGTCAGAATAATTTTGATTTTGCTAAACATTGCTACAAACTTAAAAAGACTTGCTTTCTGTGTATTTCCTTTTTCACTCCAGTTACTATGTTCATTCAACAAATTAACATTAGCAGTAGTGTTATGACTATAAAGTCTAATCCTCCAGACAATATGAAAGCAAGGTGGAAAGATAACATTGAGTATAGTCATTATGCACCAGAAATTGTACAAAGCGCTTGACATAAGTCATCTTATTTATTTTCCTGAAAGTTCCTAAAACAAGTAACCCCTGTCCTTTAATAAGATAAACAATGAATCTTATTTTTTATAGTTTGCTAAATACTAAAAAGTTAAGAGCAAAGCAAAATAACAGTATTGGCTATACATGTTCTGATATTTATTAGTTTAAAGGCTTCTACAAGACCAATGATCTTTCCAGATTTGAAAACACTTAAAAAAAACACAGGTATTACTATTTCTGAACACTAATTATATGCCAGACATTGTATTATCAGCTCTGTATTTTAATCACTATATTTTTTTATAGAGATGAGTATTATGATTGTAACTTCACACAAAAGAAGAAAGTGACAAAATAAAAATTTTGCATCCTTGGTCTGTTTTCTCCTGAAATTCTACTGAGATAATACACTCTGCTATGTCTTCCTTGGATTATTCTTAAAAAAAAAAAATACTAATAACAAAGCTAATGCAATTTCACTATTTGGAACCCATGAAGCATCATTATAAAATGGGCCAAAGTTTTGGTCTATTCCCTCAGTACTTATTTGCTCACTTGTAATCAATCTTTTGATTGTGCCTCCCACCTGGGATCTGATAAGCAAATTTTTACTTGGCTCATTCCCAGTTCCACCTGCTGCTCAGATATGTCTGATTGCCAGTCCCATTAGTTCTTTGGGTTTTATCATGAAAACAAACAAACAAACAAACAAAAAACAAAGAAACCACAGCGTGCTATCCTCAGTTTATAAATCTCTAGAAGACAGATATATTATTTGTGCTTAATTTTGTTTTACCAACTAATACGAAGAAATAGGAATCTGGTGGGGTAGCTCAGTTGCAGAGTGTTTGCTTAACATACACAAGGCCATGAGTTCAATCCCCAGCTCTTAAAAAAACAAAAACAAAAAAAGGGACTCTAATATATACACAGGTTAAAATCTTTTTAGGGGTGAGGGGCACCAGGGATTGAACTCAGAAGCACTCAACCACTAGCCCTATTTTGTATTTTATTTAGAGAGAGGGTCACCCTGGGTTGCTTAGTGCCTTGCCATTGCTGAGGCTGGCTTTGAACTCATGATCCTCCTGCCTCAGCCTCCCGAGCCTCTGGAATTACAGGTGTAAGCTATCCTGTTTGGTGAAATCTTTTTTTTTTTTTTTTTAAGTATATTTTTAGTTAAGGATGGACATATCTTTATTTATTTTTATGTGGTGCTGAGTATAAAACCCAGTGTCCCACATGTGAGGGCAAGTGCTCTACCACTAAGCCACAACCCCAGCCCCTACAGGTTAAAATCTTACATTCACTGTTTAACTATATCCATATTCACAAGAGAAACTATGCACTATTCCTAAAACAAACAAAAATGCCCAAGCCCAACCTGAAATTTTACTTGGAACATCTCAAGTTACAATTTACATTTAGAAGATTTTAATCTAAGAAATATTCTAAGATCTGTCAATAGAGAAAAGTTTTAGATTTCTCCAAAGGTCAGAAATTCTGTTTTTGTGTCAGTTTAAATAAGTGGTTTCAACCTTAGCATTATTAACATTTTGGGCCAGTTAACTACTGAGGAGGCTCTCTGGTGCATTGTGACAATACTCCTGCCATTTACCCAACTAGTAGTCAGTAGCATTGCTTCCCCGCTCCCATTGGGAAGATTAAAAATGTCTCAGACATTGAGAAATGACACCTGGGGTGGGTATCAAAATCTCCTCAGTTAAGAACCACAGTTTAATTTGATCTTATATATTAAAATCAGAGACCAAGACTATAATACTCCACAATTAAGAACAGTACAGGGCTTATCTACATTTGTGTGTGTGTGTGTGTGTGTGTGTGTGTGTGTGTGTGTTACTGGGAATTGAACCCAGAGGCGCTTAACTACTGAGCCACAACCCCAACCCTTTTTTTATTTAGAGACAGGGTCTTGCTGAGTTGCTAAACTGCTTAGGCTTGGCTTTGAACTTGAGATCCTCCTGCTTCAGCCTCCCAAGCCTCTGGGATTACAGGCATGCGCCCAGTATAATTCACATTCATATGTGAAATGAGGAATAGGTCCACTGGTGTCCTGAGGGAGCAAACATCTTGAGAACTTTAAAGTGTTTTAGGAAACCCTAGGAAGACAAACTAAATTAAACTATCTACACTAGGGAGAGCAACTTGGGCACAACTAAGACACAAGACACATGAAGTAGGATGGAAACAAATACTGGTGCTTATATGCTCATTACTTTTTATTTTCAGTGCTGACAACTATAAATCTTTTCATCAATGCAAGTAATTACCATCAAAGATTATCTGTAGTATCCCTAGGTAGCAGTAAGAGCAGGTAAAATGTCCTTTACCAAACATTTGCTTAAGTAAGATATTTCTAAGCATAAGAGATGAGTAAGCACCAATCACAATGTATCATGGATGCTGGAAGGCTTTCAAAGCTTCAAAAAAAAAAAAAAAAAGGAAGCTAAGTTTTGGCTTATGCTAACAACAAAAACAAAAGAAACTCCACCCCATTCCACCCTTGAAATGTGTCATGAAATTCAAAGCTCAACTAAACATTATCTGTTGATTGAAAAGAGATTTTCTTGGAAAATAAAAATCTCAGTGTATATATTTTGTGTTTTATCCTTGTTAGAATTTAATGGATTAACTTAAACTCACTATAAGCCTTAAATCATTGTTTTTTATAAGATTCTATTATGTTCTGCCCCATATCAAGAATACAAATTTCTTTTCCCCCCTACTTGAACACATGATACCTAATCTATACATATTTATTTTTATTTTTGGTTTGATTGAACCCAGGGGTGCTTTACCATTGAGCTATATCCCAGTTCTTTTTATTTTTTGTTTTGAAACAGAGTCTCGCTAAGTTGCTGAGACTAGTCTCAACTTGTGATCCTCCTGCCTCAGGCTCCTGAGTTGCTGGGATAATAAGCATGTGCCACTGTGCCTGGCCTATACTTATTTTAAAACTACTTTGAACATTTCCCCATGTTTTTTCCCATTTTATTAATCTTTTTGTGAAATATATTTTTATATAATTTGACCAAATATTTGAGGTCAGTGTTCACTTTAAAGTGCTCTGTTCTGAGCACGTTAAAGATTTTTCTTTCTTTCTTTTGTTTTTATTATTTTTACATGTTTATATCACAATTTTGTACAATAAAATCTGCATACTGTAATTTTCTCTTTTGTTTCTGTTTACTGATCTGGGAAAGAGTTTCCTACTGTTCAGAAGTTTGATTGTTAACTCCATTTTATACTAATTTACCTCTGATTTGCATTTACATACTTTTAGTTAGTCTTCTTATCCCTCTTATGATACCAAAGATCTTAAGCCTGGTGCAGTGGCAGATGCCTGTAAATCCCAGCAATTTGGGAGGCTAAAGTAAGAGGATCTCAAACCCAAGGCTAGCCTCAGCAACTTAGCCAGCCCCTAGAGCAAGACTCTGTCTCAAAATTAAAAAAATAAATAAATAAAATAAAAAGGACTGGGGATGTGGCTCAGTGATTAGCCAAACAAAAACAAAAGCAACAAAAAAGATTTTATGTAATCTATTAACTATTATCCCTCTGTAGCGACTCTATAGGTTTTTTTGTTTGTATGTATGTATGTTTTTTTTTTTTTTTTGGCAGTTTAACCTTGGGAATGTGTATATAAAGCAGAAGTATCTTAATTTCATTATATTAGATATAATAGCCTGAGGGTATGGAAATACAAAAAAGCATGCTTACTCACTGTTTAACAATTAACTATCTAGTTAAATTAGGTGAACTCAAAATTAAATGATTCTGATCATATATGCAATCACCATTAATCTAAAGAAAGACATTTACCACGATGAACATTTATTCTAATAAAGAAATCATAATTTTCACATGCATACAAGAAAAGTAAATCAATCACATAACTGATAAACCATTAACCTCTAATTTTCTGTACCAATAAAAAGCATTAGAAGAACTAATAGAAAACTGTAAATTTATCTATGCAGATCAAAGAAAAAAATCAATTTGTCTTCTATATAAAACAGATTGACAAATATGTATATTTCATAAAGAACAAAACTGGAAGTTGACATACATTTAGTTGGTTAGTAACTTTCAAGTCATTTCTAGATCACCACTGATGAATTCTATTATATTTTCAACAGAGAGTAATCTTAAAGCACAGTGGCTAGAGATTTGGAGATCTTTTAGTTAGAAACCCAGTGAGATCAGATTGACAAGCTAACAATTATTCTTAAATATTGTTTTAAAAAAAATTGTGTGATTACTATGTGCTAGGTCCTGGGCTAAGTATTTTATAAACATTTAATACATACATACATATATACAACACACACAAAAAAACATAAAATGAGGACTATTTTTAATATCATTTTTCAGATAATAAACCAAGGTATCCAACTAGTAAACTTCATGTTTTAAGTACAATACCATGCTGCTTCATATGAATCCCCCCACCTTTTTTTAGTACTGGGGATTGAACCCAAGGGCACTTTACTATGAGTACATCCCCTGTCCTTTGTACTTTTTATTTTGAGGGTCTCGCTAAGTTGCTGAGCCTGGCCTAGAACTTGCGAAAGAATTGTTGAAAGAATCTTTAAAGATTTGTTGTATCCTGAAAGAATTGTTTTGCAATTATATAATTTGCATCAGTCTCTCAAACTGCTAGAATTACAGATATGTGTCATGGTGTCTAGCTTGAATTCCTTTCTTTATTCAACCAAGAAATATTTATTGAGCACTTACTGTGGCTGTGTTATCTCGCCTCATAGAGCTTTATGGTACATACATTCAAATAAAGTGAAAATTAACAATCAGCAAGATTTGCCGGAGGTCCAAGCAGATGATATGGTGGGGAAAGGTTATTTGAAGCAGAGGTATGTCGGCACAGAGGCCTAGTTAATGAGAGAGCATGTGGCATGTTTGAAGGTTATGAAAGTAACCTGGATCACAAATATGCTTTTGGGAATCATCAGCACACTTTTGTAAGTAATCTTGCAGTAATACTTTTACATAAGTAATCACATATTTTTGTCACCTCTCACAGCTAGCAACTACAAATGCTTGCCTAGTTTATTTCAGGGAAGCAAGGAAGGCAGAGATTTCTATGAATTTCTTAAATATCTAGGCCTAGCTTACATAGTACCCAAGGATTTATTCATTTCACCATGAAAAAGAAGTCCACCTGTGCATAAATGGATTGGTTTCTGCTCTTTTACTGACTACTGATGATATTAAAGTCTTAGTTTATTTATACTAGCAGTAAGGTTTATTTCCCCAGGTGAAGTATACAGGAGATGATGGCAAAAGCCAAAAGGAAGGCATTCCTAACTCTACAGTCTAGAAGTTTTTCTTATTTGAGTCATTTCACCATCTTGAACCTTTCTTTCACGATCTACCTTACATTACAGTAATTTCACATTCACTCATTTTTTCTGAAACATAAATTGTTAAGGGCAAGGAATCTTTCTTCCTGGGAGCTTCAGTAGTACCTAGCACTGTGACTGGACCGTAAGTATTTGTTCAACTGAAGGCCAAAACAGATAATGGTCCTGAGGTAAGGGACAACTGTATCATACTATTTACTTTCTGAAAACTGCCAATTAGAAAAAACAAAGTCACTAGCATTTGTTTTCTTTCTATCTAGATGCAACTATCTTAATTAAACTGTGATTAGATGTGGACGTCAATGAATTTTAAATTACCAGATTATTACATTTTCAGCATAGGGAAAACAAATGGCAAGCTCATATAATGAAACATACAATTTAAATGTTTGGGAAAAAAAAACCTTCAGATTATTATCATCTGGTCCTTAAGTATGATAATTTCCATTGGCTCTAAACTCTGGCTGAGTTAATCAACCTTTATTCAGCCATGAGTTATGGTGCTACTAACTGTGTGAGTACAAGGTTAATTTCTTTACTAACAAAAATATTATGAACAGAGGACTGAGGAACCTAACCTGTATTTCCACTAGGAGCAATGGTTCAGTACTTGCTAATTCAGTAGTTGCAGAGATTTTAGAGCATGACTACTGTGAATAATAAGAAATAATGTATATAGAAATAAAAGAAATGGAAGACTAGATTTTGCTTTTTGATGTAAACCACTGACCCCTACAGTAGGAAAATAGCTGAAAGAATTGTTTGGCAATTTTATAATAAAAAACCAGCAGTAAAGATAAAATGAAATGATATAAAATACTCAATTCAAAAGAAGGCAGAAAAGGAAGGGGTAAAAAGTCCCCAAGAACAGAAGGGACAAATATAAAACAAATAGCAAATATTTTTATATAGATGCTCCTTGACTTATGACTATATCCCAATAAACTCATCCTAAGTTGAAAATACTTAGTCAAAAATCATTTAATACACCTAGCCTACCAAACATCAGTAACTTAGCAACTCAGTACACTGTAGTGCTGTTAGCTGTTTACCCTTGTGATCGCTTGGCTGACTGGGAGCGGGGGCTGGCTGCTGCTGCCCAGCATTGCAAGAGTACTGTACCATGTATAGCTAGCTAGGAAAATTCAAAGTAGTTTTACTGAATGAGTACCATTTTCACATCATCATCAAGTTGAGAAGTCCTAAATCAAACTATTATCAGCAGGAGACCACCTGTATATTTAAATATATCTATAGTGAAAACTGTATTAAATATAAGTGATCGGAACACAGAAAAAGAAGTTGACAGAGTGAACTTAACAAACATGACCAAATTCCATCTCTGAAAAATAATCAGGATCTAAAGGGAAAGGAAAGTGTACAAAAGAGAGTAGAGGGCAACTAGAAAACACAAAATGTGGACCTGGGACTCAGCTGTTGCTGTATCTTGCGTTTTTGGTAAGCCACCTCAATGTCCTTTTTCTCAGAAAGCAAATGAGATTTCTTATATCTCCCTGATTTTATAGATTCTCCTGCTTTTAAGAGACAGAGCAGCAGCATTTTAAAGCTAGGATAAGTGGTATTCTCAATCTGGAATATAGATTTCCAATTAGGTTCTGAAATTTCAGATTTTCAGCTCATAGTCTACTAGAATATTTCTAAAAATGCTCATAATCAGGATATAAATTACTGATGGATCCATTATGGGTTAACTCATTGTTACATGCTAACTTATTGTCACATATATATAACTGATAGAGATGCATTAGAAACATTATTAGAGAAACAATTGAAATAAATAGCTGGCACAGTACCTTTTGATAAACAATGGAGCACACAAGATCCTTGACAGCAGATAAAGATAGTTCTTGGGCTTCAATGGTAACACTCTCTCGTGTGAGGCCAATCTGCAGTAGAAATGAAACTGTATGCACAGAGCCTCTGGAGTTGGTGAGTGATGGTGCACTGAAGCTTCCATTAGAGAGTCGGGAAGAGAGTCCTGTCTGAGGACTTGAACACGGAGAAGGAGTTGGAAGCACAGGAGGAATAGTTGCAGGTAACACAGACTTCTGGGCTGATGGAGGAGAATTATTTGCAGACATCTGCCTTTCTTTAATCTTTAAAAAATAGCTGTCAATTATTTTTAAATGGTTGTGAAAAGGTTTTCAAAATAACAGCAGTAAAAAAAAGTGACTGTACTTTTGGATGTAGATGAAATCTTCTTTATTTCCTCTACTAAGCCATTCATACCGATGATTACAAATTCTATCACTGTGAGTTGAATGCACAAATAGTCCTACTTCTCTTAATATCAGTCCCATCAAAAACAGTCTTGTTTTTAGGGCCACAATCAAGGATTTGTATAGGATTTCACATTACTGAGTTATCTTCATGAGAATACAGTTGACAATGCTTATTTACTAAATATCTTCATCTATATTAAGTCTGTTTTTGTCTCTCACTTTTCATTTCATAAGATACACACTGAATCAAAATTGTTTTTCTGTCAAGATGAGAGCCTTCTGGTTTAAAAAATAGTGTTTTAGATTAATTTATTCAGTACTTATCCTTTGGTTCACCGATTTGACAAGACACTTTCTCAAATCACTCTCTCAAATGTCCTCATTTTCATTTGGGGGGATAAACTTTTCTATGATGAAGTAAAAAGCTTTTAAAAATAGTACACGCATATTTCATTTGATGAATGGATCCATCAAGAAAAGTAGATGCTTTCTGAAATGCTGTCAGCCTAGAAGGAATTTGTAAAAAGTTTAATAGTTTATATTCACTTGACATTAATTTAAAAAAAATGTATGTATTCTGATACTTTTTTAAAACGATAATTTTTGGTTGTATGTTCATAATTCACAATGAGTAGCCATTTTTGGTCTAGCTATCAGAATCATTTTTTTCTACAGGAATAATTTTAGAGAGAGCCTCCTGCTTTAAAAAATATCCCCGGCACTGCTAACACTTGAAACTTGAAGAAATGATCACTTTTAAAAAAGCTGCAAGATTTTAAATCAATGAAATTCAACACTTTTATTGTACAATTATAAATGAGTATGACAAGAAGAGAAAAACAGAAGGGATAAAAAAAGAGAAGTAAAACTGACACTGACACAGATGTAAAACATATACCACCCAGTCATATAAAGGATGTATAACAATTTCCTAATATAGGTAAATTAAGTATTCTTTTTTCATATGTTAAAATTCTAATCCTGCAAAATATGACTCCTTACTTGCTTTGCTGACAAATTCCTTTCAGAAGGCTAAGGGACCAAGAGGGAATATACCGGACAACAAAGACATAAATACGTAAGATAGGAAAACAGGATAAAATGATTTTATCATAAGAAGTTCTAACAGTAGGAAAGACAACAGTAGATACAATTAAATATGTATGACAGTTGTTAGGAAAACAGTTCGGAAAGTTAAAAAACAAAAAACATTGGTATGACCCCATGTGGCTAAGTAAAATGGCTCATGAGAGGATTCTAAACTCTATCTATGTACCTATCAACAATTCCAATGATGAAAAAGTAAGGCATCCAGTGTGGACGTATAGTGACATGCTGCAGAGTAGTTAATGGTGCTGAATTAGGATGAACATGACAGAACAACAAAGACATGCAGATACAGTATTATAAAAGAAAGCTCACAGAAAACTGAGACCAGAAAAACTGTTAAAAGTATTTATAGCTACCTTCAAATAAATTATTATTCCACACTTATACTGTACAGTACCTAATAGTTCATTTCACATACTGTATCTCACAATACCTCTTTGAAAGTTGACAGAGAAATATTACCATTTTTGCAGATGAGAAAACTAAAGCACAAGGTAATAAAACAATTTACATAGTGTCACATGGCTATGAAGAGATAGAGTGGAAATCAGAATGCAGGTTACATATTTTCTTATCTAGTGCCTTCTCCACAATCACATAATATCTCTCAACAAGAACAAGGAACTGAGAATTACTTGCTCAGGGAGGATGTTGCTAAGGTTGACAGATCACACAGAATTGCTCAACTTGTATTTTGCTTTTCTTTTCCAACTGTTTTAAATTATAGCTGTAGAAAAAGATTAAGAACTGAAACCTGAGTCTCTTGAATAAGAGACTTAAAGCAACTTTATGTGAGTTCAAGCCTCTGGGCCCAAATGCAGTCCACTCCATACACTTTGTGATCAAGTGTAATCACAAAGCTGACTCTGACAATCTTGGAGAAAGATCTCAGAATGAGAGAGTCATAATCCAGAAGTTGGGTAGAGTTGCTTCAAATACTGGGGGCTAGAGAAGCAGATAAGCAAATTTCAAAAATTAGATACATAAAGTTATAACTCTTTAACTAAATCCAAGAATAGATTATGAAGCAAATGTTTTGTGAATAAACAGAGAATAAAATGGTCACTAGATGTCAGCCTGAATTTAAATAGAAAAAGTAATGCCAAGTCCACTGCATTTACAACTTAGAAAAAATGACTATTACAGCTTCTTAGATGGAGGAAATAATACCTTACATTCACTGAACTCTTACTATCTGCGGGACACTGTTCTAAACACTGTATATGTATTACCTTATTTAATCCTTTCAACTCACTTTATAGTTGAGAAAACAGAAGTTCAGAAGTTAAAGTACTTTCCATACTATTTTTCCAAATATGTTGTTTGTGAGTTAATGTTAAGTGTCATTGGGAAATGTACTGCTCTGTTAACTTACATAATTCTTTAGGGGAGAGCCTTGGAACTCTGTTCTCAGCTTTACATTGTTTTTCATTATGTGTGCGTTAATGAAGACACAGGTGACATGCTTATACAATCTTCAGATTGAACAAATACAGGAGAAATAAAAACTAAAATGAGTGTGAAACTTTACAAGGATAAATGTAAAGCTTTGCATTTTGTTTCAGAAATTTAAATGTGCATCAGAAAAAGAAAAATGTTGACTTGGAAATTGTTCATATGAGACTGGGTTATGAACCCAAGAGTTTAATATGCACTGTTAATATAATGGGTGACTAGAAAAATGATCAGAAAAAGAAGGAAGCCAAAGAGAAAGGTACCTGGGTTCAGCTGAAGGGCTACCCTGCCCCACCCTGCCCCACCCAGCCCCACCCAGAGAAGCACATTTTGTGAGAACAAATGGAAAGGAGCCTGAACTGCTGGAACCTATTTCCTATGAATTCATGGCATAATAAATGTTATATATATATATATATATATATATATATATATATAAAATAAATATAATATAATATATATAGTATATTATAATATATATTATAATATATATAATATATAATATATATATAATATATATAGTGACTAGAAGACTAATGCAAAACTAAATTCCCTGGGCACCAAGAATGCATCAGCATCAATCTGTATACGGTAATGTTTATTTTCATGGCCCACATTTCTAGACCTACAGAGATTTAGAGTTGAAGAAAAAACTGCATCCAATAAAGGGGAAAGCAATGTCATGTGATAAACATGTGCTTAACAAAACCAAACAGACTAAGTGGTCATCAAATACTTAAAGGGGTGTTAATAGAGGGATTGGTTTTATTCAGTGTTATTGCAGAAGATGGAAACACTACTTACTTACTTACTTGTGTAAGTACCTATAACAATACCTAGCTTACAGTAAGTGCTCAAACTATTCAGTAAGTTTGAGCAATTTTCATGGTAACTACAAAAGAAATAGCAATTAAGGCCAGGCAAGTGGCGCTGTAATCCCAGCAGGAGGCTGAGGCAAGAAGATCACAAATTCAAAGCCAGCCTTGGCAATTTAGGGAGGCCCTAAACAACTTAGCAAGACCCTGACTCAAAATAAAAAAAATAAAAAGGGCTGGAGGTGTGGCTTCAATGGTTAAGCAACCCTGAGTTCAATCCCTGGTACAAAAAAATAAAAAGAAAAAAAAAATTAAGCCTCTTACCTTATGCTAAACTCTGCAAGTGAGATAAACAAACTTCATTAAATCCTTGCAACATCCTTATGAGATTTAACTCTTACAGAAAAGGAACCAGAGTTTCAAGAAGTTGCTGGTTGCCCACAATTACATAGCTAATAAGTGATGGAACTGAGATTCAAACTTAAATTTTCTGGACTCCAAATCCCTTTTCTAATATTTCATTCCACATCAACCACCTAGCAACAGGTTGTCTTAAGAGGGAATGAACTCCATAAAATGTCTGACTCAACAGTTGTAAAAAGCTGAACTGTCACAATAAAGTAGTATAATATTGATGAACACTGTATGCAAACCAATCTCTTAAAAAATATAATATCACTGTTTTATATTATTTGATCAATATCTTCCCAATAAATTTCTATTTTATATACCAATTAATATTAAATAGTAGTAACTAATAATACAATTTACCTAATAGAACTAATGATAACTGTTTATAATTACATATAATTTTCTATAAAAGTGATTTTTTTAAAAAGTTTCAGTATGAACAGTAAGAAACCAAGAAGTTGTCATATTATCTTCAGCCTACTCATTCCCTCTGTTTCCCTCTCCTTGTTTAGTTTAGGGAACTTCGATTTGCTCTGTAAGGTGCAACAAGATGTAGGAAGCAAAATATCAAGACCAAGTATTAAAAAAAAAAAAAAAAACCTAACAATTCTAATTTATACAAACCCTGGTATGTTGCTTTATTTTTTGTCTTTATGCTTCAAGTAGAAGACTGAAATAGTATATCTTATTAATTTATAAACTGTATATCAATTAGATATATTATTTTTAACAGCTATAAGAGAGGTTATAATCAAAGATAATAGAATTTCTGTTTATGTGGAACATCTCAGGTATTCTTTTGGGGAGCTGTCATATATTGTGTTTAAGTGAGTTTACATCATCTGTCACCATAGTTGAATGCAATCAAAACAGAATTTTTTTTGGGGGGGGCGTGTACTGGGGATTGAACTCAGGGGCACTTGACCACTGAACCACAACTCCAGCCCTATTTTGTATTTTATTTAGAGGTAGAGTCTCAATGAGTTGCTTAGCCCCTAGCTTTTGCTGGGTCTGACTTTGAACTTGCAATCTTCCTGCCTTAGCCTCCCCAGCAGCTGGGGTTACAAGCATGTGCCACCACACCTGGCTTAAAACATAGAATACTAAAGGCATCATGAGCCCAGTCTGCCAAATTATTATAGACAAAGGTCTTGGAGGTTAAGGGACTTGGTTGAAGGTTACTGCATGGTATATAACAAGTTCATCTACCTTCTTCCTCTCAGAGTCACCTTTCCTATAACACATTATTTTCTACCTTAACAAAGTAGCTACTTAAGAGAAGCTCTAACAGCAGCATTTTCATTCAACAAATCCTCATTGAGTAAGCAATATTTACCAGACTGCTATGAGACACTGGAGTTAAGATAGCAGTGACAGAAACAGACAAGGCTCTCAAGGAACTCACAGACATTAAACAAACATTTGCATAAATAGCTAGGCAATTACAAACTATGAGAAGTGACATGACTATGCATACCAAGGGGACTTAATTTCAGCTGAGGTGTCAAGGAAGGTCCCTTTAAGGAAGTGACATTTAAGCTAGGACCATTTGATACATACTAGTCAGGAAGGCAGAGAGAGGCAACAGAATCATAAGACAAAACATATCTAGCTACTAAATATTTCAAAAGATAGCTCATTATTTAGCGCAGCCAGCATTCTTTTTGTACTCAGTAAAAGCTAAAGAGGTAAAATGCTTTTCCTATTTGGAACAGTATATTTACCATGACTCCCACCAGCAAAAGGTCGTCCAGGTTCAATTTAGTTTTGTGTGCTAGGAATGCTAATGAAGTGGCAGGTTGGGTCTCCTCATCACCTCCATGTTATTATGTGCATGTACTCTTTTACCATGTAAAAAAACATGACCTTTTTCAGTGCAACACTCACTGACTAGTGTGCTGAAGTCAATGTCCATGTTTTGCCTTGACAAGTTTCACTGTACTTAATAGTGTGGATGTGGTCTTTATATTGTATATTGTATAAAAACTCAAGTATCTGCTTATTTTTAAAAATACCACTATTTACTTAATACATTTTCAAAATCATGACTATTACTTTAGATTAATTCAACTAAATTGTTTCCTTTAAAACTCTGCTTACCTGGACCAGTGGCATTTGAATCTCAGTCCCTCCATTGTCAGGCAGAGTACTGAGAGGGCATAGTACCTGTACTCTCTGCTCAGGCACTGAAAATTATATCCAGTAATAAGATTACAGACTACCAGTCTTGCAATGCAAAGTGAATCTATGCTGAGTTTCATATATCTTCATCTTCGCACCAGTAGTATATAAGAAATCTGATTGGCTAATATCCAAAGAGCAATTTCTCACATACCACCACTATAAACTAATCACACAAGTGGAGAAAACTTTATTCCTACACTGAAATTAAAACTAAAACATCTCTTAAGTACCTACCTCAATTTTTTCATAAGACAACTGCTCCAAAAAGGTATACATATATAACAAGTTCAATTTGAATTATATAATTGGAGGGACTCAAAGTACGAGCAGCACAGAAGATGGTGATTATTAAATCAAATTTAAACTTTTACTAGCAAATAATTTCCCCTTATTCTGTATAGTTACTTTAAAAATGAGCAATTAATTTCACTATGGTTAATATTTTTGCCAATTATAGAATGTCTTTTTTAAAAACTGTACCAAAATTTCCCTTAAGAAAAGTGCATTTAAATTATCATCTATTCATTTTTTCCTGTATGAACTGTTTTCAGTTCTTATGTAACTTAAAAAAATTTAATATCCCAAAACTCATTACATTCTTTGTGTGTGTGTGGCAGTGTTTAACAGAAAGAAATGTCTATTTTAAAGGTCATCTGATGAAACCGAAAGCTTATAAAATGTGTACACTAAAAACCTCAGACTATCTGGTATACTTAAAAAATTAATTTTAAAGTATACAGCAGTCAACATTCTTGAATCTGAGTAATCCTGAAATGGGAACTGTTTTACAACTAGCTTCTCAAACTGGAATACTCAAAGTTCATCTGCTCAGGTCTACATCATTTATACTATTACCTTATGGAGCAGAAGCTACCTTAAAGATTTCTGTTGACACATTTTTTAACTACTACTTTTACTAAAACTTGCAACTTCTTCCTTTCAGCTGAATTGCCATACCTGACCTCACTCCAGATTCTAATATGGGAAGAGGAAAGTAAAACGGGGAACTTTATGGAAATTTTCTGCAGCAAATCCATAGGTATTCCCTGCCCTTACTGCATTAAAAGTTTAAGCTTGACCTAAGCAAAAACAAAATCGCTAAAAACACCAGAACCACAACGTCAAGTACAAGTACTTTAAGCGTAATAATATTTTCTAGAGGACAAATCAGCGCATTTAAAAAGTTTTCGTTTCATTTGTGGCTAAAGTTCATAAATTTAAGGCCATGTCCTGCAGAGTAGGAGTTCAGGGTGTAACTTATCCTTCCTAATCAAAGATGACACCGATAGTCTCATTTCCTGTGGGGATGGGTGTGGCTGAAGAGACAGTTATGTCCATGCCATCAATCTGTGCGTGGAAAGCTCTGCAGGTTGCCTGTCGCTTTATATTCGTGCTTGCAGACCGCAAGGCCTATGCTTCTGGTTCGGACAACTTGAAACAAAATAACAGGCAATCAAATAGTATGTGGTTATTTTTATTGCTCAAAGAAACAGTCGCACTTCAGTACTTCATCTCAAGAAAACCCTCCCGAAGCCGAGAACAACTCGGAGCAATGCTGCAACTTGCAAACCTAAAGGAATCAGGAAACCCGGGTGGGGGGACTCTCCAAGCATCTACTCACCCCTTTCAGACGGGTACAGCGTAAAGTGATGAAAGGAAACGAAAAGCCTCATGCAAAATTCGGCACTGTGAGTGGCGTCCGCAACTAGTTTGGGGTCCCCGGGAACTGATGGACCCTGAAGGGCCGGGCGCGGTGGTCACCCGCGAGAGCGAATCCAAGTTGGCCTCGGCGCGGACGCCGGAACTTGGCCCCATCTGGCGGCCGCGCCGGCGCCCCCGGCCGCCCGCCGCCCCAACTTCCCGCCCAGCCCCGCGGCCGCCGCCCAGCCCCCGCGGGGTCCCGGTCCCGCGGCCGCCGCGTGCGGGTGGGGGAGGGGCGCCGCCGCCTCAGCCCGACGGGCCGGGAGAACAAAGCGGCGGCGGCGGTGGCGGCGGCGCGAACTTTTTCGGTGTCTGCTCCTCACTCCCTGAGGCGACTACTTACAGAGGCGGGCTCGGCCCGTCGTGAGAAACTCCGCGCCCGCCAGCGTCTGGGTCCCGGACCAGGCGCCAGCGAGGCTTCACGCGCCTCGCAGGATCCCGCCCGCCGCCGGCGCCCCTTCCTCCCCCCCTCCCGTCCCGTCCTGAGGCCGGAGGGCGGGGGGCCGGGGCGCGCGGGGCGGGGGCGCGCGGCCGGCGCGGCGCCTGCCGGGAGCTGTAGTTCCCCCGCGGCCCCGACCGGTGGTGTCCGCGCGGGAGGTCGTCCGCTCTCCGCACGCGGGTGAGGGGCAGCGGCAGCGTCCGGCGCGCCGGGCCTCTCCCCACGCCCTGTGGGGTCCCGGCGGCCCTGCGAGCGCTGGGCGGCGGAGCGGCGACGCCGCCCCTGGCGCGACCCCGTGTGTGCCCAGTCCCGCGCTGCACTGGAACCCCACCGTTCCCACTGACATGCCTTTTTCTCTTTTGCTCTCCGCTCCAAGGAAGACGATGGCGTCTAGAGGTGAAGTCTCGAACTCGGGACTTCAAGGTGTCCGGAGCCGTAAGCAGGTCCCACCCTAAGACGCCGTCGGCTCCCGCCCACATTCCCCTCCTACCCTCCAGGTGCCGCCTGACTTGGCGGCCGGGGCGGTCCGCACCGAGGAGGACGCCGCCGGGGCGCTTCACCTCGGCACCGCAAACCAGGAATGGCAATTTGCACTGTTTTCGCGTTTGCTCCTTGTCCATCTTCACCCTCGAGTATGACCTCTAACATCCAAGTGAAGTGCAGTCGAAAATCACCGAACCTCGGCTCCTACACGCAGGGAAGCCAGGGTGACAGCGCAGGGCGAGTGTTGGAGTGCAAGTCACATAGGGATCTAGGGGGAAGAGATGTTAAATGATAGATATATGTGGGAGAAAAGCCAGAGCGGCTAATGGTCATTGTCACAAAAAGACGTAGTTTTCCTGTCAACATTTTATCCGAAATAATACTTAAGTAAAATACAGGGAAACAACTGGAGGGGTTACAGTCAATTATCCCCATTCAGAGGTCAAGAGGGAAGTTTTGAGAATGGAAAGAAATCCGACCTAAGTGGGCACCACCTTTTTTTTTTCTCTTTCTTTCTTTCTTTTTGGTACCAGGAATTGAGCCCAAGGGTGCTTAACTACTGAGCCATATCCCCAGCCTTTTTTGTATTTTATTTAGAGACAGGGTCTTGCTAAGTTGGTCAGGGCCTTGCTATGTTGCTCTGGCTTTGAACTCTGAGATTCTCCTGCCTCAGCCTCCCAACCTGGGATTACAGGCGTGTGCCACTGCGTCTGGCTGGATCCCTACTTTTGATACCATATCATAATGTTAGTGGATATTCCTGGATTTGAAGTTAAGAAATGGGATTTTGTTGTGACTGTTGCTGCTGCTGCTGCTGTTCTGGAGATTGAACCCAGGGCCTCACACATGCTCAACACTGACTTTACGTCTAGCTATCTCTCCAGAGGTCCTGGCCCCTATGGGGATTTTAAAATAAGTTCTATTAAAGATGGAACAAGTAAAATTGTATGTAGCCCTGCTCTACTCCGAAGCTAGTTTTAAATGATGTTTCTGACACAGTCTCTGGAATTGTAAGCTGATGGTCTCCAGTAGCATCTAGCTCAATCTGATTATATTTTTGTATTTAGTCTTATTCTTCCATACTTTTGTTTTAGAATTGAAAGTAGATTCATTTATCTTCTTTTCAAAGAACTCTCTTGCCTTACTTTGACTTTTTTTTTTCCCTTCCACTTCCCAAAGTTTTAGTCCAGCCCAAATATCCTTTTAGCAAAATTCCCAGGACCTCATTGGAGCAGTTTGCAGCCAGTCTCATCTCATTATTGACTTCCATTTTCTGTTGTGATCCTTAAAGAGACAGTTACTCTTCTAGAAGACCTTTTCTAAATGAATCAAACTGTTAATATACAGAGTTTTAAGTGCTTGTGAGAGAACAGATTGTTTATATGTACTTTATTTCACTCACATTGCTTTGCTTCTTTATAAAAGTAAATTGTCTTCTCCACTGTAGTTGAATCTTTCAACAACACATTTAAACATAAGACATTTTGTACCTGTAATGTTTTTGTTTGACATGAACTTCAACTTCCTCAAGACGTTCCATTCTTGTTCTAAGGGCATTACAGAGATACAGATCGGGTTTAATAAGTGATATATTTTATCCCTAATAGAAAATGCAATCTGAATGACCCAGACAGAAGTTTTCTTCTGAGTGGTATTTTGTGAAAACAAAATATTAAAATCTTTCTCTTCCACGGCCACAATTGCCAGTCTTCTTTTCCCGTATGGAATATCCCTCCTCCTCATACTTAATGACACACACAAAGCCACACACATGGTACATAATATATGCCAAAAGCCAAAAGGGTCAAATTTTTGTGCCTTGAGACAGGAGAATTTCCTGATTAAAAATCCTAAGTACAAAAAAGAAAAAAAAAAAAACATGATTTGCTAAGGACCAGCTGGGTTTAATTGATAGAATGCAGTTACTGGAAAATTGTTTTGTGTTTATGTCTTTTTTCATGACCTTGGAACATAATTGAAAAACTCAGAAAGCTGTCAATATAAAGTTAATTCGGTAGTTATGGGGGGGGGGGAAATACTTTAGGATCTATTTCTTTATCAACGGAGACACTTGATATAGACTTTGAAACCTCCTGCCTCTGTTTCCACTGCCATCACCCTGTTCATATCTCAGTTTGGATTACTACAAAAGACTTTTAGCTGTTCTCCTTCAAGACTATCTAGAATCATTATACCCTTGGAACTGTCTCCTCTGATTTGTATGCTTTCAGTAATTATTCTGTACTCTGATAAATCTTGATATACAATTATCTTGTCATTTGTCACATTTGAATTGTAAATTGTTTATCGGATCTTCCTGGGCTTTCTGTCTGCCCTTTCCCCTAATGAATTTGTGGAAGACCATGTCTTATTTTTTATTTACTCATCCATTAGCATAGTGCTTAGTAACTTTTGGCTTATTTGGGTGAATTTTTCAATGTTTTTATCATATTGGTTAGCCTAGTACTCCTAAAATATTATGCAATAGACTCTGCATATATCCACATGTGTATTTATAACATCTGTATATAATCAAAAATCTTTATATAGCTTGACTAAGAGGAAGATTAGGAATATCTGGTAACTAACTAAAGGGAGAAATTACTATATATGCCCCACCAAGAATTTCATATGGTGTCCTTAAAAGTGAAAATTCAGTTAATTTGCAATAAAAAGCCAATTATGTGTTCTCCTCCCCCATAATTTCTGTTTATCTTTGTGATTATAATATGGGTTTGTCCAGGAAAAAAACAAAAGGTAATGCATAAATGTCCTAATGAATTTTTAAAAATGGAATTAACATTAGATTCCCTGTGGCTATAGAGCATTTCTTTTATTCTAGATTTAATATAATTGGGTATTAATTTTAAAACTCTCTTTTGAAAAACTGAAAACTAGTTACAATTCCTCCCTCCTTCCTTTCTTTCTTTCTTTCTTTCTTTCTTTCTTTCTTTCTTTCTTTCTTTCTTTCTTTCTTTCTTTCTTTCTTTCTTTCTTTCTTTCTATTATTGAACTCAGGGATACCTTACCGCTGAATACATCCCATCCCTTTTTATTTTTTTATTTCCTGTTAAGTTGCTGAGGTCCTTGCTAAGTTCCTGAGGCTGGACTCAAACTTGTGATTCTCCTTTCTCAGCCTTCGGAGTCACTGGGATTACAGGCATGTGCCACTGTGCCCAGTTAGTTATAATATATTTAAAAAGTCAACTGAGAAAGAGAACAAAGGTACTATGGATCTCATAGGAAGCTATTTAAATTACCACACCAGGACCTATCCAAACAGAGGAGTTGAACCCTCTCTCTCATATTGTGGAGCCAAAGGAGTCCATTGGAAGGAAGCAGCTGGGAAGGTACTTAGGACACAGCCCCTTAGGCTCTGCTATTTAGTACCTTCATGCCACTTAACCTCACTAAGAATTAATCTCTTTATATGAAGGGAAAGGAAATACTTATTTACCTCATAGGGTTCTTATGAGAGTTAAATGAAAAAAAAAATACATGTAATGTATTACTACACATGTAATATAATCTGCCTTGGTATGTATCATGGTTCTATGGTGACCATGGGTAAGTTAAATTTTGTGCTTCTGTCTCTTTCTCATCAATTAATTTGGATGATTATGATCCTTACCCCATGAATTTTTATAAGGATTAAATGAGATAATGCACAGAAAGCACTTTTTAAATACCTCGCACACAGAGTATGCTCAATAAATATTATTATTATGTGTTATACTAGTAGTATTATTCATGTTAAAGAGCTTTTTATATCTATTTATCTCTTCCTATCATTTGGCAATACAGAGGAATAAAAGTAGGTTAACCTTGATTCTAGGGAGGGAGATTTAAAATAACAAAAAAGCTGAAAAGGAACAGGAATTTGAATGGTCATAGAGTGAATTCCTTTTTGCTTCATCAAAGGAAGGCCGACTGCCACCCTCAAGTGACCAGAAGCTATCATTTATGCAGTGTTCCAGTACAACTAAAATCATTAGTTTTATGTTTGTTGGTTTTATTTTAAATATAGTCAGTTAAACTATCATGACTGGGATAGTTAATTTTAATTTGTACTCTGATCATAATACCTCAAAGTTGACAACATCAAGTAACTCCAGAATGAACTGAGTATACAACTTAGACTTGAAGCTGTCTGTTACTTAAATGATGAAGTCGAACTTAGCCGAAGCCTAATCTATTTTAATTTAGCTTGTTTGTTTTTCCTAGATTTCCTTTGAGACTTTACAGTCTTTGATTTATTGATTCACTAAACATTTTTAAGAGATATTTATGTCTAAACCTAAAGACTGTTAGCTAAGGTATGGGAAAAATCTATAAAACATAAAAGAGTTTAAAAAAAAGTAGGAGGCAAAATAAAGGGTTAGAAAATGTCAGAGAAGTGCATCTCATGTGTTGTGGTGGATGATGGTATAAACAAACTAGCAGTTGTATAAAAGTAGAAAACATATAATTATGTATAGTGCATAATACTTGAAATAACAATGAGAGACTATTACTGGCTCATGTATTTACTATACTATTTATTTATTTATTTGTTTACTGATTTATTTATTGGTGCTGGGGATTAAACCTAGGGTCTAATACATGCTAAGCACTTGCTCTACCACTGAGCTGCATCCTTGTCCCCCAATATACTTTTTATTGTTATTTTAAAGTATTTTCCTTTTACTTATTAAAAAAAGTTTACTATAAAACTATATACTGTTTTTTGCTGGCAGGAGCCTCATATATTTATAGCATCTCTTGATTGTATAATTTTTTTCTTGTACTTAATTTAATCTCCTGTTGTTTTGTTCATTATAGTCCTAGGAGCAATAAACTATACCAAACATATATCAACCACATATCATCTCATGAAAACCCTCCCGAAGCCAAGAACAACTCGGAGCAACGGTGCAACTTGCAAACCTAAAGGCAATCAAGAAACCCGGGTACATATAGCTTAGGTGTGTATTAGGTGTGTATTGTGTGTATTACATCTAAGTTTGTGTAAGTACTCTGTGACAATTGCCCAATGACAGAATTGCCTAATGATGCACTTCTTAGAATGTACCTATTTTGTTAAATGACACATTTATACCTATATTTGTATGATAAAGATGTGTGTGTATATAAAAGTATTCTGTAACTAGCTGCATGATTTAATAAAATGTAATTGTAGCACACAGAGATGTGTGTAATCAGGCTATTGTTTATCTGCTATATCATGTTTCCCTCACATTTTCAGTCTGTAAAAATCCTGAATAATAATTTTTATTGCATCCTATATATATGGCTTTCTCGTGAATGACATTCATTTCCTGTCTAAGCTATTACATTGTTTTCTGATTGATGTTCATTTTCTCTAATCTAAAAATTGTATCAAAAGAAGGTAATCATTTTACCTTCTTTTGCTTATGAAATCTCTACCTTCCCCCTTTCTAAATTTACTACTTTGTTTCTTCCTAATTTGTAATACAGATCTAACCCAAACTATTAGAAGGGTTTTCCTGAAAGACTAAATGAACATATTATAAAAGGTAATTAATCAACTTCTTTTGTTTTGTCACAGAACTCTAAATTCAAGCTGTAGAATTCCCTATAACAGTTATGTGACTTACTGAGTGAAGCCCATAAAATATCAAGCCTTGACTAGTAACAGAAGGGGATTAGTCTTGCTAAAATTTTATGCTAAAATTTAAGCTTCTTTTGGGGGGTGGGATTTAGATAAATTGAAAGATTATTTTATAACCACAATTTTTGCTGTTTCAGTATTACCAAAACACTCAAACTACTTTGTTAGTGTTTTCAAGTATATAAATAAAACAAACAGCATAAAATTGGCCCAACTGAGTAAAACTAAAGATATATGTAGGAACATAGTGTGGTTTTAAGGCAGAATTTGAGTTATGATATTATGTTGCAACTTTCTGTCTAGTACTAGTAGTAGTAGCTATGTATGGTATAACCAACTTGTTTTTAATGACTATTGCTATTTTCTGTGAATCTGTGTCATCTTTTTTGCTTGTTTGTTTTTTTGTTTGGTGCTGGGGGATTGAACTCAGAACATTGCATTTGCTAGGCAAGTGTGCTACTACTGAGCCACACCCCCAACCCATATTTGCTTTCTTAATGTTCTATTTTTAGATCCTGTGGAAAGAGATTTTAAAGTCTTTCTTCCTGTTTCATTTGAGACTAGCAAGCTTAACCTACACCTTAAAAACAAGCATTTTTTAAAATATAACTTGAAAATTACTCTTGCAATGATTGATCTTTCATGAAAAGTCAGAAGGGGACTAATTAACATGCACAATTAACACTGCTCCAAGATTACAAGATTGAGAGAAAGGGAATTTTTAAGTTAAAACTCTTTGTAGCCTGATCAGTAGAAAAATCTCACAATTGCACACCATTTAAAACAAATATAAATAGAAGATGCACCTTAGAAAATGCACAAATGATCCCAAAGCAAAAGATAACTGAGTGCCTCAGTCTTGACTTTAGATTATATTAATTTATATTATGGTATTTAATTTTCTTTAAAGAAGAGAAAGTAATGCAAAAATGAATATTCTGCTTAAAGCCTGGAAATAAGATAATTCCAAAGGTCTTGTCTTTGGAATGAGCAGAAGTAAGAAGAGAGGGAGAGATCATATGTAAAATAAGTAAAAGCTTATTTTAGCATATTAAAAAGTAGATTTTTCATAAATTTTCTCCTTTGAAACTGTTAAGTGCCTGTAGGATTGCTATGGTTTGGACACGATTTGCCCCCCAAGAATTTATGCCTTGGAGCCTTGGTTCCCATTGTGGGAACTTCAAGAGGTGGGCTTAGTAGAAAATGATTAAGGTTGCTGGGGGCACTTCCATATTTGTTGTTTTGCAGTTCTGGGGATCAAACCCTGGGCCTTGTGCATTCTAGGTAAGTGTTCTGCCACTGAGCTACGTGCCCCGCAATTAATGCAATTCTTCTGGGACCCTGGCTAGTTCTCAAGAGAGGGTAGCTATAAAAGAGCAAGACTAGCCCTTTCCCAAGCTCTGGTTTCATGTCTTGACATGTGATCTCTCCCTCTCCTCTTAACTTCTGCTCTTCTGCCATGATGTCATTCACCATAATGTGATGCAGTTAGGGGCACCTTCACCAGAGCCATCACCATGCTGTTTGGACCTTAAGCCTTCCAAACTTTGAGCTAAATAAACCTCTTTTCTTCATGAATTATCTAGCCTCAGTATTTTGTTATAGAAACAGAAAATGGTTTAAGACAAGGGTACACTGCATGAGGATGAATTAGCTTTATGCGGGCCTGGACAGATTAACTGCCCTGTGTCTTAATTTTCTTGTCATTAATAATTAGGACAATGACAAGATCACTAACATACTTATTGATAGAATTAGAAGATCTTTAAAAACATAATTGAAGGATACACTAAACATCCATGTTCATATTTTCAATATATACCACAAAAATTTAGTAATTCTAAATGGAAAAAAAATTTTGAGCTAACAGCCTTTATGTTTCCCATGTACATATTGTACATGTACATATTGCAGAAATTGGTGCTTTTTCACCTTATTTGATCCCATGAAATGCGAAATTTAACATAGATCGATCTTTTTTAATAAAAAGCCAATATGTGTGTGTGTGTGTATATATATATATATATATATATATATATATAATATACTATATGTATGGATACTTCCCATAACAACCAGTTGATTGTAATTTCCCATTATAGTCAGTTTTGACATTGTGTAGCTCAGAGCTATTTCATAATCTGTAAAGAGTGAAGTTATCTTCAGTTCTTCATCTTGTTTTCTCTCTACTTCATCTCCTTGAGTGGATAGAAATTCCTTACTAGAGATTCACTTCTTTAGATCTTGAACATTTTTTGTTTTTCAAAGCCCTTAGAGAAAAATTGATAAAAATAACATGACAGGACTGGGGATGTAGCTTAGTAACAGAGTGATTATCTAGCATGCACAAGGCCCTGGGTTTAAAAAAACAAACAAATGAAAAACAAGCAACCCCCCCCAAGAAAAAATAAACCCCAAACCAAACACCAAAATAAACCAAACAAACCAGCATGTTGAAATTAATAAAGGGGGGAATGAAATTGTGTTGGGACACATGGTTAGCGTTGGTAAAAGGAAGGAGGGTTTATGAGGACTGTGTATCTCCCTCTCTTTAAGAGAGTAAATGTTATTCTAAAGGGCTCAGAAGGGAGAAGGCCAAGAAATCAAAAGAGAAAAGGAAACTATTTTTTTCTAACTTTCATTCCCACCTTGACCTGACCTCTGATCTTGTGAAAGGAGTTGGGAAAATTTACAGGAAAACTAGATTCCTAAGATTTCTAAGGAATAACAAAAGTATGACTCCAGACTGTAAAAACAAATATTTTAATGTTCATTCTATTATTGAGAGCAGCGGTGGACAGATTTGAGCAAGGATATAATATGGTGCATTTAATTGTCTATGAGCAGGGTTCTTCAGATTGAGGTTTGTGTAGGGGCAAAAATGTAGGGGGCAAGTGAAGGGTTAGTGACAGGTTTGAATCTAAGCTGCCTGCTTAATAATTTTTCTAGGACTGTCCCTTTCCCAGTCTCTCTACTTTTATCCTCAGAGCCTTACAAAATAACTACTATGCAACATGATTACTAATGTTATCATTAATCTGGTTATATGATTTTTACTAATGTATTTTTCAAAGTATAATTTCAAAGCTTAATTCAGTGATTCTCAGCCTGCTGCACTTAGATTTACCTGAGAAGCTTTTAAATAATCTGATACCCAGACCAAATGTCACTATTTTAAAAGAAAGCTTTCTAGATAATTCTAAAGTGTAGTTACCATTGGAATCATTGGCTTATGTATAATCTCTTCACTGTGAGAACATAGTGGTTCTCAAATGTGTTGATCTCAGGACCTCTTACATTATTGAGGACCACAAGTAACTCTTATGTATGTGGAATATGTCAATATTCATTGTATTGAAAATTAAAACAGGCATTTTATAGATGTTTAATTATGGATTCATTTAAAAATAGTAAAAGCATTATGTTAAATAACACATTTTTATGAGAAAACTGCATTTTCTAAAACAAAAGAATTTAGTAAGTACATTGACATTGTTGAACTTTAAATAACAATCTCTCTTTTAAAAAAAGACTTCTTAGAAGACAACCAGATTCTGATATTTACTTATGCATTCAATCTGTAATAATATGTTATTTTTGTTAAAGCATATGAAGAAAATTTGAAGTAGTAGCATGTGATGAGTATTTTAATAGCATTTTCATATAATTATTGATAATCTTTGTTATTAAATCAAAACATGACAATTAGTATCATAAAAGTTAGCTGCAATTTTAGAATCTAAAGCACATAAGTAAAATTTTATATATATTATTTTATATATTTTATATATTATTTTATATATATTACTCTTATTACATTACACCCCCCCCCTTGGTTTCTGTATACTTTGAATAGATCTTTTCTCCATGATTTTGTAACATGGCAAATTGAGAATTTGAAAAACATTGATGCACTGAGTTATGCAGATATTCCAAATGTTGAACAGTTCATTACATAGTATAATCACATTTGTTAACATCACTGATTTTTTAGAAAAGTTATTATGTATTAGAGAACTATCAAGATTATGGTAGCAGATACAAGTTTTCCAATTCCAGTTTTCTCTTGAAAGATCCAATTGTATTATTGGCAACTAATATTGTTAGTTATTTTCCTTGAAGGGATAGGTACAGTTTATTTATTTTCAAACACATATCTGGTGAATATTCAAGTCTGAGTAATCATAACATCAGTCATTGTTATTTCAATTAAAAGTTGAATTTTATGAAAAAAGCAAAAAGTTCACCACAAATCTGAAACAATGTTTACAAATGCCTTTTGCTTGAGATGATAACTGTCCTTCACTACACAGAAGTGCTTTCTTTGTACCTCTCATTTTATCATGCAGAATATAAAAAGCATATACTCAACTGACGTTTTTGGTTAAGATGGAACTGTATTAATAATCCCATTTTGAAAAACAAATACTAAAAATGATGTTCAAATATTGGAAACCAGACATTACGGGAGAGTGATGAAAAAATGGAAAAGAAATTAAATAAGCCTGGTGCTTTCCCTGGCTTACTGCCTTGAGAAAACTTCTAGTGCAGTGCAGGTAGAGGAGATCCAAACAGAGCCGAGTGGTCTCCAGGAGATGAAAAGACAGAGTTGAGCACAGGGCAAGGTCAGGTTGTCAGATTTTTGCAGAAGCAACTCTGGGAGAAGAGAGAGCTTCATGAAGGGAAGCCTTTAGAGGTCAGTAAAGATTTCTCCACAAGTTTTTAGGTGAGAAGGACAACAATACTCAGAGTGGGAGTAAGAACAACCAAAAAGAAGCAGGAGCAACAAGCCCTGGAACGAGGATGAGATCAGGACTATTTCATGTTTCTACCAGTCAGAGTGGAAAAGCTTCAAATATAAGGGACAAACAGTAGAATAGTCAGGAAAGTGTTGTCCTAGTAGTGGATCAAATTAGTCCTGAATTACAGGCTGCTCTGCATAGTGTAACAGAAGTTATAAGTCAATCTCTAAAGGCTCAAATTGTTTCCAACACAACTATGACCCAGAACAAAGATAAGGAATATTTAAAGGAACACACACACACACACACACACACACACACACACACACACACACACACAAAATGCCCAGCATTGAAAAAGAGCAAAATGCACAATGTCTCATATCTATTTGAAAATTACCAGATATGCAAAGAAATAGGAGTATGTAATCCATAATGGGGAGGAAAAACTATCAGTACAAAAAGACATAGAACTGACACAGGTAAAAAATGAACAGATAAGGATAAACAGTTATTGTTATAACCATATTCCATGTATTTAAGAAGACAGAGGAAAAGATGAGCATGCAGGAAGGGACAGGATGGGATAAAGAAGACCTAAATTAAACATAAATATGGGGGAAAAAGCAATATCTGAGATGAAAAAACATTAATTGGGACTAACCAGATTAAGTACTGCAAAAGAAAAGACTAACAAACTTGAAGACAAATAAAATAGAAATGAGAGACAAAAAAGATGCAGAGACTATTGACTTATGATGAAACTTCAAACAACTTCATAAGTGTATACTTGGAGTCCCTAAAGGAGTGTGTGGGGAGTGGGGCAGGAGGAGAATGGGGAGAGAATAAAAAATACTTGAAGAAGTAATGGCTAAAATTTTTCCCAATTTGATGAAAACTTAAACCCTATTCATCTAAGAAACTTGGTAAACAACAAGCACAAGAACATAAAGAAAATTTCACCAAGACATATCATAATCAAATTTCTTAAAACCTGTGAATAAAGAAAAGTTTTAAGAGCAGATAGAGAAAAAAGACATATTACATGCCAAGAGGATCAAGGATAAGAATAGCAGCAGAATTATCATCAGAAAAGGGTAAGAAAAACAAAGCAAAAAACAAAACAAAACCCAAACCACTACAACACAAACAAACAAAAATACCCTGCCAGAGTAACATCTTTATAAAGTACTGAAAGTAAAAAAAATCTTTCAACATAGACATCTAAACTCACAGAAAATAACTTTAAAAAATTAAGGAAAATTTTTTTTTCCATTGTACAGAAACAGAATTCATCACTGTAGTATATGCACTGCAAGAAATACTAAAGAATATATTCTAGGCTTGGCACAATTGCTCATCCCTGTAATCCCAGCTACTCGGGGGGCTGAGGCAGGGAGACCAAAAATTCAATGCTGGACTGGGCAGATTTAAAAAGCTTGAGGATGTAGCTCAGTGACAGAGCTACATGTGCAAAACCCTGGGTTCAATCCCCACTACTGGTGATTGGGGAGTGGGGAACAGGGAGAAACACATTTTAGGAAACACATCTAATCTTCTAAGGAAGAATATAAAAAATGGTAAATATGTGGTAGATGAAAAAGATTTTAAAAACTCAATAAGTTTGAAAGATAATTGTTTAATGCAAAGATAATATATTTTGAGGTATATAAGTAATATATATGACAAAATAGCATAGAGACCAATAGAAGTAGAAGTACCCATGGATTAACTCATGGGTGCTTTACCATTGAGTTACATCCCCAGCTTTAAAAATTTTTTATTTTGAGTTGCCCAGCCTGGCCTTGAACTTGTGATCCTCCTGCCTCAACCTCCTGAGAAGCTAGGAATATAGGCTACCATATACGCAGCTGTAAGGTTCTTATACTACAAGGTAAGTGATTTTTGAAGACAGATAGTGCTCAATTAAAATGTACACTACAAATCCCAAAGCAAACATGCAAAAAGGAAGAAGAAGAGAAAAAACAAAGCAAAACAAAAATGAAAACCCAAAACCAAAAACGAAAATGTAGCTAAAAAGCCAACAAAGGAGATAAAATGGAATACTAAGAAAATAAATCAAGTTAATCAGGAAAAAAGTGGTAAAAAAAATGAACAAAGGACAGATGGAACACATAGAAAAGAAATGGCAGAGTGGTTTATTTAAATTTGATTACAATAATCACATTCGATATCCAATATCCACACTCAATAATCACATTCACATCCAAATACCTCACTTTAAAGCCAAAGACTGTCTAATTGTATAAAAAAGCAAAGGTTACCTGTATGTTGCCTATAGAAAATACATTTAAAATGTAGATAAGATCATAGTTTAAAAATAAAAGGATGGATACTAATAAAAGGATTAACACTAATCAAAATAAAATTGGACTAGTTACATTAGTATTAGAAAATGTAGATTTCAGAGCAAAGCATATTGCCAAGTACAAACAGATTCCTTCATGATGATAAATGGTCAATTTGTTAGGAGGACATTTCAATAGAAAGGAAATAGGAAATTCACATTTACAATCAGAGATTCTAACACCAGTCTTTCATTAATAAATAGAACAAATAGACCAGTTTATAGAAGATTTAGGCAACTCTATAGAGTTGACTTAGCTGCCACTTATGGAATACTACCCTATAATAAGAGAATATACCTTCTTTTCACATGCACAAGGAACATTTAACAAAGTGGATTATTATTTTGAGATATAAATTAAATCTCAAAAAAATTTTTAAATTATCTAAACAAAGTGTCTTCTCTGACCACGATGGAATTGAATTTGAGATCAATAACAAAAGAAATTAGGGAAATCCTCAATTGGAACTAAATAATACAGTTTAAATAGCACAATTGAAAAGAAATAAAAAGGAAACTAGAAAGCATTTTGAATTGAATGAAAACAAAGTCAACAGCAAAATACACAGAACAAAGCGGAGTAGTACTTAAGGAGGAATCAGGGACCAAAGCCTTTTTATCAGAAAAAAGTAAAATGCTGTAAATTGAAGACTCAGGCTTCCATGATTTGAAACTTAAATGGAGTTTGTTGTGTATCAAAGTGAACCCAAAGTAAGCGGAAGAAAGCAAATAATAAGATCAAAGTAGAAATTAATGGGAGAAAAAATGAAGCATAAATAGAGAACATCAATGAAATCAGTCAGTTGGTCTTATGGTTAAGGTTAAAGATTAACTCATGAAACTTTTGTTGAGAATGTGGTAGAACTAAAATTACCACACACTCTCATATAACGACTTTGAAAGACCGTGTGACTGGTTGGTGGTTGTCTGGGCTAGTAGAGAGATGGATTACCAAGGAAAAGAAGGAGACTTTACAGGTGGTGAATATGTCCACTCACTGGTTGTGGTTTCATAGATATATACGTATGTTAAAACTCATCATACATTTTACATATGTTTAGTTTATAGCATTACAATTATCTTGTAATAAGGCTTTTAAAATATATGTATTAAGGGGTTGAGATTTAATGAAAGCAATAATTTTTAATTGCTTTATCAATAAATTCTCCTAAGTGAGAATGGCTCTTTTCTTTTGTTTTATCTTTCTTTTCTTTCCCTCCATCTCTGCATGGCAGTAAAGACTATAGTTTTTAAAAATATTATAATTTTGTGTCCTTGCTGGGTGGGGTGGCACAAGCCTGTAATCCTAGTGGCTTGGGAATCTGAGACAGAAGGATCACTAGTTCAAGGCTAGCCTCAGCAACTTAGTGAGGCCCTAAGCAATTTAGCGAGACCCTGTTTCAAAATAAAATATAAAAAGGGCTGGGGATGTGCCTGAGTAGTTAAGCACTCTGGGTTCAATCTCCAGTACCAAAAAAAAAAAAAAAAGTAATAGTAATTCTGTGACCATTCTTTTTTTTTTTCTTTTTTAAAATATTTTTTAGTTGTAGATGGACACAGTCTTTATTTGTTTGTCTTTATGTGGTGCTGAGGATCAAACCCAGGGCCTCACACCTGCTAGGTGAGCATTCTATCACTGATCCACAACCCCAGTCCTTCTGTGACCATTCTTGATAGGAGCTAAGGGACTAGCAGTTTTACCCACCATTGTTTTTGCAACATTTGTGCAAAGTCATTGCACTAAAAGGCTAACTCTTGTCTTAGTATTATTATAAAAACTAATTTGGCTTTGGAGAAATACAAAAAATTATCAGGGAATCCTCAGGGGTCCATAGACTACATTTTGAGAAATGCTGTTTTTTTTTTCTTTCTTTCTTTCTTTTTTTTTTTTTTTTCAGTACTGGGGATTGAACCTAGGGTCACTTAACCATGGAGTGACATCCTCAGCCCTTTTTATCTCTTATTTTGAGACAGGGTCTTGCTAAGTTACCTATTGCCTGATTAAGTTGCTGAGGTTGGCTTTGAACTTGCAATCCTCCTGCCTCAGCCTCCCAAGTCACTGGAATTACAGGTGTACTCTACCATGCCTGGAGAGAACTGTTGTTTTTAATAGAACATTCTATCAGTATTTCTTTAGTGCAATGATGTCACTTTAAAGATGGGACAATGTGTGTGAAAATCCTGCTGTGGCAGCTTTGTGAGGAAGGTCTTTTTTTTTTTTGGCATTTGGGTTCTGCTACTCTTTTAAACCACAGTATAAAATCTATACTAAGATGATAACCACTCCTATTGTTTTTTTGGTGCTTTTTTGTTTGTTTGTTTGTTTGTACTGGGGATTAAACCAGGGATGCTTTACCACTGAGCTATATCCCTAGCACTTTTTATTTTTTTATTTTGAGACAGGGTCTCACTGAGTTGCTTAAGGTCTCACTAAGTTGCTGAGAGTCTAAGTTGCTTACTTGCTGAGGTTGTCCTCAAACTTGTGATCCTCCTACTTCAGTCTCCTAAATTGCTGGGATTACGGATATGTGCCATCTTGCCTAGGGATCACTGCATAGACAACCGATTTATTTCCATGATAAAAAGCAGAGCCTGGGACTTTAATTAAAGTGTAAAAGTTATTGGTTATGTCCCATAGAAAGAGATTTAGGGCAGCAAAAATTGGTCTAGGGAAAAAATAGCAGATATAAGGGATTTCTATAAGTTTCTAGAATAAAGGAGGAAAGAACAGAAAAATGAGTGAAAGAAAATGGAAGAAGGATATTTAGACACAGAAATGTGAAAATAAGAAAGGTAGGGATACCTACAGTTGGGTTGAGTAAACAGATCAGCCTCACTTACTATGTGAAATATTTTAGTTTGTATGAGATCTGTCATATGGATGCATTTGTGGTGCTTTACCACAAAATGAGTTGCTCAGACTTGCCTTCAGGGAAAGACTGCTCTGGTTGTTGAGTGTGGCTGGGTGCAACTTACTTGGCAGCAGAGATATTAAAGGGAAATCCCTCTATCTGGTAGGAAGATAAAACCCCAATCATTTTGGCCATCACAGGACAGGCTATTTAAATCCCATAGCTCCCTCTGAGGTTGAGTGAGGTTGTGGGGTCTACTTCCCTGCTAACCTGTCCCTCTGCCTCATTCTGTTCCTCCTTCTTCCCACAGGTATCTGTCCCAGAGGTACTTCCTAATTCACATCTGCTTGCTAAATTGTTTCAGATTCTGTTTTTTGTAAAGCCCAACTGCAATAGCATCTTACTTACTTAAATGTATCTCAAATTGGAGAACTCTAGGGAATAGAAAGTCATTGTCAAGTAACTTGTTAAAATTTTGGCTCAAGCCAGAGCTTGGTGGCACTCGCCTGTGATCCCTGTGGTTTGGGAGGCTGAGGCTGGAGGATCGTGAGTTCAAAAACAGCCTTAGGAATAGTGAGGCACTAAGCAACTCAGTGAGACTCTGTCTCCAAATAAAATACAAAAAGGGGTGGGAATGTGGCCCAGTGGTTGAGTGCCCCTGAGTTTAAACCCTGGTGCCCCACCCACCAAAAAATAAAATCTCCAGCAACTGGGGAGGCTGAGGCAGGAGGATCATAAGTTTGATGGTAACCTAGGCAAATTAGCAAGACCCTGTCTCAAAATAAAGAATATAAGAACTGAGGATATAGTTTAGTGGCAGAGTACTCCTAGGTTCATGTTCCTATTAAAAAAAAAAAAGGCAGCAAGTTCAACTTTTCCTGTATTTTTTTGTTTTGAGTTGCTTATATTTAGCATAATATTATATTCACATTTTGTTTCATCTAGGTTTGCAATTTACACCCCTTTTCTTATAAAAATCATACTGTGGAAATATAAAAAGGTAATAATAGGTTAAGAAAACTAGTTTCTTTATTACCATTCTGGAAATCCTCTATTTCAAGGCTAGCTTAAGCATCAAGAGAGGAAATATATTGGGATGTGTAATAATGGTTTAAATCTGAACATTGGACCAATAGAAAGTTCTGAAGTGATTCAATTATCTCTATTACATACTGATATTCTTTATTACATACTGTTTCTGTATGTAATAAGGAAACTATTTATGTTATTTAAGCCTGTATATTTTTGTCACTCAAACTCTTGGACAAGAATTAGGTTAACAGGACTGGGGTTAAGGCTCAGAGGTAGAGCCCTCACCTAGTATGCATGAGGCACTGGGTTCGATCCTCAGCCCCACATAAAAATAAAATAAAGATATTGTGTCCACCTATAACTAAAAAATAAATATTAAAAAAATGAACCAGATTAGCAATCTTGATCTAAGAAAAGGAGGTACTTCCATGCTGTCTTCCCTAGCAGTTCCAGATGGGGGCAGGACAGTGTATATTCCCCAGCCAGTCCTCTGAATTTAAAAACTGACCTGTAGTCAAGTCTGGGAAAATAAAGTGGATGGGTCTTGTAGCAGTGCTTATTATCTTCCAATTCTTGCTCTAATTCCTAGGAAATAGTTTTTTTTTTTTTTCCAACATCCCTTTTCTGATTTTTTTTTTCTGGGAACTCTGTTGCTGAAAGATGACTCAGGAGAGATCAAGCCCTAAACCTCACTGTGGCAGAAAAAGAGGATGGCGAAGTAATAGTCCTGATAGCAATTTGGATCAGAAACCTACATGCAAAATCTTTCTTTCTTTCTCTCTGGTGTGCAGATCAAACCCAGGACCTTGCACATGCTAAGCAAGTACAATACAACTGAACTACATCCCCAACCCTGTTGTTTATTTATTATTTATAGTATTATTTGGGTAACAATGATCTTTGATGTTAGTTATGCCTCAGTATCTTTCCCACCAAAATCCACTGATGCTCAACTCTCTTATACACAATGGCATAGTATTTGCATATAATTTATGACCATCCTCCTGTATAATCATCTATAAGTTACTTACAACACCTAATGCAATGTAAATAGTCGCTATACTATATTATTTAGGGAATAGCAACAAGAAAAAAAAAATATTTAATACAGATGCTTTTTTTCTGGAGGGGGAGGGTACCAGGGATTGAACTCAGGGGCATTCGACCATTGAGGCACATCCTTAGCCCTATTTTGTATTTTATTTAGAGACAGAGTCTCAGTGAGTTGCTTAGTGCCTCGCTTTTGCTGAGACTGGCTTTCAACTCGCGATCCTCCTGCCTCAGCCTCCCCAGCGGCTGGGATTACAAACGTGCGCCATTGCGCCCGGCCAGATGCATTTTTTTTTTCTGAGTATTTTTGATTTATGATTGGTTGAATCCTGGGATGCAGAACCCATGGAAATAGAGGAACAATTGTAAATAAAATTGTTTTTCGGTTTTCCTTTTGGAGGCATACACTAGAGAAGATTGAGAGCCTCCATATATTCTAGAATTTATATATTTCATATAATTACTTCAACCCTACTTCTCAATTTGGATGTACGTTTCTCACAAGGCAGGCAACTATTTGTGAGAAAAGATAAAGATGCACTGTTATAAATATTTATTTTTGAGGGTTCCAGTTCAGGCTTTCTCCAGGGGGTTCAGTTTCCTCATCTGTCAAATGGGATTAGTAGATTAGAGGATCACGGAAAAGGCAGTAGAACAAGGCCTGGTACAGAATATTCAGTAAATGTTTTCTTAAAGAGCTTCAGAAAAAAAAAACACTTCCTAAGCCCCAAGGTCTGATGAACCCTTTCTCCCTTTCTCTTCCCTGCATGGCACTGAAGATCATAAAAAGGCTCTTCCATGTCTCTTCCTTCCTTCCTTGCATCCTCTCCAAGACAAAGAAGTGGCCTTCTTTGTTCCCTCGGATTCGGAAGCTTGTGTCACGCAGGGCAGCCAAGCCCCCTGGTTTGCTAAGGTCTGGGGGAGGAGGGCTGCGGCTGCGGCCTGCGTTGGCGCAGCTGGAGGCGATGGGAAGGCGGGCGCAGTCGACCCAAGGGAGGAGAAGGGGGACGGCGACGGACGCGCGTTCTCGGGCTCGTGACCGCCGGCGGCCCGGGCAACCCGCGCCCACACAGCTTTGGAGAGATGGCAGGCGGCGGTGACCGGCGAGTCGTGGGCACCCTCCACCTGCTGCTGCTGCTGGCCGCCCTGCCCCTGGCAGCCCGTGCTTACAGTCGGGCCCCAATTGCCTGGACCCAAGAGAAGGTGAGGGTCTGTTTCTGCGTAATTGTACCTGAGTGGCTCTTGGCGGGTGCCGGGACCCGGGGCTCGGCTAACCCTACCTAGGCAAAGTGGGAGGCAGGGCAGAGCTGCGGTCCCGGGCTCAGGAGCCGGCGCCCCAACACAGCGGGCCGGGGAGTCGGGAATGCGTCCTCGCCAGGGTGCTTCAGCTGGCCCCGGGGCTGCTTAGCAGACGTGGGGTGGGGGGTGGGGGCCTGGGTGATGTCACTGGCTTCCCCTCGACTGTGGTCTAATGGGCGTGCTGATAGGCACCGGGAGTGTGTATTGTCCGCTGTGGGCAAGCAGCAAAGGAGGTCACATCGCGACCCTGGAGGCCAGCAGTCTTGGCGCACCAGGGCCGCCAGGGTGCCAGGGTGCTGGGAACGCTTGGGGATGTGCCCGCAGCTCCCCATTCTGCATCTCCAAGGATGCGCTCCTAGCGTTGAAGTTTCCCTGCCATCTCATGACCTACGTGTGTTGTTTTAGATTTATTAAGCGGAGCAACTCTAAGGAACGGAGAACCTTAACTGAAATTCCACTTTACAAAAAAAATTTTTTTTTTTCCTTAAAAGAGGGTACATGCTGTTTTCAGGGAAACACATCTAGTTGTAGTGGAATTCTCATATAGGAACTTATGATGAAAGTGATTTGTAATTCCTCCTCTGTGAAGTAAATAGATTCACAATTACTTCCTTTTCTTGCGTTAACAGTTTTGAAATCATGAAGTTGCTGAGGGCTCGTGCCAATGTTAATGGCATTGGAGTGAAACGGTATACTTTTAAAGAAATTACAAAAAAGCAGCAAAGTGGAGTGATATGAACTTTTTCAATGTTATTGAACAGCTCTTCCAAATGCTTTCTGAACGCCTGTGTCTACTCAAACTTTTGAAATGCAGGGCACATTGGTGACTGCTTGCTCCCACACTAACACATGCATATGTATGAGAATAGCCCACTTCAGTCCTGATCAGGCTTAATCAGCTTCACCCTACACCAGGCACCCACTTATCTAGGGAGACCAGCAGCTACAGGGAACCTGATGGAGGTGAGAGGGAGGTCAACTCCAGTCATTTCAAGGAAAATAACTTCCCACTGGTGTTGGCTAGAAGTGATGCCCATGAAGAAGACCATTAAATTCCATGCAAAATTCTCATATTCATTACTCCTCTGGGAATACCTTATGAGTCAGACATGGGGAAGGGGATATTAATAACCAGAATGTGGGGCCACACTAGATGTGTAAGACACTTCTAAATGAAGGAGAATGAGATGGAAACTGTTAGAACTAGCTGTTCGGAAGGGATCATTTGTAGGCATGTGTAAGCAGGGGGTATTTGTGGGTAGGAGAAGGTACCGTGTGATTCTTAAAATGTTTTAAGTTAATGAGAATTTAACTTTTGAGAAATATCTTTAATGCATGAGTTCCTACTAAGTTTATATTAAGAAGCTTTTAATCACTGTTCCATTGGGAAACTAAATAGTTTCAAGTGGCATAAGCAGATGAAGCAAATGGTATAAGTAAATGACAATCAACCGTGACATTTCCACATTTCTAGCCCCCCCTCCCTTGTGCTGTAGGCCTTCATAAAGTCTTCCAGGCAACCAGCTACAGCTTGCAGCCTGGTGATGATTCAGTTCACTCTAAAATACATGCCTTCCTGCTTTTTATGACATTTGGATATTTAAATCATGTGAGGTGTGCCCTTGGTACCCTGGTCTGCCAACAGGAGAGGTGTGGTAAAGAAAGCATCGATTTCTAAATCTATTTCCTTTGTTTTGAAATAAAGGTGTGTCTCTTTCAGTGGCATCTAATATGTAAAAACAGATGAACAATGGTGTATGGTTGTGTATAGAAGACCATGATCTGGTTATTTGAAACCTGGAAACAATTTTTCTATGGAAACAGTATCATAAATCTTTAAACTCCCAAGTGGGCCCACGCATATATAATTAGGGAGGATGAAGAGGCATGGTTATTTTTTTTCTTTTTGCAGTACCAATCTTTTTTTTTTTTTTTTTTAAATTTCAGCTAATGTTTATTTGGCCTGTGTGGAGCATGATACTTTCATGAAAAGCACCAATCATTAAAAAGAATTTTTTTTTTTGAGTTGCCAACCCTCCTGCTTCAGCCTGCAGAATAGCTGGGATTATATGTTATGCCACTGTGCCCAGCTAAAAGGTAGATTTTTTTTGAAGATGGGAACCACATACAGGATAATTGGCATCACCTAGGATGCCTACTCCAGAGTGGGCTTTGGAAAACTGTTAAATGTTTTCTATAGCATTTTATATTCTTCTACCTATGGAGCCATATGTATTTTATTTATTTATTTATTTATTTTTTGGTACTGGGGATTGAAATTGGGCACTTTGCCACTGAGCTACATCCCCAGCTCTTTTTGTTTTTTATTTTTGAGACAGGGTTTCACTAAGTTACTGAGGGCCTTGCTAAGAGGCTGAGGCTGGCCTTGAACTTGCAATCCTCCTGCTTCAGCCTCTCCAGTTGCTGGGATTTTACAGGACTACACTACCATGCCTGGCCAGAACTACATGTATTTTAAATCTTTAGGGTTTCTCTCCTCCATTACTCTAAGACCTTAGTCATCCACCCTTCCACCTGCATGAGTCTTCTGGAAGCAACCATGGAGACACCAAGGCAGGGACAGGGAGCTCAGTGGTAGGCTGGGTGTTGACAGAGGGAAAAAGAACACATCCTTTTGGAACCTCTCCTGTTTTGTGGGTAAGTACTATAACACCCATTTACACATTAGAAACCTTTTCTTAGACACTGCTAATAAATGAGGAAGCTGGGAATTGACCTTCAATTGTTTTTAAAGCCTGCTCTGCTCTAATTTTAAGAAGGGACTGCTTGCATTTTAAAAAGACAGATGTTATCTCATTCACTTCCCAACTCTTTCCCAGCTGCATTTGTAATGTCAGTGGCATGTAACACACAGAAGTTCAATAAGTGCTGGCTGAGTTAAATTTGCAGGCAGACAGAAGTGTTAATCTGAGGGCTGGCTGGAGCCCTCCTATAGGTTGGAAGCTTGACTTGAATTGGTGGCATGTCTATGAGGATTTCCCTTTAATTCAGTGGTTTGGAACCTCAACTTACTCTGCAAGCTGGGCCAACTCTCTAAATTATGTAACTAAACCCCTCTCTGACTTAGCACCATGTGATTAGCAGAGAGGAGATGCTTCAGGATAGCTGGTTCACACTTTTTTTTTTAGCTAAAAGATTCTTGTCACCTAGAGCAGACTTATTGTCCTTTCTGCCTGGATGAAAAGACAAGGCCAGGACTGTAATAGAACCTTGCTCCTCTGAGAATGCCTGCACCAATGGAAATTGTCTAAGTGACTTTAAACTGAAATGAACCTAGAATAACTTGGGGTTTGCATTTACTGCTGGGCTCAACTCTGTTTTTGCCTCTGTTACTGTCTTCCTGCTGAGTGCACCCTTTTCCCCCCCTCAGGTTTCTCCTTTTATTTGGTCTTTTCATCTGCACGTAGGTGTTTATATTTATGGAGTTCTGAGACTAAGACTCCTTAATAATTGAATGTATATACTATTTAGAGTGGGAAGGTCAGATGCTCTTCCATACGGGGTTTAATAGTAGATGAGTCTAAGGAATAAACTAAGTGTAGCTGTTTTACCTTTTCTATCCTGCAATGACTGGGAAGCTTATATCTCTGTGAGTCAATAGGATATCTTTGCTCCCAGAGAGGCAGGGAGGAAGAGGACCCTTTACGGAAGTACATTAATGAATTGCTTGATCTCTGGAGGTTAAGGAGCACACATTAGTCTCTGGATTCATGAGTGTCTATATAAAAATCTATATATATATATATATATATTTGTAGATGAAACACAGCTGAAAAATAGCACCCCCAAAATTATATATGGGGGTACTATTTTTTCAGCTGTGTTTCATCTACAAATATGCCTTACAGTTAGAGACATTGAAGGAATATTTCGCCTCTGTTTTTTCATAAGTCTCATAAGAACTTTTTCAAGCCTCTGTAAATCACTCATTTAAACATGAACTTGATTTTCTTTCACTGTGAATGTGAAGCGCAGGAATGAAGGACTTTGAGCACAATGACCAGGTAGGCTCTGGGCTAGAGTAAGATAGTAAATAGAAAACAAGATACTCACTAGTCAAGCAGGAACACAACAGTTTTTGACTATCACTCTGACCGCCCTGGGCCAACCTAGATCAAAACTGGCAGAAGCATCTACATTCCGAAATGCAAAATGAATGAAACCCGCTAATATTGAACCTTGTGACCTCCTGGCTCCTGGGCAGGTAGCCTCTGTGTGTCCTGTCTTTATACTTGCTTGTATATTTGACTGAGTTGATGTTTTTGATGACAAAGATGCAAATTTTACTTTATTAACACATAAATACATTCTTAATAAAGACAGTTTTAGAAAGTTAGTTCACTTATTGATTCCTTATTTGATGAATTTGCCCAACATTTTTTGAATGCTTAACATGAACCAGCCCCTTGAGTGGCTATGGAGAGGAAGAGAGAGGTAAATAAGACAGTTCAACCCTCATGCAGCTAATATTTCATACAGGGTGTATGAATAAAGATATTAACCCACAGGAGGAGGCCTTTACACCATAGCCAGAGCATGTAGAAGTTTGCCAAGTGAAGAGGAAGAAAAATAGCCTGAAGTGGCACTGCTGGTCCAAGGCCCTAAGGGAGCAGAGCCTCAGAGTGTTTTAAGACCTGTAGGGAGGCCAGTGACCAAAGCCCAGTGGGGGGCCCAGTGCAAGGGGCTTGTAAGGCAGTGGGAGAGACAGGCAGGCTCCTGTTAGGAGGTTAAGTATTACTTAACAATAGAAGTCCTAAGACCTTGCCTCTATTTTCTTCTTTTTCCATTTCCATTGTTTTGTCTTTTAGCTTTAGCTTTTTTCTTCAAGTGCTATTTTGAGACCTAACATGACGACTTAGACCCTGGAGATACCAAGATGGCAGTGACAGATCTATTAAGAAAACATACCTAAAAATGTGTTACTAATAAACAAACAGAAACCTGAAGACATTCAGGCACAGCAACAGCATTCAGGAGTAAACTGGAGTACATAGATGAGGCAGAGCACAGGATTAGGAGCCCACAGGCCAGGGATCTCTACATGGACTTGCCTGTAGCTCTCCTATAGCTTTGGACAACAAGCTGATTTCTATGAACCTCAGTTTCCCCTCATTTATAAATCAAGGAGGTTGGGCTAGATCATCTGTAAGTGGCTTTTTCAGCTCTAACATTCTATCCCCCTTTAGTGTTTGATAGAAGATAATAAAATAGAACTAAAACATTGAATAGTTACAATGATAGTATACATATATTAGCTAACTTAATTCTATTTAGCCTAGAATGTAGGTGTTATTGCCTCCATTGTATAGATGAGGAAATGTACCCTTAAGGAGGTTAAGTATCCTGGCCAGAATTATAGCATGTTAAACAGAGGATGCTGAGTTGAGAGGATATGTCTGATCCAACAGCTGTGTTCTTTTGCATGATAAATACCAGAGACTGGCCATCTCACAGTGTAGAGAAATCTAAGTAATTAGGCAATAAGCATTTTTTAATTCCACAGTTTCTCACCAGTCACATGCAGTAATTCATCTGGAGTGAAACTATCTGCATGATTATTTCAACATATCCAACTTCACTGGTACAGGAAGGAACTGTAACTAGACAAGTCTCCCTCAATTTGTCTTTAACATTCCAAAGAACTCAGTATCCTTATGTCACTCTTATCATTCCCCTCAGGGAAGAAGTCATCTGATCCATCATCTACTTCCCTTTGAAGAGGAGTGTAACACATTCCATCATTGAGTAATAGACATACAATGTATGAATGATTCATCATTTCTATTATCATAAGAAAATATGGCATGTGTGAAGTCACACCAAAGATGCAAATTTGAATGTGAAGTTTATTTAGCTTTTTAAGTTTTGTTTTTAATATATAAGTGTACCTAAGAGTGTGAATGTCAATAGAATATTAAAATAATTTTAATTGCATTTTTTTTAAAAGCTTACTATTTAGCAGATTGTAGGATCATCAAGCTCGAATTGAAAGGAATGGCAACAATATCTGAATCAGTGCTGTTTAATAGAAACAGATAATGATATGTTCATATGTCATTTTTAAATTTTCTGGTAACTACATTACAAAAGTAAAAAGACAACAAATGAAATTAATTTTAATAATGTACTATAAATTATGCATGACATAGTTTACCTTTTTTTATGCTGTCTTCAAAATCCAGAGTTGATATTATACAAAGCACATCCCGATTTGACTAGCTACATTTCAAGTCCTTCTTAGTCACACGTGGCTAGTGGCTCTCATGATGGATAGTGTGGATTTAGATCAAATTCTTTTATTAGTTTTTCTGGGGGAAGGAGAAGTTAAGAAACTTACCCAAGGTCATATACCTATGAATGACAGCTGGAAGCTTTTGAATATAGTCTCTCTGGTTTGTGACAATACTTATTCTGTAACAACACTGCTTTTTACAAGGTAAGTGTGCTAGCAAAGCATATTGTTTTGTTTACTGTAGTTTTCTTAATAGACCGTTAATTGATATATTTATTTATTTATTTTTTAGTTATAGAGGGACACAATACCTTTATTTATTTATTTTTGTGTGGTGCTGAGAATTGAACCCAGTGCCTCACACGGGGGGAAGCAGGAGCCCCTCCATAACTGATATTTTTAAACCTAATTTTACAAAGCAATTGTTCAGACATCATTCAAATTTATACAGGTAATAGGTGTGAAACAGTAATTCCTAGGTTAAAAGCATTCTGACAATTTTGTTTTTAAAATAAGCTGCCAAACTTTTTATTTTAACTTTGTGAATGGACGAGGCCAATTTCTTAGTTGAGTAGTTTGATTTACCCATGTCATATGATATAAAAATATTCTTTTATTTTGAGAGTTAATGCAATTATTTGCGAATGTGTCAGTCTGTCTTAAATATACAGTGATAGCCAGTTAAGCAATTTCATTTGATCCTCAGAATTATCACCAACCAGCCATTTTGAATTCATCGTCTCTTCGGCAAGTTGCAGAAGGCACCAGTATTTCTCAAATGTGGCAAAATGATCTACGACCATTGCTCATAGAGCGATATCCGGGATCCCCTGGAAGTTATGCGGCTCGGCAGGTAAGAAGATGATGTACAAATCTAAAGGTTGTTAAATATTTAGTTTTCCAATAAGGGATGATGTCATGGCTGAAGTTCTGAAGTATTTAATGTTCAGATTTGTCACTTCTTTATTCATTGTCATAGAAATGTCTTCTGAATTAAGCAATACATGTTTATCTCAATAGATCTTTGTGAAATCTAGGTCTGAAGTATCAGCTCTTGACCATTTCAATAACATGCCCCAGGCTCCTAACCCTTAAACCCAATATCAGCAACTTTTGCCAGTCCTTTCCTAACAGCTTTGGGCAAAGAGTGAATCACTGTATTGTCAGTTGTCAGTCATCTTTCTTTCCCCTTAGGGAAATTGTTTTCTCCTCTGAGGCAGTGATGAGCTACTTTTTCTAGAGTAGTGCTTCTCAAACTTCTGACTTTGACCCACAGTGAAAGTATTTTTCTTTTTTTTTTTTTACATTTTATACATACAAACATAAAGATATGTGTAGCTGAAACCAATGTTTTGTGATAAATGCTCATTCTCATTACCTGTGATACACCGGGATATTGTTAATTTCTGTTTTGCTAATTAAAAAAAAATACTGGTCATGACCCACTAAACTGATGTTAGGATTCACTAATCTTACCACTGCTATTTGGCAGACTCTGCTGTGAAGGGTGGAATCAGAATTTTAGCTGGGCTAGACCTTGAATTTCTCTTTGTCTCCTTATTGTATGTCTTCCTAAGCAATCTGAAATCCCACCTCTGAATATCTGCTTTTTCAAACTAGCTCCATCTTGAGGGACATCTTGATAAGGAACGGGACTGGCCCCTCTAATCTTCCTCTACAACTACTCCACCTGCCCTGCACTTCTCAGAGCAAAGACCTTGATACCAGCTGCCCAGAGAGACTTGCAAGGTCCACTTTGTGGCTTTGGGCTCTTCTTTTCCTACCCCTTTCTGCCCCATTAGTCTTACAGGACAGCCATGTATCTGTTGCCCCACCAACTTCTTGTCTTGGTCCAATCAGCTCCTCTTGTCTTAAGGAATTAGATGGTGGAGACAGACCGTAAGAGGACCTTGGTACTTTCTAACCTTTAGGCAGACAGAGGAACAACAGTGATGATGATTGACTTCCACTGAGCCCTTTTATATTTCATTCAGTCTTCAAAACAATGCCACCTGTGGGTGCCATTATTATCCCAAAGCTATGGATTTAAAAAGACCAGAGGTTTAGGTAAATGAATTAATTTGCTTAAGGTTATGCGTGTACTAGTGAATCTGGACCCAAATGTGCTTGACTTCTCCATCCTATCACTCAAGAGCTGAGAGGAACCAACTCTGTGGTAGGCATACTTAAACAGTTCCAGCTCTGTGTCTTCTCAAATCCAAGTTGGAGTGTGAGGTACATACCATTCATTTCAACAGTGTTCTCTGGACCTCATCTCCCAAGCATTTTCTTAAAAGGTCAAGGCAATCACTTGTGCTTTCCAAAACCCTCAGTTCTTTGTTAGAAGAAAACATAGGTCTACAGTGCTCACTTGATTCAACCTTTTTCATTTTCCCACACTATTTGCTCAGAAGGCTGTTTATACCTGGAAACACATGTATACTTTAGGTCTGAATTCCTTGCCTATGGGTTGTAAAAGTCAACAAACACAGTGAGTTACAAAATACATATTCATTTAAAAGTTTTTAAATCCACAGTAATATTTTCCACTGCTCCTAAGGGTGGAGGCAAAGGAATAATTGACTGACGTTGTTTTAGAATGTGTTGGGAATGAGGCTGGGCTGTCCGTGCAGACAGCTGATGGAGCAATAAATCATAACAGGATGGTTGTGTTAGAAATTTCACTTAAGAGATTCAGTTTTATAATTTTTTTTTTTAAAGAGAGAGTGAGAGAGAGGGGGGGGACAGAGAGAGAATTTTAACATTTATTTATTTTTTCTTAGTTCTCGGCGGACACAACATCTTTGTTGGTATGTGGTGCTGCTGAGAATCGAACCCGGGCCGCACACATGCTAGGCGAGTGCGCTACCGCTTGAGCCACATCCCCAGCCCCCAGTTTTATAATTTTTTTGAGAAGCAAAATCACCTTTAATTTTTAGAGACCTATCCCCTACATTGTAAAAGACAAAGGGCATCTCCTTTTAAAAATGAGGTAGATGACAGAGTAATTATGTGGGCACTACACTAATAACCTTAATTTGATTAGGATTAGAGTCTTTCACTCGGAACTGAGACAAGAATTTTAGCATTTTTTTTTCCTTTTGAGGCCTTTTTGAGAGCTAGATCAGAAGTTTTATAACTCACAAAGCTATAAGGTTATACCTAGAGAAGATTCTCAAATCTGAAAAACTGTGGACTTGATATAATATTGATTAATGAATTAACTTTTGCAGTTATCAATAAAGATATGCATTGCTATGCATTCTTTTTCAGGATAAGAGAATATTTTGGGGGATCACATGTTACAATCTACATTTTCATGGTCTTTACTCAGTGACCCTAAAATTACCTATAGAATTATTAGAATACTTTTATTTGAGTAAATAACTTGTTCATAGAATAAGTAATGTGAAGGCATTGAATTTTGAAGTAGTCAGTGACTTTTATCTAAGGTTGGAATAAAAAATAACTTAAAAAAGCAGAATGATAAGGCCTCATGATGGATCAAGAAATATCCTTTGTCTTAAAGAAGCAAACCAGAAGAGTCAGGACCCACCCATTGTGCTGAAAAAAGCCTGGCCACGTGGAGAAGCCACAGGTGAGGTACTCTGGTCAATGGTCCATCTTATCTGGTTTTTGGTCATCCAAGTCCAGGAAGCACTCACAAAAGTGAAGAATTCTGCACCTCACTGTTCCAGCCCCTAGGTGTTTGAGGCTCTTCAGAGGAGACCCCAGACATGGTGGGGTCTTCTCCTCTATCTGAATTCCTGCCCACAGAACCTATGACCTTAATAAAACGATTAAAAAAAAAAAAGTCAAAAACATCCATCATACAAAAAAGAATCAGTATCTAAAATCTCCTAAAGGTGCACAGTGCTTCTGAGACACCAAACTGAACGTATCCAGTGGTGTGGGTATTCCAGTGTCCACCCTCAGGCACTGTGTGGAGGGCCTGTATGGAGGGCCTTCAGCTTGCAACCCCACACTTATTTCAGGTACATCCAAGAAGATGTTCCTGAAGTTCACAGGGGCAGAGTGCAGTATCTGACAACAGTGTTTGTAGGCTTAGTACAAATACTGGAGAATCTACTTCCTCCATACAATTATGGTCTACTGATGTCATTGTTCCTCAAAATCTGAAAATTAGAATTTAAGTTTAATTAAAATTAGACCCAGGATTATCCACTAATGTTAACTTAGGATTAAGTTATTGCCCTAAACGGAAGTAGAATGTCATCTACTAGGCTCCTTACCAGACATTAAGGGGCCAGCCTTTCATCCCTGGAGACTTGTAGTGGGAGCTTGCAGACTAAGTCTGAAAGTCAGAAGTACAACCACCAGGGTGGTTGGTGACCTAATCAGATTTTGCAGCCAATTTGATTGTTTATAAATAATATTTGTCTCAGTTGCTAAGATAAATACAAATATTTATATTGAATGCAAAAAGGTTCCTTCAGGAAGAACTCTTTTAGAGCATTTGCTATTTTTTTTGTGTGTGTGTATTTTAGTATCCATGTAGACATTAGAAATTATGGCCCAGACCTCGCTAGTAGTTGATAAATGAGTTTATATGTGAGGCTTCTGAACAATGCTAACAGATTAAACTTTTAAAAATTCCAGTCCATTCTTTGGGCTACTCTTAGTGTTGAAGAAGCCATTTTTATGGAGCAGTTTATCATCTGGATACCAGATGTTCTGGAGTGTATATATATATATACAAACACACACATATACATTCTGGAGTGTGTGTGTGTAAGTGTGTGTGTGTGTGTGTGTGTGTGTGTGTGTGTATATACATACTTTTTTAAAGATGATCTCTTCTATGAAAAAATATTTTTTATACTCTAGGGATAACTCATTTCCATATGTACAAGAGCTTATCTTAGCTGCACAGTTTTTTTTTCTCTCTATTCAAAGAGTTAGGTTCTGTATTATATAATTTTACATATTCTTATTGCATCTACCCAAATTTATTATTACAGTCAATCCATAGCCTTCTGTAAGCAAAGCACAGTGCTAAGAATTGTGGAGAATTACAAAATAAGTGAAACATGAATGCGGATTTCATAACATGTAAACTTGTATAGAAAAAATAAGCTTTGACAGTGACAATGTTCTTTAGGCCACCACTCACCCACTATGAAAAGCAAGGAGTGAATGATTTGCAGAGAATCTTGTTTATTTGGCCTGTTTAGGACTGATTATAGAATCAGTATCTTACCCCTTTTAAGTTCCCTTTCTCTGGAAGCTTCCTGCAATAGTTTTTCCAAAGCCCTTGCCTACGTGTCATATCACATTAGCAAGCAGCAGGCCACATAAGACTTGGCTAACATAGAAAATCCTATGTTTCCTTGGGGAATAAACCCTTCCCATTTGTTTTCAATTATTTTAAGTTATTTGTTCATCCTCTCAAAGTCTATCCCTTCTGGATGTTAATTGTGGGACAAATTGTTAGTTATTTTGATTGTTAGTTTGTCATTTTTAGTTTTTAAAAAAATAACTGATAAACATGTATATAATATTTGAAAGAAAGAAAAAAATAATACAATAAGAAAAATGAGGCAAGGGGAAAATAAGGACTGGAAAGGGAAAATGAAATAGCAATAAACTTACCCATTCTTCTCACACCACAAATTTTAGGTCATTAAGGCAGACACTTCCAGTCCCAAAAGTGATGGTCCTTTCTCCATCTGCTGCTTCTTCCCAGTAGTCACTATGTTGCTCATAAGGCTCAAGGTGGGCAAGAGAGCGTGGAAAGAGATTCTTTTCTATTTTTCCCAGCATTAGCAATGGGTCTGGACCTGTCTTGGATGCAGATGGAAAGCTTCTTCTTCTCCTCTTTTTTTTTTTAATACATTTATTTATTTGGTGCTGAGAATTGAACTCAGGGCCTTGCCCGTGCTAGATGAGCTCTCTACCACTGAGCCACACCCCAGACCCCCCCACTCTCCCACCCCCCGCAAAGCTTCTTGATATGTAACATGGATCAGAGTTGCTTATTGATTCTTACAGTGGGCAGGGGCCTCAACTATCCCCGACCCATTCCCTTGTTATGAGCTCTTTCTCCATGACCCTTGGCAGGTGGGTGTCAATTATCTTCAGTTACTATTCATTGCATATGAAACATTTGCTGGCCCTGGGGCACATGCTATGCATTTGAGACAAAAACAGCTACCTTTAGGGATTCCTAGCTTCAAAGAGCTTAGAGACCTGTAGGACCTTGACATATATGATTTCTCAATCATGCCTTCTTAGACTCTTAGAAATATTAAAAGTTGACTTTTTAAAAATATTTATTTTTAAGTTGTAGATGGACTCAATACCTTTATTTTATTTCTTTATGTGGTGCTGAGGATCGAACCCAGTGTCTCATGCATGCCAGGCAAGCACTCAACCCCTGAGCCACAACCCCAACCCCTTAAAACTTGACTTTAATACTTCTGAACCAGCTGCCTCCATTCTAATGTGTAGATATGTTTATGATACATTGTTAAGTGAGGAATGCAACAGGGCTAAGTAATGTGTAAAGTAAGTTTCTTTTCCTATAAAATGAACAACCCTCCGGCAGATGTATCCGTTGGTGTGCTAACAGGTTCATATAAGCAAGGAGAAGCTATGTTGAAAGACCTACATCAAACTATTAACACTGGTTAGTATTAACAATTGGCTGGGATTGATTGATAGAAGGAAGATTAGGGGAGAGGGAGAGGATGAATTTGTTCTTTAAATAGGAAAATGGCTAAGGATTATAAGAGCAATTAATAGCAATGTTTTACTATTAATAAGCACAATGATGTGTACTGAAATCTATCACATAAAACTTTAAAAACATAATTAATAAATGAAAACTGTTTAGATCTGAAGTTTTGGTTTTTGTTTTGATCAGCACATCCTGCAGCGAATTCAGAGACTTCAGGCTGACTGGGTCTTGGAAGTAGACACCTTTCTGAGTAAGACGCCCCTTGGGTACCGGTCTTTCTCAAATATCATCAGCACCCTTGACCCCACTGCTAAACGACATTTGGTCCTTGCCTGCCACTACGACTCCAAGTATTTTCCCCATTGGGACCACAGAGTGTTTGTGGGAGCCACTGATTCAGCTGTGCCGTGTGCAATGATTCTGGAACTTGCTCGAGCCTTAGACAAGAGACTTCTTTCCTTGAAGGTATCTACTTTCCTTTTGTTGACTCCTAGGATAACATATATTAGCAATAACTCTGAGTGAACTCTGGAATCCTTGGGGAAGTGAGAAGGCCATTTGGAAATTGAAACTTTTTGGAATATTTTTGTATTTTGTTTCAAAATGATATGAGTTTGAATCAATATTCATTGGAAGATGACATGATTCAAATCGTCAACGATGGATAATAAGCTTAAGATATGTGACAGTACATTCATTAATTGGCCCCTAGTTTGCCATCCTTGAGTACATATTAAATTAAATACAACATTTCTTTACAAATAATGAAGAAGGAGGAAGGTTAGTACAGGCCCAAGTATAAGAATTTTGTTATATAATAAACTATGTTTATTTCTTATTTATACAGCGAGGAAACATTACAACCTTCTGATCTGAGAGATGGTGGGTCTTGAGTTGGGGAAAGGGAGCTGCAGGGATGTGGTTCTAAAGTAGAGTGGGTAATTCAGACATATCGAGATGAAAAGCATGAAGCAGAAATGCATTATTGCTATTATCTCTGAATCTCAGCTCAGTTTTATGTAGCATAGCAGAGCTTTTGTTATCCTCCCAGCTCAAAGTACTTTGGGGACTCTCAGATGTTATTTCAGTCTCTGTGTTCTTAGGGGCTATTGGAAAAAAGTGCTAAACTAGATGAAGACATTTTGTTCTGATATCACTCATAACCAAGTAAACACAACAAAGCAAAAACAAAAAACTTTGTTCATGGGCAAAAAATATCTTTTTTTCCCCCAGAGCTTTATGAAGGGTCCAGCCTTTGATACAATGGGTATAAAGAAATAAAAGGTTTATCTTGTAATGGAAGTAATTAGAGATATTTGGTTCTATTTTTGTGGATGTCCTGAACTAGAAGAAAGCAAGGATTGTTTATAACTCTCAGTATTCGTTTTTCTGTTTTTTTTTTCATCTTATTTTGTTTTCTGAACCTTCTGTGATGCTTTTATCCCATGCTCTGTCCTGCTTTTCACATGTGCCTTTCCCCAGCAATAGGGTGAGGGAGTTCAGAAGCTGATTTAACAGCTTAATTTTTCATTTTTTGCATTTTTAGTGTAAGGACATGAAATGAAGTGTTATGTAAAGGCACGGTTTTGTTTAGCTGCTGTATTTTTCTCTTGGTGAGCAGCTTTACCTTTTGCCACATAGCTCACACATGTTTTTGGTGACCAGAAATAAAAATTACTGAATGAATTGTTGGATGAAGATTGACATTTAAAAATTTGAGTCACCATGTACGTTCTCTTCTTTGCCTTTTCTATTAGAGGTAAAGGGTGATGTGGAGGATTTTTTAAAATTTTTTTGACTGTACACTTGGAGAGCATCGAATTTATTCTTCCAGTTATATTTTAACTAAATGAACATTAAGGTCTTATTCTAAGTTCTTCAGCCATCAGAGATTGCGCCGGTGATGGTGGGAAGTAACCTGAGAGATGGCAATTCTTGGCAGCCCTTCCCATCTCCAGTAATAGGATGGTAATTACATATCCACATCTTTTGCCTGTGACTTTGCTGTGTCCTCCCTTGTAGCAAGTTATACTTCCTCATCCTTTGGCTCTGGATTTGGTTATTGACTTGCCTTTGTCAGTGGGTTGTTAGTAGATATGCCATGAGGCTGGGAATGTGCTTGCTATTTTGTGTCTCTCTTTGCTGTCACCCTGAGAAGATCAGACTCTGGCTGGCCTTCCAGTTCTAGCAGGAGGATCAGAGACACCCATAGAGCAGAGGAAACCTCGCTGAATGCAGGGTGAAACAGAGCTACTCCACCCCAACCCACTGTAGGCTTGTTGTTCCTTGGGCTGACTCATGTCCCAGGAGCATTTATAATTATTGTGTTTAATCCATTGAGTTTGGGGTGACTTGTTATACTTTGTTACTGTGACATTAGCTTAATCTCTTAATTGGGGATGATTGCAGATAATTCACCAACTATGTGAACCCTGATAACTAGGCATTTATAATATTTTCATGAAGACCTGCACAAATCAGGCCACAAAGATTCTTCTAGCTCCAAGGTACAAGCTAAGTTACTAGAAATGGAAGGCTATTGTTATTTTTCTGTCATTCCTGAAAAGAAGCAAAAAGAGCAGGTTGCCTCGTGGGACTCAGAATCAGTGTCCACAACAGTCTATTCCTGTCTAAATGAACTTGTACTAAGAGAACAGAATGAAAGTAAGTCACTGCTCTGATTGTTGGAATCACTCTGCTGTTGAAATTTCAGTGAGGCACCCAAACCTTTAAGCTTGCAGAAGATGGACATTACCTCCTGGAACTGCCCTCATGCTCTGGAATTATGCTGTTTGATTTGGAGCTAGAACTTTGGAAGCATTAAAAGTTCTTTAAATAGCCGGAAGCTTAGAATGTCTCTTCTGAAGAATATGTCTTGCATCTTTGCCAATGAGAAAATCTATTTAGCTGCTTAGTACTTATTAAATCCTGAGTGCATGTATGTTGCACAGCTACATCCTCTGCTGAGTGCTATCAGGAGTTTTGGAGGTTTAAAATGAAATGAAATTTGTGGGCTAATTAAGGAGCAACATTAAGATGATCAAAATGTTTGGCAACAGATAACTTAGTTTTCAGATGATAAAGACACTTTCTTCTCTTTTTTTATGAGAGCACACTAAAGACAATAAGAAAAACTCCACCATTGAAGAAAGTAGGGCACACATGTTAACAGGAACCACAACATGAAGGTAGAAGTGGATGGAGATGGCAAATGACACATCAGAATCGGGAGAGAATCAGATGAAGCCAGCTGGTCTCCTGATGAAATCCTGGAACGACTCAGGAATTGGAGGAATGATGTTCTTAGGGAGACAGAGGTGAGGCAGGGAGCTGGCGCAGAGAATTTATAAGTCCATATAAGGAACACTCAGATTTTACATTCCTGATTCATAACCAGCAGGTAGGGTAGGTGCCCCAGGGCACCTCTGCAGAAGATGAGAGAATATTTTCTAAAGAAATTGAATTAAGGAGATTCTGGACTTGGGGACATCAGATATAGACAAGAGCAGTAATGAGGTGCCACAGGGAAATCTGGGAGATTAAGTGAACATTTTTACGTTTTGAACAATGAGATGGTCAGTCTTTTCCCCATTTCCAAAACCCAGTAACCAGCAGCCAGCAGATACTCACCAGATAGGAAACTGGAGGATTGGAGAATGTGGATCACCTTATGTCACAGAGAGGGACATTTGGGGATTCTCAATAAAAACACTTCATGGGTGCTAGATTGCGCTGCAGCAAAGCTAACCGATTTGTGTCTCTAACCAGGGTTTCAGTGTTTATTCTTTAATATGAATAAACACAAAGGATGACCAGACATTTGAGAACAGTCTCCATCATGAAAGAAAGAAAAAGCAAAATATATAATAAAAACTGAAAAAATGAAGTTGGAGGAAATAGAATAGTATAAGGAGCAGACGATGACTCAACACTATTTTCAATATCCTTAGAGATATCCTTACATCCATGAAACAAAAACAGAATGCATAATAACAGAACAATCACAGAGTAAGAAAAGGCTCTTGAAAATTAAAAGTACTATTTAAATATTTTTTTAAAATATTTATTTTTTGGTTATAGTTGGACACAATATCTTTATTTTATTTTATTTTTATGTGGTGCTGAGGATCGAACCCAGGGCCTTGCATGTGCTAGGCAAGCACTCTATCGCTGAGTCACAATCCCAGTCCCTATTTTAAATATTAATTTAAATACAATTGCAATGGTGTACACCTGTAATCCCAGTGACTTGAGAGGCCAAGGCAGGAGGATTGCAGGTTCAAGGTCAGCCTCGGCAACTCAGCGAGACCTGTCTCAAAATAAAAAACAAAAAAGGCTGGGGATGTAGCTTGAAGACAAACTATCCCTGGGTGCTTTAATTCCCAATACAAAACAAACAAAAACTATTTTAAAACATCAGTAAAAGGGTTGGATTCTAAAGTAGAAGAACTATCTTTTCTAGAACGAAGAACAGTAAGAAAAGAGATAATGAATACTTCTGGAGAATCATTCCAGGAATTCCAATAGGTCATATAAAAGTAGAATGAGAATGGCATTTAACTTCTCAGCAGAAATCGTGGGAGCTAGAAGACCATGAAATTGGGCCTTAAATATTTTAAATAGAAATAATTTGCATTGCAGAATCCTCATATCCAGCCAAATCAAATATGACAACAGAATGAAGATATTTTCATTTGTGTAAAGGCTCAAGAATGTTCACTCCTATGTATTGTTTCATTTTAGAAGTTCCTTAAAAGATATGCTCCAGCAAAATAATTAATTGGAAAAAAAAAGAAGAAGAAGTCATGAGATCTGGTTTCTGGGGCCATATAGGAGAGGCAGAGGGAGTTCCTTAGGGCATAATTGTTGTGCCCTGTTTTTTTCAGTCCAAAATCTGGCTTATAACTTTTCATTGTGTAAATCGTTTCATGGTTGTGATTCTGTTCATCATACCATTTTGAAGGTAACCAGAGCAGCAATGTATTCACCAGTGGCACATGGTTGCACATTGTTCTTCTTGGGAACTGCAAGCTGTGAGCTGAGAATTTGGTGCACTATTGATATATTTCTGAAAGCTGACTTGTGTGGTTAGTTTAAAGTGCTGTGTGGTACTAATGGTAAACACATCTTGTCTAAGTGGCACTGAGAAAAGTGCATCACATAACAAAATCAGTGATAGCCATGCAGACTCTTTGGCCACAGGTTAAATTTTGTTAAATCTAATACTTTGCAACACTGTAGTAAATTTTCTCAAGTGTAGTATTTTGACTATAATGCACAAATCAATGACAATCAATATGTCACTTCTTTTTCAGACTGGAAATATGTTTGCTAAATTGTCATGAAGAAATGTGTGCCAATTTGGACTCTTCAGTTTTAATATATAGTCATAAATACTCTGTGCATCCTCATCTTGTGTTGTAGACAGTTTAGTAATAAGTGATTTTTAAGTAATACTGGCATAATTTTTTTTTTAAAAAAAGCTTTACACAGTGGTCATACCCTCCCACTTTTTCCCCCCCAAAATTTCTTTTTTATTTTTGGGGCACAAAATCTGTGATGATTATGTGGTAAAATACAATATGAAGGCTGAGAGTTGACTTTTGGACTGAGCCATGTAGAGGTGATAGTGTCCTCGACAAGAGCAGTTTCAGTAGATGGAGGAGATAAAGCCTCATTGGGGTAGGTTTAAGAATAGGAATCGGAGACAGTGAAAATAGATAAACTCTATCAAGGAGTTTTTCTGTAAAAGGGCTTAAAAATGGGGATGGACGTAGTGGGGCCAAATATTTTAAGATGACAGTTGCAAATGTGTATTTTCAGGTTGATGGGGATTATCCAGCAGGAATGGAAACATTGATGATGTAGGAGAAATGGTATTTGCTGGAGTGATGTCCTTGAACAAATGAGAGGGGATAGGATTTAGAGCACACGTGGAGAGACTGGCATCTAATATGAGCACTGCAGGAAGAAATCAAGGTCATCAGTTGGGAGTGAGCTCGGCTGAGGTGTTGCAGGTCAGGGAGAGGAGGAATGTGAAAAGCCAGCAGAGTATGAGGGTGAATGAGCCAAGAACAGTGTGACTGCAGTTCACATGACACGCCAACTTGAGGTTTGTGGTCATGAATTTTAAGCAAGACCAAACAGTGTGGTTGGTTCAGCTCCATGAGAGCAGGCACAAGGTAGGTAAAGAATTGGACGTAATGTTTTGCCAGGAAAGTCTGACCAGGCAGAGAGAGGCAAGGGAGCAATTAGAATGATGTACTGGAATTTAAGCTGAATGTGGAGTGAAGCGAGAATATCATGGGGGCCAAGGGCTGTGAAAAGGTAAACAATTGAGTATGAGTGATTTCAGTGGGGTTGAAGGACTGTGGGGATTTCAGTACCAGAAGGACGAAGCCAAAAGGTAAAAGTTGTCCAAGAGTGGAAAGTGGAAAGTGGATCAGAATCCTATTCACCTTCTTGGTCCTGCTCAAATGCTGCCCCTTTTATAATGCTTTCCTTGATGTCCCAAGGATTTTTGTCTCATTCTTTCCAGTTTCCAGAGGACTTATATTACACTTGTGGCTCTTGGCACATTTAACCATGCTTATGAACTTATTTTATCTCTCCTAACCCAACTAAAGTGTGGGCCCTTTAAAGGAAAGCCTATAATTTTTCTTAGTGTCCCTATAACATTCCTAGGGCAGATTCTTGAATGTAGGTTCAATAAAAAAATTGCAGAGTTCAGTAAGGTGAGAGGCAAGAAAGATGTGCATTTATTTCAATCTGTGTTCCCCAGGAAACACATTCTGATGTGGAGTTTAGCATTCAGGTCATTTATGAGGGAGGATGAACACTGGCAGGGAAAAGATATGGGACTGGATAGAGAGAGAAGTCAAGCTGTGGTGCTGGTTCAACAGCAGCTTCTGCCAATCTCTGAGGCGCTCTGGAGGTACAACCATCATTAGGGAGCCCTTCACACCTGTCTAGGCCAGTTACAGGGTGTAGGACTGGCCTAGGATGGGCAACCCAGGCAGTCCTTGAAGCTGCTGACAGCTCCCCCAGCAACTGGGGTATCATGTCCCCCTGTAAGGGGAACTGGTGGCCTATCACAGCGTTCATCACAGTAGTTCCATAGTTTCACAATTCTCTGGGGAGTAAAAACAAATGTGAGCCTTCTATTTTCAGAGGGACAGAGAGAAGGTGAGATTTATAAGAGTGTAGATCATGGGAAATGTGATGATTTTTGGAGAGGAAGTGGTGTGAAATAAAATTTGGCATCATTTCACTTGCTTTGGTATCTTTCTTTCTTTACGGCATGTCTATTTTTTTCTCAGTTAATAAGAAAGAGTGCTGTTTTTTATTTTATTTTTTTTAATCATCACAGCATTTTTGCTCTCGTTTTATTGCTCTTTTTGCCAGAATGCCTTAGACTCCAAGCCAGATCTCTCACTCCAGCTAATTTTCTTTGATGGGGAAGAAGCGTTCCTTCACTGGTCGCCTCAAGACTCTCTGTATGGGTCTCAGCACTTAGCTCTGAAGATGGCGTCAACCTCGCACCCACCTGGAGCAGGAGACACCAACCAACTGCATGGCATGGTGAGTCTGGATGATTTCCATGGAGCTGCAGCTCAGGCTCTGCCTCTAAAGAAAAGGTTGCTAAAGCCAAGTAAAGACCTAAAAGTGCCATGAAATCCCTGGAGTAGAGTGTTTATAATAGGACATTCCTTGGCAGGCTCTGGGTTTTTGAGGAATCCCAGAGCTACGAAAAATGATTCTGGTTTAGAAGCCATGTTTGACCGAGCTTAATTAAAATGATGTAAAAAATCAGATTAAGGAATCATCAGATTCAATTTGGTTTAAGGGCAGCACAGTCTTCAAATAGTGTATGGAGGTAGAGAGAGCAAATTCCTTCTTTGAAGCCTTTGTAAAGGCAATGGAAACTGATGTCCTGGGAAATGGGGTAAGGGGAGGATGGGGATGAGGAATTTCTCAGTGTCATGAAAACATTGTAATCCTTGTAGCGGACATATGATATTTTCATGTGTTGGTTTGATTGTGGCATTTTTGACATGAGGGTTGGGGACATTTTGATGCTGCCTTAAAACCCTTCTACCCCAACACCCAGCTTTATTTTCTCATTCCTATTCCTGAGTTCACATTCCATCCCTAATCCCTCACCCCCTATTCCTGAATTCTTTCCTGACTCTTCCACTTTTCCCATTTTTATCTTTACTTAGTCCTCAAGACTTCAATAACTCCACCTTGGGACCTTATGCTACTTTATTCTTCCCAGGATGCTTCATTCATCCCTGATCCTCACACCAAGCATAAATGATAACCTATTCCTAAACTCTCCACTGACCGTCACCATAGGAGTCTAAGTGGCCACATTTAATGTCTTCTATGATTAACAAACCTTAAGTTTGTATTATCCTGTATGGATCAGGGGAATATAGTCCATGTTTCATTCATTCACTTGTGCCTAAGCAACTGAAAGGATCCGAGAAGGAGGAGACAATTGGTTGACCAGCATAAGAACAAAGTTATTTGTTTTTCATTCTAAATATATGAATCCATAGTGATGGCAAAGGCACTTTTTTTCTCCCCAGAAACAAATTTTTAGTAGCTTACCCAACCTTGTTAATATGTTCCTGCTTCAAAGGTTATTGTTTTTAAAATGTACGCGTTTAATTATCATTCATGAGTTCATACATACTACCTCTTTAGAACATACTCTTTTTTAAATAAAAAATTAGTAAGTGTATCTTTATTTCTTTTAGAATTACAGACTCTGACAGCATTCATCTACTATGTGTCAAGATCTATACTAGGTATTTACCCACACATCATTTCACTTATATAAATCAGGAGGTCTTAAGCTAGGAAGTAGTCTTGAGGGAGTCCTCATGCCTGCTGATGCTTTATGGCTCAAATAAGTCAAGGAACACTGGTTTAATTATAGAGGCATATAACTAGAGAGGATCTTTAGGGATTAGCTAGTTGGAGCTCTTCACTTGATTCACAAGGAAATGGAAATCTGGAGACACAACGTTATAAAGCTCCTTTACAAGGACTTTTTCTTTCCTGTTCCTTGATGGATAGTTACTATTTATTCAAGTGCTTTCCAATACACTGTCATGTCATCATAGATTAAAGGTAAAATGGCTAATTAGAATGGAGTAGAAGATCTGACAGGCTTGGACTCCCATCTGAAAATAAATATACTCTTCTTTAATCTATGAAATCCGGATGTCACTAATATCCTTCGTGACATCCTTTTTGGGGGGATGTATGCACAAAGAATTAACACTTTGCCAGTTTGTCCACATTGCATAAGCAAGATTGAAAAAGTTCTCCAAAATAACTAACATACAATATTACCAAAGCCTTTGTTCTTTTTTAAAATATTGATTAAAATTTTATTGTGTTTATTTAAATTATCCAAGGTGATGTTTTGGGATACGTATAGATAATAAATGTTTACCACAGTGAAGCTAGTTAACATGTCCATCCTCTCATGTACGTGCCTCCCCTTTGTTTATTTGGCAAATGCATCTAAGACCTGCTCATCTAACAAGAGTCCCGAACACAGTACACTCTTACTAACCACAGTCCTGAGATTGTACATTAGGTCAAAAACTCTTCCCTTACATATCTGCTACTTTGTGTCCTCTTACCTGTATCTTCCCATTTACTCCCCATTCCCTGACAGAAGCTTTTCTCTCTTATTAAAGCTTTTGTTGTTTTAAATAGCTCCCTGTAGCATTTTCAATTACTACAATGCAGTTAGCTTTGACTGATTGTTTTTCCCTATTGATGAGTATGAAACATACTTAGGTGACTGTGATTAAGTAACTGTATTTTTCTCCCTTAGGATTTAATGGTCTTATTGGATTTAATTGGAGCTTCAAACCCAACATTTCCCAATTTTTTCCCAAACTCTGCCAGATGGTTTCAGAGACTTGAAGCAATCGGTAAGCACCATTAATAAAAAGTAACACATGGCTTCTTTCTACTGACAAACACTACCTTTTTAAAATTCAAATTTTATGATTCAAGTGTATGATTTAAATGTCTAATGCACTTTAATGACATTTTCTTGCCTTAATGATTAGTTTGTAATCCTTACCCATCTCTTTAATAGGGCCAGTTTATTTTCCTGTGTGTATCTCTATTTTGAAAGGGAAATGTTTCAATATAGTATTTTAACTACATTCTACATCTGCATATTATTAGAAATGATTTGAAAATATTTCCTCAGAATCCTGTTTGATGCATATAGAATGAATTTCTAGGGAAAACTTTCCTTAGCAAAGTGTGTCGACTAATAATGAATATTATGTCCTTACGATGATACCAAAAGATAGTCGTTAATTTTTATTCTGTTCTCTTTCTACTTTTATCATCATCCATTTCTTGCCTTAAATAGACATTATTTTCTTTATTTTTTTTGTAGGATTCAAACCAAGTGATATTTTTTCTTAATAGAGCTCATTAATTTAATTTTAGATTCACAAAAAAATGAACAGGTAATACAGAGAATCCCCGTACACCTCCCCTAATCTTTACCTTCTCAGTTTACTTGATTATTAGTATCTTGTGATATTGCAATACATTTGTTAAAATTGAAACAGTATTGATATATTACTAGTAACTGTATATCATCAAATAAAGTTCTTCGCTTACATTAAGATTTATTCTTCATATTCTGTAGTTTTGCAAGTTTTTATGAATGTATAATGTTGGGTATCTATCATTACATTATTGCAAAATAATATAACTCCCCTAAACATATCCTGTGCTTATCTATTTATCTTTCTTCCCTTTCCTCAGGAAACCAATAATCTTCCTTTTCTTCTTCTTTTTTTTTTTAAATCTCTATCTCTATAGTTATGACTTTTCTAGACTGTCACAAAGACAAAAATATACATGCATCCTTGACAGACTTGGGCTATTTCACAAAACTATATGCATTTACGCCTCCCACCACCTCGGGTTGTATACACAGTATATTTATACCAATTCGTGTCTTTATACCTGTACTTTGGATAATAATGATCATCACATTCCACCATCATTAATTACCCCATGCCCCCTCCCATCCCCTCCAACCCCTCTGCTCTATCTAGAGTTCGTCTATTCCTCCCATGCTCTCGCTCCCTATCAAAAAATATTTGATAAAAGTCTCCTTTTATCAAATATTTTCTTTTTGATATAATACAATCTCAGCTAAATTTTTCAAGGAAGTAGGTGATCAGGATATAAGAGAAGAGATCCAGTAAGAGCCATTTAAACTTTAAGCCAAATAAATGGAGGGTTAGTAGGAGAGATCAAGGATGGTCAGGCCAAGGAACAGTGATTCCCTGTGGCTCAAAAGAGAGGTTGGGACTTGGAGAAAGGAAAGCCTAACTTCTTCCCTTCATGTTCCCATCTTTACAAAACCAACAGAACAAAACAAGACAAACCATTGAGGCGTCAGGAAAAGATGAAACTGAGATGGATTTTTATAATAAATCCCAGGCTAGGAGGCTGCTTTTGAAGCAATAATTTCATGCCAGAAATGTTTTATGGGACACAAAGACTTCTTGGAGAAAGATGGAATTTTATTATTTCTAAGCAGTGGGAAAAGCACTGCTGTCTTAGCTCAGGCCTTTGCCATGACTTAAGAATTTGCCAATATCAAGATCTAGACATGATACAAGAGAAACTTGAATTTCCAGATACTTGTCTTTGGCGAATTTCAATTCCTTTTTGAAAGAATCATTATTCTGGCATTATTGATAAAAACTCCTTGGACCTCTTTCTTGCACCATGTTTTTCTTAGTTTACTGGTAACCTCCAGAGATTGAGTTTATCTTCTTTTAAGGATTTTGCATTCTTCTCTTATTTCTTGTACTCAAATGAACTTATATCAGTAACATTTACCTTAATGCAATTTTAATGTATTGTGCTACTCCTCTGCATGGTATTTACACTTCAAACTCTATCTCTAATTGTATAAGGAAAATTTTTTTATCCTATCATAAAGGAATTAAATTATGAATATCAATAAATAGGAATATTGTTTTTGATGGTGGCTACAGCTTCCCAATATTCCAAAAATCATATCATATGTGCTTGCTTACTAGGTGGCCTAGTTTCACCTTATAAATCTAGCAATTAAAAAATAAATATCTATCTTAGGAACTTTTATTTAGTTATTTTATAATCTTCTTGTGATTGTTCATCATCTTGTAACATATGTCACATAGGTTTTATGTACATATGGGTTATATGTTCAAGATGACAAGAGTGACAGAATGTAGGATAGTGGTTCTTGAACTTGAGTAAGCATCAGAATGTCTTGGAGGGCTTGTTACAGCACAGGTTGCTGATTTCCACCCCAGAATTTCTGATTTGGTAGATCTGAGGGGAAACTAGATAATATCCATTTCTAATTAGTTCCCAATAATGCTGATACTACTGATCAGGAACCACTCATGTGGGTCACAATAGGTACCTCTTTTTCATATAGTGGTCTTTTGATATACTTCATCCTTATTATGTTTGAGTATTCCACTTTTAAGCTCCATATCTCTTCTTTAGGCATTCTTTATGCAGCATTTGGACTTATAAGCACCTATACACCTGAGTTTACCCCTCTTTTCCTTTGATTTCTCATTCTTCATCATCCTATTGAGTTTCCACCTCCAAGGAGATTCTCATCTGAAGGTTAAAGCCATTCTTCTCTTTTCCTACTCTAAATGTAAATACTAAATTTAAGCCAGATGTGTATTTTCTTGGTATGGCCATGCTCACTGCTGCATAGTCTTTTAAAAAATGATGGCCACATGTATTAAGATTCCAACTCCTTCAAAAGGATGTTTTGAGTCTTGATCAGATAAAAATAGATATTCATGGCTATCTAATTATCATCTGCAGAACATGAACTTCATGAATTGGGTTTGCTCAAGGATCACTCTTTGGAGAGGAAGTATTTCCAGAATTTGGGTCATGGAGGTATTATTCAGGATGACCATATTCCATTTTTAAGAAAAGGTAATGTTTGTGTGTGTGTGTGTGTGTGTGTGTGTGTGTGTGTGTGTGTAGCAGTACCTCTGCAGGTGCACTTTTTTATTATCTATTGTATTTGTTGTATTTTATGTGCGTTTTGAAATTTTAAGGCTACATATCACTTATCTCCTCTTTAAAGTAAATTAAGATCTGGGGCTGGGGATGTGGTTCAAGCGGTAGCGTGCTCGCCTGGCATGCGTGTGGCCCTGGTTCGATCTTCAGCACCACATACCAACAAAGATGTTGTGTCCGCCGAAAACTAAGAAATAAATAATAAAATAAAAAAAAACATTTTTTTTTAAAAAAAGTAAATTAAGATCAATGTTTTTGGCCATGGTTCATCCTCAGACCTTAGTTTCTTGGTACCATCAGATATTTTTCTTTAGTATTGAAGATTTTCAGGTCTCTAATGTCTGTGTACATTCAAAGAGCATATTAAACATAAATAATATGTTTATAATCACTAAGACTGTTCTTTAAGGATTGACTATGCTAAATTTATGTATTAATGATTTGAACCAATCCAAAAATATTTAAAATATTTAAAAATAGACAATAAAATTAATTTGATTGAGAACTATAGTTTCAAAAGGACTATAGTTTGTACTATGAACAAACTTTGGCCAATATGTATCTTCTGATTATGTGCCTATAAGAAGTTAGATGCTTGAACCACATTAAATGAGAAGGAAGAAGTCTAGAAAGTTCCTCACCTGATCTTTAGTGACACCAGATATGATTTAGATGCAACATACAACGCTTTTACTTTCCCTTACCAGGCCTCTCTCTTCAGGTTATAAAATGAAATGAGGGAACCCACCATTGTTCATTGATATGGAGGAAGACTGGCTTCAAAGTAAATTTTACTTTCCCAGTGTTGCCCTTCTTGGTGAATAGTCTACATTTATGTAGTTGTTCAGGTCAGACTCCTGGGAGTTGTCCTTAGTTTGTCTCTTTCCTTGTGATCTACATTCATATCTAACACACATCCATTTTTAGGTCTTTGAGGTAGCATCCAAGTTGAATACTGGTGTGCGGTACTGGACTTTAGTAATAATTCTTATTCCCTCTGATTTGCAACAATCTATGTGAGGAACCATTAAATTTAATTAACAGAGAGAAGGGGTTAGAAGGTGTAGCTCAGTGTAGAGTGCTTGCATAGCATGCAAAGGGCCCTGGGTTCAATCCCCTGTACCAGGAAAATAAACAAACAAAAACTAAAATAAAACAAAGCAAGAAAAAAAAAAGAGAGAGAAAAAGAATGAGAGAGAAGTTGGAGGAGAGAAGATAAACCCTTCAAGGTCTTAACCCCAGTGACTACTTGACTTACTTCCTTAGATTAGGTCCTACCTTCCAATGGTCCATTCAGCCTTCGACAGATGAATTCACTAATGAAGTCAGAGCCCTCACGATCCAATCACTTCCCCAAAGCCCCACCTCTGGACATTGCTTCATTGGGGACACTGAGCTTTGAGGGTCATTCCAAATCTAAACCATAACTTTAACTATCTCCCATATCATAACATGGCTTGTATTTTTTTTTCATGGAAGTCATTCCAAATCCTGAGGACACTTTCATTTTTTTTACATGTAGAATATTGATGAGAGCCTATATAATACTGATATCCTGCCTCGCCGCCAAAAAAGTTAGGTTGTGTTTTGCACTTTGTGTAACTCTAATGTTGTCTGGTCAATAAGGGAACAATATCCTTGTGTCAAGATGGTGGAAGTTTTTTTTTGGTAGATGGGTATATCTAAATTAAGCATTTGTAATACGAAGTCCCTTTTCACTTCTGTGTCTATAAAAGTTCTAAACATGCTTTTAATTGTTAAACTTCCTAATAACCTCTATGCATCACTTCTTCTAAGTTATTGATCATATCCTATTATTGCATTTGGTTATATTGTGAGAAACTTTTTATTATAGAGACCATATGAGGATATGAATCGTATGTAAATATTGTCACCATGTAGGTGTATACACTGTACATGTAAAATATTAATCCAATAAAGATTTTTTGAATTTGAAAAAAATGGAATTACAGTAAAAAAGAAGGGATGTTGGAGGTCTGAATCAACCCGAGGACTCTTGCAGTAGCCTCCCAACTGATTTTGTTCCCAGATTTTGTTCTTGTTTCTCTATTCTTTGTATAGGAGTTAGAGCTATCTTTTAAAAATGTAAATCAAATTGTGATAGTTATTATTTTAAAGGTCTAATGGCTTGCTCTTATAGAAAAAGACCTGAAGTCTTTACCATTGTTTATAACACCCTCCATTTTCTGGCTCTGTTCTTCTTCTTCAGTATCACTTCTTACCTCACTTTCCAGGTATTACTGTGATCCAGCCACACTGGCAGTCTAGTTGTTCTTCAAGTAGGATAAGCACATTCCTGCCTCAGTACTTTGCACTTGCTAATACCCTGTCTGCAATGCTTAACCCTGGATCTGTGTGTGGCTTGCTTTCCCTTCCTTTGGTGTGTGCCCCTCCCCCCCACCCCCTTACCTGCCTCTCATCCTTTATTCCCTTACCTTATTTAATTATTCTTTTTTTATATACCTTTGTTTTATTTATTTATTTTTTTGTGGTGCTGAAGATTGAACCCAGGGCCTTGCACGCACTAAGTAGGTGAGCGCTCTACTGCTGAGCCACACCTCCAACCCCCTCTTTAATTATTCTTAATAAACTTTATCACTTTCTAAAATTATGTTTGATATGTGTTTATTTGCTTCTTTCTCCACTGGAATGCAAGCTTCACATGGCATGGCTTTGTCTTTTCACTAAAGAAACTTCAACTCATAGAACCAGAACTGGTGGGTGGTAGGTGCTTTTTACTTATTTAATGAGTCAATTATTACTTGTTTAAGGAGTGAATGTTTTTGGAGTATGAGAGTAAGATATAAAGAAGTGTCCAACAGATGATGAATTATCAGGTGTCCTTATGTGGTACAGAGCTCCCTCTGCTTGCAGAAGACCACTTTCTGCTTTACTTGCTGTAAACCTGCCCCAAATGACAAGTGGTTTCTTTCTTATTAGGTGTTCCAGTTCTGCATCTGATACCATCTCCTTTCCCTGAAGTATGGCACACGATGGATGACAATGAGGAGAATTTGGATGAGTCAACCATTGACAATCTAAACAAAATCATCCAAGTCTTTGTGTTGGAATATCTTCATTTGTAATATTCTGGTTTAGTACATGGTAATTGTTTCTGCACCAAATTCAAAATTCAAGGCACCATTTAAATAATCTGATTCCAGATAGATGCTGTATGGAAGCTTCTATCCTGGAGATGCATTTTGTAGGTATCTTTGAATATGTGATCAATGAATTATAGAATTATGTCTTCAATTACCTATTAATTTTCATCTAGAAATAATAGGGAACATGTAAAGAAAACAGAAAGTAAATGTCTTTAAAAATTCTTTAGATAAAAGCTCTGAAATGAAATCAGATTCAATTATTCAATATCATAGTTTTTAAACAGTACTTAAATATGATGGTGGTGTGCAATATGTAACCTTAGTTTTGTGATTTTTCAACCATGAAAATCTATTTTATAACATAAAACAGAGATGTACTTTGAAGACTTTCAAATTTCTTTGAGAAATGTTTGTAGGGTTAATTTCAAGGAATTAAAATAAGAATTAAATGCCATGTTGTGAATTTCTTTGTCATATACATAAATGAAGAAGTATGTAATTAAATTCGAAGCCCAATTTTTATAGTTTTGCTACTTTATTCTTGTAAAAATAATATAGTAACTAATAAAAGCATTGGAAAATTGATTAAAAAAGAATATCCTATTGTACTGACAGAATCATCATTGCTTTTAAAGTTTTTTCTCTATTTTTTTTTTCAGTGCAGATTTTTCTTATATAGGTTTAATTAAAAGGCTTATTATTTGGGCCTGTTTTCCCCTGTTAATCATTGTAATTTCCAGACAGGTATTTGTTGTTTTGGTCTTGGATTGAGCTGAAGACAGACAAAGACCATTGAGTGGTCTTTGTTAATATTTTTAAAAATATATTTTTAAATTTTCTTTATTTTATTTATTTATCTATCTTTATGTGGTGCTGAGGATCAAACTCAGTGCCTCATGTGTGGTAAGCAAGCTCTCTACCACTAAGCTACAATCCCAGCTCCTCTAAAGTCAACATTAAAGTAAGAGTTAAAGCACACTAGTTATAATAATTTTTGTGCAGGTAAATTATATGGTATTCAAATTTGGCTAATTATTTATAGCATATATTTTTTTCCCCTGGAAATACATAGGCCACACAAATTGCCTTTAGTCTTAGGAGACAATTATCTAGAAATATAAACTTGATCAACTGAACAATTAGGAAATTGATCCTGCCAAATAGATGAAGTTGGTTGGGGCCACTGTTCTCTGAGTTCGGAGTAGACAGTAAATAATCACTGAATTATTCTGCTGAGGCCGAATAGAGAGTGAGACAGACCAGGTAAGTGGGGAAGCAATGTCAATTTTAAGTTCAGTGTAAGTCATTGGAAAAGTAGTTTCATTGCTTAAACATACTGTCCAGGTAAGAGAAGTATAATTTAAAAATTCATGGCTATGTATAATTATAATCAAGAATATAGTTAGATTCTTGAATTTACCCTCATTGTAAATGTATCCAGAATCACATTACTAATAAGTTCAGTGGGATCTGAACCCAAGCAGTCTGGCTCTAAACTTATGTTTGGAACCACTGTAAAGCATTGCCTCTGTACATAAAAAGAATTTTGCAGAATATTCTCAAAGTCAAATGCAAAGCAACATTTGCATCTTGAAGTTTTTATAGGTCATTCCTTCTATCTGGGGAAACATTCTTAAATCCTTATTACCATGATCTACCTGACAATTTCAAGCATCAAAGGCACATCATCTCTGTGCATAATTATTTCCCCACCGTACCAAAGGCTATTTTACATTAGCTTGGGTATAACAGAAAATCAACACGAGGGCTTCTGGGGCTAAAGAATCTAAGCCACAAAGCAGGATTAAAGGGAGCTGAATTTTTGAGATTAATTTTTTGGATGAGATAAAACATTTGAAAGGAGTTCAGGGAAAACATATTCTTTTTTTTACACCATAAGAGTAATGGTTTAACTGATGGTATTATTGTTTAACTGCTAAATGGTTTAACTGATGATAAACAGCATAAAAATAAGTTTTCACAAGGAACTTACACATTAGTTGACAGCACTGCATATATAATTATAAGCTGAAATGATAAGCTCCTTTTGAGGCAGAGTGAAATTAATAGGAGATCTACTATAATCTTTTGAGTTGGCATTGGTTGAATTATTTTTAGAGGAGGTTGAGGGACATGTTGAAATGAGATGACGGGAAAAGTGAAAACATAAGCAGCTTAATCCAGTGAAGGTTTCCTTGCTTTAGACTGGCACATCCTGAAATTCACTCAGAATGTGCATTCATATGAGAAAAGCAATCATGATGTCATAACGGGAGACATTTTAAGGTATTAACTTTGATATTAATCTCTGTAATATGTTCTGTGTAATTCATGCCAGTCAGAAATATTACTTTTTGAAAATTATGGCCATAAAGGCGGTGCTCCATAAACATTATGTTACATTTGGAATTTTTCTGTATGCATTTTGGAGCATTTTACTGCCCCTCAGAGAACAATTTGTATGTTTCGCCTATTACTGTCAACCCTGAAATACATAGGGTTATTTTTCTTCTTCAGGAGAAGTGAGTTCAAAGGAAAATATTCATAAAAGAGCATTCATAACCTTGGCATCTAGAAAAATCATGAGCCTGTTATTGTAGCTTGAGGGCTGTGGCTGGAAGAGAAAAGACAGATCCTTCGAAATGGAGAAATGTTTTAGATAGTGAAGCAGTTGTCATAAGAACAAAGCAGCCCATGTTTCCAGCTCTAGCTTCAAATCCTGAAACAGTTTATTCCATGAAGCTTCTTTCTTCCATCAAAGAAATACATTCATTATGGTGTTACAGCAAAACCATGTGAAAACTGAACATTTGCTCCATCAGCTTGGCCCAGCTGGAGGTGATTACTTTGCATAAAGAAGGGATGGATAAGACTCTAGAAGCTTCCATTTCTCTAATGCACAGACAGCCCCACAGGAGGCTTGGTCATGGTCTATTCTGTTGAGTATTACATTTCAGGTTTTTTTTTTTTTTTTTTTTTTCAGGGCCTAAATATGAGGAATGAAGGTTTGGAGATAAAGGAAAAAGAAATTGAAGGAGATTATTCAGGACAGCTCAGTAATTTAAAGCAAAGTGAATGTAGGAAATCTGAGGAAATGATTGAAGTTTGCTATTCGTGAAGGCTTGGGACTGTGCTTTTTGTCAACTTCTGGCTTCAAAGATGAATGTAAGAAAGATTGAGGTTTCCCTCTCAGTTTCAGAGCCACTTTCTACACAGCCTGAAACTCTAAAAGTTGTTTTGAAGTGGTTTTACTTCCTCTCCCTACGTCCTCCTCCTGTCTCACTTCTCTAATGTATATGGTACATCTTTTTTCAGCTTTCAAATAGCAAAATGACTGCTTTGTTGCAAAGGGCTGATGTCACTGTGCAAAGCCACTACTGTGCTTCACAGAAGGGCTGAGGCGAGAGGAGAAGTTGCTAGCTAATTGAACCCATAGGGTGGTACACCATCCCCCTCTAATCTTCTTGAACACGAAAATTGTCCCCAGACTCCTGGAAATACAGCCTGCAACAATAATTTATGACCTTTTTGAAGAGAGCTGGGATGAAAAGACCGTCTGTGTCGGGGCTGTATCCCTTTGCCTGAATTTGGTTGGGGAGCTCACGCAATGTGAAGTCATCTAATGGGGCTCAGATTTCAAAGACAAGGCATGGACTCTAGCCCACTCTCTCAACCAATCCAAATTTGCCAGTGGAGAGTTTAGGCCATGTGTTTGAGAATTAATATCAAGAGCACACAATTGCCAAGAAGAAAAAGCAACATGGCTTAAATCAAACAAACAAACAGAAACCCAAACTCCAACACAAAGAAAATCCAAATTCACAAAGATGACAAGGGTAACATTAAAATAGATTTAAAAACTGACAAGTTTATATAAACCACACTGAAAACTTTATTCTCTTACACTTACTTAGCCCTCTGTCCTTGGCATTCATGGATTTTATATTTGTGGTTTTGGCTAACAAAGAATGACACTTAGTAAATTTGTGACCAGAAAGAAGTGAATGAACATGGTGGCCCCTTGCCATCGATGTCTCTGCTCTCTAGTGCCCACTACACCTTTGCTAAGACTATTGTTCTTGCTGGAGGTACAATTAAAGAGGCCTAGAAAAGCAATGGTACAGAGAGTAGCTTTGTAAGTTACTTTAATCACTTGTCAAAAGAAGAATTAAGAGTAGGAAAAAGATCACTTTAGTTTTTTTCCCAATGTTTTTAATGGGGCAAATTTTATGTAACAATGATATTCAAAAGTAGCTAAGATCCCTTTGGGTCATACTAGAGTTATTTCACATCAAGGAATTTATTACGGTATTCCTTTGATAGGTTTACTCATGTTGTTGTACATTAGTATCCTCATTTTTTTAAAGAAATTAACACAGAAATTAAATTATTCTCAATTGATGCTAGGAGTAGACTCTGGGGAATTTAATTTCTGATGCACAACATTGTCTAATTTCAGGCTGATTATGAGGGGTCTGAGAAATTTTCTAGCTTATTGTTTTTTAGCTGAGAGTAAGGGGCATGTAGAAATTGTGTGTGTGTGTGTGTGTGTGTGTGTGTGTGTGTGTGTGTCAACGTTCATTCGAATGTGGTGCCTACTTGTTTGTTTGAGGGTTGGGCTGGGATTGTGGCTCAGCTGTAGAGCGCTTGCCTAGCATGTGCAAGGCACTGGGTTCCATCCTCAGCACCACATAAAAATAAATAAATAAAATAAAGGTATTATGTCCAACTACAACTAAGAAAAAAAACTTAAAAAAATAAAAAAAGAAAAAGAAAAGAAAAGACTGAGGGTTGCTTCTTGCATTTAGTGGGCAGAGGCAAAGACAAATGTTCAGGCCAGTCTGCACAATAACGAATTGTCCCAGCCCAGTGCCAATGGTGCCCCCACTGAGAAACACTGATTAGTTTCCAGTATCAGATATCAAGATCTAGAGAGGCTCAGTCATTTAAGTTTCTTTGTTTGCAAGTGACCAAAAAAAAAAAAATTAAAATTATCTGAGAAAAACAGAATTACTTCATGTCTGTGGCTTTAGACACCACAGAGTCCGAAACACCATTTCTTCTTCTGCTCTTTTGTCTGATGAGTTAGGTTCTCAGCTTAGGTATGTGCTTCCTCATGGGGCAAGATGGATGCTAGTAGCATCAGGTTCATATCCCCATAACTTCAGGTTTAGGAGAGTATCCATCACCTGTGCAGCAGTTTCACACGGTCCAAGTGAGTTTTTAACCTCTGGTGGCCAAGTCTCTGAGCTGGAGGATGGAATGCCCTGATGGACTTTGACTTATACCCATCCCTGTAGCAGGGTGGAGAATCAACCTCACCATACTACAGGGAGGAAGGTGGGACAGGGAGGTGTAGAGAAATGATGCTGCACAATAAGGACATCAGATGTCCACTACACTCGGCAAGTGACCTATGTGTCTTACTCATGGCACCACGCTTTCTTTCTCTTGTGGCAATAAATGGTGTTAGAATGGAGATACACTTGATTTCCATACAATCTAGGGCTAAAGTCTCATAAGAAGAAGACCGCGAGAGTTATAAAACATTCTATACCTCAGGCACTAAATATATGCATTAGAGGTTCCTAAATTCATCTGCTCATGCATTATTTTCTGCAGTGAAATGAATCTGTCAAAGACAAGCAGAGTTGCTTCAACTAAGCACAGATTTTCTTCAAGATGATTGTACTTCTTCTCCAGACCTACAGGTAAATTGAAAGAGCTTAGAAAATTTTGTCCAAGGGAAGAAGGGTAGACTTGTTTACATTTCATCGTGACAGGAGGCAGAGAGATTGCTTATTTAAGACACCAAGAAAAATGGAGGACCCTGAAAAATTGCCCAGGAAAGGTAAATTTCTCTGTTACAAGGAAGCTGGCAGTCATGGATGAGACCTTGTCCAGATACTGCCTGAGGCCAGGAAGACTGAAGACCAGGGAAGGGTTTCCTGACTTGCTGTGAATGTTTCAGCCCAGTGATATTTTTTTTCCCCCAAGATCAGCATTGAAGGCAGCACTTGGCTTCCTATACCACAAAATATATGTTTCTTACATTGCTTCTTAGAAGCCCATAAATTATCAAGCCAGTGTAGGAGGGCTAGCCAGGTTTAGGTCTCCATCAAGGCCACTATCAGACCACCTTACCGTTGGAGACTGAACTGAGATTGTTGTTCAGGGATTAGGAACAAGAGAGTAGAATACAAGTACCTTGGAACTGAAATAGGCCTTAGAAATCATCCAGCTGTGGTTCTCACCCTCAGCTTTAGACTTTCCCTGGGGCAGCAATGCAGACAGGGGCCCTCTCCACAGTCTTGTTCCTTTCCCAGAAGTAGAATGTGCTGCAATGGTTTCAAAAGGTTTGTGTTTTAAGCAGTAGAACTCTTTGCCCCCCAAGGATTTTTCAAATGGAAACTACAAAGATAAAAGTAGAGCAGATTGAAGCAAGGAGAGAACCTTACTGGCCAAACTTTATCCAAATCCCCACCACACTTGTCCCCATCCACTCCCACAGGGACTCCTGAGCACTTCCATGAAACCTAGGGCTCTGCAGAACAGAGCTCAGAACATAGAACCTATTTACTTTTCTTCCCACTTGTCTTCACTTTTACTTCCATTAATTGCACTCTCTCTGTTGAAGCTTTAGCCATTTCCTGTTAGCCAATCCCCTTTTCTCTCTTTTTTAAAACAGTACTTATCACTGTTATCTATTTGTTAATTTGTGTATTATCTCTCTTTCCCCTTTAGAAGCTGAGCTCACAAGAAGAGCAGGGACTTTGTTTCATTTATTGCTATGGTCTCAGTGATCAGCCCAGTCCTTAGCACACAGTAGATGTGCATTAAATACGTGTTGAATGAATTTCACAGATGAGGAAACTTGTCTTTCCCAATACTAGACCTTCAGCCAGGATGATGCACTTGTAGGTCATGTACTCAATCCAAATGTAATCGTCTTGACGCATCTTGCCTTTAATCTGTCCTTGATCTTGTTCCCCATTCCCTCATTTCTCACCTGGAGTAATGCAGCAACCTCCCAGTTAGATTCCCTGAAGCCATTCTGCCCTCCTTCAATCTGGACTCCATGCAACAATCAGAGAAGGTTTTTAAACATGTAAATCAGATTTCATCACTATGTGGTCTAACACCTTTTGATAGCATTTCATTGCATGAAGAATTAACACAAACTCAGTGCCCTGGCCTACAAACCCCACTCAGAACTCAAAGACATACCATTCTGTCCCTCTCTCAGCTGCAGCCCCTCCTGCCTCTGTTTTTGTTTCTCAAACTTACTAAGCTCTTTCCTGCCATAAGGAGGCTTTTGGGCAATCTTTCCCTCCACCTGGAATTCTCACAGAGCTTCTCCTCCCATCTCCTTATCTCAACTGTTTCTTCCCTGTATATTTCCCTCTCAGCACTTTTCTCATTTTTTTTCATTATATTTATTACAACTTGTCATTAGATTTTTTTTGGGGGGGAGGGCTGTCTCCATTATCAAATTGTAAGTCCTTTGAGGGCAAGGTCACTCTTATGTTTATTATTGCATTCCCAGTGACTCGCAGTTAGCATGTTGCAGATTTTAATAAATACTTGGTGATTAAAAATTATTCAGATATTGATTTGGCTTCCAATCCTTTGACTTCAGGACTTTGTTCTAATGTCCCTTTGCTGAAGTGACCTTCTCTAGCCACCCTATGTAAGACATACCAATGTATTTCCTGGCTTTGGCCCGTTGATGTTGGTGAGAAATTTGGTATTCTTTCTTAGTCTGGGCCTTTTGTGTTCTGTAAGAACAGGGCTTGTCTTCTGCTATTGTATCTACTGGCTGCCTTGGGCTTCCACCCCACCCAACTCTAGTCTTCAGGTCCTCTATACTCATTTAAGGCCTTTCCTGCCCCATTTCAGAGGAGATGGGGGAAACAAAGACAAAGAGATCTTATATAAGTTAACAGTAGGTAGACTTAGGACCAAAATGTCAAGTTTGGGGATTCCTGTCCAGTCCAATGTCTTTTCACTGTATCATGCTAATCTTTTATCTTCATTTCAAATCAAATTGACTTACTTGGGGTTTCAGATGGGCTCCCCAAAGGTTATGGAGGACATGATCACTTAAAATCAGAAAAGAAACAATAATTCAGGCTTTTGGGTAGACAGACAAATCTTGATTAGACAGTTATTGAGATCAAATCTATACACAGGGCTGGAATTAGGCACCTAGGGAGCAGAAGCAGTCATAGACCCAGATTCATATCCAGGAGCCAGGCACTGGGTGGTAAACTGTGTATGCCTGACCTCCTACCCCATGCCTTCAAAGGGAGGCTCCAAGCTCAAGGTTGGGGATCTGGCCTTCAGATTCCAGTAGCTTCTGAGCATAGTGCCTCAGAAAAGTGTTAGACTTAGAACAGCCACAAGATTCAGTGGGTTCACAGAATCCCCCGGTTCTGCCTCTTGCCTCCTCTGACCTCTTTCCTTCCAAAGAGGACATTTTGAAGAATTTCCTGGAAGAGAGATGAGAAATGTGGATATGAAATAAAGCAGAAAAAAGAACCACAATACTGAATATTTTTTCAGCACTGGTGAAATTTTTGAAGGAGATGTGGGGTGGAGAGCAAAAGGCCAGAGTAAATTGGCAGAAAAGGGAAAGAGAAGGAGAGAGAGTTGAGGTTCTTTCAGGCTTTGAGAAACCCGTCCTCAGACCTTCGGAACGGGCCCATGTGCTCTCCTGGTGGTTTCCGTGTACCAGCAAGGCCTTTGGGTTTAGGCTGGTTTCTCTGGTAGCAAAGAAGATCTGAGAAAATTTGCAGAGGCAGCTTTAAAGCCTCCTCCAGAGAGTTTCTGACTCATCCCTTTGACTCCCGCCTACATCTGTCAACAGGGAAACTCCAGGGGTGGAGGTTGCTTCCCTGTGCTAAACCATTTGCCTTCCTGGGGGGTGGGAGGTGGGTAGAAGTAAAGGGGGCTTTGTCTGTGATATCATACCATGTCCTTTCCTTTGTTGTTCTCCCATTTGAAGCTCAGAATGAGGAATAGCAGGCTCATTAAAAGCATGTTTTTAAATTAAGGGATTAAACTCTGTAATGGTGAAATTTCAGTGTATAATCAGATTGTAGAGTTAAAGCTTTGAAGCTGTTTCTGTGTTCTTAGGACTATAGAAGTTAATTCTTAGACATTGCTTTCCTCCTAAGTGCAACTTCAACATGTGGCCAAGGACACTTACAAGGGCAAGAGGCTGTCCATCTCAAGTTGTAGGATGTGCTGGACTCCCTAGTCTTTTCGTCCTCTTCCCTGGGTTCTGTGCACTGTCTTCTACATGCTGCTGAGTGCCCACCAGCTGTGTGATAACTGAAAGTTTGCCACAGGCAGAGTGTTTGAGTATTCTGTCATTCTGTGTTTTCACAGCGTAATCTGTGGATTCTGTTGTGATTTATAGTTCTCCATCTGGACATGGGGTACATCAGAGCTACAGAAATGCTGCCCATCTGAGCTCCTTCTTTTTCTTTCTTTGATATCAGGGCTACCACTTTGGCTGCCACCACACCTACACAGCAACCAAGGACGAGGGCTTGAGATGGTTGGACATGAAATGCAAAAGAAAAAAGCACTCAGAAATGTGGAGTTTATTTGCATTGATTCAGGGAACCAAGGAAAAAAGTTGTTGGGGAAAAGAATGACCTGTGTGCCCACTAAAGTTAGAATTGATCTTTCTGTACTATCCTGGTTCTTCCCCAACTCACTTAAAGCCATTTCTCTGGCTCTTTTGCGGATTCCTTTTCATCCTCAGACTTGTTAACATTAAAAGGCCATCCATAAGGCTCAGTTCTTGATCTTCTCTATCTTGCTTAGGTCATTACGGAACTCATCTAGCTTCAAATATTTAAGTAACACCCAAATATTGATGGATAGCTCTCCAGAATTCCCAACTGCCTTCTAGACTCACATATACAACGACCCCCGGAACAGATCCATCGGCAGTTAAGTTTCACATCTTCCCTCTGAACCTCGGATCCTCTTCCCACAAACCTGTTCCACTCCCGTTCTTCTCCATCTTGATTGACTGTAGCTCCATTCTTCCTGCAGCTAAACCAGAAATACTGGAACCATTCTTAACTCTTCTCTTTTTTTAAAATCAGGAAATAGGCAGACCAGGTCTATCTTCAAAACACATCCTGAACTCAGTCCCCTTTTAGCATTTTGATTGCTCCCACAGTGGTCAAGTCTCCATTATCCCTGGATTTCATTATTGCAAGAGACTCTTATCAAGTATTCTTGCTTCTGCCCTAGCCCCATTTAGTCTTTGCTTAATGCAGAAGAAAAAGTGATCCTTCAAGAAAGTAAGTCAGGTTATGTCACTCCTTCATTCAAAATCCTGAAATAGTTCTTTATTTACTCAAAGTAAATGCACAAGACCCTACAGTAGCTTACTTGGCCCTGTGTGATCTGGCCCCTAACACCACTCTGACTTCATCTTTGGTTAGTCTTTATCATTGTTCACTCTGCTCTAGCTACACTGGACTGCTTGTTATTTCCTAAACACTGCAGAATTGGTCCTAACACAGGACATTTACCCAGGTTGTTTTCTCTGCCTAGAGTATTTCCCCCAAAGATAACTTCACTAATGATTTCATTATCTTCTTCCAAACCTTATTTAAAATGTAGTTTTTCAATGAAATCTTCCCCATATCCTCTATTCAGAATTTCAATATCTCTCTCTCTCTCTCTCTCTCTGTTCTACTCCTTCTTTAATCAACCTTTAACATACTGTACAATTTCATCATGAACAAGTTGGTTTCATCCCAGGGAGGCAAGGATGGTCTAACATATGCAAATCAATAAATGTAATTCATCACATAAATAGAATTAAGAACAAAAAAAAATCAAGGAAAGCCTTAGACAAAAAACCACCCATTCATGATAAAAACACTGAAGAAACTAAGAAAGAAGAAACCAACCTCAACATCATAAAATCTGTAAATGAAAAACCCAAAGACAGCATCATAGTGGATGGGGAAAAACAGACAGCATTTTCCTTAAAATATGGGATGATACAAGATGTTCACTTTTACCACTCCTATTTAATATAGTGCTAGAAATTCTAGTCAGAGCAATAAGGCAAGAAAAGGGATAACAATAGGAAAGGAAGAAGTCAAATCATAACTTTTTGCAGATGATTCAACCCTCTACTTAGAAGATCCAAAAAATTCTACCAAAAGACTGCTAGAGCTAATAAAAAAATTTAGCAAAGTAGCAGGATACAAAATCAACATACAAAGATCAATAGCTTTCCTAAATATCAATAATGAATCTACTGATAAAGAAATCAGGAAAACAATTCCATTAATGATAGCTTAAAAAAGCACACCTAGGAATAAATCTAACCAAGGAGGTGAAAGACCTCTACAATGAAAACTATAGAACATAGAAGAAAGAAACTGAAGATCTTAGAAGATAGGAAGATCTCCTGTGTTCATGTATAGGTAGAATTAATATTGTTAAAAGGACCAAAAGCAATATACAGATTCAATGCAATTCCCCATCAAAATACCAATGACAATCTTCACAGAACTAGAAAAAAAAAAAAAACCAGTCCTAGAATTCATTTGGAAGAATAAAAGACACTGAATAGTCAAAGCAATTCTAAACCAAAAAAGCAATGCTGGAAGCATCACAATACCTGGATTCAAATTATACTACAGCATTATAGTATCAAAAACTGCATGGTAATGGCATAAAAGCAGTCACATAGACCAATGGTACAGAATAGAAGACAGAGGGACAAACCCACACATCTACAGTCATGTGATAAATCACAGGTGCCAAAAATATACATTGGAGAACATAGCTTTTTAAACAAATGGTACTAATAAAACTGGTTATCCTTATGTAAAGAATGAAACTAGACCCTATCTCTCACCCTGAACAAAAATCAACTCAAAATGGATCAAAGAATTAGGAATTAGACCAGAAACTATGCAAATCCCAGAAAAAAATGTAGGTCAACACTCCCACATATAGGCACAGGCAATGACTTCCTCATTAGGACCCTAAAACTCAGAAAATAATGCCAAGAGTTAATAAATGGGATGGCATCAAATTAAAAAGCTTCTTCACAGCTAAGGAAACCTTCAGAATGAGAGAAAAATCTTTGCTAATTACTTAACTCCAGAATATATAAAAAAACCTCAACACCAACCCCCCCTCATTAATAAATGGACAAATGAACTAAACAGACACTTCTCAAACAGACACTTCTCAAAAAAAAGAAACTACAAGTGGCTGACAAATATAGGAAAAAATTGTTCAAAGTCATTAGCCATCAGGGAAATGCAAGTCAAAACTACGCTGAAATTTCATCTCATTCAAGTCAGAATGGCAGTCATAAAGAATACAAACAATATAGAGAATATAATGCGAAGTAAGGTTAGCCAATCCTCCAAAAAACCAAATGCCATATGTTTTCTCTAATATAAGGATGCTGATTCATAATGGGGTTGAGGGGGTGGGGAGAATGAAAGGATTGGACGAACTCTAGATAGGACAAAGGGGTGGGGAGGGGAAAGGAGGGGCATGGGGGTAGAAAAGATGGTGGAATGAGATAGACATCATTACCCTAAGTACATGTATGAGGACACGAATGGTGTGACTATATTTTCTGGTCAACCAGGTATATGAAAACTTGTGTTCTATATGTGTAATATGAAATGTAATACACTCTGCTGTCATATGTAACAAATTAGAATAAAAAAAAAGAATACAAATGATAATAAATGCCAGAGAGGATGTGGGCCACAACATGGCATCAGAGAAGTGGCACTTGAGTGTTGATGAAGAGCAGATAACCTCAGTATTTAAGCCCACACAACCCACAGGGATGCTCAAACATGGTTTCATTTTCCTGCTTCTGGCCTCAGACCCTTTGACCCAAGTTATAGTAACTCTGCCTCTTGTTGGTTTCTCCAACTTGGTGCTTCTGACAATAGTTTTGTTTTGTAGATATGGTGACTGGAATGGTTAGGAGTATCCCCTTCCCTTTCAAGAGTTCTAATTAAGATGATAAGTTTGGGTGAGCATCCTGTACCTAGGGCTCAGGTCCTCTGGTGATCTTGGACCCCTCCTATTAGTGGCTTTCTATGGTTTGGATGTGAGGTGTCCCCCAAAAGCTCAAGTGTGAGACAAAGCGAGAAGGTTCAGAGGAGAAATGATTGGGTTGGGAGAGTCTTAATGCAATCAGTGAATTAATCCCCTCATGGGGATTAACTGAGTGGTAACTGAAGTGACAAGGTTTGGCTGGAGGAGATGGGATTTTGGGGTGTGGCTTTGGGGTATATATTTGTATGTAGCAAGTGGAGACCTCTCTCTGCTTCCTGATCATCATGTGAGCTGCTTCCCTCTGCCACATTTGTCTGCCATGGTGTTCTGCCTTACCTTGAGCCCCGAGGAATGGAGCGGGTCTTCTGTGGACAAAGAACTCTGAAACCGTGAGCCCTCAAATAAACATTTCCTCCTCTATAGTTGTTCTGGTCGGGTCCTTTAGTCACAGCAGCAAAAAAAGCTGTCTAAAACATGGCCTCTCTGCACCCCTCCCCTGCTCCTGTCTTGGCTTTGTTGTTGGTGGAAACTGATTGTGTGGAATTTCACTTTCCCTAGAAGTTCAAAGGTTCACCCGGTACAGTTCAGAATATGTAATTTGACCATTGAATAACAGGGTGGACACAAAGCTTCAGTTACCAGCAATAGAGAAGTGGTGCTAAATGAGAACAGAAACCCCAGCCCACTCCCTGGGAATAGGGAACCACATTGGCTAGAAAGAAGATTGTGTGGTGGATCTTAGTGTCCTGTGTAGTGAAGTTTGTTGGGTTATGGATGAATCATGTTTCTTCTCTGGGCCTTGATGTCCTTGTCTGCAAGCTACATGGGTTCAACCTAATGATCTGTAGGGTACCTTTGAATTCCAAGATACTATGCAGTAGAACAGGTTACTATGTAAGAGCTCTTCCTTTGGAGATAGAACTGAATTCAAATGCTGGCTCTACGATGTAAAACAGTCAATTTTGAGCCAGTTACAGTATAGTTTCCTCAATCGTAAAATGGGATTCTACTCATTCATAGGTTTTCCATGATGATTAAATGAAATAACTTCTAAGAAAACACCTCTGACGTCTGTCACCTAGTTGCTCATGCAGGATGTTGCCTACATGACCTTGCATGGAATTTCAAAGCATATGATCTTCTGTACAGCTGGCAATTGTGGGAGGTCAGTGGAGTGGCTGCTGTCATCCTTTAACAAAGAGAAGAACAAATAGTATAAATGGCAGGTGATTTCCCTTTGGCCACAGAGCTGGTGTGTGATAGAGCCAGAGGCCTTGATAAGAACGTCATAAGGAACAAGAGGTGCATCAACCAGACATCTATTGGAGGTGCCCCCAGTGGGGCAGACCTTTTAATCATAGTTATTTATGTAATAAAATCATTTAGCAGTAACACAAAAGGAGAGACAGACATCTGATAATTAGGTCGGGGAAGTAAAAAATTTTCTCCTTCTTAGAAATGATGTAGCTTTTTTTTTTTTCCTTTTGTTCTCAGTGTCCTGCAATGTGGAATCTGATCTGATGCTGTCCAGATTCTGCTTCTCCAGCCTCTCTCAAGGTTCCTGAGATCCAGGTTTTAACTATTCTCTTCTAATCTTCTCCACGATCCCATCATTATCTGCGTGTGGTTCCTGGTCTCTTTTAAAATGTCATTGTAATTCTTTTCCTTTCTTGTTAAAATTCTTTTTCTTTTTTTTTGACAATTTAATATTTAGTTCTTTTCTTTTTATTCCCTAAAGTAATACATGCTTATTAAAGTTGAAAAACATAGAAATGTGCAAAGAAGAAAACACGAATCTTTCTAGATGACCACTATTAACATTTTCTGCACTTCACTTTAGATTTTCTTTCTATGAGCATGTACAAACATCATTTTTAATCATTATATCGTGATGTTTTGTCATATAGCTTGCTTTCTGTATTTATTTTGCATATTTTTCCAGGTTATTCAAATGATTTCAAAACATAGCTTTTAATAGCTTCTTGATAGTTCATTGTCTGAATGTACCAAAATTTATTTAATCCATTTCTCAGTGTTTTAACATAAGAGTATTTATACTCTTCCCAATATTTCACTTTTATAAATAATATTGGTTGAAAAATTTTTCACGTAAACCTTTGTCCACATCTCTAATTAAGTCCTTGGCAATAGCATTTAGTGTGTAAGAGGACAATAGTCTGATGCTTCAAAGATGAATCCAGGTTGAGGCTGCCAAGCAAGGGGCCGAAGGCCTTTTGCAAAGGGCCTCATGTTGCCAGTAGGTGTCATCTTTGCTTCATGGTTTCTCCTCTTGGTGGCTTACCTGTTTTTTCTCCGCATCATTTTTGAAGGCCAGGGATAGAATGAAATTGTGAGTCTAATAGAGTTCAGCTCCAAATATTAAAATATCTTACAGAGGCCACAAGTCAGCAGTGCCTGAGGGTTTGGCTATTTGCTTCTTCTGTCAGGTTGATTTCATCCAACTCAGCAGCATGTTGGCTGCTGACCCTGTTCTGAGAAAAAGCGGTCAGTCTCAACTGCTGGCAAGATTCTTCCCTCTCAGGAAACACACACGAAAGTTCCTGCTTGTAATGATATCTAACCATTATAAATTTATAATAATTTCGATTTCAACAGTTATTCTCAAATCCTTTTTCAGACAAGGAGACTGAGACCCAGGGATGCTAACTTGCCAAGATGTTACAACCAGTTAATGGTCAAAGGTGGTATTCAGATCCTTATTTTTGAAGTCTGTGATTTTAACAATTTTCCGATGCTTGTTAAAAAATATAGTTTCTGGGTCCCTGTCCAAGGCTTACTGGACCTCTGGGCATAGAACACCAGAATTTGCATTTGTAAGACTTGGAAGACTTGTGTGTATTCAATAAATGAACCCACTTCATCTGCTTTGTAACCAGCTGAACCAACTGGTAGTCATGGTTAGAGATGCTGGATTGACCATGGGTGGTCTGTCTTCAAGTCATTTGTCTTGTCTTCATTTTATGTCAGCGACAAAGGTTTTGAAATATTCTTCGACTGGCTTTATGGAGAGGATGTGATGTTTTGAAACTGAGAGCTTTGTTGCTGGGCAACAACTCTCTTTTCTTTTACTAGAAAAATATCATCGGTACTCTTTTTATTCCTTAGCAAAGCAGCAATGTGGCTTAGGGCTTTGGAGTCAGACAGACCTGGGTTTGAATTCTAGCTCTGCTACTTATCTGATCCTGGCCAGGTTACTTAAGTAGTACCTTTCAGTATTCTCCTCTTTAAAAGAGGCATATCTGCATCTGCTTCATAGCATTGAGGCTAAACTATGTAGGCTACTAACAGTATGAGTGTAATAACCAGCATTTCTCTCAAGTAAGTGTCTAGGAAATGACTTTGATAAGTGGCAAGGAGAAAGTGTTATTTTAAGCCTACAAAACTGTCTTTTTTTCTATTTAAAAATAACTTTATTGAGATCTATTTACATATACACAATGAATTTCATTCATTTCAAGTGTGTGATTTGATGACTTTTTTAAGTTTTTTTTTTAATTGAGTTGTGCAACCAACTCAATTTTGCAGCTCAATTCAGCTTCAGAACATTTCTATCAACCCTCTTGCCTATTTGCAGTCAATCATCATTTACTCCCACCCTTGACAATCAGGAATTTGCTTTTGTCTCTATCAATGATCCATTTGTGGCCATAAAAGAGATCAGATATATAATCGTAATCTTTAAGGTCTAGCTTCTTTGCTAAGCATAGTTGCATAGTTTTGTTTTTTTTTAGAGAGAGAGATTCGAGATTCGAGATTCTCAGTGGACACAACATCTTTGTTTTGTATGTTGTGCTGAGGATCCAACCCGGGCCGCACGCATGCCAGGCGAGTGCACTACCGCTTGAGCCACATTCCCAGCCCCGAAGCATAATGTTTTTCAGATTTATTCAGGTTTTGGCACATGTCAGTAATTCTTCCCTTTTTATTGCTGAATATATGAATATACTACATTTGTGTATTCATTCATCAGCTGATGAATGTTGGATTATTTCTACTTTTTGTTTGTGATAAATAAATAACACTGTTAAGAACGTTGGACACAATTTGTGGGGAGGCATGTGTTTTCAGTTGTCTTGGACATATACCTAGGAGGAGAATTGGCCAGTAATATAATAAATAAGTGTGATTTTTTGAGACATACCAACTGTCTTCCAAAGTAGTTATAACATTTTGTATTCCCACTTGAAATGTGTGAGTATTCTGATTTCTTCACATTCTTACCAGCACTTGTTATGATGTGTCTTTTTGATCATACCCTTCCTAAAAGATGAGAAATACTATCTCATTTTGATTTTGATTGGCATTTTACTAATGAATAATAGTTTTAAAGGTCTTCATGTGTTTATCAATCACTTAAATATATCTTCTTTGGAAAAATGTCTATTCAGCTATTTTGTCCACTTTTTAATTGGGTCATGTATATTTTATTATTGAGTTATAAGAGTTCCTTATATATTCTGAAACTTATATATAATTTGAAATATTCCACCCCATTTTTGTGAATTATTTTTAATATATATATATATATTAAAAATAATGTGTGTGTATATATATATATATATATATATATATATACACACACATACGGTGCTGAGAATTGAACTCAGTGCCTCACACATGCCAGGCAAGTGCGTTACCACTGAGCTCCAACCCCAGCCCCTAGATAGTATCTTTTGCAGTAGAAGAGTTTTAAATTTTAATGATATTTGATATATCTGTTTTTTCCTTTGTTTATGGTTTTAGTGTCAGATGTAAGAATCCATTGCTGAATCCAAAGTTCTAAAAATCTACTTCTATGCTTTCCTCTAAGAGTTTTATCATTTTAACTCTTACTATTAAGTCTTTAATGAATTAATTTGCATACATGATGTGAAGCTGGGGATCCAACCTCATGTTACTGCTTGTGGGTATGCAGTTATCCAGCATCATTGTTGAAAAGACTTTCCCTATTGAATTGTCTGGGAACCCTTGAGGAAAATCAATTGACCATGACGTAAGGGTTTATTTTTGAATCCTTAATTCTGTTTCATTGATCTCTATGTCTTTTCCTATGCTAGCACTACACTGCCTTGATTGTTATAGCTTTGTAGTAAATTTTGAAGTTAGAATGTATGAGTTATCTGACTATGTCCTTTTAAAAGACTTCTTTTGTCTCTTCTTGTTCCCTTAGATTCCCATATGAATTCTAGGATCAGCATGCAAATTTCTGTAAAGGGGCCTTAATGCGACTATGTGCATCATTTTGGGGAGTATTGCAATTTTACAATATTAAGTCTTTCAATCCATGAACATGGAATATCTATTTGTTAGAACTTCTTAATTTCTTTCAACAATGTTTTATGATTCTCAATGTTGTTCAGTTTATCTCTAAGTATTTTATTCTTTTTGATGGCATTTTAAATGAACTTGCTTTCTTAATTTTATTTTTGGAGTATTCATCATACAAATTAATTTCATTTTTGGAGTATTCATCATACAAATGATTTTGTATGCTGATCTTGTATCTTGCAACCTTGTTGAACTTATTAGCTTGAATAGTTTTTTAAATGGGTTCCTTAGGATTTTCTATAAATAAGCTAATATCTTTACATCTTCCTTTCCAATATGAAAATTTTCATTTTTTTTCCTAGTCTAATTTCTCTGGCTAGAACCTTTAGTACAATGTTGAATAGAAGTCTTGAGAACAGACACTATTTCTTTTTTTCCTAATATTTCACTATTAAGTATAATATTAAGCTGTGGATTTTTCAGACATCCATTTTGTAGTGTTCAGAAAGCTCCCTTCCAGTCATAGTTTACTGAGCATTTTTTCAAAGTCATGAACAGGTATTGTATTTTACTAAATGCTTTTTAAACATGGATCAATATGATTATGTGGGGTTTTGTTAATATTTATAATTTTGTTGAAAGCAAAGACTTGAAAACAATAAAATTTGTAAAAGGATGTCATATCCAATCATTAGATCATCCACTTTCTAAGTTCTTATGAAACAATAAAAAATCTTTACTGAGTCTTATTCAAAAGACTTTAAATTCTACCTGATTTTCTTTTAATTCTGTTTAACCCAATATACATAGAAGTGTTTGGGAAAATATAAATATTGTTAATATTTATGAACCTTTACCAGTACAAGGTTTCTATAAAATTCTGTAAATGCTTCTCTCTCTGTGTCTCTCTTTTCCTCTAAATGCTTTTTAAATCAAGTTCTTGGCACTGCACACTGAGTTCATTCAATTTTTGGAAAATGCCCTCCGTGTAACTTCAGGGGCAAAGCTAGCCGCAAGTGTCCAGCTTATCTTACACACATTTTCTTTCATAAGAAAGTGTCTGTTTTCACTTGTAAATTAACAGCAGTAACAGCAACATATTAATAATATATGGCTCCATGGCAAACATCACTTCTGAGGGAGCAAGTACTGGGTATGAATTGATTCCTTCCTCATAGGCGACATTTTAAAAATGTGAGTTTAACACTGTAGATTCAATAATATTTACAATTTAATGGCAATAGCTAATGATCTGTGAATAGCAGCATTCACTTCTTGTCAACTAAAGCATTTAAGAATAAAATAGTATCAAATGAAGGTTTAAAATGAGCATATGAATAATAAGGTTACTGTCTCTTCTTTGCGATAGCTCCCTCTGGAGAGATGTTTATACATGCTTGAAACTTAAACTCTAATCAACTCACAATTAAAAGTTTGCAAATCTATTGCAAGTGGTACTCCTAAATAGTCTTTGCTTATGACAGTATTACCATTAGTACGATTTTTTTCATAATACTAGACAAATTATTTACAGTGTCTATACCAATGAATCTGTTAGTTATATCCCTCATCTACCATAATTTTTGCCACAATCTAAAAAGTGTCTCCTGCTATTTCAAACACCTTATGAAACAAAGAAGTTTCTGCCATAATAGGCTGTTTAAGTTCCTAAAAACCTTGCATACCATAAATGTTACACACTAAAATAACAGGGCTTATGGGAAAAACAGGGTTGGGGCATAGCCCTCAACACTTAGGCAACTCTCTAAGCAGTGCATTTGCAAAAGCAATAACTGGCACCTGGAGAGAGAATCTGGTCTGTCCAGGCAGGCTGCCATAGGAGATATAAAAATGTATGATAAAAAAAGGATGGACGTATTGGCAACCCTTTAATTAAAGCAGGGCTGGCTCCAGATATAAGGAGAGCTTGGGTCAGTGGGCTGAGGCTGCAGTAATGGTGGGGCTTGGGTGGAGGTGTGACCTTCCACAAACCAAGAATCACAGAAGCTTGAGGCTGTGCTTCTGAGCAGACGGGACCCTCGAAAAAAGGAGCTTGTTTGAAAATGTCTTAAAATATAGCTCTGCCAAGACCACAGCAGAACTGAGGGCTTTTTCTTTTTTACTGAAGGTTATAATTTTACTCCCACTATTCTGAGTCCCCTTGCTCAGAAGCAATTCCATATAAACCAACAAAGCTAACACATGTTAAGAAAAATTATCTGAAACATAGAATAAGGCAAAGAGAGGGCAGCATATTCTTTCCATATCATATTGGAACATTGTTTAACTGGCCGGGGATTATTCAACTATCTAGAGAAATGCACCTTCATTTAACTAGCAATTCACTCTGAGCAAAGGCCCACTTTCGTGAAGTCACATGTTACTTGGTAGATTTTTACCCAGTAGAGAAGACAGTTAACAAGTTGTGTTTTTTATTTTTGTCCTATAGGTTATTAATTTATTAAAAAAAATCGAAATCTAGCAATCTTATTGGAATGTTCTTTCTAAAAAATGCTTATAAATACCTAGTTTCTCAAATTCTCTTACAACTAACTTCACCATTTTACCAGTTGTCTTTTCAGCACATGTTCGTTTTATATTTTTGTGAGTCATGTTTTTTAATTTTTTTGAAAATTATACTTTGACATACTGAAATCAGAGAGTATGTGCTGAATCTTGGAAATTTGTCGAGGTTTGCTTTATATACTACATGACTAGTTTTCAGTAACGCTTAAAAAAAGAATGTGTATTTTCAGATTGTTGTTGGCAGAATTTTATGCAGGTTAAATATTCTTTATCTCAAATGCTTGGGACCAAAGTATTTTGGGTTTGGAGCTTTTCAGATTTTGTAATATTTGCATATACATAATGAGACATCTTGGGGATGTGATCCAAGTCCAAACATGAAACTCATTTATGCTTCATTATATGCCTTATTCACACAGACGGAACATAATTTTATATAATGTTTTACATAATTTTGTGCATGAAACAGTTTCATGGTGTGAAAATTTCCACTGCGGTGTCATTTCTGTGCTCAAAATGTTTCAGATTTTGGAGCATTTCAGATTTTGGATATTTGAATTAGGGGTATTCAACTTGTATATTGTTTATGCCAAGCTTGCTTATTGTGTATTTCAATTTTCTCCCTCCCTCCCTTCCTCCCTTTCTTCCTTTCTTCCTTCCTTCCCCTCCCTCCCTTCCTTCCTTCCCCTTCCTTCTTCTCCCTCTCTTTCCCTCCCTCCCTCCTTTCCTTCCTCTCTCTCTTTCTTTCTATCATGCTGGGGATGGATCCCAGGGGTGCTTTGCTCCTGAGCAATATCCCAGCCCTCTTAATTTTTTTTTCCATTTGAGACAGTCTCACTAAGTTGCTTAGGTCCTTGCTAACTTGCTGAAGCTGGCCTGGAACTTGTGATATTCCTGCCCAGCCTCCCAAGTCACTGGGACAGGTATGTGCCACTGTGCCCAGCAGGCATTTCAAATTTCTACAAATGTACTGATTTTTTGTCTGTGTACTTGATTTATTAATTACTAAGAAAGGTGTACTAAAATTCCCCACTATATTGTGTATTAACTTCCCTTTTTAGTTGTATCAATTTTAATTTTATATATGTTCTTTTCTTTGCTAGAGGTACTTTACCACTGAGCTACCCAGCATGTTTTATTTTATATTTTTAGACAGAGTCTTGCTAAGTTTGCTGAGGCTGGTCTCAAATTTGCAGTCTTCCTGTGTCAGCCTTCCAAGTTGCTGAGATTACAGGTGTTTGCCTCTGCACCCAGCTTAACTGTGTATGTTTTCATTTTTCAATAGCTTTTTTTTCTCTTATATTTTAGGTATGCCTTCAGTCAAATGCATATAAGGAGATTTTATTTTGCAGAAATCTGATGATCTTTGTCTTTTTTTTTTAATCCTTGTCTTTTAACTAGAGTGTTTAGTCCCTTTGCATTCATTGGGATAACTTCTCTGTTTAGATTTATTTCTATCATCTATTTTCGTGCCTTCTATTTGTCTGCTATTCATTCTTGTTTTAAATCAACTATTCTCCCTTTTACTCTGCCTCCCATGTGGCTTAGGAAATTATATACCTTATTTCCAATATTTTACTGGCTGCCAAAGGACTATCAATATGCACATTTTAATTTACATATTATTGTTGTCTTGTGTGGTATTTGAGTTCTCTTTAGTTTTTTAAAATGCAATGAATTGGACATTATCTTTAGCATTTGTGTAAGTCAGTTTGCTAATTTTCTCTCACATCTGTAAAAAATTTCTTTGCTCAATATTTTTCTTATATCTCTGTTTTTCTGGCATTATTTTTCTTCTTCCTCAGGTACATTCTTTAGTTTTATCGGTAGAAATCTCATTTCTCTGGAAATGCATTTTTATAGTTTTGCCATATATAAATATTTAGGGAAACAGTTGTTTTCTCTGAGCCTTCGAAAACATGTTCTGCTGTTCTTCCAGCTTCCATTGTGACAGATTCCCTTGAGAAGTCTGCCATTTGTTTTTTTCAGCAATGTATCTGTTTTTAATCTTTTTAAAATCTTTTTCTTTGGTTTTCTGTAATTTTACTACAGTGTATCTAAGTAACACTTTCCTTATCTTTCTGTGGACTTTTAAATCTTATTTGCTAATCATAACCCCTTTAATTCTAAAAGTGTTTTTCTTCAATTTTGAAAAAGTCTCAGCTAATACTTTATATATTTTTATTTTATGAATTTGGTATTTCCTCCTTTCCCCTCCTCTTCTGGATCTTTGATTAGATATTTATCAGACACTTGTTATTTAAAGTATGGTCTGTGAACTAGCAATATTCCTTTGTTCTAGAAGTTTGCTAGAAATGCAGGAGCTCAAATCCCACGCCATACTATAAGATCAGAATCTTCACTTTAACAAGATTTTCAGGAAATTTCGTACACATGATAAAGTTTGACAAGCACTGAATTAGACCTCCTTGTGTTTTCCTCCATCTCTCTCTCTCTCTCTCTCTCTCTCTCTCTTTCTCTCTCTCTCTCCCTCAATTCCTTCTACCCCTCTCAGATTTCTTTTTATTTTTTAAAATTAGTTTATAGTTTCAGATCTTACATTTAAGTCTTTAATTCATTTTGAGTAGATTTTTGTATATAATGTGAGATAAGGGTTAATTTCATTCTTCTGAATGTGCATATTCAGTTTGTCCTCCATATCTCTTAACCTCTGATATTTTACATTTCTTTGTCCTTCTGTGATTGATTATGGATAAATTCCTCAGGTCTTCTGTGTTACCGTTCTCTTTAGCTTATATTTAATCTAATGAGCTTATGCTCAATCATGAGTCTGTGATTTGGATTATATTTTAACTTTTTAAAATTAAATTTTTGATCTTTAAACTTTTCTGACCTATTTTATTCTATCATAATTTCAAGCTTGCTCATTCTATTAAACACAATGTAATTTATATTTTATACCTGTTAAGTCCAGTACCTGTGTTAGTTATGGATTTGATTAAATTTTTATGGTTTGTGTTTTTTTTCTTATCAACTCTCAGTCATATTATTTTCTTGATTTCATTTTCATTTTATTTTAGAATAGTTTTTTAGTATTAGCTCATGCTCTTGAAAACCTCTATCTGTGGCAATTCTTTGAGGACTAGATCATGTTGCATTCCTTCAGGCTGAATTTATATTTGGTTCTTCTATGTAGCTCATGCCATTACCAACCTGGGACTACTTTAAACTAAATTTTCAACTTGGAGGCTTTTTGGCCACATGCATACTATAAATTCCAGTCCAGTCTCAATCGATGAAGTTTGTAGACATAAATTCTCAGAGAATATGGTTTTTCCTTCTTGATCCATAACTAAGAGTCAAGTTTCCTTATGGTTTATCTCTATAGGGTCATTGTTTTTACTTTCTCTGAGCCTATTGACCCAGGCTTTATCAGGAGTCCTTCATGCGACATTTCACCTTCTTTAGGATAATAGCTTTGTGGTTTTTGACTCAATGGAGACTCAACTGTAGGCTACCAGAGATCACTACATCCCTGGAGCAGCTGTTGACTTCAATGTTCAGTAATCTTGCTGAATTTTTTTTCTTTTGGTACCAGGGATTGAACTCAGGGGCACTTGGCCACTGAGCCACATCCCCAGCTTTATTTTGTATTTTATTTAGAGACAGGGTCTCACTGAGTTGTTTAGCTGGCTTTGAATTCACAATCCTCCTGCCTCTGCCTCAGGTGCAGCTGAGGTTCCAGGCGTTTGTCACCACGTCTGGCTTGGATTTTTAACATATAAAAGAAAGGAGTTTGATTTTAGACTTGAAACCTTTTGGAGATATTTGTTGATGGACATGTTTATTTATATGTGGTGCTGAGAATCGAACCCAATGCCTCACACACATGGTCGACAAGTGCTCTACCATTGAGCTACAATCCCAGCCCTGGAGTTTTCCCTTTTGAAGGCAGATTTATAAAAGGATTTTATTTGAGAATTTTATTTTATTTTTCTAGGAAAGTCAGTGAGTAGGCTTAAATTTATACATAAGATACCTGGCATTTATCACTGGAGTGTCTTCATGATGTTATTTTTGCAGAACTGTTGATATTTTGGAGAATGCAAATAGACTCATTTGCAGTGGAAAATAGAATACAGGTAATGAGATTTTGACCTGGGATGAAGAGTGGTATTGGGATAAATTTAATTGATGAACCATTAGGGCCTATTTTATAGCTTTCTGGGGGCAAAATTATTACCTTCAACATAGTCTTATTAATAATAGAGGTGCTAATGTGCTCTCTGTATTTTTATTCCTTTGTCTCTCTCGATAAATTTCAAATTCTGGTGTAGGAGAGAATGTGATATATTAGTTCCTTTCAGTTTCCAGTAATGAATAACTTGAGGCTGTTAAGAAAAAAGAGCAAGAATGGAGGCAACTAATTGCTTAGTGTTCCCCTCACCGTCTGATTTACCAAGTAGGAAAGAAGATTTAGTGGAGTAGCAAGGGTTGTTAAAAGGTAAATTGATGTCATTTCTCTGATCCAGTGAAATGAGGCAGTCTACTCTTGAAAATATAAGAGTGGTGAAGCCCATTGAAGTTGGGCTGCCTTCCCTGAAATCTTGTCTGTGTGATCCTGGATGAGGTACTTGATCACACTAACCACACAGTGGGGGCAATTATTATAATATCATTTGTACACGAGGAAACATGAAACTGGGTGAGATAATGTTTGTTAGGTACTTACCAAGTACTCAGTAAATGAGAGCTGAAATGTTTATAATTCTAGCATGAAAACTTTCATTATGTAAGTGCCAGTTCAGTGGTCTTGCTGATATCTGGAAAAAATCCATACCAAATACAGAAAGATGTATAGAGAGACATTTACAGAGGGTTTGTGTGGCATATTCCAGACATGTGAACCCATTATTGGTGTAGGTAGATTGAAAAAATGACTCAAACCCATCATTTGTGTGTGTAAACTCCAAATAACCCTATGACATTTACATCAGCTTTGCTTAGTATTTGCTTAATTATATGAACCTTCTATATGTGTAGATTAAGAAATGACTCGACATTCTCAACCTATTTCTCTTGTCTCAAACCCAGGCTTCCTAGCCAGAGCCCTACCTATCATACTGTATTTCCTCTCAATGTGTGACTATTTAATGCTATTTCTACTTGAAAAGATGCATGTAGTTCTGAAATTTAAGGTTTGTTCTTCAATATGTCATTGGCTGAAAGCATTTATGATTTATTGGTATAATCTGTTTTATCCGTATTTGTATTTTAGAAATGTGATAACATGTGCAATAGTGGCAAGAGAGGTTTTGTATAAGAGCCACAGAAGTAGGGGGACCCCAAAAAGATTTCCCATGGCCTGGTTCTATGCTATTTCTTGAATACCTCCAAGTATCCTCAACAACTGCTGAAGTAACTCAGGATTTTACTCTTCGCCTAAATTATATTTACCATTATGTAAGCTAGTGGTCTTCAAAGTGAAATTCTTAAAATGGTCTGTGTAAAAGCAAAAGAAATTTTATATTTAGCTTTAGTTTTATCTTTAAAATTCTAAGTTTAATGTATTTTAGTGTATCGCAAATGTGTATATATTATAAAATTTTGAGAACATGCATTTTTCTTTTTCTTTTTTGCTGTTAGGAGAATAATTAAAGTAACTTGGAGACAATTGGTATAGGTTATATTTGCATATTTAAAAATTATCAGCACTAGTATATTGTTAATGACTGTACAAACTAACTGGGCATAGTGGCACATGCCTATAATCTCAGAAACTTGGGAAGTTGAGGGAGGTGGATCACAAGTTTGAGGGCAGCCTAACCAACTTAGGGAAACATTGTCTCAAAATAAAAAATAATAAAAGGCTGGGGGTGGTACTGGGGATATAGCTCAGTGTTCCTGGGTTCAATGTCCAGTACTTCAAAAAATGCATAAACTAACCTTTAGTTAGTAAGATTTTCCAAATTATACTTATATCTAGCCATAGGTAAACTTCTATTGCTTAATTTAAAAAAAAATTTTTTTGTATTTTATAAAATCATGTCCATAATATGTCTCAATCATATAATGGAAATGTTGAATGAAACATGAATAGAAATGAGATAAGACTATGTCTTTTCAGAAATATTAGTCAGTGTTATGTCTCGGAGGCAGAATTACAGCATTCAGCTTGTTGAGATTTGCTCCCTCAAATAAAGTATTCTATTGTGGGATGAAATGTGTTTCTAAGAGGTTCACGTGGAACTTCCAAAGGTGTCATCTTCTAATTCGGAAATAGACTTTCAATATTTAGTTTATCTTGGGTCTCAAAATACAAAAGAGTGCTTTTCTGAGGCAGCTATTAGTTGGGGACACGGGGCTTCCAGGGAGTCTGGAGGTGACTCTCTGTGCAGAGAAAAGGTAACAACTTGGACCAGGAGGAAGTCAGCATGAGAGAAAAGAGAAAGAACAGAGGTTTAGCTTTTCTTGTGAGATCTCAGAGAGCTCTCTGCAAGCCGGCAGAGGTACTAAGAAGATCCAAGTTGGCTTCCTGATTGGTTTTCTAGAGCTGTTGTAACAAAATATGGAAAATTGAGTACTTAACAAAACAAATTTATTCTCTCATAACAAAACAAACTGGAGGTTGGAAGTCTAAAATCAAAATGTTGGCAGAACCATGGTCCCTCTGAGCATAGAGGGAAGCATCCATCCTTGCTCCTGGCAGCTTCTGGAAACCCCAGGTGTTTCTTGGCTTATGGTAGCAACATCCTAATCCCTACCTATGTTTTCTTAAGGTGAGTTACCCTGTGTTTCTACCCAAGTTTCTCTTTTCTTAAAGGGAATGATCATGGGTCCATCCTATCCAGTATGACCTCATCTTAACTAATGATATCTGTGATATCATTATTGCCAAATAAAGTCACATTTCAAAGTTCTACAGGTTAGGATTTCAGCATATCTTCTTGGAAGATACAATTCAACCCGAAAAATCTGCTGAGTGGTCCGAAGTTTCTTAGGAGAGAGATGGCATTATTCTGCAGCTACTCTGGATCTCTCTTCTGCCAGTGGCAGTTCACGTGAGAATGGGGTGGGTGGGGGGCAATGGCTTCCTTAGACATTTTAAGTTAGGACAAGAACTTGAAGATCTGGAAAAATATCATAGGGCATTAGCGAAAACAGGATCAGCCAGCATCTTATTCTAGCTCCTATATTAACATTAGGCTGGGTGCTCTGTTGATTAACCTCATGGGGTGGGCATGTGGGTGAGTGGGTGAGGGGCTGCTCACTGGTGCCCTCTGTGCAGCCATGCTAGCTCTGCGGGATTGTGCCGGTCTCTTCAGTGCATGCTCCATTTCAATTAATTCCATTTCACTTGTTAAATCTTGTGAATGCCATCCTGGGGAATAATGATTTAAATAAACCATAGTTCTATATAGTGGGAAAGAAGAGTCATTGAGACACATTTTTGAAAACTTTATTGTAAAAGGAAGACCAGAATAGCTTAATGGAAGAGTAAGGTTGAGAAGACACAGTTTGTTTTACTTTAAAAATATAGATTTGAATGTGATTATTGTCCAACGAGAGGGCTCGAAGCCCTGTGGGCAGGAGAGTTTGGGACCAGGCACCCTGGTGCTGGATTAACCTCCAAAGGGAGCTAAGTGTTCCTATTGGAAAATCGTTTTACCTCCAGGGCTGACCTTTCTCACAAGTGTCCTCTAAACTCTGCATTAGAGTAGCTGGGATAAATGACCTAATTCATGGGTGCTTTCTTAGTTTGGAATCCATCCTAGCCATCTGGCAGGCAAAGAGGTAGCTGTTTTCTCCTCGTGGGGACTATTGTACTTGGGCACACACATACATACATCGCCAGAGGCAAGTGACTCAGGATAGGCCAGGGCCATTCTTGATTTCCTTTTCCCTTTCTTTCTTTTTTTTTTTTTCTTATCTGTTGCCAGATGACCTAGTTTGCAGTGGAAATAAAGATCCAATGACTTGCTTTAGCAAAATTTTACAAGCATAATTTCATCTAAGATCTGTATGCTTCTCTGTTCATATTAAAGAGTAATGAAGAGGACAAGTGTATTAGTGAGAGCTAGAGATGTTTGAACTTTAAGTAAGGCATCTGTGTCTTCTGAGAATCTTAAGGTAATGACCTAAGGTAATGACAACCATTTATCACGAAAACCATTTTGTAGAACTTCCCCTATCCTTATTGCAGCAGAAAGCATGGGATTAGTTAAGGCTTGTGACACTCATGTGAGTGGATTAGAGATGAGATATGTTAAAAGGATTCTGAGAGCGCAGGGCTGGTGAAGTCTGGATTCTCTTTAGAGTAAAGCTTGAAGAATTGTTAACCACCCTTACAGTTTAGTTGCAAGACGTGAGGGATAAAAGGCATCAGCCATGATCTTTCTCCTTGTAGAGCTCACAGTCAAATAGGGAACACACAGGAGGTGGCTAATGCTTCCTACAGACACCCAAGAAGATGATACTTGTGCTAGATACAAGAGAGAAGTAGTTCTCTAAGTAGACACAGAGCTAAGAGTGGAGGTGGGGCAGTAGGCCACTCAAGGGACATGGAGGAGTGTATGTGACTATATGGAAGTACACAGCCTCGTAGAGAAATGTCTGGCGTGTGGATTGTGTCTGTGCTTCTGGACTTGTGTTTATGGGCAGGGGAAGTGGAAGGGTTGGTAGGAGCTGGACAGGTGAGTTGGGTAGATTGAGAGACTGGGTGTGTTTCCTTAAATAGCACGTTTTCTTCTGGACGCTAAGGTCAATGTATAAAAAGAACCCGCAACCGGTGTTTAGAAGAAACTTGGAAACTGTAATTACACTCTGCTGGTCTCTTTCTTATTAGTCATATATCTAGCCAAGTCCCCAACCTAACAGTGTTAGGCCCTTTTCAGTGCACACTGAAACTCATTATCCAGTGTGGTTTTCTTGTCTTAGGTGTTCCCTGATATGTCCAGCTCCTCTTCCACTCGCTGGATGACCTCAGTTGCTTCAGGGGAGGGATGGCATGGAGAAGGTGTACTTCCATAGTTGGCTTTTAGTTTCACAATCTGAGGACTTGGGAATTAAATGATGGATGTGGAAAAATATGTGCTCTATCAGAGCTAGGTTTGCTTCATCCTCCACTTACCGCCCATTTCACCAATTAGATAAAGATTTCAAAAGCTGCAGAAAGGAGATAGAAATTGGAAGAATAGGAATGTCAGCTGCTGTGTAATTTTGGAAGTAGGAAAAACAGAACTCCCAGATGGAGTCAATGAAGCTAAGACAGAAGGGGGCCTTCATTCTTATCCTTAGGGCAAACCCAGGTTGGTGGCAAGGTCCTGGTTACCTGGTACTGGAGTAGAAGTGGCTCTGTGGTCTGGCAGAGAGGTCTTGAGTCAGCTTTTACATTTCCTACAGTCTAGTCTGGAAGGAGCAATTGCAGACTAATATTTTATGTCTACCCAGAAAAGCCCTGGAAATAGTAGAAGGAAGAAAAGTTGGACTGGGCGAGTGAGCTCGTGGCTGGGAAGGGAGTATAGGTGTCAAGGAGTGGTCTATAAAACTGTCTGAACTTACTAAGATGAATTGGGTTTCTTCTCTTATCACTGAAAAACAAAATTTTAGATGATATTTTTGTTCAGACCCTAAGATAGAAAAAAAAAAAGGTAATAAATTTCAAAAGACATTAGGCCTAACTCCGCACAAATGATGAGGCAGCAAATCTTATTCTGGAATTTGCTCTCATCCACTTCCAACCTTTATACAGAGTACATAGGATATTCAAAGAGACATTCACGGAATGGGAAAGTTTGATGGAGAGCAGGTCTAGGCTCAGGATGCTTCAGGGCATTTCTTTTCTCTCCTGACAATCTCCTGTCCTTCCAGCCCCAAGTCATGTGACTCTGAGAGCCACTTTAGAGACGGGGTACCTGCAAGAAAGCAAAACTGAAACTTCACTACCCTGTTGGGTGGGGTTCTCTTATGCAAAATGTTGGTGCTTGTAGTGTGGCTCTCATTTGTGCTGGGGAGAATGAATTGAGACTAGGGGTTGAGGAGAGATGAGCTTCAGTAGGACATCCTGGGTACCTATCTTTATTGGTGGATGCTGCGCTGCTGCAGCTGTATGTCTGAATGGATTACCCACCCAGGAGGGCCAGAGGACTCTATAAGTAAAGTCCATGGAATGCAGGGCCTGGCACAGGAGTCAAGGTGTGTCCAGGAGAAAGTTTTACGGGGAAGCATCTCCCATGGAAGGAGCCTACACTCCACACGGGGAGGCAGCTAGCAGACACCTCATTCCAGGAAAGCCCAGACAGCTAGGGTAGCCAAGAGAGGGACATAAACAAGCTTGCCTCCCTTCTCTTGCCCCACCATGGAGGGGCAGAAGTAGGGATACAGGGTGGAAAAGACAGGTAATGCTTCCTTTCTTGAGGTCTGCTACGGCCCAGGTCTCAGGGCCAGGGGTTAGGACTGAGCTGGTGGAGCTGGGGTGGAGTAGGGTGGGGGGAAGCACAAGGCCTTGAACGGGATGTGAAAGGTGGAGTTTAAAACAAAACAATCAGGAAGGGAAATTCAATAGAACATGGGTGAATGTGATTAATGAGAAAAAGAAGTGTTTTATGCCTGTGCCCACTGAGTACAGGCCTGTGGTTTTCTGGTTATGAGAGGGGGTAAAGCCTAGGCAACCTTGTTGGTGTTATTTTGTTCCTGCCTCTATAGCTGACCGTCCTCTACTTTCAAACACTGCTTTGGTGTGACTTCAGTCGAGTTCAGATGAAATGAAAAAGAAAAGGTGGATGGGACTCCGAACTGATAAAGACTTGGCATAATAGGAGAGGTGATCTGAATTCCTTATTCAGCTATTAATTTGAATTGTCTTTGATTGCTTCTGCTTTCGGGACACATAATATTCTCCAATAAGCCACTGGCACAATTTTTTTTTTTTTCTGTTCAAATAGCCATTGAAGATTTACTGGATCTCTCCACCCTCTCCTGTTTCAAATCATTGGTCCTGCTGATTCAGCAAGGTAATTAAAAACCCACGAAATTTACTTTAGTGTTTTCTATTATGAAATTAATGCATTGCAATTAGAGACATTTTTGAAAATTGAAAATATATAGAGAAAAATTACTCCAAGTATTATCATCCAGAAAAAAACATAGTTCATAGTTTGGTGTGAGTGTATGTGAGTGTGTGTGTGTGTATTTTCTTTTTCCAGTTAGATTTATTTCTCTGCATAGTTAGCATTGCTTTGATTACCCTGAATATACAATTTTCCCCCCTCTGCTTTTTAAACTTTCTTATAGCACTTTCCATGTTTTAGCAAGTTCTTTATTGGGTCTGAGGATGTGGCTCCGTGGTAGACTACATGAGGCTTGGGTTTAATTCTCAGCATTGCCCATCCACCAAATACAATGCATTTTAATGGCTGCAAATATTTCATCATTTGAGTTTATGGTAGTAGTTCGCCTGCGGCATGTGCAGGCGACGGACTCTGGGTTCCCCTGCATGGAGCGAGCTGGCTGAGAAATATGGCAAAAAATCACACAACACAGAAAATATTCATAAAGCAGGGGCAGGACGGCTCTTCGACCTTAAGGGTCGAGCTTCCATGCTGGAAAGAGAAAGCAAGAATCCATGTTTGCTTTATTTATATGGAGGAACTTCAAAGGCTTTCTACAGAATGTTCTTTGCCAATTAAGGTAGGAGGTGGGCTGTCCACTCCCCAATGGGTCACGCCCAACTCCAGAGCTAAGAGATCAGTCTTCCTAGCTGAGCATAGACAGAGGTCATGTGCATTTGTGCAATCCATTAAGAGGGAGGAGCCACAAAATAGCTTGCAGTGCCAAACCAAAATCTCTTCCGCCGACTGAAGATGCTCAAATAGCTCAGGGGTGGCCCCCCACAGTAGTATACTTAACTACTCACCTATTGTTATTATCAAAATTGCTGACATTAACAAGCACATCAGTGTGAGCAGGATAATCAGAGAACTTGAAGGCATTCCATGCATCTATGTTTAAAGATAATGCCCTGCAAGGATATATCAACTTGAGGGAGAGTTCCCATGTTGAAGACTAGCTCCTTTTAGCATTTTTTTTTTTTTTGCAATACTAGGGATTGGTCTCAGAGGCACTTGAGAATGGAGCTAAACCCTCTTTTCAAAAATTTTTTTGAGATAGGGTTTCACCAAATTGCAGAGGTTTGCCTCAAACTTGTGATCCTTCTGCCTCAGTCTCCTGAGTTATTTGGGTTACAAGTGTGTTCCACCTGTCTGGCTCCTTTACCACTAATATTTCTGATTATGGGTGGGAAGGTGTAATGTTAAAATGTTACCTATATATGCAGATGCTGAATTTGGCAGGTCGGATCCGCCAAAGACAAAGACACTCACTTTATACAAGATAACATTTATTTTTATAATAATATGGAAGCAAGAGCAAAAGCAAAAGTGATAGGTGTGAGAGAGAAGAAAATGCATCACCAGATTGGGGAGACACTAACATATACCTGAGGAGTCAGGGGGCAGCTGTTCAGGGTCTTGAATGAGAAGTCTCAGGCAGAGTGTCTGCTCCTGGGGCTTCTTAAATACAAGTTAGAACAAGGAAATCTCAGTTCTAACAACCTACTTGACCTAGTGATCCCATCAAGGACATTTTATCTCCCTAAGGACTGGCCAGATCCCTGAAGGGAGAGAGTGATAGCCTGAAATAAGTGAATGTCCCCGAGTTCTCATGAGTGAGCCAAACCTCGCAAGAAGGCAGGATTCTTTAGATGTTCCATCAAGGATGTGCAAAGGCCACGGCAGGTACGTGAACAGGGAAGGTCTTTAATATTTTCCTTAGCCCTTTAGAAAGGAATTGTGGAAGGAGTATGTCCACTGAGATCCTATTGTTTTCCTGACACAAGGTTAGGTACTTTTATGACGTCTCTTGTGTACTGTTTATAGCCACCCTGCAAAGAGGTTAGTATTTCCATTTTGTAGGAGTCTGAGGCTTAGAAATATAGGTTGAGTTTCCTTATCTGAAATGCTTGGGACCAGAAAATAGGAATTTGGGAATTTTTTCAGATTTTGAAAAAATCTGAAGAATCTGAATCATGAATGGGCTCTAAGTCTAAACACAAGAAATTCATTTATGTTGCATATATGCCTCATGGACATAGCCGGGAGGTAATTTCCTATATTTTTAGTGTGTCTGTGTCATCACATGAGGCCAGGGGTGGAGTTTTCTGCTTGTGGTATCGTGTCAGCACTCAGAAACTTTGGGGTTTTGGAGCACTTAGGGGTTTGGATTTTTGGGTTAGGGATGCTCAACCCGTATAAATGACTTACTCAAGGTCACAGTCAGCAGCAGAGTCTGGAATCACCCAGGGGCCTGGCTGATTTTGAAGTCCAAATTCTTTGTATGACCCTCATCCCTGCCCCGAATTGCCTATTGTGCATTATGGAACACACTTAAAAGGCCCAGGAGTCCTGGGGTTCTGGGGTGTGTGGATAGATGCAGCCCTGTCTACTGCTACCTCCTCCTGGAACTGAGGAGGAGGTGGATTAGGGCAGGAAACAGAAAAGGACACTAGAGACTGTCTCCAGTTAACGGCGTTTTCTTACAGTTTTGTTTGGGGTTTGCTATAGTTTGGATCCATAATGTCTCTCAAGGCCCATGTGATATAAATTTGTTCCCCAGCGTGGTGCCATTAAAGGGTAGGACCTAGTGGGAGATTCAGGTTATGGAGGGTGTGCCCTAGAAGGAGACAGTGGGACCCCAGTCCCTCCTTCTTCCTCTTTTTCATCCCAGCAATGAGGTGAATGGGCTTCTTTGGTTGCACGCTCCCCACCATAAAAAACTATGACACTACAGACCCAAAACAATGGGGCCCATCTGCCATGGAATGAAGGCTGCAAAACTGTGAGCCCAAATAAGGTTTTCCTCTTTATAAGTCATTTCAGGTATGTTGTTACAATATGGAAAACTAACTAGCATGGGGCCCACACAAAACACAGAGGAATTCACTGATTGGATTTTTCTGATGCCTCTTTAGGGAGAAGCAAACTCACTATCTGTCCCTTTAATTTGTAAGTGTCTGGGCATGTTAGGTCTAGACATTTGAATGACTCTTCCACAGTTTCTCCTTTAAAGGGTGAGGTTTGAGTTATTTTGAAAGATCACCACTAGGAGATGCACAAGATCCAAGGAATTTAGAAAAAAGCAGCGGTTGGTGATTATTGCTCCACATTTATCGGAGCTTTGCAGGTTTCTTTTGTTCTAAATCCATTGAGAATTGAAGGCAAGATTTCTGTTTTTCAGACCTTAGTTGTTTCTCCCAAGTAACAAAAGGATGGCTTTTCCCTTTCACCGGGAGAAAGAGGCTGAAGGAAATGACAAACCAGAAAGTAGGAAAAAGCCAAGCCAAGCCAGGATACTAATAAGGATACTAATAAGTGTAGTGTGGTATCTTTTCAACACTGCTTCATCCTTTGGTAAAGGTTAGTGACAACGATGATGATGCAAATGGTCAACCTTCACCGCATTTCACTTCGCACCAGGCACCATGGTAACAATGAGACACTCTCACTTAATTTAACAATGGGACACTCATACTTAATTACCATGTACGTCTTCTCCATTCATTGACACAACAATACTGCTACCCTCATTTTGCAGATAAAGAATTCAAAGCATAGAGAGGTCAGGAAGCAAATCCAGTTACCCACCTTGTGTAAGTGGCTGAGCTGCCATTTAATATGAAGTTTCTGATCCTGGAGCTGCCATTTAGTCCCTGGTTATTGTTTCCTGGTTATTTTCCCAAGTTGACAGATGACGATCCATCTAATAAGAGTCAGACCATTTCAAGGTTTCGACTTAGGTCTCAGCTAATTAAAAGCCTAGGCAAGGTGTTCCTTCTCCTGGTCCAGAGCATTTCCCTTCTTTATCTTGCAGGTGTAGCATCTGCAAAAGGCCATGAAGAAGGAAAATGAGAAAGTGGGGCACCTTGACATGGAGGGAACAGTGGACAGCTGCTAAACCCTGCCCGCACCAGGCTGAAGCCACTTTGAATCTGGCTTGGGTCATGGGACTGACTAGAGATGGCCACATTCTGGTGGCTGGGCACAATAAGTTGGGGTATATGGGGCAGCTTGAGCCAAAACACTACAGAGTGCTTTTTGACTCATCCTGGCTTTGGAACTGCCTGGTTCAGCAGTCCCTTCCTGAAGGGAACAGGTGCTTTGAGTTCCTTTTGGCTACTCTTGGTTAGTTTTGTCCCTGGCTGTGTTTGGACACAAAGCCGACGGATCTTCCAATCTCCTTCGTGTGCTTATGTGGTTTTGTTTTTGTGTCTTCTCTGCCTAGACTTCTATGTACTCACTATTATTTTCAAGAGAGAGGCTCCCAGTTGCCACTCAGACAGCCTTTCTGTTCACACTGCACTCCATCCTTGTCTCCACTGGCAGCTTCCTTGGCCTGGGGACTCCACACAGTGACTCTGGACTTCAAAGCCTGGGAGGGAAGTGGAGGCTTTCCTCTGCTGTGGGATAAGACTTTCCCTGCTGCAACACAAAGTGCTGATGAGCCAGGAGGGGTGGCACATTTACCTTTCCAGAAAAGGGAGAGGGACCAGACAACTAGCTAGAATCCTCAGGGATTATAGATGAGCAAATGCTCCCGATGGACAGCAGAGGGTTGGGGCAGGGGCATTCCTGCCCACACTTTTATCTGAAAGACATACTGTAAACAATGAATGAGAAAATAAGGCTCTTTTCCTGTCTGCCTGGCTTCCTTCCTTGCTTGCTTTCTTCCTCTTTCCTGCTTTCTTCTCTCTCTCTCTCTCTCTCTCTCATTCTTTGTCATTTCTTTGCTCTCTTATTTTTCTATTTCTCTCTTTCTTTTTTGCCTCTTTTCCTGAAAAGCTTATGGGAACATAGATATGTGTTTCAGGTATAGTCGACAGTTGTAGTGAAAACATACTGGGCTAGGAGTTGATGGTAAAGCTGTAATTAGAATAGAGCTATCTCAAGTTTATGAACACTCCTGGGCACCAGTTTCTTCTAAAAAAGAATCAGAGAGTTGGATAAGAAGAACTTTTGGAAGTTTTAAGATGCTTATTAATTTAAATATCTTTGGGGAAAAAAAGGGAATTTAAAATTGATGTTTTAAGTGAGACAATGATAAAAATCATTACAAAACAAAATGTGGAGAAGGATGTTGGGTGGGTTCTTAACCTCCTGTATCGTCACAGATGCAAGGACTGGGACTCTTGTCAGGCCACCTACGTGGTGTGACCTATGGTAGGGTTTCTAGACTGTATTCACATCAAATACTCTTTGGGCTTGTGTGGTAATTGCACAAAGCTGACCATTTATATCGTGACGGGGCTTGCTTGTGTGTCTTAAACACTCTTAAGACAAATAAATTGTCCTAGTGGCCTATATTTGGTGCCCATTTTATTTCATCTTTGTGTACAGGGTTGAACTAAGCTGACTGCTCACTCTTGGTACAAATATAATGGTCCAATTGTCCCTTGTGCCAGGGGGAGGGCTCTGGAGCACACCCAGAGCCCTGTGGGAACCCACAGAAGGGAGGTGGCTATTTGGACGTGTAGACTGTAGTGGAGACAAGTTAACAACCCTGCCTGGGGCATTCCAGAGTTTATTTAACGATAAAATTGGCCCCAAACTCTCCACCGGGGCTTGTAAGTTCTGTCCAGTGCATGTCGGGGTGAGAATGCAGTTAAACATACATCCTAAAGGCATTTTAGCTTGTGAGGAAATGGTAAATCCCCTCTGTGACTTGAAAATACCATTTAAAACATTGAGCCAAAGATTTTTTTTTTCCTAACCCAGGTCCTATGAAGCAAAAAAACAAAATGGTGGTTTAATTTGGGACTGCACTTGTCAAAGCAACTAGTTGAAGACTGAAAACTTCATCACTAATGTCATGTAAATAAGAAAATGCAATTATCTGATTGAATCTTATACACATAATTTTACTAAATCCAGTCAAACTGATTCGTATTGATGTAGCCTAAATGTGCCATTGGCCTCAAACGCATAGTCAGCAAATTTGATGTGAAAGACTTTAACAAAGCAATATGCATTCCCCAAGATACCAGCTTTCTAACACTATGCCCTCAGCAGGTTCTGGCTTTCTAGTTTTGTTGGAGTTGGTGACCAATCCAAGTCAAGGTGTTGCAAGAGGATGGGTGCCTGAGAGCAGCCCTAGGTACGTTAATTGCATGGGCAGCAGGGACTTAGAGAAGAACTGGAGTTGCCACCGCTATTTCCTTGCATCCACGAGCCTTACTTCCATGTCTAGTGTATTTTGCAGATGTTCTCTCATTCACCAATTAATTAAACTAATTTAGAGGATTCTGTGAAGGAAGGAAAGAAGGAAGGAAGAATGGAAGCCAGGCAGGTGCAGAGGCGCTTATTTTCTGTTTCTTTTGGTCTGATGAGGACAAGAGTGATGGGAATGAATGGTGGGGTGAGAGGCTCTCAGGGCAGGGTGGGAAAGGGAGAGTCTTTCACTCTCTATAGATTCTTCCTTCTGTCAGATTTGTGCAAAACACTCATTGGTTGGGTGACCCCAGCATCTCAGAGGGCTCTGCAGGGGAAAGAATCACTTTCAGAAGGACCATCCAGGGAGGTGCTGTGTTAAGTGCACACGTGGAGAGCCAACTATTGTAAAATACGGAGATGAATATAGATGACAAGTGAAGCTAGAGGCGAGATTATGCAAAGGTATTAAGGACTTGGATGCAGCCTGGGCAAAAGGTGGAGTAAGGAAGGGCCTTCAAATCAAAGGGGGTTAGAGCAAGAGGTAGGGAGATCCATAGAAAAAAATGGACAAAAAAAGAGATGAGAAAAGCAGGCATTGCCTAAAGACTGAAAACTAACGAAAACTCTGGGCTTTAGTTAATAATCATGGGTCAATATTGGATCATCAATTTCAAAAATGTACTACACTAACGCGAGAGGTGGATAACAGGGGAAGCTGAGAAGTGGGGTTCAGGGGTATATGGAAATTCTCTGAAATTCCTGCTTAAATTTTCTCTATATCTGAAACTTCCTTCCCCCACCCAAGTAAATAAAGACTACTAGCTAAAGAAAAAATAAAAAATAAAAAGAGGTGAGAGAAGCACGGGGAAAGCTGAGCAGAGTTCTAGTACTAGAGCTAACAAGTTAAGCATCTAGTTGGGTTGAAGGAAAGAAAGAAAAGAAGTTTCAGAATTCATTGAAGAAAGGGAGAAGGACCTCCCCTTAAAGTCAGGAGAGAGGTGAAGAACTGTAATACTCCACCAGTAGATGGGAATTGGAACTAAGGAGAAGACTGAAGGGTAGATGTGGGAAGAGCTGATTAATAACAGAATAAAACCAATAATAGCCCTAATAACCATGACTTATTAAGCACTTACTCTATGCAGGTCTTCTGCCTAATAAGTCTTTTACAGGCATAATTTTATTTACTCTTTATAACAACCCATTACAGTGGGTATCATTTTTATCTTCGTTTCAGGGTTAAGAAGTTAAGACTCAGGGATGTTAAGAAACTTGTCCAGGACACTCAGCTCATAAGTGTCAGAGTCAGGATTTGAAGCTTATGTCAACCTAATGCCATAGGCAGGCTCTTGACCATTGTGTATAATTTCTTGAGGGTCGCTCTCTGGATATTTTCTTGTTTCATAAGTAATAATTTAAATAAATATTTTAATAAATAAATAAAATAAATAAATTAAATAATTTATCTTCATTATGATAAGTAACTAAAATGAAATTGTGCACTTAATATTTTGTCTTTGCAATTAATTTTACCACATTACATACCCCCTTGCTTTATAAAAGAATGTGAATTGTCTTTTGACATTGGTTTGCTTAATACAAAGTAATCCTTGTTTATTGTAACTTATTTAGAAATAATAAGCACAAAGAATATGCACATGGTTATTGTTTCTGATTTCAGGAAGGTAACAGGAATCTTTTCTGTTGTTGTTGTTTGTTTTTTTGGTACTGAGGATTGAACCCAGGGGCACTTAACCACTGAGGCACATCCCGAGCCCTCTTTTGTATTTAATTTAGAGATAGGGTCTTGCTGAGCTGCTTAGGGCCTCACTAGGTTGCTAAGGCTGGCTTTGAACTCATGATCCTCCTGCCTCTGCCTCCCTATCCACTGGGATTTCAGGCATGTGCCACCACGCCATGCAGGAATCCTTCTGATAGCCATCTTCAGTTGAATGTAGTGAAACAAGTTTTCTGAGCAAAGTAATGTGCCAGGCATTGGACCAGGTACTGAAGGAAATATAACAAGACAGTCCCTGTTCTAAAGGAGATCATGATCACCACATATGTGAAAACAAATAGCTCTGCTTCGTCTGATAAATCAACTTGAAATTCTGTTTAACATACATATTCCATCCATATCTCACCACCTCTGACTCCAGAGAACTCACACAGCTGGAGATAACACGTTTTCTAGAAGATGCTGTAATGCAGAATCTCAGCCGCTAAGTTTTCAGTCTGAGCCAACATCCTGTCAGTGTTTATAAACCGTTCAAGGATGGCTCAGATGAGGAAATCAAACCCTGAGTGTGAAACCAAACCCACACCTATCCCCAGCATTACACAAGGCTCACCCCACATCCTTGGCTGTCTCTAGTATTAAAGAGACACAGAAAAGAAAGACCCTCAAATACTGATGAATTCAACCTCAAGTAACTGTCTCCAGAGACTCTATTATGTTGATGATAACAGCCTGGGTCCTTGGGGGAGCTAATAGGACTTGATTCACTTAGTTAAGGAATTCCCAAATGACCTGGACTTGGTTTATCAATCGTGCCTTCTATAGAGCCTAAATGCATTACCTTAGACACCAGTAGTGTCCCTCATAGGCCTCAATAGTATACAAGTAACCTTTCCTCCAGAGTTCTTAGGGAGCATTGCTGGGTAGATCAACTATGCAATCTGTGGCAGGGCACCCAGTTGCAGGGCACGCGGATGCAAGCAAGAAGATGCTGATGGTATAACTAGATATGCATGTTGTGATCAGACTCAGGTGGCTACTAACTCTTCCCAAATTCTTATCCACAATACAAAGGTATAGTGTTCATCTCTAGTAATTTATTAGATTTATTACAAGTTCCTCTTTACATATTAGATTTTTATCTTAATTCTCAAGTGTGGGATGGATGTATTTACTAAGCTGGTTCTGCAAGGGTGTTTGCACTTGAGGCACTCTACATTCCATGGTGGACTGAGAGGCTTTGCAATGATGAAGGGGCATGGTTAGTAGATTTATGAAAAGCAGTCAGTCTATGGCAAGCTTGAGAATTGGGGTCTTCTTATGCATATATTGTGAACCATAGGGAAATTGAGGTTCAGAGTGAACCAAAGGACAAACAACTAAGAAAGGAAGAAGCAGATTCTGAACTTTGGCCTCTGACTACAAAGTCACATCAAAAACAACTTTAAGATCTCCCCTGCTGACCTGAGCGAGAGCCCAGGCCCAGGATAGGAACAGGTACACTCTGCTGACAGGCAGACCCATGTCGGAGCTCAGGCCCTGGCTCAGGACTACCCCGCAGAACTGTGCAGGAGTCCAGGCCAAGGGTAGGCCCAGGTCCCCCCTACCCACCATCACCTGGAGCCCAGGCCTAACCCACTTCTTTCTTGGGGCACTACAGCCACTGCCATAGCTTTCCCCCAAGCAGTAGCCTCCACCTTGGGACAATGGACAGGGCCTAGAAGCAGCTTGCACCTTGGAACAAACATCCCAAAGCCAGTGTAAGGCCCACCCTTTCAGCCCCATCTCCAAAAGAGGTTGCATCCATTTTGAGATACTTCCCCTGATATCTCCAGTTACCTCCACTATTGCCGTCACCACCTATACTTGCAGTAACATCCATCGCAGGACACCAGTTGGGTCTGGAAGTCCAACCCCAAGGCGAGGTACAGATAATCTGCATGGATACTAAAGATTATAGGGTAGACACTGTCATACCTCAGATCCATACTGCAAGAAGATACACAGACAACATTAAAAAACAAAGGGGTGGGGGAGTGCCCCAAACAAAACCAGGATACTACAATAACAAGACCCATGGACAGCGCAGTTGATGAAATGTCAGAGAAGGAGTCCAGAATGTGCATAATTAAAATGATTTGTGAATTAAATAATGACCTAAATGAGCAAATACAGGTAGCCATCAATCACACCAACAAAGAGATAGGGAGCAGATATAGGTAGCAAAAGATTACTTCAAGAAAGAGAGATTCTGAAAAAAAAAAGTCAGAATTCCTTGAAATGAAGCAAACAATAAACCAAATAAAAAACTCAACAGAAATCATTGCCAACAGACTAGATCACGTGGAAGACAGAATGTCAGATAGTGAAGACCAGGTATACAATTTGGAAAATAAAGTTGACCACACAGTGAAGATGGTAAGAAACTATGAAGAGAACATCCAAGAATTATGGGGCAGCATCAAAATACCAAATCTAAGAGTTATTGGGATAGAGGAAGGCACAGATTTTCAAACCAAAGGAATGCACAATCTCTTCAATGAGATAATATCAGAAAATTTCCCAAGCATGAAGAATGAATTGGAAAATCAAATATAAGAGGCTTACAGGATACCAAATATACAGAATTACAATAGATCTATACCAAGGCACATTATAATGAAAATGCCTAGCATACAGAATAAGGAAAAATCTTAAAGACTGCAAGAGAGAGGAGTTAGATCACATATAGGAGGAGAGCAATTCATATCTCAGCAGATTTTTCAACTCAGACCCTCAAAGCCAGGAGATCCTAGAACAACATATACCAAGCTCTGAAAGAAAATGGATGCCAACAAAGAATCTCATATATAGCAAAATTAAGCTTCAGATTTGAGGACAAAATAAAAACATTTTGTGATAAACAAAAGTTAAAAGAATTTACAGTGAGAAAGCCTGCATTACGGAGCATTCTCAGCAAAATATTCTAGGAGGAGGAGATGAAAAAACAATAAAAATAAGCAAAGGGAGGAAGTATACTAAAGGAAAGTCTAATCAAAGGAGAAGCCAAGTTAAGTTAAAAACCAAAAATAAACCAAAATGTTCAGGAATACAAATCATATTTTAATAACAACCCTACATATGAATGGCCTAAACTCATCAATTAAAAGACATAGACTAACAGATTGGATTAAAAAGACCCAATAATATGTTGCCTTCAAGAGACTCATCTCACTGGAAAAGGCATTCACAGACTGAAGGTGAAAGAGTGGGCAATTGACCTTGTAAACAGGCAGGGGTATCCATCCTCATATCAGATAAAGTGGATTTCAAGCCAAGCTAGTGAAAAGGGATAAAGAAGGACATTTCATATTGCTTAAGGGATTCATACATCAACATGACTTAACAATCATAAACATGTATGCCCCAAACAATGGGGGCATTGATGTATGTCAAACAAACCCTTCTCAAATACAAGAACCAAATAGACCACATCACAATAATACTGGGTTACTTTAATACACCTCTCTCAGCACTCAATAGATCTTCCAAAATAAAACTAAACAAAGAAACTATAGAACTCAATAATACAATCAATAATTTGGACTTAACAGACATATAGAATATTCCATTCATCAATGAGCGAATACACTTTCTTCTCAGCAGCACATGGATCCTTCTCCAAAATAGACCATATGTTATGTCACAAAGCAAGGTCTTAGCAAATGCAAAAAAATATTCTATTTGACCATAATGGAATGAAATTAGAAATCAGTGATAAAATTAAAAAGAGAAGGTACTCCAACACCTAGAGACTAAACAATACACTATTGAATGAACACATGGATAACAGGAGACATCAGTGGAGGAGTTTAAAAAATTCCTAGAGGTAAATGAGAACTCCGATACTACTTATCAAAATCTCTTAACAAAATGAAGGTAGTGCTAAGGGGAAATTAATTGCATGGAATTCATTCATTAAAAGAAAAAAATCAACAAATAAATTACCTGACATTATAGCTCAAAGCCCTAGAAAAAGAACAAATCAATAGCAAAAGTAGTAAAAGACAGGAAATAATTAAAATCAAGGTGGAAATCAATGAAATTGAAACTAAAGAAACAATTCAAAAAATTGACAAAAAAGCTGGTTCTTTGAAAAAAATAAATAAAATTGACAAAGCCTTAGCCACTCTAATGAAAAGAATGAGGAAGAAAACTCAAATTATTAAAATTTGTGATGGGAATATCATGACAGACACTATTGAAATACAGAAGTTAATCAGAAACTATTTTGAAAATTTATACTCTAATAAAATAGAAAACCTCAAAGACACTGACAAATTTCTAGAGGCATATGATCTACCCAAACTGAGTCAAGAGGTATACACAATTTAAGCAGATCAATTTCAAGCAAGGATATAGAAGATGCCATCAAAATCCTACTAACCAAGAAAAGCCCAGGACCAGATGGATTCATAGTTGAGTTCTATAAGACCTATAAGGAAGAATTAATACCAACACTCCTTGAGTTATTCCATGAAACAGAAAAGGAAGGAACCCTTCCAAATCTATTCTATGAAGTTAGAATTGTTCTGATACCAAAACCAGGCAGAGACACATCAAGGAAAGAAAATTTCAGACCCAAATCCCTGCTGAACATTGATGCAGAAATTCTTAATAAAATTCTGGCAAATTGTATGAAAAAACATATGAAAAAAATAGTGCACCATGATCAAGTGGGGTTCATTCCAGGAGTGCAAGTTTGGTTCAACATAAGGAAAACAATAAATATAATTCATCACATCAATAGACTTAAAGATAAGAATCATATGATTATGTCAATTGATACAGAGAAAACATTGACAGAGAAAACACTTTCATGTTCAAAACACTAGAAAAACTAGGAATAGTAGTAACATACCTCAACATTGTAAAAGCTCTCTATGCTAAACTCAAGGCCAGTATCATTTTATTTTATTTTATTTTATTTTTTTTTAGAGAGAGAGAGAGAGAGAGAGAGAGAGAAAGAATTTTAATTATTTATTAGTTTTTTCGGTGGACACAACATCTTTGTATGTGGTGCTGAGGATCGAACCCGGGCTGCACGCATGTCAGGAGAGTGCGCTACCGCTTGAGCCACATCTCCAGCCCAAGGCCAGTATCATTTTAAATGGAGAAAAATTGGAAGCATTTTCTCTAAAAACTGGAACAAGACATGGATGCCCTCTTTCACCACTTCTATTCATCATAGTCCTTGAAACTCTAGCCAGAACAATTAGACAGATGAAAGAAATTAAAGGAATACAAATAGGAAAAGAAGAATTCAAATTATCATTATTTCCTGATGACATGATTATATACTTAAAGAATTCAAAAACTCCACAAGAAAACTTCTAGAATTAATTAATAAATCCAGCAAAGTAGCAGGATGTAAAATCAATATCCATAAATCAAATGCATTTCTATATACATCAGTGAGGAATCCTCTAAAAGAGAAATTAGGATAACTTAAAAAAAGAGGCGAAAGACCTCTACAATGAAAACTACAGAACACTCAAGAGAGAAATTGAAGAAGATCTTAGAAGATGGAAAGATCTCCCATGTTCTTGAATAGACAAAATTAATATTGTCAAAAGGACCACATTACCCAAAGCACTATACAGATTCAATGTGATTCCAATTAAAGTCCCAATGTCATTTCTTATAGAAATAGAAAAGGCAATCATGAAATTCATTTGGAGAAATAAGAGACCCAGAATAGCCAAAGTAATCCTTAGCAAAAAGAGTGAAGGAGGAGGCATCACAATATCAGAGTTTAAACTGTACTACAAAGCTATAGTAACAAAAACAGCATGGTATTAGCACCAAAATAGACATGTAGACCAATGGTACAGAATAGAAGACACAGAGAAAACCCCACATAAATAGAAGACACAGAGAAAAGCCCACATTTAATCTCATACTAGACAAAGGCATCAAAAATATACATTGGAGAAAAGATAGCCTCTTCAACAAATGGTGCTGGGAGAAATGGAAATCCATTTATAGCACAATGAAAATATAGCCATCTTTCTCACCATGCACAAAACTCAACTCAAAGTGGATCAAGGACCTAGGAATTAGTCCTGAGACCCTGCGCCTAATAGAGGAAAAAGTAGGCCCAAATCTTCATCATGTTGGATTAGGCCCGACTTCCTTAACAAGAGTCCTAAAGCACAAGAAATAAAATCAAGAATAAATGGAATGGTCTCAAACTAAAAACTTCTTCTCAGCAAAATAAACAATCAATGAAGTGAACAGAGAGCCTACATTTTGGGAGCAAATTTTTGCTGCATACACGTCAGATAGAGCACTAATCTCCAGGATATATAAATAACTCAAAAACTTAACACCAAAAAAAAAAAAAAAACAACCCAAAAAACAAAAAACAAGCAACCCAATTAATAAATGGGCTAAGGAGCTGAACAGACAGTTCTCAGAAGAAGATATACATTCAATCAACAAATATATGAAAAAATGCTCAACATCTCTAGTAATTAGAGAAACGCAAATCAAACTACTAATCGAATGTCAGTCAGTATGGCAGTTATCAAGAATACAGACAATAAATGTTGGCGAGGATGTGGGGGAAAAGTCACACTTATACATTGCTGGTGGGACTGCAAATTGGTGCAACCAATCTAGAAAGCAGTTTGGAGATTCCTTAGAAAACTTGGAATGGAACCATCATTTGACCCAACTATCCCCCTCCTCCATTTATACCCAGAGGACTTAAAATCAGCATATTATAGTAACACAGCCACATCAATGTTCATAGCAGCTCAATTCACAATAGATAAACTGTGGAACCAACCTAGATGCCCTTCAATAGATGAATGGATAAATAAACTGAGGTGTATATACACAATGGAATATCACTCAGCATTAAAAGAGAATAAAATTATGGCATTTGCAGGTAAATGGATGGAGTTGGAGAATATCATGCTAAGTGAAGTAAGCCAATGCCCCAAATCCAAAGTCCAAATGTTCTCTCTGATAAGTGGATGCTGATCCAAAATGGGGAGAGGGGAAACATGGGAAAAATGGAGACATTTTGATTGGGCAAAGGGGAGGGAGTGTGGGGAGAGTACATGGGGGCAGAAAAGATGGTGGAATGAGATGGACATCATTACCTAGGTAAATGTAAGACTGTATATAGGGTGTGACACTACATCGCTACATCATGTACAGCCAGAGAAATGAAAAGTTGTGCTGCAATTGTATGCGATGAATCAAAATTTTGCTGTCGTATTTACCTAATTAGAAAAAAAAGAAACTTTAAAGAGATTAAGTCAGGGGAGGGAGAAGAAGGAAAAAGAAGGTTCTTGGGAATTGATTTATGGATCAAATGATGCTATGTTCATTTAAAAATATGGTATAATGAATCATGCTATTATGTATAATTACAATGCACCATAAAAAAGAGACTAAATCTATCAATACCCTGGAGATTAAGAATATGAGTTTTAGAAACAAAAGAGTTGGCTTTAAATCCTGACCCTGTAATTTGGTTGCTCTGAGACCTTGAGAAAATCATATAACCTTGAGCCTGAGGTTCCTGGGAAGGGTTGCGCGGACGATTAAATGAGATCATGTATTTGAAAGGCACAGAGTTTGGTGCCTGACGTGTGATGAATTAGTGGTGGAAATTATTAAGGTTCCAGCTGCCAAGAGGCTGGCATGCACCCATTGTAGTTGAGGCCTGGCACCTGCTAGACTGTTGTACCTGTGGTTGAATTTTTTGACCATCTCTCCTGACCTAGGACACCAAGGAAGACTTCCAACTCCCTATGGGCAGCTGATAAGGATTGAAAGCCCAGCGGACTGCTGATGGCAGGGGATTCAGGGTTAGAGAGAACAGTGGCAAATGACTCAATTCCAATGTGGTGTTCAGGGTGGTTTCCAATCTGCTTGTGCACAATGGGTGCCAATACAGTACCTACCCAGAGGAACTTCAAGTCAGCCTCCTTGAATGTGGTCCAGACCATGTCTGTTTTCCAGGTATGTGTGTGGATTGTGTTGTGCATAGTAGCCTCTTGAGGGGCTAAGCCTGGCTCTGCGAACTGCCTGTCAGGGATTGAACGCATGATGCAGGTGCACCTCCCCGTCTAGCTCTGCCTGAGATCCACATAGCCCCTGCGATGGGTGTGACTCTACAAGATGTCTCCGATGACCCAGAGACATCACCATGAGACATCACGAGGCAAGACTCCACCCTTGAAACTCTATCCCCCTCTGATATCTCCTTATAAAATAAAGGAAATGTGGGCTCTTTCCAGAGTGGAAGCTGACCCTTAAGGTCGCAGAGGCGTCCTGCCCTGGGTTTAAAAACTACTCTCTGGGTGGCCTGATTTTTTGCTGCTTTCTTAGCTTGATGTTGCAACCAGCACTTTTAAACCCAGTTCATCTCGTCTACATGGCTTGTGGGTGAGAATTATGAAGTAAGACTGAATCCAGAGGTGCATCAGAAGTGGAGGTAAGGAAGATGGACCTGGCTGAATGAAAAGGCTCAAGTCATGGCAAGGTAGGCAAGCTTTACCTCTTCTTCTCAGTCAGCCCTGCGGGTGGGAAGATTCTCTCAGGAGCACAAATTATTACATCTGAAGGTGTTTTGAATGAGGGCAAACAACGTTGAGTTTTTAAGAGACTGTCCCTCAGACTATATCACCTTGACAAGTCTGAATATGTGTACTTGGAGGTATTCTGTTGGGGTTACCTGCATGGGTCACTAAAACTAGAGTTGCCTTTCTCTTAGATAAGAGACCTGCTGAAAAATTTGCTCTACTTTCTGTAGATGACTCCTGCTGCTATCAAATATCATGCTGGACAAAAATGCAGTCACCGTTACTTTTGTAGAAATTGAAGGTCACCTATATTCTTTCTTGATAGCCATAGAAGATTCATCAGTCATTGGCTACCCATTCTTATGGGAAATTATAGAATTACAGGCAAGTGTCCAAATAATATCAAAATAACTGGATATTAGATAAAAAGTGGTATAAACACTCAGTGTAAGGGTATATTGTAGGCTAGAGTGAGCTGGAGGGATCAGTAAAGTTAGGAGTCTTAAGGAGGTCTTTCAAGATGGGTAGAAATTATTTTTTTACAGAGAATCAGTAATCTATAAAATTTAAAAAGTTGTTCATATCTTAGCCACCAATTCATTGTGAAAAATGCATATTAGCAAGAAGATGAATTAGATATATCTTGTTTGAACTAATTAGCTATCCATTTTGATGAATCTTTAAGTTGAAAATATTTGGATCATATTTTTTTAAAGAGAGAGTGAGAATTTTTTAATATTTATTTTTTAGTTTTTTCGGTGGACACATCATCTTTGTTTGTATGTGGTGCTGAGGATTGAACACGGGCCGCATGCATTCCAGGCAAGTGCGCTACCGCTTGAGCCACATCCCCAGCCCCTGGATCACATTTTTTAACAGAAGCTCTAAAAGTGTGAGCTATTAATTTAGTTCTGACTTTCACTGACAGAGTTTCAAGAAAAGAGAAGAACTTTCCTTGATTTATTGTTGTATGCAGCTGTAGTTCAAGAATGAAAATGGGCTTTTGATCTTTTTACTGGTCCCTTTAGAATTTCTAGCTCAGAGGATTTTCATGAGGAATTTATTTCCTCCATTTTATCAATCAATTGTAAAATAAAAATATTTGAATAGTGAAAGGGTTTCTGAACCCAGTAAACCCATCAGGCCGACAGGGCTGTGACCATGATACTGGAGTTAAATATGTAAAACTGTTGCAACATGAAATGAATTTTGTCTTCTGGAGAGCTCACAGCTGTTTTTTCTGAGTTTACTGAGGTTTAAAACATTCTGTTGAAAGCAATTTAAATCTCTTTTATTTGTTTTCCTAAGTGTACATGTTCCTGTGCTTGTCTTTGTGGTTGTTGTCAGTGCTAAGATTTTGCTGTCTTCCCTGGAGGCCTTGGTCTTTGAGGTAATAGCTGAGCTCACATTTGCAATGTTAATGAATTAAACACTCCAATTAAGAGGTAGAACTTGTCAGAATGGATAAAAAAAAAAAAAGCAAGCCTCAACTACATATAACTAGAAGAGAATCCATTGACATAAAAGGGTGAAAAATAGCTTGAAAATATATAGATAAAACAAGATGTGTCAGGAAAACAGTAAGCATATGAAGGCTGAAGTGGGCTCTGTTAATATCTGATAAAACAGATTTTAAGAAAAAAAATACAGCTAGAGGTAAAGCAAAACGACAAAAGTATTCATTGATGAGAAGACAAACATTATTGTGCATGTGCCCCAAAACAGTCTCAAAACATATGAAGCAAAAATTGACATCGTTATAGGAAGACAATTACAGAATTTTAGTAGAAGATTTTTATTAACTGTCTCAGGAACTGACAGAAAATTGGCCAAAACTATGTAGGAAAACATAGAGGATTTGATCATGTTATCAACTATCTTGACCTAATCAAGTATGAGGCCTTTCACTGAACCATTGTAAAATAAAAATTATTTTACAGTACAATACACATTTATTTTAGTGCACATGGTATGTTCACCAATACATATTTTGAGCTATAAAACAAGCCTTAATAAATATATAAGAATTGAATAGTACTGATTATATTCTTTCACCACAATGAGATTAATTAGAAACAATGACATGGGATATTTAGTAAATCCCAAATATTTGGCAATTAAAAAAAAACAAATTTAACAATATTGGTAGGACAAAAGAGAAGTTACAAATAAATTATTATATTTTTAACTCAACAATGGTGAAGATACAATATATTAAAATTTTAGGATTCACCTAAAGAAGTACTTGGAGGGAAATTTGTAGCTTTAAATGTTTCTATTACGAGAGAACAAAGAATAATGACCTAAGGTATTTTCAAGACACTAGAAAAAGAAGAGCAGGTAAATCCAAAGTAAATGGAAGGAAGAAAATAAAAAGACAAGAGTAAATCTTTTTTAACAAAAACAAATGATAGGGAAAATGACAAAATCAAAAGTAGATTTTGGGCTGGCAGTGTGGCTCAGTGGTGGAATGCTTGCCTAGCATGCATGAAACCTTGAGTTGAATTTGATCCCCAGTACGAAAACAACAACAACAACAACAACAACAAAGTAGGCTTTTTTGAAAAATCAACCAAATGGATAGAACATCTAATTAAAATGATAAAGAAAAAAGATGTAAATCACAAATATTATGAAGAAAAGAAGCATTATCACTTTAGATCCTGCAGTTATAAAAAGGTTAAAATAAAACTATTATGAGCAAATATATACCAAAAAAGAGATAATTTAGATGCAAAAACAAAAAAAAGGAAAATTACAGACTATTATCCTTTATAAACCAAAAGTCTTCAAAAAAGATTTAGCAAATTAAATCCAACAATATGTAAAAATAGATAATTAAATATTTTAGTATAAAAATTGAAAGCTGATTCTAAAATTTTCACAGAAATGCAACTGACTTAAAATAGACCAAACAATTTTTAAAAAGTTAAAGAACTTACATTAAACAAAAAAGAACTTACATTGTCTGAGTTTATGATTTACTATTAAAGTCATTAAAGCTGTGGTATTTGTGAAACGATAAACATACAGATCAATAGAATTAACATAGGTCAATAGAAGAGAGTCCAGAAATAAATTCTAGTTTTATAATAATAATATTCTTATTAAATTATTATAAAGCATGATTATTTAATTATATAATAGTTATTAAATAATAATTTAATAACAATGTAATTGTTATTAAACAATTCTATATGTAGTCCATTGGTTTTCAATAAATGGTGCTAGAATAATTGAATTTCCATATGAAAAATGGAAACATCAGCCCCCCATATATGAAATTAATTCAAGATTAATCATAGACTTAAATGTATGTTATGGTTTGGAGAACCTTAACCCAATCAGTGAGTTAATCATCTGATGGGATTAATTGAGTGGTAACTAAGGCAGGTGGGGTGTGACAGGAGGAGGTAGAGCATTGGGGGCGTGGCTTTGGTGTATATATATATATTTGTATCTGGTGAGTGGAGCCTCTCTCTGCTCTCTGATCACTATGTGAGCTGCTTTCCTCTGCCATACTGTTTGCCATGGTGTTCTGCCTCACCTAGAGCCCGGAGGAATGGAGCTGGTCTTCCATGGACTAAGAATTCTGAACCGTAAGGCCTCAAATAAACTTTTCCTCTTCTACAGTTTTGCTGGTCAGGTCGTGTAGTCACAGCAGGGAAAAAGCTGATGAAAACAATGTATAAGTCAATATTATAAAGCTTTCTTTAACAATGGGAGAAAACTTTGTGACTTTGGGTAATGATGAATTTCTTAGGTATCACACATGAGGCATAAACCAAAAAAGAAAAAAATGGACAAATTGGACTTTATTAAAATTAAAAACTTCTGCTCATCCAGAGACACTAGGAAGAACCTAAAAAGCTAAGCCACAGAAAAGGAGAAAATATTTTCCAAGCATGTAGCTGACAAAGGACTTGATTCCAAAAAAATATATGGGATTCCTGTAACTGAAAAAGAAGGCATCCAACTCAGTTTTTAAAATGGGCAAATGATTTGCACATAAAAATACAAAATGGCTCAATTATTTTGGAAAAGATGTCACCCTCTTAAAATGTTAAATTTACCATACAAACCAGAATACCTCTTCTACATATTTACCAAAGAGAAATAAAAACTTATATACCCAAAGATTTATACACAAAATTTATGACTTCATTAATCATGATCGTTCAAAGCAGGAATAACTGAAATGTTCATCAGTATTAGCTGAATGGGCAAATAAAGTATGATAGGTCAATATATCATGTATCATATATCAATATGATGAAAGATTACTCAGCAGTGAAAAAGAATGAACTACTGATAGAGATGTAGTAATCTGGAAGAATTTTAAAAATCATCCTGCTGAGTGAAATGCAACACAGTGTATTACATATGTTTTCACTTACATAAAATTTTAGAAAAGGCAAACGAATCCTTAGTGATGAAGAGTGCATTAGTGGAGGCTGGGGTTTAGGGATGGGGCGAGAGGCAGGGGGGGAAGAATCTTTTGGGATGGAGAACAAATTTTGTACTTTGACTATAGTGATGGTTTCATGTACCAAGTCAAAAGCCAGCAATTCTAAAGTTTAAATAGATGTAATGTATTATATTTTAATTAGGTTGATTTACAAAAGGAATCCTGAAAATCAAGTAAAAGAAGATACTGGAGGCAGCTCTGGCTCTGCGGCCTGGGCCCTTCTGTTCTGCAACCTGCTCAGGCCTCACCCACTGCGAGCCCGACCACCGTGAGCCTGAGGTAGTGGCTATCTACCTGCAACAATAGAGGAGCAGCAGCAGGAGTGGAACTCCAAGGACAGCATCCCAGAGGCTGGAGCAGGATTACCTTCAGATGAAGAAAGACCCAGTACCTTTCATCTGCCTTACATCCTCAAATCTCACTGTGATCTGCAGCCCCGAGGTGACCCCTTACAAAGGTGAGTGAACGTGTTCTGAATAGACCTGCCCACTGAGCACTGTTTTGTGTAGAGGTCAGTCCTTCTAGTTTGTATGTACAGTTGGTTAAAGCTCACCTACTTGGAAACACCTCCTGGTGTTCCTCCAAACCCTACAAGTGTTGCTCAGTTTGGTTTGGCTGGTGTGTCTGAACCTCCAGGGACCGTCTGTATGCTTCGACCTTCTCCCTAGCATAGCTGGAGCTGGGAAAAAGACAGTGGAATAAACAGTAAAACGTGGCCATATTCTTTCTAAGACTGGGGGAATATCTTCAAAGAGGCCTAGTCTGTGCTGGGCATTTCCAGTGTTTGTGATTTAAGAACAGTCTCTGAGCTAAGTGAGGCTTCTTCTTGTGGCTTAGGGAGGACATAGGACCTTCCCAGCTTCTCAGCTCTCCTAACTGCTGCCAAGCTGACCCAGTGGCCTGACCCCTCAGGTCACCAGATTCCATTTAGGGTCCTTGGTGTTGTTTACAAAGTAGACCTCAGAGTTGTCAGCCAGAAAGTCTGTGGGACCCAGTGGGAAGAACAATGCCAGCTTCTGGGTTTGGACCAGTTCAGGAACGTACCCCAGAACACTGTTCTACAGGCAAGCCCAGTTCAGCACTGGCCGGGTGGGTCCTTTCTGGGTTCCTCAGCCACCAGGCTGACTTCACATGGTCAAAGCTGCAGACTTTTGGAGGCTTTGCATAAGACTTCAAGAGTGGAGACGAGTTTGAGAAGCACCGTTTTATCATTGATGTGGCTCAGTGATGGGGTCATCAGTTGGATTCCCAGCACCAAAACAAGAAAGAAAAGAAAACCACTATTTTGGACAGTCAAGTGAGAATTGTGGGTAGTTAAGAATTGAAAAACACAGCTCTCTTGAAGGTAGCTAGGTGGATGTTTTGATGGCCTTGAGGTGGATTCTCCTGTGGTCCAGGAGTTGGGTTCTGGATAATCACAGGATGCACATCTGTAGAAGCATATCTACAGGGTGGGCATGTTGTTGAAAGGGTAAAGTTTCTAAGCTGCAAAGCCTGAATTAAAAAGTGAAGGACCAGGTATTGTTAAATTCCTCTGCTACACCCAGAACCTGAAATTCCTGAGGCAGTTAAGACAACGCCCTACTGGCCATTTAGCCTAGGGTCCTATGAAGCTTGTCAGTTTGAATGTGTACCCCGCTTAGGAGTGACCAATCACCCCCCCCAACCTGTTCCCGCCAATGAATGTGCTAATCATGTATGAGAGTTGTTGTTCAATTTTCCCGTGCCTCATGATGATTTGTTCTGATGTATGCAAAGACCTCGCCCTCCCCCAAAAAATGTACTTAAGCACTGCTTAGCCTCTGCTCTGGGCTGCTCTCACTTCTTGAGTGAGCCTACAGCCTCAGCGCGCTGAATTGGATCCTCAATAAATCCCCTTCTGCAATTGCATGAGTCAGTCTCTTGGTGGTCTCTTCCTCCCTTACATTGTGATGAACTGTGTGTAGTGATATACACTGGAGAACATGGTCCATGTGTCAGGAGAAGTCCCCTTGATGAGTCCCTAGTCATGTGGTGAAAGCCAGGCTTCAAAACACTTGGTCCAAATAAAAAGAAAATACAGATTATGTGAGTATTCCTAATAAGCTTGGAGAACATAAACCAAAAATGAATAGTAGTATCTGAAGCAAGTGGAATTATGCTGGTGTGTATATTATTTTAATCTTTGTTTTTCTCATGTTTTCTGAATAGATAGCAAATATTTGTCAAAAAAAAAAAAGAAAAATAAAGATATTGACAAAAAGTGTAAATGATAGTTTATCTTATAGAAGAGTAAATGGATGGGTCTGCATGCTATTTCTTTAAATAATAATTCAGTTTCATTTTCACATTGACTGTTGGTAAAGATGGCGCCCGAAGTGCTTCTCTTCCGGGAGCTCAGGAAACATGGCGTCTGGAGCACTTCTCTTCCGGGAGCTCAGGTCCATGACGCACTGAATGGCGCACAAATCATCACCTCCAATCCCTGTGAATGGTGCGAACTTTGAATGGCACACCTCCAATGCCTGAATGGCACACCTCCAATCCAATGAAGAAGTAACAGCCCACTTGCCCTGCTCCTCCTCATCCTGTGTTAAGCCCATAAATCAATACCCTGTTCGTGTTCGTTCTCTTACTCTTATTCTCTCTCCTCTCTCTTCCCCTCCCCCCCCCTCGTCTCTCTCCCCCTCCTCTCTCCCCCCCTCTCTCTTCCCCCTCTCCTCTCCCTCCCCCCCTCTCTCTTTCCCCTCTCCTCTCTCTCTCTCTCTCTCTCTCTCTCTCTCTAACCTTCTCTTCTTGTTGAGTTTAAGGAGCTTTTCCATCGTCCTTTACATTCACACACTGTGGAGTTCTGTGTTGAAACAGCTTATTAAACTCATGAATCACTATCTTTGCCAACATTATAATAGAAATCCCAGCATTAATATAAAAATCCCAGTGTTAAAAAAAAGTAAATATTTGGTGATTATAACCAACTGACTTTTTCTATGTTTGGAATATGTAAAGGTTAAGACCCAGTGATGGATTTTCTGCAGAGAAATTTTTCCAAAGAGTAGTCAAAAATCCTCTCATTTAAAAAAATGAACATAAATTATTTAATTTTTCAAACACAAAATATAAGGATCTTAAACACGGAGCCACAATAGTTTTCTTAAGTACCATCACATTCTGTTAAATTTAGTCTATAATTTCACAAATACTTGGGCCCCAATTCAAATGTGATGTCATTTTAAAATCCATTTGTTGAGAAATCCTACTGTATGTTATATAATTAACTTAAAATAGATTTAGCATTTTATGTTACTTGTTAAATAGTGAAAAGATGGATGTTTTCCCCGATTTATTATAAATTTTAAAGATGATAATAAAATAACCTATTTTATACAACTTTAGTGTTATACTGATCTCAATGAAATATGTACAATAAAGAAGATGGTTGGCTTTAGTCCCTGGTTACTGGGAGGTAACCTCTAAACCCTTAAAATTTCCCTAGTGATAGGACTATCTTCACCATTCATGAAGGAACCCTCAGACCTTCATGCTAATGAGGTTTATGCTAATGAGATAACTCAGGGTGGGTCTAGCCATGCCAGAATCAGCAGCCACATTATTAGAGAATTGGAGCTTTGAGCCCCTTGATATCAGCCCAAACTCCTTATCAGTGCAACCTCTGGGTGTTCTGTGGGGGCTAGATATTGAGTCACATGGACAATGACCTAATCAATCACGCCCAGTGTTGGCAGTAGCCTTTGCATAGTTTTGCTCTTTGAGACCAGAAGATCCTTCATCTCTGAGGATAACAGAAAGCTTCATATTTGGACCCTGCCAGACTGATTCCTGTGCATCTCTTCTTTTGGCTAATTCTAATTCATCTCCTTTAACTATAGTAAAACTATAATTATAATACTTCCTAAGTTCTGTGGGTCATTTTAGTGAATTATCAAACCTAAGGGAATCTGGGCGTGCCTGGATTTGTAACAAACTGACCTCAATGATGGTGGTCCTGGCCCTCCTTCCCCACAGGAGGCCAGAGTCTCCAGTGAGGGGGATCTTATGTAGGACTGTGTTCTCAGACTTTGCAGTATAGGAAATGCATTGCGAGTATTTTGACTTAAAATATTTCTTGTAAAGTACAAATATCATAAAATAACTTGTGGAAATTCATTGTGGGCAGGTCTGTGAGATAATATACTGGGTGAAGAACTTAAAGTGGAAAATTTTATGGCAGTAGGCAGTGTAATCACCGTGTGTGTGTGTGTGTGTGTGTGTGTGTGTGTGTGTGTGTGATGGTGAGGGGGAGCAGATTCTCAGTTCTGTGACTCAAATGTGTTGCTGCATCCTCTGAATGACTTGCTTTCCATAGGTTTTCATATTATTTTATGACAGCGGTGGCCCTTTGCTACTGTAGCTTATTTTCCCCTTCTTTTCAGTACTATACTCTGATTTTTGTTCAGAATTCACCCCTCCTCACTTGCCCAGCCTCCCTTCCCATACTTACCTCAATATGTGGTGCTGATGACCCCAACCAGGTGCAAATGCTAGACTGTGCCCCTTTTGGTTTAAACCAAATCAGCACATTCCCTTCTCTTGACCAGAGATTGACTCATGTGACCCATTTTGGTTCAAAGGGCTGTGGAGAGACATTCTTTAGGGACTTCTAGAAAACAAATTTCTTGAAATTTCAAAAAGTCTAACAGCCAAGACACTGTCTGCTTGGTGCTTGTTCAGGAGACTTCCACTATTCCAGGATCCTTGGCAGCTACCTTTCCAGCCACAGGTTGAAGCCTTAGAATGAATTCTTGGTATTAGTGTTGAACTGTTCAGTCAAACCTCACCTGAAACTCACACCATTGTTAAAATGTTCAGCTACATGAACCAAGGGATTGGCTTGAATTTGGATCAGTGTTTTCTGATATTTGTTTCCAATCCTGTTCTGGGATGATAACTTGAATATAGAAGAAGATGATGGTTTTGAGATGGAACAAAAGTCACAATTAAAATAATATTCTTACAGGCACATTTGACCACCTCTGTCTCTTCTCTAAATTCCTTCAAATGAAAGAAAAAAAAATGTGCCTATTTATTCAAAACTGCATTTTTACTACTTTCATGAAAATCAAGAAAGGGCAGCATCAACATATGAGAAACAGGAATTTTCTGGACTATGGAAAGTAATGAGACTGACTTGATAAGGATGGAGAAAACACAGAGAACTGCCAGGTAGATAAGAGCAGTTTGAGAAATATCAAAGGAACAAAGAAAAGGAGGGGCCACGAAACAATAGGTGTGTGACTGTTACTGAGCTGGCCAGATAGACCCATACACTCTTTAACACTGAGCCTCAGGTCCTGGAGTTGAGAGGTGGGTGAATAGGGAAGGGCATGAACTCCTGGTTAAAACACCAAGATCTGCACCTAAGTGGGTTCACTGCTGCCTGGGCAGGGCTCAGAGTTTGCATCAGGGAGTCTTCCACAGAGCATCTGGCCAGCCCTCCTAGTCAGACAAGTGGTATGGGGTGGGGGAAAGACCCTTGCAACTGCAAAGCTTCTTAAATAAAGCTTCTCAGTCTTTATTCATACACACGAGTGGGAAATCCAGAAATACTAGACAGCTTGTGCAAAACCAACAGCAAGAAAGATCAAGTGGAATGAACAACTAGTGGACCCTAGAAAAGACAGATTGTTCAGAAAAAAAAAATCTTAAAAGAATTCTATTTTCTGTCTTTGGATAAAACCAACAATGGCAACATCTGAAGGGAATATTTACATTTGTAAAACAAGAATAGGCAATGGTAAGAAAGTAACAGAGAACAAGAGAGGGTTTTTGAAAATTGAAAATATGATTGACAAAGTAAAATTTTTAATGGGAGGAACTCAAAACTGAAATTGTAACCGAGGGATGAGAATAGGATCAGGGAGGCAGAAAGGAGCATTTTTCTTTTTATTCCACGCATTTCTATATTATTTGAATTTTCTTTGTTGCTGAAGCAGTTTCTTTTTTCCATATTTTTATTGGTGCACTATAGTTGTACATAATGATGGGATTCATTGTTAAAATTCATCCACGCATGCAATGTAATGACATAACTTGGCCAATGTCACACCCCAGAATTTCCCCTTTCCCTCCTCTTCTCCTTCCCCCAGTTCCTTTCCTCTACTGATCTTCCTTTGATTTTCATGTGAAAATGAGCCCCTCCTTTCCTTTCTTCTTTCCTCCTTAGCTCCCATGTACAACAGAAATCATACAACTTTTTGAGTTTGTCTTATTTTGCTTAACATGATGTTCTCAAGTTCCATCCATTTTCCTGCAAATAACGTAATTTCATTCTTCTTTCTGGCTGAGTAAAACCCCATTGTGCCACATTTTCTTTATCCATTCATCTAGGCTGGTTCCATAGTTGACAATAGTGCATTGTCCTACTATAAACATGTATATGCTCCCCCCACCTCTTAAAAAAAATTAAAAAAACATGTATATGCATGTATCCCTGTAGTATGCTGACCTTAATTCTTTAGGATAGATGCAAGGAGTGGTATAGCTGGGTCATAGGATGGTTCCATTCCTAGCCTTTTGAGGAACCTCCATGTTGATTTCCATAGTGCTTGTACTAATTTATGGTCCCGCCACAGTGAAAAAGTATTCCTTTTCCTCCACATCCTCCTATCTCCTGTATTATTTGAATTTTTAAAAAATAAAATACTAATTGAGTAAAAAAAGAAGAAAAAATTAAACATTGAAATCTGACCTCAAAATTCTACTTTTGGTAGTTACTTTTCATTTTTTTGGTAAATACTAAAGAAATTAACCCAGATGCAGATAAACATGTATGGTATTTAACATATCTTTATATTTATAATAGCAAAATTTGGAATAACATTCTATTTAGCAATAGCAAAGTGACTTAATAAATTATTGAGCATCCATATAAGAATGTTACCATTAAAAATCATGTTTTCAAAATATATCTAAATGTGTAAAAAACATACAGGGTATGTATAAGTGATAAAGATAGAATTAAAACTATACATAGCATATTCAAAATAGTAACTCCAATCAAATTTCCCTGTAGTTGCCTCTGAATGATATTGATTTATTTCTGAATTTTACAAAGTTTTTATATTTAAAATCCACCACTAATTTACTTTAGAGAAAAAAAAAAAAAGGAAAAGATGCTGATCAAGGAGGATATGGATTGAGTCTACTCTGTCCCTGTCTCTCTGAGTGTATGTTTCAGTGAATCTATTGCTGGTCTAAGGGAAAACCTACATCAGTTTTTCTTTCTTATAAAATAGAAGGCATGCCCACTATTTTGTAGTTTCTTAAAAAATTTTTTTTGTTTTCATTTCAAACAATATTGATAGGCACCCATTCAAATGAATCATATTAATCAAACACCTCATGTAGCATGAACAAAATATTTACACATTCATACATGGCACAACTCCTACGTATGCATATACACAGACACTGTTACGAATCTATTCATGTGTTTTCCAGCCACCAAGTATTGAGAAGTGTTAAACTTTTATCCATGTATTAAAAGCTTAAAGCCCATATCTGGCACATTGAAAAATATAAGTATGCTCGCTCCAGAGTACTTGTGAAATATGGTAATCTTTCATTAATCTAAATATTTATATACAAATTTAACTAATTGGTGTTTTTTCATATTCTAGTTGTTTTCAAGAATTGAAGGAGATGGTTTACCCATCGATTAAAAACATATTTTCTTTCTTTATGAACTGCCATTCGATATTTGAAATATCCTTGAATGCATAGGTATTATACTATTACCTCTCCTCAAAATTACTTGATTAGAATGCTACTCCTCAGAGGAACTCTCTTCTGTCATTATTCTATGTGATTGACGAAGAGATCACTGCAGTTTTGAGAAGGGAGAACATCCATTTGGAACAGGTCTTTAATATGAGGATTTAGTGCCATTCAGCACACTCATACAGTTTTGTTTGCTTTGTAAATTCATTTGATAAATCGCTACTTCATGCTTACACATAAAAGCTTTCATCTATGCTAACTTCTCTGATTTTCATTAGCAGTTTACTACTATAGAAGAAAAAACACGGGCTTTGGGAATAAACTGGCTTCAGTTGGAATTCTGATTCTCCTACGTTCAAACTGAATGATTCGAGGAAAGTTACCTCTTTGAGCCTCAGTTTATTTATCTGTAAAAAGATTAAAGACTAAAGGGAATTAGACAAGAGTAAAAGACAAACTAGTATAGAAGTTGGATCTGATTTGGATAAATGTCTCTAATTATGTATTCTATAATACAACTATTGTTATTTTTTAATATTAGGGTCTGGTATTCTCTTCCACAGAGGTAGAGACCTGGAGGTTTATAATTCAGTCTAAATAATACTGATGACTTGAGTGATAGAGTCCGTTTCCTCACCTGTAATGGGGGTGGTGGGTGGAAGTAGGGGGCTGAAGGATAGATTAGTAGGGCTTCTCCTAGCTGGTGTGAGAATTTTGAGAAAAACATCTTACTTTGCACTGTTACCCATGTGACAGGCATATTGGCCACATCAGAGCTGAGACTGGCCAGAATTAGCCATGTCTTCCTTTAAAGAATCTTTGTGTCCAAGGCTGATTAGTCTTCTGTCTTAGAAAGAGTGTGTTTGGGTGGGGCCACTTTACATGTCTACTATCTTGGACTGTTTGGGGTACAGGTTTTAACCATATTTTTTGCTTTTTTTGGAGCCCGAGTCTTGTGGGGGAAAACATGTGAACTCTGTTCATTTGTGGACTACTGATCTTCCTGAGGTACTTTGTGAGGGATCTAAAGGAAACCAGAACAAAGAGAGAGAAACAAAACCTTGAATTAAAACTTTGTATAAGGAAAGATCTTGGCAGGCTGGGCTGCTCGGGAGAGCAAGGCCTAAATATTAGAGCTCAGATACGGGGTGAGACTGTTCCTCTCAACCCAGACATGACTTTGCTCTCTAAATCTCCTCTCACTATCACCAGACCCCCTTTCAAGCCTGAGCTGCCTGTCCATCCTGTCCACTCAAAGGAGAGAGGAACTCTGGTACAGAGGAGAAGACCCAAGGGAATTACAGGCACTGTTGAGGGGATCTTCTGTGGAAGTCCTTATAAGAAGCAGTGAGATTTCCCAGCGGTTGGCAACAGGGAAGAGCAGCTGAGCCGGGTGGTTTCCAGGAGACCACTTGGCCTTGAGGGGCCAGTAGCCTGTAGGAGATGTAGTCAAAGTGGTCCACAGAGTAGGACAGCAGAGGGCAGGTGGTGATCATGATCACACATGTGACCCCCTCCCCCCCAGTCCTTTCTTTAGGACTCCTAGGGGAATCAATCCAACTGGTGGACATTGGAGTTACAACCCTGGACATTCTTTGGACTGAATGGGAACAGGAAATTCAGAGAGGCCTGGACTTCTGTTCATTTGGTATGTGTGCAGAGGGGCTGTTGTTGTTGTTGGTTTTGTATTAAGTGCTGAGATCTTATTTGTGACCCCTGGACACACTGGCTGGTCTTATTTGGGATGTACTGGTTGTCCTTGATATTTAGACAATATATGACTTGCTGTTGATAAACCCTATAGTTTGTCTTTGGCAAGGGCTTATTGCCTCCTGTGTTCAAAAACCTATTGTAAGGTCCTTGCTTAGCATCTGGACGGCCATCTTAAGTGACAGCTGCCATTTTAAGAAAAATTTCGCTTTCCCGCCCAAGGACGCTTTTGAGAAAGGCTCACCACTCCCTCATACCAACCCAACCTTTCACTGCCTGCATTAGGACCCCCCCTCTCCAATCTCTTAGCCTGCCCCATAAAAGTCCCCAACCTCAAGCCTGTTTTTGCCTCTCTCTGTCTATGGAGAGGTGTGTCTCTATTTGCAGCTCTGACAAATAAACTCTCATGTGTATCTCTGCCTGGTCTCCATCTTTCATTTCTCGCTCGCCCATCTCCCAGTTCCTTGCTTTCCTTTCACCTATACTGAGTGCTGTGGAAGGTATGGTCTTGTCCTTGGCTGCTCATTGTCCACCCCCGTCTAGTCGTGATTCCCCTTCCCCCCCCCCCAAGGAAAGATGAAAGGCGAATGACTCACCCCAGAGGGAGATTCAACCAAGAGATTTTATTGGGGGGCTGCCCTAAGGAGAGGCAGAGAGAGAGGAGAGGAGGAGGGCAGAGAGAGAGAGAGAGAGAGCAGAGAGAGGAGAGAAACAAGAGGAAGAGGGCAGAGAGCGTCAGCTTGCAAGCTTCGGCTTAAGAAGGGTTGCATAGGCGACATGGCGGGTGCTGATTGGCAGGGTGACTCAGGAACAGTGAGCTGACACTGTGTCCTCCGGGGATTGGTCGAGAAAACCTTTGAATTTGGCCCTCTTTGGCTTGGCGCCCTTCAGACACAACACACACAACTGTTTCCTTTGTTTTTGGATCATTTCTTCACAAATAACATGAGAGATGGGTGAGAATATTTTGAAAATACCATTTTTTTTTATTTGAGAAAAGTTAGATAAGTAAAAAGAAAGAAGAAAGAAAACCCGTTCAGAGCTAACGACTGTCAGTTGGTATAAATTCTCTTAGTTTCCTTTTGTGTCTGTTTATTCTTTCAACAAACATGGAGGCCTTTTAAAAGTGTTTACACTGTTTTGCTACATTTGATGTTTCACCCAACAGGACATTGTGAATCATTTTCCATGGGTCGTCTTAAAAATCAGCCCTCAGTTGGGTCCTGCAAATTGCCTGGCACTTTTTCTTTGGGATATTTTCTTTAATGAAAACTTAAGTTTCACGTACAGATATTTTCCTTCCATCTCTAAATGTGCTTATTCCAAGAAGTCCATTTGTTAGAAATTATGAACAGAAGGACTGAAAGAAGAGAAATCTTTCTTTCCATTTAAGAACCACATAAAAATGCGCTGAATGTATATTTGATATTATCATCTGCTTCACAGATTTCTTTGGCTGGTATCCATTTTAATTGTTCCGCTCTCTGCCACGTGGCTCCATGAAGCTATCGGCTTGTCTTCACTGAGGAGATGTGGCAGAGGACAGCTGAGAGGTAGTGGAAGGTGGGAGTTGGGGACAGAAGAGTTGAGAGTAACTGCCACTTGTTCCTGGTCCAGGGACTGGAGCTCCTATGAATGACAGCATTACTCTAGTGAGGAATCATGCACTGGGAAGATTTTCTTTGGAGGCAAATTTGCCTTTCTCTTCAAACCAGACGGTACTGTCTACAAAACATTAATAGATGTTACGCAGGAACAAAAATGGGTTCTGTGTTTAAGCAGATTTGGGAAATGCAGTATTTTATATGAACACCTTTTCCAACACAGGACTCTCAAAAACTTTAGCATTCCACGATGCACTGTGACACTCCAAGACAAGGAAGCAGTCAGCTTTTCTGAAACCGACCCACCCTCCATTTTGACTTTATGTTCCTACACTAGCTTTGGAAAATGCCATTGCTAGAAATATCCCTCTTACTAAATAGTGAAGTCAGGAAAAAACAAAGAGGGTTCCATTGTTCTACTGAGGACTGATTTGTAATCATGTAACTTGTCTTTCTAGTGGGTGTGTTAGTCAAAGTCTCCCTTCATATTGGGAAGTGGGTGGGACAGAAGTCATTTTTGGGGGATTTTAAGTGAGAAACTAAGGTGGCACATTTCTGAGTCGTCTTTGAGTACAGTTGGTTCTCTCCCTGCTCGCAAAGTTTGCAACATAACAGGTGCTGACTGAGAGATGAAGTCTGTATTTATGGGTCTTGGTGTCCTCCCTCTTAAATTCCTCAAACCTTTCTTCTTTATAGGAGCAGTCCCTGGAGTGAGACCCAAAGGGCCTTCCTCTTAAAGCTAGCTCAAGGCTCTCTAGTTGCCCTCCACACCCCACCCACCCTCTGGAGCCAGTGATTTACTGCTGTAGTCTGAGAGTTGGGGAATGTCCTTAATGAGCCTTAGGGCCTGGGGCTGTGCTTGAAGCTGCTTCTAACCACAGCTATTCTTAGAAAAAAAAAATTTTTACCAGAAAACTAAGACCCCAGAAGAGGCACTCTGAAGGAAGAATAGTGGGTGTTTAAACAAAGGGAGGCAGGGTAGCATTCCTGGTCATCTATAAATTAAAACAAACAAAGGAAAATCACATCCAACTGTAGTCAATTGCTCCTGTAAGAGAAGGAGTGTAATTCAAAGAGGTTTATGTATTTTGGCCAGCAACAGTGTTTGTGTGGGAGTTTAAGAGCATAGAATAACATGACTGGGAACCAGCTCCAGTGGCTGGGCAGCCATGCTTCCTCACTTCGTCCAGCTAAGGTACTTTGAGCCAATTTTCTTTTTCCTTCCTTTTTTATCCCTATTTGATCTCTCCCATGTCTGAGGCACCAGGGGGTGCTGAAGGAAGAGCTGCATGTGTCCAAAATAACCTAGTGTATTTTCACAATTAGGAACCATTCCAAGGCACATTTTTATATTATATTTCGTCTTATTCTTATACCAAGACTGTGAATAAGCACATGATTTATCCTCAATTTACAGGTGAGGAACTGAAACAGAACCATTAAGGTATTATGCCTAAAATGATCAAGCAGGTTAAAGTCAGAGCCATGCAGGGACTCTAATTTCCCAGTCAGGGCTCCAGGCTTTTCTAATTTAGAACCTTCTGGATTGTTGCATGGGCCTTCAGGGCTTTGAACTCTCAAATGGTCTACACACTGTAGGTTGAATCAAGATCATGAAGTGTGTTTCTTAGAAAATTTTTCTGAGTCACCTCTCAACATCAGGACTGGAGTTGAGACTGTGAATACAAATGATGATTATCCAGAGGAGACAAGCAAAAGCTGCTGATTCAGAGCTGCTATCACGAGTCAGCCAGCCCCAGTTACTTCGCCAGAAACTCTGAGGCAGGCAGAGGAGTGGGAGAGCTCTATGGTAGAAAGGAGGAAGGCTTTAGATGTGCCCTGAATGCAGGCTCTTGGCATGGGAAGCTGTAAGGGTGATAGTAAGATTGGGGTCCCTGTGTGATCAGTGAGGGTGCTTATTTGGCTTTCTCCAGTTGATCCTAAGTTGGAAATTCGTACAAAAATTAGGGAAGCTATGTTATTAATCAAGTCCTGGCCATTTTGGGCTGATTATTTTAGAGATTTTTTTGACTTCTTCCTGGACTGGTTTTACTATGAAAGGCAGATTGGCTTCTTGGTATTAATTTTTTTTTTTGTAGGAGGCCATGGATTTGGACTGGTCATCTGCACCAGGCCCAATGACCAATACAGAGTTGAATCATACTAAGGAAGCTTTGGTTGGTTGAAGGAGACTCTGTGGTGGACTAACTAGCTAAGCTGTAACAATTGATTGTTGATGGACTAAGCTGTAGCCACCTAGGTTGTTTTCTATGTCTTGCTGTCAGATAACTTTGTTAGTTGGAGTTCTTAGAACCGGATTTGGTTCTGGGAGCTGCCTGATTGGGAATCCTGTTTTGGTTGTTCTTCTTTGCTATTAGACATAATTGGCCTAAGGAATTTTCTCTTTTAACACTGGGCTGATTATTGTAAATAGTAGGTTGACTTCCTGGGCTGGTTGCTACAGGTTGTAGGTCTCAGCTCTATTTTTACATACTGTAAAATACTATTCTGGCAACTGTCCATTCAGTTTCTCAAGATTGAGGAAAGTGAAGGAACAGGGAGCAGATCTGGGAAGCATATGCAAGTGAGGGCTTTTGCACCACCTGGGTGCTATGACCTTCATGCTATGACCCTACATTTTTGGCCAGACATTCTTGGGTGTTACTAATCTTGTAGTATTAATGTTCTCTCTCTCGTCCAATTTCATTTCTTTTGATATTATTAGTTTCTGCTGTTTGAGAATAGCTTTAGTGCAGTAATGTTAATTATTTACCTTCTTGGTAAACTTTTAAACTTATTTGGTACTGGGAATTCAAATTAAATGTATGATCTCTGACCTAGTCCATGAATTAAAACTTACTAAAGCAATCAGATGCATTTTCAAAGAAATGTCCATGAAAATGTTTTTTAAATTATTTATATTAGTGAAAAATGAACACAACAAGAAGATAATTGCATTGTATTGTATTTAAACTGGCATATTATGCAGCCTTAAAAATGATGTTCTAACTACATATTGACTTGGAAAGATATCCGTAGCATATTGTGAATTTTTGAAGCAAGGAAGTATCCAAACTATATAAAATATGTTCCCATTTTGGTGTTTTATGTATATAAATGTTCTTATGTATAAACATTTGGAGGGTTACATACCAAATGCTAGCAGTGATTTTATTTTGTCTAGGCATTTGATATGGATTTATCTTCCATAGATTTTCTGATTTTTTTCCTCTGAGAAAATTCAAATTTTTTATTTAAAAAGTTTAGCTTCTGTAAAAAGAAATGGACTTAAAGTGCTTGCCTCGTATGCTCAAGGCCCTGGGCTCTATCCCCAGTAACACACATACATGTGCACACAGACACACACAAAAAAATTGAAAAAAATTAAAATGGAATAATTTTATCATTTTGGAACTTCTTTGGAATGAAAAGAAATGATATTTACTCCCTTCTTGGTAAACACATATATATACTCATCAATATAATATATATATTATATTTATACATATTATAAATATAATATGAACACTGAAATTCATATATAAAAATATATATATTATGAACAGCTGTGAACACTGAAATTCATATATATATAATATATATTATATAATTTATAAATATTTCTGTATGTGTGTTTGGAGTCCAGTAGTTAAATACATGCTTCTATTTATAGAAAGCCCATTTAGGGATAGCCTAGGAAACATCCTTTTTTGATGTGGTTAAATTTCCTTTTGTAAGTAGATTGAGTGACTGCATAATAATGTGTTTTTCCCCCTTAGGAATTATTATCCTTTCCAAGTGGAAAAAAAATCACTGCTTTAGCCATGGATCTTTCAACCAAGCCTTAGAAAGAGGTTGCATAGCAACTGCTATTGGTGTAAATGACTAGTCTTGGTTATCTGGGGATGATATTGATTGGTACAATAAAATGGTGCTTTCAGATACTTTGCTGGTTCTAATAGTATAAAAGAGATTCATGAGTTGAGACCTTTTCGGAGCCCTTTGAAAAAAGATTCAATGGGATAAGGAGCATTTAGTTTGTTCCACTAGAGATGGTGGATTGAATATAGGGCAGCTGTGAACACTGAAATTCAGTGATGCACATTCCTCAATAAATGGGTCATTTCCTTCCTTTTCATCAGTTCTCACTGAGTTTCTGGTAGGTCCCAGTCACTGAAATAGTCACTAGGGATACAGTAAGGATAGTATGTGGTCTCTCATTTGGGAGCCTACATTCCAGTAGGAAAGAAAAACACAAAAACTAATAATTTCAGTACCTGATGATAAGAGATGGATGCATGTACAAAGGTGTTAAGGGACACAGAAAAAGGGTATCTAATGCCACCTGGGGATTGTTTCATAATCCTTTCTTGAGCAGTGACTGTATGCCTTGGCATTGGGTATACAAAGATGAATGAGACTTGGCTCCTGGCCATAAGGATATAAACAATTCAATCTAATATAGTGTGGTAAATAGTTGGCTAGCACAAAGATTGAAAAGTGTGAGAGCACAGAGGTGGAGATTAATGAATGATTTAATGCCTTCGATACTCTATTATTTACAAAACCCTTAAAGCACACATGACTTCATTCCATGTTTATGAACAGGATTTATCTCTTACTGATGAGGAAACTGAGAGTAAGGGGTCTTGTGATTTGTCTAAGGTTGTTGTTTTGGTCTTCTTGGATTGTAACAAAATACCTTAGAGTAGATGGTTTACATTTATTTTCTCACCGTTCTGGAGGCTAAAAGTCCCAGGTCAAGGCCTGGCAGAATTGGTTCCTGATGAGAACGTTCTTCTTGGCTTGAAGATGGCTGCCTTCTTGCCATGTCCTCAATGGCCAGAGTTTGGTAGGGAGGGAGAATGGGTAATGAACTCTCTGATGTCTCCTATTAGGACACAGATCCTATCCAACTAGGGCCCCACCCTTATGACCTTATTTAACTTTGATCACTTCCTAAGAGAACCCAGGTCCAAATAGAGCCACATGGGAGGGTTAGGGCTTCAACATAGGAATTTTGGGTGGACACAAATATTCAGACCTTAAAAGTTGGGCTGTGAACCTGGGGGCAAATCAAACACAGATGTGCCTCTGTGTGTGTGTGTGCGCGTGTGCGTGCGTGTGTGCGTGTTTTTTCCTATGCCACATTAGATCTGAGAGGCATTTTTTCCCCCCAGTGACTCTGTCATAACAGAAAGGACATAAGTGGCTCTGACATTTGGGTCTCTGGTTATTCTCCCTCCTGCAGCTTGCCTTTAGGACTCACTGAAATGCACACCTTTGCATAATGCTTTGAATGGGCATCAGTATCGATTTGGGGTTTGTCACTTGGAATCTCCAGTTTCAAGGAGGAGAAGAGACGACGGAGACAGCACAGTCCTTTGAGAAATGAGGCTAGTGAGCAGGGAGCATGGGATGGAGGCTGGTTCTAATTTTAAGGAGTGGGATGCCTGGGTTCCCATTGCCCTACCCAGGAGGAGACCACAGCCTGTTTTAGGACTATTTAGAGGAGAGGAGGAGGCAGTGCTGGGAGGGCACTGTGCCCAGAGGCAGTAGCTGCTCCTCCAGAGTGGGCTTTCTGCTTCTCACTCTTCCTTTGTAGGAGAGCAAGGTGCTTCTTCCCACTCTGTGGGGCCAGTGTACCTCCTTTCTGTTCTCCTCCAACCTCATGATCTTTAATCTTAGCTACATTTCAAATTATAAATAATCTGGCCCATTTAAATGCCCCAGAGATTTTGATTTAACTTGACTTCAGGTCTCTGTGTTTTGGAAACTGTCCAAGTGATTTCAACTTGTGGCCAGGGATGAAAATCTGATGCATTCTCTTTGGCTCATCTTCAAGGGCCTGGTGCATCCACTGTGACTCATAGGCTCTTGACCACCTCATCCAATTTGATCCTCTTAAGACCTTAGGGTAGACAGGCATCATGACTTACAGATGGAAACTCGAGAAAGCACTTGACCTGTGAGTTAGGAGGCTTCAACCTGTAGGCAGGAGGACCAGGTAAAAGAAAGGCCAGGCTTGGTATGGGGGAGCCAGGAAGGGATGATTTTGTTCCCTTGATGTTTCAGGAAAACAAGTTTTCATTAATTTATTAACTGAACAAATGTATACTAAATAGTGCCAGGTGGTGTACCAGGCTTGTGGGCTAAAAGCTGGCCCTTGGCATGAGGCAGGTGAGGGTGGCACAGGAGGAAGGCCATCCTGCTAGTGCTCAGCTTGTTTAGTGCTGTTTGCAGAAGTGTGTACCAGAGAATCATGGGACTAGGAAAGGTACAGCCAACCACAATTTTCTTTGCCTACTTGACTCATGTACTGAAAGAATGAAGCTCATTTGTTTTTTTCATTTAAAATTAATCCAAGTCAGAATTTGTAATCTTGTTGGGGTAAAGGCTTACAAACCGTAGAAAGGGGTAATTATGGCAGATAAAACTGTGGCTTGGTGACCAAGGAAGAAAGAACACATAGCTTTTAGATTCACAAATTCCACTCTGGAGAGATGGACCGCTCTGACACCCACAGACATCCATCCATCTCTGCGTAGGGACATTCCACTAAATAAAGCCAGTTGAAATCTCACATTCTGGAGATTTTTCAAATATTATTACTAAGGCATTTTTCCATTGTTTGGTTTTAATTCAAGCGGGTTTTTATTTAAGACTTAGAGGTCATAAGTTTTATGGCCTTGGGCTTGATTTAAAATCTAGCCATGACAGATAGTAAACAGTGGTCTCATTTTCTTGTAACGATAGTTCACGACATTGTGGTAAGAAACTGAACTTGGCAGCTGAGTGTAATGGAAAGCGCATGGTCTTTAGAGTTGAACAGGTCCAAATAAGAATTCTGGTTCTGTCATTTACTTAGCTGGAATCTAGGGCTAGTTTCTTAACCATTCTGGATCTCTATTGCTTCACCTTTAAAAGTAGCTTAGCAATGTGAAAGAGTATATATATGCCTTAAGCAGTGCTTCATCTGTAATTAGTTTTTGATGAATAGCCCTTCCTCCTTTGCAATGACATGACAGATCCAGCCACAAACTAAGGATGTGTACAGCACTCCAAAGGTCTTAGTTGAAATTAAAACTTGGAAAAGGAGATCTCATAGTTTCGATCATGAACTATAAATATCTAAGGAAGAGAAATAGCATGTTTCTTAGGTGTGTAAACTACATTCTATTTTGTTTGTGAATAGTTGAATACTAGGCAGACAATGACTTTTATATGGAAGTAAGAAGAAAAGCAAGAATACCCATCAATAAATCCTGACCTATGTGCCAGGCACTTTTATGTGTTTTATTTTTCCTTACAATAACTCTCAAAAAGACCAATAATTGTTAAAGTATGTCATCATGTCTTTCTGTAAGTAAGGAGACTAAAGAATAGGCAGGTTAACTCTTTTTCCCAAAGTTACACACTAGGAGCAAAGTTGGGATTCCAGGTCAAGAGTTGTAAGTAAATCATTGGAGACGGTGGGTGTTGTATTAAGGATATTTTTTCTTGACTAAACTCAATCAGGAGATAGCATTCCAATACCATGTGCAGAAGACTCAAATTAATGAATAAATAGAATCTGTTCCTGCCAGGAGGCCCATGCTTAGCTGTCCAGGAAGATTATTTCCTGAACAGAGACTTGAGCCAATTTCATGGGATAATGTGCCCTAAAGAACTCGGGGTCCTTTGGATCGGTGACAGCCACAATGCAAGTACATGCTGATAATTTTAATGTTTGCCTTCTACTTCATTGAATGGATGGACATTTATTTTGTTAATTGTTTTGCCTTTCTTGGACTTTTTGGGTTGAGTACACTTTTTCCTTATCCCCTTCTGAATACATTCCTGAATATTTGTTTTGGTTTGCTTAACAGTCTTTGCCGGTTATCTTTTGGGTGATATGTGTAGGGTCTTAACGTTTATGTTCTAATAACACATAAGGACTTCAGCCTTTGCAGTAAGGCTAGAATTCATCTTCAGTGAATACACTGAGCAAAAACAGAATGTGCACTTTATATAATGATAAAAACTCTTTAATAACTTTTCTGCAATCGGCCTAACAATTTCAACAACTGATTTTTAATGTGTATGGGCCTGATTTCTGTTAAGAGGAGAAGGCTCGAATTCCTTTCAGGTCTCCTTTCACACTATCTTCAATAATTTAATCTTTTTTTATGAGCCCGAATCTGTAGTTGGTCATGTTTTCTCCATTTATATGCATTTATCCAGGTCAAAATGTGGTTAGAGCGATGACATACAAAGGAAATTCAGACCTCTTGACTCAGAGCCAGAGGCCTGTGTAAACATTCCTGTGTCTGAGATTTTGGGGTTGGAAAAGGTCTCTAGAACTGTCCCCTCAAAAACATTAGGAGCTTACTGCATTTCCAAAAAGGATAGTGCTTAGAAAATGTAGTTTTTGATGATAAAAAAAAATATGTAGGGATCATTACATTGACATTCGGAATATCTGGTTGTTTTAAAACCAGACAGATGATGTTAAAAGGTCATGGTGGTGTTGATGAAGGGAGAGTGGTTAGAGAACAGAATCTTGGAGGAAAGTTAGCAAAACCCAAAAATAATATATGGAAAAATACTACTCAAAAGTACAATAGCACAAAACTCACAGGGCTCCCCAGAAACACAACCCAAACTCAACACCAGCCTTTCTGGCTTACAGAATTCCAGAAAAGACTCAGTTAGGTTTGAATAAAGGGTTCATGGCCAAGAGGAACTGACAAGGTCAAACCTCCAGGAGTCCTCGCATTTCTGGTTTCCCATTAGATTTTATCTCTCATCTCAAGCAGTAGGATCTGGCAAGAGGGATATGAAAAAAACTGCAATTCAATTTTCAGAAGAGGGGGGGGGGAGAAGCAAGGCCTTTCCTCTCTGTTAATAATCCTCTGCTTTGGACCACATTGTGAGAATTCGGAGGCATGAGGGCAAAAGGCGGCCGAAGCAGGAATCTTGGCCTGGGATCAGTTTTAGGGAGTTTTGCATAAAGGTATTTACTTTTGGAAGATAGTGTTAGCTCAATTATTTCCTATGGAAACTGAAAAATAAACATCCACTTTAAACTAAACACAGGCACATACTTCGTTTTTATTTGCTCTCTTTCCCTGACTGGTGGGTGAGAAAGGTCAATGTGTGTGTGTGTGTGTGTGTGTGTGTGTGTGTGTGTGTGTATGCCTCTGTGTATGCTCCTTTTTGGTTTGCTTCAATTTATTTCATGCTTGCTGCTTAGCAGAGATGGATGGATGGGATTTTGACCAGGGGAAAGGCAGTTAGCCCATTAGCTACCATCGCAAGACTTATGCCTACCAGTGGGTAGGCCTCCCTGGAGCTCAGCTTGTCTCTTCAACATGCTGATGTAGCAGATTGATGTGTTTTGAACTAGAATTATTTTTTCAAAGTCTTGTTTGGGCTGGCTCCTGGTCTAGTGCCATGTCTTATATAATGTATATCATGAACCTTCACTGAGAAAGAAATAAGCCCAAGTTTCTGAAGTTCCTTTGGGTTTGGCCAATGCTGTTTGCCTATCTATCTATCTATTAGATGGATACAATGCCTTTGTTTTGTTTATTTATTTATTATTTTTTCTTTTTTTAATATGGTACTGGGTATCAAACCCACTGCCTCATGTGTGCTTGGCAAGTGCTCTACCATTGAGCCACAACCCCAGCCCAGTAAAATTATTTTTCTAGTAGAATTTTAGAAAAATTCTTTTTCTCCCAGAGAGAGTCCAGGGTCCAGAAAAAGAGAAGTCTATTGTGCCTGTAGGTTTAACCATTTATTTGTCACCACTCCTGCCAAAGAGCCAGGCTGTCTCAGGGATTAATACAACGCCCCTTTCCAGGATAATAGAAAGTCACTTAATGCACATGTTTAGTTAGTCTTAAAAGTAAAAGAAGGCGTGCTGATTTCTACCTGGGAGCAGTGAATCAAAGAGTGGAATGGTTCTGGGTTTATTTAGAAGGATGGTGGTGTTGCACCTTCTCTTTCCACTGACTTGGAACACTGATCCAAGTGTGGTAGTGTTGCAGGTGTGATTCCGTTATCCTCATTGCAGGTCAAATCTCCTCGTACTTTCTGTAGCTTAGAAATGTGGGAAGGGGTATGATGTGTGGTTCTGGAAGAAGGTTTCTCATGGGCTGTAGTCTGGAGTAGCTGGAGATTGGAACAATGGGTGCTGGAAGAAGCTAGGGTCTGACTGGGGAATCTTTCTCTCCACATAGTCACAATGTTTTCCATTTGGTTTCTCCAGTTGGGATATTTGGGTTTCCTCACAGTATAGTGGCTTCAGGGATTTGGAATGTATACATAGTAGCTCAGGGCTCTCATGAGCTAAGCAGTCATTACTTTTTCTAACTTAGCCTTGGAAGTCATGCAATGTCATTTCCACTGCATTTCTGTTGGTTTTAGAGAAGGTACAGACTTCATTTTTTGATGGGAAGAGTATCAAGTTCATCTTGCAGTATAGCATGTAGTATGCTACCATCTTTGGAGAAGGCAATTTATCTAAACACAGCATTGTTCAAGATGGAAAGATCTCCATAAGGACAATCTTGCCGGGAATAGGCCTTACGGAGGCCCTATTATCTCAAAATCTTACATGCTGGTTTGAATGATAAAAGTACACATTGGTTATTCTGTGAAATAAGTTTTTTTTTAAAAAAAATTTAAATAAGATTTGCAGGACAATTTGCACTTAGTAAAATGTACACATTTAAATACAGAGTTCAATAAATTTTGATAAATGTATATAATTGTATGACAACCATTACAGTCAAGACAAAATATATTTAACATTCCAAAAATATGTGTTCCTATGAAGAAAAATCCCTGTCATCTGTGGCCCCCAGCTACCATATATTGCTTGCTCTCACTATTGCTTAGTTTTGCCTCTTCTAGATTTTCATGGAATCTTACAGCATATATTCCTTCATAGGCATAATATTTTTGAGATTCATCCATTTTGTTGTATCAATATTATTTATTTATTTATTCTAATTAGGCATTTTGTTATATCAGTATTATTGTAACTAATTTTCCATCATATGGACTTTGTTTATTCATTCTCTACATGATACTCATTCTTTAGTTTACAATTGTAGAACATTACAAATAAGGCCACCATCCTTTTAAATAAACCCAGAACCATTCCATTCCATTTTACATGCACATTCATGTAAAAATGTTTGTGTGGACATCCATTTTCATTTTTCTTAGATAATTTTTTTTCAGAGAGAGAATTTTTTGATATTTATTTTTTTAGTTTTCGGCGGACACAACATCTTTTTATTTTATTTTTATGTGGTGCTGAGGATCGAACCCAGTGCCCCACGCATGCCAGGCAAGTGTGCTACCACTTGAGCCACATCCCCAGCCCAATCTTAGATAAATTTTGAGGAGTGGGATTATTGAATCATACAGGAAATTTATGTTAAACTTTATATTATCATTCTGTTTTCAAAAGTGGTTGTTACTTTTTATATTCTCACTAAAAAAATATGAAATTTCCAGAAGCTCTATATCCTGCCCTTCCTTCACAGTGTCAGTCTTTCATTGTAAATAATTCCATGTGAGTATGGTTGGGCTGGGGTTGTGGCTCAGCGGTAGAGTGCTCGCCTAGCATATGGGAGGCCCAGGGTCCAATCCTCAGCACCACATAAAAATAAATAAATAAAATAAATGTATTGTGTACAACTACAGCTAAGAAATAAATTAAAAAAAATTCCATATGAGTATGGTTGAAACATACATTTTCCTGATGACCAAGATGTTTCATGCCCTTACTGGACATTTGTGTATCTTTTGTGAAGTGCCTGTTCAAATTTTCTGCCCGTTAAACATTTTCCCCCCTGCCTTTCTATAGAATTGCAGGAGCTCTTTAAATATTCTTGATATAAGAACTTCATTAGGCATTGCACTGTGAATATTATCTCCCAGTCAGTGGATTGCCTTTTTATTCTGCAATGGTATCTTTGGACTAGTTAAGTCTTTAATTTTGATAATGTTTAATTTATAATTTTGTTCTTTTGTATATTGTGATTTTTATCTGTTCTATCTAAAATTCTTTGCTTCCCCATGATCACAAAGATTTTTATCCTCTGCATTTTCCCCAGAAGTTTTATAGTTTTAGGTTCTATTTCTTTTTTTGGGGGGTGGGGTGGGGTAGGGTGGGGTGGGGTAGCAGGGATTGAACTCAGGAGTACTTGACCACTGAGCCACATCCTCAGCCCAATTTTATATTTTACTTAGAGACAGGTCTCACTGAGTTGCTTAGAGATTCGCTTTTGCTGAAGCTGGCTTTGAACTTATAATTCTCCTGCCTCGGCCTCCTGAGTTGCTGGGATTACAGGCATGCGCCACCATGCCTGGCCTTAGGTTTTATTTCTATAATAATTTTGAGTCAGTTTTTGTCTTTGGTGTGAGGCAAAGGCCAAGGCTTATTTTTAAAAATATAGTATTTGGTTTTTCTAGAACTATGTTAAAAACATTCTTCTTTATTTATTGGATTATGGTAGAAATCAGTCCACCCTCATGTGGTTATATTTATGGACACTCTATTGTTTTCTGTTTATTTATACATCTATCCTTATATAAATGCCACACTGTCTCCATTTCAATAACTTTTAGAAGTGTACGTTTTCCAAATTTGTTATTCCTTTCCAAAACTGCTTGGTTATTCTTGGTTCTTTGTATTATATCACTATAAAATTTTAAGCAGCCTTTCAAATTCTTTTTTTTTCGTTCTGGTATTTTTATTGGAACTGCATTGTATTCAGATTTAAATTTGTTCATATACTAGTTTTCATCTTTTATCTTTTCAAAAGATTTGCCAATTTTAAGTTGTCAAATACCATACAGTAACATATACTGAAATACAATATTCCTTTATAATAATGTCTGTGAGATCTGTAATGATATCTTATCATGTCTTATGTTGATAATTTGTATCTTTTCTCTTTTTATTTTGATCAGTGTAGGTAGAAGTTTATAAATATTTAAAAAAAATCTGCTACTGTTTCACTAATTTTTTTTTCTTTTTCTACTTTATTTTTTGTACTGGGGATTGAACCTAGGGCTGCTTAACTACTGAGCTACAGCCCCAACTCTTTTTATTTTTTTATTTTGAGACATGGTCTCACTAAGTTGCTTATGGCCTTGCTAAGTTGCTGAAGCTCTGGCCTCAAACTTGCAATCCTTCTGCCTCAACCTCCCTAACCTATGGAATGACAGGCGTGTGCCACCATGCCCAGCTTTTCCCTATTTTTAAAAGGAGCTTAAAACAACAAACATTTATTATCACACAAAATTTCTCTGGTCAGGAATCTGGAAGTAGTTTAGCTGACAGTTTTGATTCAGAGTCTATCGTGATGTGGCAGTAAAGAGCAGGGTAAGGCTGCAGTCATCCCCAGTCTTACCTGGTAGAGGAAGATCAGCTTCCACACTCAGTCATATGAATGTAGACAGAAGGCCTCAGCTCCTCACCAAATGGGTCCATTCTTTCAATGTGGTAACTGAATTCTTCAGGAATGAGTAAAAGAAAAAGAGGGAGAGAGACAGGGAGAGGGAGAGACTGAGAGAGACTTCTCTGTGGCTTTTCTGTTTTCTATTTCATTGATTTCTACTCTTTATTATTTCCTTCCTTCTATTCATTTAAAGTTTAACTTGTTTTAGCTTTTGAGCTTAGATCATTTATTTTGAAACATTCTTTCTCATGCATTCAAAGCTACTGTTAATTTCTCCTTAAGCACTCCTGTAATTACATCCTATACATTTTTATATATTATTTGTTATAATTTGAAATATCTTCACATTTCTCTTGTGATATCTTCTTTGACCCATAGTTAAGCACTTTACTTAATTTCTAAAATAGTGGGGATTGCTGCAGTTTTACTTTTGTTATTAATTTCTAATTTATTTTGACTATTACCAGAGAATATATACTGTATGATTTTAATTTTTAAAAATGTATTGGGATTTCTTTTATGACCTAACATGGGTCTACCATGATGATTGTTCCATTTACAACTGACAGAGTATATATTTAGCCATGTTATGTGTAGTGTTTTTAAATATCAATTAAATCATGTTGCTTGATTGAATTTTTCAAGTCTTCTAAATTGTTAATAATGTTTTAAAAAAGTACCTATCAGTTTCCAAAAGAAGAGTGTTAAAAAAAATAGATCTAAGCTTGGTGTGGTGGCCCACACCTGTAATCCCAGTGGCTCAGAAGGCTGAGGCAGGAGGATCACAGGTTCAAAGACAGCCTTAGCAACAGGAAGGTGCTAAGCAACTTAGTGAGATCCTGTCTCTAAATAAAAATACAAACTAGGGATGGGGATGTGGCTCAGTGGTCTAGTGCCCCTGAGTTCAATCCCCAGTACACTCTCCCACAAAAATAGATCTAGCATATGTTTCAGCTATACCACTCCTAGCTATTTATCCAAAAGAATTAAAGTCAGCATATTTTAGAGATATGCCCATATATGGCAGCACAATTTACAATGAACAACTTATAGAATTAATCTAGGTGTTCATCAAAAGATGAATGGATAAAGAAAATGTGACACACACACAATGGAGTTTTATTCAGCTGTAAACAAGAATGAAATTATGTCATTTGTAGGAAAATGGATGTAACTGAAGAACATAATTTTGAGTGAAATAACTCAGACTCAGAAAAGTCTCATATTTTCTCTCACATGTGGAAGCTAGAAGGAAAAAACAAATAAAAAAGAGACTCCATGAAATTGGAAGAGGAACAGAAGGAGGGAGGAGGGGAACACAGGGGAAATATTAGGGAGTGAAACTGTTCAAATTGTACTTTTCTGGATGCACAGATATGCCACAATGAAATCCACCATTCTATGTAATTAATATGCACCAATAAAAGAAGAAAGAGGAGTGTTGAAAGTTACCTATGTGCAAGCTCGTTCCCTCCCCCTTCTGTTGTAGTAGTATTTTTTCAAGGATTTTGAAGCTCTGTTATTAGATGCACACATACTTAGGATTGTTATGTCTTCATGAAGACTGACCTTTTTATCAATGAGTTATGCATCTATTTCTTTTACTTTTTCTTGTCCTAATGTCTGCTCTGTCTGAAATTAATATATTCTTTCTAGTTTTTTATAATTTGTATTTGCATGGCATATATCTTACATCCCGTTTTTATTGACTTCTTTGTTTCAATATGTTTGAAGTGTTTTTCACTGAAAGCATATAATTAGGGCTTGTGTTTTAAAAATCTCATCTGACAACCTCTGTTTTTTACTTTGTAATATTTAAACCATTTATATTTAAAGTAATGCCATATACTTAGGTTTAAGTTTATCAGCTTGCTACTTGTTTTCTATTTGTCCCATACTCACCCCCACCCCGAATTTATTCTTTTCCTTACTGTCTTTGTATCCAGTAATTAAGCATTTTATTTTATCTCTAATATTGGCTATTTTTAATTCTTTTTATTAGTGGTCATTACAGCACTTATTACCTACAAGCAATGTGCTACCACTTCACATGTAAAGTAAGAACATCAAAATTACATATTACTGATTTTTCCACTTTCATTCTTTATGCTATTGATTATCATACCAATCTCTTTAATACATTGTTATCATTTTTGTTTTAAACTATGTTTAAAGAAATTTTAAAATTAAAAAAGCTTTTGATATTTTCTCACATACTTACCATTTTTGGAGGTCTTTTGTTCCTTTCATGGGTGAGGTTCTGATAGTTAGCATTTTCCTTCAGGCTAAATAACTTCCTTTTACATTTATTGTACAAATCTGAGGATCATAAATTGTCTCAATTTTTGTCTAAAAATATCTTCATTTTTCTCAAATATTTTTTGCTGTATATAGTAGTCTGGGTTTACTTTTGTCACCTTTCAGTAGTTTAAAAAATGCCATTTGATTTTCTCTGGCTCATTTGTGTTTTTGACATGATATCAGTGGTTTTCTTACCTTAATTCTTTTGTATTAAGTGACTTTGGCTTTTTCTTTCCACTTCTGGTTTCCAACAATTTTAAGATGATACTTTCTAACGTGTTTTTCTTTATGCTTATACTGTTGGAACTGTATTGTATTCCTGGGTCTATAGGCTTTTTATTAAGTTTTGAAAAAGAATGAGCTATTTTTCTATGCATTTTCTATTTCTCTATCTTTAAGTTCACTGTCCCCCCCCCCAAGTATATGATTTGGTATTAATCTCATTCAGCCAAATTTTCATCAGGTAATGTATTTTTTAGCTTTTGAAATTTTATTTGGTTATCTTTTCATCTTTAATTTTTTTTGTTTATGTTTTCCTTTAAATTTAAGATTAAATATGTATATAATATTAATCTTAAGGTATATGTCATCTCTGTCATTTCTGTGTATGTCTCTACTAACTGATTTTTCCCCCTTACTTTAAGTCCCATTTTACTATTTTTGGTCAGGATTAGTTTTAAAAGAAAAAAAAATTTATAGGCTACTTGGCATTGTGAATACCACTTTGTTGAGTGGCTTTTGGAATTTTCTTTGAAAGATAGGTGGACTTTATTTTGTCAGACAGTTAAATTTCTTGCAGACCAACTTGATCCTTTTGAGGTTTGTTTTTAGTGCAGGTCTTTAGTAACCTCCGTCTAATATAGCTTAGCCCTAATACTTCTGGGGTCTCTTCTGAATGCCTTTCTTGTTCAGTGAGATTCCTGGAAGACTCCCAGGCCTGTATGAGTTCTGGGAATTGTTCAGCTTAATAGTAGTTTTTTTTTTTTTTTTTTACTCATACTTATTCTTTGCCTGGTTTCATGGTATCTTACCACACGTATGCAACTACCTATTCTGCCAAAGATTCAAGGGGCCACCTATGCTGATTTCTGAGGATTTTTTTTTTTTCTTGTGCAACTCTACCTTTTCTGACGCTTGGCTTTGCAAATTAAATCCACCCTACCTTTCCAAACTTTCTAAGATCCTGTTATCTACTTGTGTTCCATATTCATTTGTTCTAGTCCTCAGGTAGAAGCTAGGGACATTTGTAGAAGCTTGTTTATTTCCTTTCTTTCAGGAACAAATCCTGTACAATTTTGAAGCCCATGTTTCAAAAGAATAGATGCATATGTTTTTATCCTTTTAAAAAATTTGATCATAGACAAAGTGGAATAAGCTTTTCCCATTACTCTTTGTAGGCATATGGAGTTTTATCTGATGTCTGATTAACTAAACACAAAACAAAACAAAAAGCAAAAAAAACTCTGTTAGGTCAATATTGAGAAGTTAAGAATTTCCAAAAATAGAACCAGACTCTTAGAGATAATTTCATGTGTCTTTTGCTTATTGTAGACAGGGCTCCAACATGATTTGGGAGGAAACTTGGCTCTAGTCTTTCTTAATATCAAAGTATCCTTCATTTTCTCACTCACTCTATTCTTGTCTAAAAAATATGAATTTAAAACAGCTGGAAGAGAAACACATCAAGTCAGAAAGGATTGTGCTGCTCTGAACTGCCAGTTACAGTACACAGAAGTATGTCACATACTGTTTTGTAGAGCCACTAGTGTGGCATACAAAGAAAAGTCTCTTATTGCTATCTTGGCTAGGGTTGTGGTTTTATGTTCCCATGGTTTGGAAGCTATGACTTAGAAAAAGCCCTGGTACCTGGCTGACAAACCAGTTGACATAAATGTGCTAACCATATCCTGGCAGGTGGCCTGTTCTGCTAGCTGGCTTCTGAGAAATGATACACATGGAAGCCTCACAGACAGATCACCACTATCTCCAGTCTCTGAAAGTTCTGGAATCTGAATCTGGAGCAAGTTCATTGCTTTCATTGGAAATGGACCAAAGAGATTGCTAAAGGCTCTTACTGTGACTAACTCCCACCATAAAATGCAACACTGTTGAGGTATTAGGTTCTTTATCAGGGTGGGCTTAGGAAGTGAATCAATCAATCAAACTATCTATCAATCTCTCTCCATATCTATCTGCTATAGAGATATATATTATAGTTTAGATAATGCTTTAATGAAACTTGTGCAGGCTAGCTTTACACTTCATCATCTGTAATCTAGGGATAATTTTAATTCCTACTTCACAGGGTAGGTGGATACAATGAATTAATATATGTAAATGGCTTGGTGCCTGGTACCTAATGTTTTAGCTTGATACATTTTTAATTTTAATTTTTATTTTTTACTGCTGTTACTACTACTATTACAATGATGACAATGACCACTACCACCACCACTACCACCACTACTACTACTGCTGCTGCTACTACTACTACTTTGTAGATTGCATGGTAGTGCTTATTGGTTATTCCAAGGCATTCTATTGAGTATGCTATGAGTTGTCCCCTCTTAGACTTTGTTTAGCTTTTTGGTCATATTTATCTTTATAATCTACTTGGCATGTACTTTGGAAATGCATTTTGATGGTCAAAGTAAATGTTCTACAATAGTGTTCAGGTCTATCTGCCCAAACCAAGAAAATAACCAAGGTATTCATAGATGTGTGGAAAAGGAGATTTCTTACTTGTAAGAGTGATTTTCCTGTCTGAGTCTTGGGTCTGGGTGTGACAAGCAAGAATGTGACTGTAAAATGTTAACAGTGGGAATATAAAATGTTGAAAGGCATCTCAGAATCTAATAGGCCTATTCTAAAAAGAAGGACTCTGAGAAGCATACCGTGATGATGCTCATTTACACCTTGACTCTCAGCCTGAAACCCACAAGTCTACACTCTGCTCTGTGGTTCGGGGTTTACAGCTCTGGCAATCACATACTCCAGCCTCTCTTGCCTGCTGACTTTTGATTGGGTTCTGCTAATTTCCATCACCAGAGGGAGACTGGAAGGTAGAGCTGGAAAATGAAGACCTTCTTCCTATATCTTGTTGGTCTTGTCAGTGTCGCTTTGACATTGGAATTTTACTCTGGTCTTTTTCTTTTCTTTGTATTACCAGAACCAGCTTCATTCTACCTCTGAGAAGTATCCCCTGTAGCCAGGGTTACCCCTTTCCCAAAGACTTGAGCCCCAGCTCAGAGGGGCTCTTTCTCTGAGATTTTGAGATTCTACAAGCAGCTGGGAAGTACATTTCCTCAGACTAAACCTTATGGAATGCATGTTCCTTTTCTGAATTTTATAGGTCTTGATAATCCCAGCCTTTTTCCTTTTCTTCACTAGTCATAAATGTTTTAGATTCTTCCCATAGTTAGCATCTCTAAGGTATTTTGGTGTTTTTGTTCTTTAATTTTGCTAATACCCTTGAAATCAATATCCTATTTTAATTCCTCCCTGTTTAAATGATTGGTGTAATTTCTACTTTCTTCCTGCTTTCCCTCCTTCCTTTCTTTCTTACTTCTTTTCAAATAAGAATGGTCCTGTTAGACTATAAATGATGATATTCATGGATTGATGCATTGATTTTGTTATGATCTTGGCCTTGAATACAGCCTTGAGCTTCTTTCCAAAGGAAAATGGGATACTCTTAGTCCATGGTATGAAGTAGCATAGTAAATAAATTATAAACTAAGATCACTTGGGATAATGCTCCTGTGAAATTCCTGATCAAGTAAGTTTATTGGAGGACCAAGTGATTTCTGCAGTTGACTGTTAAGTGGTAATAACCATTACAAGGACTATGTCATGAGATCTTTTTTTTTTTTTTCTGTCTGCACTGGAGGAATAATAAAAAGAAAATGTCAAGTTCAGGGTTTGTAATTCTCAGTTCAAGAGTCAGAGAACCAGGGCTGGGGTTGTAGCTCAGTGATAGAGCACTTGCCTAGCATGTGTGAGGTACTGGGTTTGATCCTCACATATAAATAAAATAAAGGTTCATCAACTACTAAAAACAGTTTAAAAAATATATAGGATTCTTAAAATAGTTAAAATTCTTTTTAAAAAGATAGACAGAGGACTTCTATGATCCCCTTATAGAAGATCATTATATCTCTCGGAGATATAGAACAAACATGACTGAAAACCAAGCCCCAAATTTAATTGTATGGGCTATAGAACTACAATCGAAATTGGAAAAATAGACTTACCAAATTCTTAAGTGTAAATTCAAGAATTGATTGTCAAGGAGTGAGACTCTGAGCTTTGGAATGGGAAATTTCACAAAATGTTGAAAATTTGAGTTCACTTCTCCCTTAACCTTTCTTGCTAGAAGAACAAACTCCTTCTTTCAAGTCTCAGATTGTTTCTCTTTTGGTGAAATTTTTATCATACCTGATGATATTGTCATATGAGAGTAATTTATTTTCTCACCTTCCCATTAAGACTCACTCTTACTGGGTGTGATAGTGTATACTTATAATTTCAGCAACATGGGAGGCTGAGGCAAGAGGTTTGTAAGTTCAAAGCCAGCTTCAGAAACTTAGTGAGGCCCTAAGCAGCTTAGTAATAATTGTCTCAAAATAATAAACAAACAAACAAATAAATAAATAAATAAGGCTGTGATAGTCAATTGCCCCTGGATTCAATCCCCTGTACCAAAAAGAAACAAACAAAACAAAACAAAACAAAAAACAAACAAACAAACAAACACAAAACACACACAAAAATGCACTCTTTATTGTCTCTAGACCTATAGCTAAAGTCATATCTTCTTAGGTAAAGGAGTATAAGTTCAAATCTGACTTTAAAAAGAGATAGCATAGACTTCACGAGAATTGCAGGATTTAGTGAATTTACATTAGCGGAAACCCAGAGTGTACGAAGTATGGTGAGAATAAATTCTATGTGTATTAGATCAAGACAATAGAATACAATATGGGGTCAACCTGAATTTATTGATATGAATGCACTTAGGAGAGATTCTGGATTTAACGTGTTAGCCTAGTTAGCTGGAAGTGGCTCTGACAGTGTGCTTGGTTGGTTGACTTAACTTTGCACTACACAGTGGCCTACATTCTATGAGGCTGAGATATCAGAATTTCAGTGGCATAACATAGAGCAGGGGTAAACAAGGAATGGTACATGGATCAAATCTAGGAGCTGCGAATTGTTTTTACAACTGGAGGAGGAGAGGGAGAAAGAGGAGGTGAGTGTGGGTGAGAAGGAGAATAGGGGAAGAGAAAGGGGGAGGGGACATATGTGGCCTGCAGTCCAAATATATACTGTCTGAACTTGTGCAGAAAGTTCGAGGTACTCTGACATATAGAAAGATATCCAAAGGTTTAGTAGGGTAAGGATAATGGAATAGGATTATCAAGTGCAAACTCTCATCTTCTCCACATCTTGCAAGTGTGTTTACAGCTATGACTTAGGCTCCTGGGCTCAGACTGAGCACCACTGGGGAGGAGATGCCTCCTCTCATCCCTCACTGTTTGCTTCAAATAGAGGAAAAACTACATCCAAAGACTCCTCCTTGTCTACATCCTTTTACCCCTCTAGTACCTGGGTGGGAGATGGGGGACATGGGATTTAAAAAAAAAAAAGAAAGAAAAATGTGCCTTTGGGTCTTTGTTCCTTGAGAGGAGGTGGTCTTCTGGGAGAGCAGGGAAGACAAAGATCTAGACATTACTAGAAAACGTGCTGCAAAACACCTTATTCAGGCTGAGATGAACTTCCCCTAAGATAATAAGGCAGTTGTGCAAAGCCCCACATCCCTCTTTAATCAATACTGGAACTGATAAAATAGCTGCTGATTGGATGTTGAGTTTCCATAGTTACTACAATTCCTTTTTTTTCTTTTTTTTTTTGAGAAATCTTGTTTCTTTTCCAACTTACCTTTTCTAATTCACATATTTAGAAAAAAATGTTTTTAGTTCCTGCCACTCTGGTGTCCATGAGAGAAATTATTTTATGATGTGTATTAACTGGCAGATACTCAGAAAAAAAAAGCATTGTTGTTGGAATGAAGTCATCTGTTTGGAGAACTAAGCCCCAAGGATCACTCAAAGAGCGGGAACCCAGTGCCCTCTGCGTGCTCAGCCCTTTGGCACACACAACCATTGTCGAAAACCTGTTTCCAGAGCAACTGAATTCTCTCCTGAAATTACTTGGCAGTTGACAAGCTCCTCTTTCTCAAGGTCTGGAATAACTCTTTTCAAGGGCCTTGTTTTAAGGCAGCTTGTTCCTGATGGAAACCAAAATCATTGCCAGCCAAAGAATGTAGCACTACCCTAAGGTGGGTTCCCCTAATAACTTTTTATAGTGTATAGATCAAGTTGTATTTGAGGGTCGGGTTCCTTTTGATGGCCCCATCCTCCTAGAAACATGTAGACACTAAAGTCAAAACACTATCTGGGCTTTTGGGTTACTTTCAGGACATTATTACATCTGGATATATGCAATGCCTACATGACAGAGTTTGAAGGATATTCCTCTGCATGCATTTGTCCAAATTGAGTTTGGGGTGAATAGCTGTGGGGAGGAGGTGGTAGGTTCTGTGGAAAGGAGATGATTAGTCCCTCTTTGACTTTTTAAGTCCTTACTTTAAAAAAAGTCTTTAAAAACAAAACAATAAAAGCTTAATTTCAAAACGGATGTACAGGATGAATTGCTAGGTCAAAACTAACAAAAGTGGAATTTAATATAAGTGTAAGAATCCTGTGATTAGGTTAAAAAATCAGTTTCCTAAATAACTACCAGGTGGGGAAGCTCTCGATTTTTACAGTCACAAGAATCTTTTTCTACTAAGGAAAATCAGCTTGTGCCACTTCTTCAACAACTGCCCCCCCACCCCTAACCCCCAAGAAAAGCCTCTCTTGGGCCATGTGCAAACAGAATCATTTAAATCTCATTAAAGAAAAAAAGATTAAACAGAATCCTTCATTGTTGAATGGTATTCATTAATTTAAGGGTAAAAGAGTGAAAGCATTTTAACTATGCAGCTGAACCAACAAAATTTGATATTTAGGCTATTAAAACCTAAAACCCAGGTCAATTATTGAAAATAGAATTGGACATATATAGAAAGTAAAAGCATAACAGAAAATACAAGTGGATACACAGAGAAAAGGAGAAGGCCTTGGGGTCCCGTGGACATCTTCTGTGAGATAAGCATGTTGGGTACACTTGGGTCTACCTGATTAAGCCTAGGTTGATTTTGGCATTTGTGGGGGACTAAAGAGGAAATGGGGCTCCTTTGGGTTGCAAGATGATGACTGCAAAAGACCCACCCATCAGTCAAAAGACCCACCCATCTGAAAGGCTGTGCATGGTTAGTTATAGTAGGCCCTTCTTGTGCCATGGTGCATTGTACTTTCAAACCTCCTTTACCTGCATTATCTCCTTTGCTCTTCTGATGTGGTCATTGAAGGACTGAGAAGAAATTCCTTCAGTTAGTAGCAAGGCCAGGCCTGGTCTGCTAGGCCTCTGCTCTTTTGTAGTATCTTCCCGAGAAGAATTGATCTTTCAAAAGTTTATCTTGCCTTGGAAATAGCTCTAATTCCTACCTTGAATTAAAATTGGTGGTGGTCATGGTGGGAAACATGGGTTAAATACCTGCTTTTGTAGTCTTTCTTCTTCTCTGGGATGGTCTGTGAGCTTCTTCCTGTCATCTGGATCCATCATTCTCATTTCCTCTTGGTAGAGTCTCTGGTGAGACTAAGAGTTGTATCCTCTGGCTCTTTGGTTTTGAGGATGCTTTGTTGCCCCGACTTGAGCCTCCAGAACCTGGGCTATCCTTTACATGAAGCAGGGATCCATGGAGACTCCCACTCCTGTACTGTGCTTGTCTTTCCAGAGAGCAGAAATTTCTGGTCCTGACTGAGCTGGGGAAATCTTTCCCTTCAACTCCCCTGCTCCCTCTTCTTGCCTCTCATATTTGCCCTCTTTCTCCCTTCACTGCTCATACTTTTCTGGCTTATCCAGAATATTCTGTTTGTACACAGGGCAGCACTGGCTCATTGTACACCCATACTCTGACTTTTTAGGTGGGTTTGGGGGTTCTCAGCCACATTAACCTCATGGCTGGTCTTGACTTGGATTCCCATGATGTCATCACTGGGCCCTGTGGGGGGAAAATCTCCACCTGCCAAACTAGTCCTGCTAGGTTGAAGGCTCATTTACTTAATTACTCACTTCAACACCCTCTTTTCGGCTCCCACCTCTCCCCACTTTGGCCATATGTCATTCCACATCTCGGAGTTTCAGAAACATAATTGCATGGATGCAATTTACTCAATCATTATAAACTCTAAAAAGTATTTATTAAGCGCTTAGTTGTGCGTGGTGGTATATAAAAGGGGCTTACTTAATGATGTGAAAATAATAATTCCTTACATTTTATGACAGGGAATGCTATTATACCCCTATCTCCTTTCATACACCAACTCCAGCTATTTATATCTCATTCATTTGTTTGAGGAGATGTGGGAAACTTTTGATAGGCCCAAGATCCCACTTGCCCAGAGGAACCCTAAGTCTTACAGTCAAAAGAACTGTGAAAGGGACCTCAAGACCAATTTAAAGCCTCTTAATATTTCTCTGCTTCTTATTTTGAGTCGAAACACGCATTGTGGGACAGTTGTTGGGAGGGAGGGACCACAGGCATCTCCCCAGTTTAGAAGCATGTGAAGATGAAGTGGGGGAGGGGAATAAGTGTGGTCAGGTTTAACATGTGATTTGTTCTGGGTTGGGTCCTAGTCCATAGCCACCTGTTTAGACTCCTGCTAAACTCAAAAAAAGGAAACATTTAAAATCTTCTGTCATCCAGAGTTTCCTGAAAGTATTGGACCATGGAACTGTTTGGAAAGAAACACCTGTGGACATCTGAATCACCCTTGCAGAGGTCTCTCAAACTCATTCTAGAATATACTGAGTTTCACTGAGTTTTGTCACAAAAGGGAGGTAATAATGAAAGAAACAGTCTCATAGAGAGCTAAGGAGGAAACAGCCTTGTGAGAAGGAGGCAGGAGGCCCTGCATAGAGGTTGAACTTCAGGCCAGGGCTGCTGCTGGGGAAGGACTTAGTGTCTTGAGATCTTCAGCCCTTGTGGCCTCACTGTGAATTTTGTCTGTTGGGAAGGGTGGATTGCTTTTATTTTATTTTATTATTTTTTTTGGCTGTTTGTCATGTCAAAGCACACCTTCAATTTTGGAGAAAGAAATTTTCTAGAGTTTGTCTTGGTACAACTTGAATCTAGGATGAATGGATTCGAACTTGAACTCCTGATTTCTTAGCTGTCTGTGTGGTCAAGAAGCAAGGTATTCACTAGAAATGACATTGCTGGCCCTTCACCTCCTTTGAGGAAACCTTTTCAGCTTTGCATGCTGTTCCCTGGAGGTTTGCTATCAGGCTGCTGCCAACCTACCCCATGACATTCACCCAGAGCTGCTATTTCTGGACGCTCTTGACCATGTACAAATAGCTAAAATGCTTCTTTCCTTGTCAAAATATAAGAACTGGTCTAAGTGAGATTTTAATCATAAATCAATTTTGCTTGGAAAGGCCCCAATATCTGATCTGTTTTTTGGGATGGACTTTGAGGTTCAATTCCAGGGTTTAGTATGTGTTCTGTAACAAATAACTTGATGTATTTAAATGGTGCTCCTACATTTCTGAAACAGCACTAAAGGATGTTATTTTTTGGTGTGGCTGGGAATAAAAATACCCTGGTAAACTTTTGAACCATATGTCCCTGTGTCTTGATAGCTAGATAGATGGGGAGAAAGACTGCCTGCTTTTTTTTTTTTCTTGTAAGGGGATGGGTATCAAGTAAAATTCTCTCCTAACATGGTTTTGCTTTATTTGAAGAAGTTTATTAGACAAAATTAGTCCTTAGGCAATAATAGAGATTCTTTGGGAACCAAATATTTACATTTTGAACTAGCTATAGAAATATTTACTGACTACTGTGATTTCAGCTTAGACACTGTTATTCATTTTATTGAATTCATGCTTTTGCTCTTGGGGATGAAGTTTGAGGTAATATACAAACTATATAACTCATTGATGTGATCGGAGATATTTTTAAGCTTAAAAATATGGGCTAAGTTTTCCACTGAGAAAGGTTTAGAAATGATTTAAAAGAAACATGAGGTTGGCTTTAAACTTTAGAATAAAATTTTAAAGTAAGATGAATGCTTTTTGTTTTAGTAAATATGCTTTAACAGAACTATCTCTGAGATTCTTAGTATGAAGGCTAGGACTTCCAGGAAAGGGGCTGAAGCTTTTCAAAGCCAAGCTTTATTCTGACTGCCTTTGATTTGAATTCCTTGCTTTTAATTTGTCATTTTAATTTTTATTATTTTCACATGGTTAAGTGGAGGGTATTCTGGCCATCAATGTCCTGACTTTTTGAAGATAAACTTAAAAACTTTATTCATGCCGATTCCATATCCTCTGGAGCTTTAAATGAAACCGTCTGCTATATCCCAGTCATATGACAACTCAAGAAGAACTCATCCTGAAATAGTTTCATTTCATTGGATTATGTTTGGCTAACAAATTTCATTTCTAAAAACTTGTGCAGACAAGCATTTTGTAAAGATTATTCCACCAATTTAAATGTGATTATGTAACGTCTATGAATTCAGTGTACATTTCAAGAGAAATGCTGTTGGTCTTGTCTTCCTCCTCAAGTTATGCATTAAACAATGAGGTCCAGAGATATCCTCCTGAGTTGTCATTAATTCTTCAAGTGTCTTTTCTTTCTTTCATGTTTCATGGTAATGGCAGCATATGAATGAAATTAGAATTTCATATAATATAGGTTTTAATGAAAAAATATAGTAAAATTCTTCCACTCTCTGCAATAGTTGATATCATAACTGAGACAACTAATGGGCAGGTAGTGTATACAGGATGGGAATGCTGACATAGGAATGATTCACATCCCAGATAGGACAGGGCAATTTAAAACTTATGAATAGTTTATTTGTGGTATTTTTCACTTAGTATTTTGGGATGGTGGTTGACTGTGGGTAACTGAAATAGCAGAAAGTGAAATAATACTTAATGAATCTACTGGTTATAAATTTGTAAAGTGCTGTTGAATTTTCAGGTACAATATCCTACCATCCTTAAACCATTCCTGCCTCTTTCAAGTTAATCCAAAACCTCATCACTTTATATCAAAGCTTCTATAACAATTTTCTTGCTGGTTCTCTGCCTCTAGCCTCTTGTATCTTCCAGTTTACAGTGGGTTTGGGTGGCTCAGATATCTTTCTAAACATCTTATTCATCCTGTAAATCCTTTGCAGTGGTCTGCAGTGGCTCCTCAATGTTGACTTTTTCGACATAGTGATATGGGCATGCTTACTCTGCTTCAGTCCAATGAATATGGCCTGTGCTTGTATTCATGCTCTCTGTGCTCTTTTTATTTATTTATTTTTTGGTAAAATTTTTACCAATCAAGCAATTGGACAATTTGTTCTGGGTCTTAAAATGTTTCCTATTCTTAAGGAAATAATGCTTGATATAACAGAAAGTTTAATGTCCAAAAACGTTCATTGTAGTTATTTACATATTTTTTTTTGTATTTGTTTTGTTGATTTTATTTTTTAAATACACAATAGTAGAATGCATTATAATTCTTATTACACATATAGAGCACAATTTTTCATATCTCTGTATATGTTTATTTACATAATTATAAGTTACAAAACCCTACATGTTTAGCAAAGGAGACTTATGTATGGTACATCTATAAAATCTATGAAACATAGACATTAAAAATCATCATACAATATTTGTTCACATAGAAAATTATGTATGTTCCAAGAAATGAGGAAAAAAACAAAACAAATTCTATATTCAGTTTGAGTTCAATCATCCCCCCCCCCAAAAAAACAAAACAAAACAAAACAGTAAAAACACCTTTAGAAATTCCTATTCCAAAACTGAGAGATTATTCATAATTGGTGGCATTACGGCTTACTTTTGGGAAGGTTTTTTAAAAACAAAAAATATTTTTATACTTTCAGGGTTATTAATATTTTTATGTGATTCTTTTTTAATTAGTAGGATTTATTCAAGTGTGAAGAATAGAAACAGAACTTTTACAAGGGCAAGGTCCTGATGATGTCTTTTATTTTCAGGAAAACTTTTTTTTTTCTCTTTTTATATTCTTATTGCTTTTCCTCATGACAAAAGTAATCTTTGCCCATTGTTAACTTTTTTGGACTATAGAAATGTACAATTTTTTTTTAAAAAAAGTAAAAATTACCTATAAATTTCATTAAAAAAATTTCCCAGTGATAGTTACTGTATTTTTCTAGTTTTTATAACAAATGACACACAATTATCATGGCTTACAGTAGGAAATACGTATCTTTCCCTCAAGTACTAGAGAGACTGACTGCAGATAAGGTCCAGGCTCTAGGATCTGCTCCACGCATCTTTTCCCTCTGGATCTCAGCGAAGGAGGAGCTCTGCTTTGGGACATGCCCTTGCTCTTAGAGAGGGCAAGAAGAGAGGCTGAACAAAATCACATGGTCAACTTTAAAGCACTGGTGTGGTCTAGAATACTTTCTTTGTTCATACCACATTGGTCAGAGCAAGTCCTATCTATGGGCAGCATTGTTGTGTTAAGGTAGTGTATGTATCCCACCCACAGCAGGAGGGGCCGATGAACCTGCCATAACCACCATCAGTATTTTTATGTATATATCCTTACAAACTTTTCAACATGCAAGAATAAGTGTACACACACACAACCCATACTTTTAAAAATGGGATGACACGTGCTATAAATTACTTCCTTAAAAATCAATAGGTCAATATATATATTCTTATATATATATATATTGTTTTGACTGTTTACATTTTAATTTGAATACATGATATTCCTCTTTATAGATATATTGTAATTTTTTCCTTATGTATATCTAGATTTTATTACCCCCCTCCTTTCTTTTTTCTAGTACAAACAGTGCTGCTATAAACATCGTTGTTCAACTATCATTGAACCTATCAGTAAGATATATTACTAGACACAGAATCACCATGGCATTCAAGTAAATGTTGCAAATTGCCTTTTGGAAATGTAGTTTATAATCTTGCTCAAACTGACAATGTCTACCTAAAAATAAAAATGTATTTATTTATTCTGTAAGACAAACTTCAATTCAACTTTTAATGACTCGTTTTCTTAGTCACTCCATCTGGAATTGATTCTGAACATGATGCTTTGTGTTCCATGTTTTTCATGGACATTCTTGTGTGTGTGTGTTGTCCTCTGCATTTTAGAAGTTTTTTTTAGGACCATTCCTAAACTCCTTTATTTTCCCAAAAGTGATCTGGGAAATCACTTTTCTGGTATACATATCTAGATAATTGAGAAATTGACTGGCTTTTTTTTTTTTTTTTGCCTTCTAGTATTTTCCCTGTCCTATCCCAACATTGTGGGTCCCTGCACCTCCATTTTCTGATCTCCCATCCGGTGGGCAGTATAATTCACATTACTTTGAGGAGGTATCTGGGGAGGAGACAGTAATGCACATGCAGAATGTATCTTTCTGGGTTTTATTTATTTATTTACTTTTTACATACATGACAATAGTGGAATATATTACACTCATTATTACCCATTTATAGCACAAGCTTTCATAACTCTGTATATAAAGTATGTTCACGCCAAATTATGCCATTATACGTGTGAATTCCCAGGCATAAAAACAGCCAGGGAGAGGGTGGGACTTTTTTCTAGTTTAAGGAAATGATTCCCTGGGAGTGGGGCAGGAGGACAGGGGGCCATGTGAGAATTGCACCCTGTTTCCTGCCCACCCCCCAAAAGACTGTGAGAGCAGAAAGCAGTGCTGGCAGAGAGGATAGGCCTCTTCCTCTTTCTAGCAGCCATGGCAGCAATGGCATATACACACTTTGTTTCCTGTATTGTTTTTCCCCCTCTAAAACATGTCTGTCATTCGAAATTCAAAGATTTCACATGAAAATCTAAAATCTTATCTTCTCTTGAAAATACCTGGAAGATCTGATATTGCAGGGCCACATTCCTGCCTGGAAACCCTCCACAGGGGTGGGATGGCTGCTGCTCCGTATACCTGGTGGGGCATGTTGATGGGGCATGAGCATGCACAGTCACACGCCCTCACACTGCCTGGCCTTGCCAGGTTTGTAGCTTTTACACCTGTTCTAAGTGGCCTCTCAGAATCCTCCTATGACCCAGGCAGAACTACAACCTTAAGTAGCCTGGGTGGACAGTCGTGGGGGAATCAGAGGTACTCGGGATGCACAAACACCTTGACGTCCTTGACGCAACTCTGGAGTAGAGGAGGGGGTCTGAAAATGACTGAGGTTGAGCTTCCTGTCATCTCTTTGGGGTGAGGCTCAAGACAAGTGAAATCACCTATAGAAAGAAGAGTTCTTCCATTTCTTGCAGGTTTGAGCTTCTGAAGATTTCACATCCCGTTCACACTGTAAAGCTTCATTTAATACTTGGTGCTGATGATCATCAGGCATTCTTCTAGGCACTTGGAAATGGCTATGGAGAAGACAGAGCTCCTCTCCTTCAGGAGCTTGCACCCCACTGGGAAGACAGCTCTTGTCTTACTTCCCAGGAGAGATGTGACTCCGTTAATCCCTCCCTCTTTGTTAGGGCACTTTTAAAATTTCGTTTCCAGAGCATGAACATCCCCAGGCTTTCCTCCTCCCCACAGGCTGCTGCTTCCTGTCTTCTTTGCCTGTTCTTCCTGTTCTGACCCCTTAATGTTGGGGGCTCTGGAACTCTGACCCAAGTGTCTCTCTTCTCTTCCCCCACTACACTCACTCTCTTTGGGCTCTTATCTGATCTCCTAACTTTAATGGCACCTTTGTGATTAATGATGTTCAGCCCAGATTACTCCACGGAAGCCAGGACTCCAACTGCTTACTCTGCCTCCTTGCTGGATGTCTAGTGGACATTTCAAACTGGACCTGACCCTCATTTTCTCTAGAAGGCTTGCTCACCTGTCGCCCTTTCCATCTCAGCTGGTGGCAACCTACCTTACAGTTGCTCAGGCCAAACTTGGAGTCATTCTTGAAGGCTCTTTTACACACACCACTTTCAACCTGTCCACTTTTTTTTTTTTGTCTCTATCTTTAAGATATGTCCAGAATCTGAGCACATCTCAACACAGCTCTTACTACCCATTGGGTCCAAGGTGCTGTCCCTTGCCTGTAGATGACTTCCAACACACTCCTCCTTTGCATTCCTGTTTTGCCATTCTTCTTCAATAGCCTGCTATTCATATAGCACTTGGAGTGATGCTGTTAATATGTCTAAACTCTAAGAGCCTCAATGGCTTCCACTTCCCTGAGAGTAAGAGCTGGTGATGACCCAAGAGGCCCTGAACCCTAATTACTTCCCTTATCCTGTGTTTGATTGCTCTCCCCTTCCTTCAACCTGCTCTAGCCATATGACTCCTTTGTCTTTCCAGGGACCTCACATTTGTTGGTCCTCTGCCCGAGATCCTCTTTGCTATGAGTGAGGCCTTTCCTGACTCTATTTATATAATCACAGAAACTCACTCCACAAAACTATCTATCTCCCTTGATTGATTAATCCCCCCCAATAGGACTTATCAATACTTATCATATTGTGCATTTTACTTATTTTTTATGGCTTCACTCCTCCTCATTAAAATGTAAGCTTCTCAAGGGAAGGATTGTTGTTACTGCTGCATCCCTGTCTTAGTTTTTTTTTTTTCTTTTTTGCTTTAACCGAATGTCACAGATGGGGTAAATTATAAACAATTGAAGTTTAGTTGACATACAGTGCTGGAGGTGGGAAGTCCAAGATCAAGGGGATGATTCTGGTGAGAACCTGCTCACTGTGTTATGATATGGTAGAAAGCCTCAGATGGCGAGAGAGCACACACTTGAGAGAAAAGGAAGGGACTGAGCTGCCACTCCCATGACTAAACCACTCCTATGGTAACTAACTTGCTCCCAAAATGATAGCTTTAATCCATTCATAAGGGTGATGCCCTATGACCTAATCCCTTCTTCAATGGCCCTCTTAGTATTGATACAATGGAAATTAAATTTCCCCAGGAGTTTTAGAGAACATATTCAAACCATAGCAATTCCCAGTGCCCATGTTGTCGCTGAATAAATATATGTTGAATGGATGAATAAATGGATGAGTCTCAGAAGACAGTCCATCTGAATTGATTGGTGGATTACAAGGGGGAGATTTGTCTATTCCATACTTATTTATTGAGAACTTTTTATGTGTTGAGCAGTGTGGTCATGACTGAGTAAACAAGAAAAAATAAGACACTCTCTTATGCATTTCAGGTTCTCGTGGTGATACGACCCTGCTTACTCAGAACCTGCCCTGGAGGTCAGTCTGGTTTACCCAGGCAGCACTACTGAGGGGACTCTGGGCCTTTTTCTTTTTCCCTTTGACAATCTAAGGAATTATGCTGGGTGCTTCTGGAAACTCTTTGTAGAAAGCAAGTCTCATTAAAATTTTCTACGTAACTAATGGAGTCAGAGGGGATCAGAAATAGGAAAGAGATAAAGGTTTAATTAATCCAGTTTTACGTTAGAATATCATTTAGTATTGGTGACTAGATTTAAGAAAATATAGTTTTAGGATTACCTTTTTTTTAAAAAAATATTTATTTATTTTTAATTGTAGTTGGACACAATATCTTTATTTCACTTATTTATTTTTATGTGTTGCTGAGGATCGAACCCAGTGTCTTGCACATGCGAGCTGAGTGCTCTACCACTGAGCCACAACCCCAGCCCTTAGGATTACCTTTTAACTTCCATGAATCTTTATGACCTAATTTCTCTGCTTCTAGGATTACAGAGATGGAGCTGAATGCTATTTTTTTGAAAGGGGCAGGCCAGTGTGTATTTGAATTTGAATTTTAAAAGGAAGCTCTTACTGACACTGGCAGCTATGAGTCCAGTGCTGTGTTGAGTGACAGAGTTTGATGAGAGATCTAAATATGTTTTTTTTCAATGATGTCTTAAAGAAAACTAAGAAAAGCCTACAACTTGGCAGGAGCAATAGAACATGTGTCCAGTATTCACGTGGGACCCTATAAGGTAGACAGTTTTTCAGGCAGACAAAAATTGTGAAGATAAAAGGCCATAATGTCTATAAAAATGGCACAGCATCCTAAATGCCCTTCTTGGCCATAATTGCAGAGTTCTGTATATATTGCCAAGTAGAAGGGGTACAAATGGAGACATGTACTCTGTTTCTGGAGAAGCAGTAGGAGAAACTGGAGTTTTGTACACCTATGCTAAGGTAATTCTAGATACTAATATTTTTGCATAAATATAACAAATCAGAAACAAAAAGATTAAGCTTTCTCTTCCCTGGGAGAGCCATTACTTAGCCTTTTCCCTCTGTTTGTCTGTATTTTATATCAAATATTTCCTGACATTTAACAGAAAAATAGAAAACTTCTGAAGAACCAGGTAGAGTTTTGGTGGAAAAGACTACAGTTTTAATCTCAGACCCTGGGAGGTGTCTCGTCTCTGTAAGTAGAAGCAGATTTGATATCATTCCTTTAATTAAAACCATCTGATGCACAAAATCCCTTCTCAGTTGCCCTAAATAACTTATTTTCCAACTCCATCTTCAAACAGTTTGTCTTCCAATAAAGCACGTTATCGTTTCTTCAGAAGACCGATAACCCAAGAGTCGTGAATAATGGGAAAATGGCAAAACTTGCTGTACATAATCAGTTGGCAAAGGAAGGAGAAATAACAGCTGCTTAACTGTTGTAACATATATTTTTAAACTGAGCCTGTCAGTCAGTATGGCTGCCAAGTCACAGATTTTCTTCAACAATCTCAAGATGGCTTAATGCCATATAGATTTGAGTTTGTTGGTGGCTTTCTTCTCCCTCTGAGCCTTTGACTCTAGAAGAATACCGAAGGATGCTTTTAGAGTCACAGTAGTTGCTTGGGGTCCAGATCTTCCAATGTGAGTGCCAACTGGAGTTAGACAGTGATGTTATTATAGATACATTTTGTCAGCTGATCAGCAAGTGGACACTGGTTTATGGAAAAAAAAATGTTATCCTGAAAAGTGTATTGGCAGTCAAATTAAGATAAATCAAAATAAACATTCAATGTAATAGTGGAATTAATTCTTGTAGGATTCTGTGGATAATCATTTTGCAAAGTAAGGATTATTATTGGTTTTATTTATTTATTTTTTTTGAGATGCATCTTGATTCAAGCGTGTTAGGATGGAATCCTAGTTTCACCCATTACTGGCTTTGTGGTGGTTACAAAAGAGTTGACTATGAGGAACATATTTTTCATCTATAACTTCATAAAATCAATAAGAAAAATACACAGGACTATAATAATAAATTGTGCAAAAAGATATGGAAGGCAATTCATACAAGGGAAAACTGAACATCTAAAACTTCTCAGTCACACTAACTTTAAGGAAATGCCGATTAATGTGAGATACTACTTCAGAAAAAAGATATCTAAAATACTAACTGTTGATTAGGATATGGAGAAACTGGAATTCTCCTGTATGGCCGGTACAAATACACTTGGGCAGTACTCTAGTGGAGAAAATGGGTAATAACCTTCATAGTTGTCTTCAACCTTAAATAAATTGCTTGTGATATTTCACTATTAAGTGTGATTTGAAGTTTATTATGATTTAGCACTATTAGTTAGATTAAGGTATTTTCTTCTATTTCTAGTTTGCTAAGAGTATGTTTTTTTAAATCATGAACTAATGTCAAAATTTAGTGGATGACTTTTTGGGGCCTGTATTGAGTTGATCTTGTGATTTTTTCCTTAATCTATTAACATGGATGAATTACATTAATAGACTACAAATAACTGAATTAATCTTGCATATTTGGGTTAAACAATACTTGTTCATAGCTTCAACACACATGCACAACTCGTCCATTACAGAGACGAGACACCTCCCAGAGTCTGAGATTAAAACTATAGTCTTTTCCACCAAAACTCTACCTGGTTCTTCAGAAGTTTTCTATTTTTCTGTTAAATTTCAGGAAATCTTTGATATAAAATTTATTCACATTTTATGTAGAATTTTTATATATATCATTAGTGATAACAGTTAGTGATTTGTTTTTCCACATAGTATTTACCTAGTTTAAATATTAAGTTTATACTAACCTTTTAAATTAGCAATGGGCTTCTTTATTTATTTATTTATTTTTAAAAAATCTCTGAACTAGATTTATAAGATTCAGATTTTCTGCTATTTCAAGATTTGGCAAAAGTTGTTTTAAAATTTGTGGCTAGATCTTTAAATATTGCCCAGTTTTTAGCTTTATGTGGGGTTATACATATTTTCCAACTTTCTATTAGTCAATGTTGGCAATTTATATTTTTCTAGAATTTTCATTTGAATAGATTGGCATAAAGTTTTACATAATATTCTCTTGTACAAAATTCCATCCTGTTTACAATTATATCCATTCTCTTTTTCTTGATATCATTTGTTTCCTTCTTTTATCCTTAATTGATCTTCCAGAGATTTGTAATTTCTTTGTGTGTTTTTCCCCCCAGAGAATCATTTTTTTGATTTCCTAATCAATTCTAGTATTTCTTTGTTTTGTCTTCTATTTGGTCTGCTTTTGTATCTAATATTTCCTTCAGGTTTACTCTGTTCTTTTAACTTCTTGTTAAAGAGTTGCTGGGCTCCTTACTTTTTTTTTCTTTCAAAACATATGCATTTGAAGATATATGGATTTCCTCCTAAAATATCTGCATCAGTGCCTAATATACATATACATATACATGTTACTTGCCTTACAGTTCTTAGCTCTGGTTGTTAATCAGTTCCAAGTATTAAACATTTCCGTTTTGATTTCTTCATTGACAATGATCATTTGTCTGTTTCCAACTGCATGTTTTGACCTGTATTTTAGCTGTCAGTTTCTAATATTACAATCATTCTAATGCAGTTAATTGTTCTTTCTTCTATTGTCTGGCTCTAGATCCTAACTGACCCTGTTTGTCACCTTGGTTTTACCTCTTTGCAAGAGATTCCCAAAGGTTTCTTTTTTTCCTTTTTTTTTTTTTTTTACATTGTGAGCATTTTTGCATGAACTTCCTGACTCTTAGTTGTGGACATTTCCACACAGGATATTTCATATTTTTGTTTCTATTGGAGTCCCAGGTTTTCATAGTCTAGGACTTTTTCTTAAGTCTTTTGTTTTTTTTTTTTAAGAGAGAGAGAGAGAATTTTTTAATATTTATTTTTTAGTTTTTGGTGGACACAACATCTTTATTTTATTTGTATGTGGTACTGAGGATCGAACCCAGTTCCCCGCACATGCCAGGCCAGCACGCTACCGCTTGAGCTACATCCCCAGCCTGACTTTTTTTTTTTTTTTTTTTAGATGTTCAAGGTTTATTTGATATTTTGGTTGGTGTGACAAAAAGATCTTTCTTTTTACATAATATAGAAATGTGCGCTACAGATACATATAATACACAGAATAAAATTCTTTAGAATAGTTTACACAAGACATGCAATACTGGATTTAACATTGGTTCCCAGGATGTGACTGAATGAAAAAAAGCAAAACAAAAACAACAAAACAGTTGGACTAGGGCATGTTTGATGAAGTTATATATCACACATCTGGTTTGAAGGGCAACTGGAGCTGTGCAATATGGGGAGTGGTATCCCAGAGATGGTAGAACTATTTTACACTAACAATTTTAGGACTACATAAGTTAAGTACCATCCAGCATCAGGATATCTGTAGGGTTTCATAAGCCATTCCTATTTCTAATTTTAGGAAATTGATGTTTTCCCCAGGCCATCTGCTTTAATCACAGATCAGATAAAAAGGACAACATGCACAACCTCTAACTAAAATCCTGTTGTATCTTGGACATTAAAGTGATATGACATTAGAAATCTTTAAATTTTCAGCTCCAAAGTGTATCTGCATGATTCTTTAAACCTGCCTCTTCCTCAGATTCACTTTCACAACATCTGAGATTCCATTTTGTCCCAAGACACAAGGCACACTTAGAAAAACACCATACTTCGTTCCATAGAGACCCTTAATCCTGGTGAAAATTGGGTGCACCTGCCTAAGATTCTTCATTATACTTTTTGCAAAATCGGTCACAGACAGTCCAATGACCCAGGATATATATCCTTCTAGTCTGATCACCTCATAAGCAATGTCAACCACCTGCTTGTGAACCTTTTTCCAAGGTTCTTTATCTGCATCAGTGCCTAAATCTGGGTGCATATTCTTCAAGAAGACACCAGCAACATTCACTCCACTCCGTACAGGTACACTAGAGTCTCCATGCTCCCCAAGGACCCTCCCATGACAGTTTAATGTGTGAACTCTCAGCCTTTCCTCCACCAGGTAATGGAACTGGGCAGAATCCAGATTGCTACCACTTCTAATAACACAGTTTTTGGAAAAGCCACTTATCTTCCAAGCCACATAGGTCAAGATATCTACTGGATTGGAAACAACAAACAACTTGCAGTGTGGGCTGTATTTTACAACACTGGGAATGATGACCTTTAAGATGTTTACGTTACACTGGACCAAAGTAAGACGACTTTCTCCCTTTTGCTGACGTGCTCTAGCTGTGATAATAACGAGCTTGGAGTTTTAAGTCACAGAATAGTCTTTGCCAGAGACAACTTTTGGTGTTCTAAGGAAAAGGCTACCATGCTAGAGATCCATTATCTTTCCCTTCAGTTTATCCTCCATGACATCAACAAGAGCAAGTGTATCTGTCAAGTCCTTCATTAAGATACTGATAGCACAGGCTATACCAACAGCACCAACCCCAATAACTGTGTAATCTTATTCTGGGGGACCTGTTCTTCCTTGAGAAGATTCACAATCAGCTGATCCTGGAGACTTGCCATTTTGAACTTGGAACCAAAAGGAATCGGGAGTGCACGTTGAGAAGGCGTCACAGGTGCCCAGCAATGGAATCTGCACTCAGCAGCAGAGTCTCCAGCCTAGCATCTGTTTAAGTTCTCGGCCTGCCATTTCTCTATCACACAGGTGGTGTAAATTTGACTTCCCCACCTCTACATATGTCACAGGTTTGGGATTTTTTCTTTTTCATGAATTGTCTCCCCTTCCCAGAACCTTTATAGCAAACAAGCTGTTTTACTGCTGCCCTGGGCTGTTGAGAAGCTGCTCTTTTGAAGTTCTTGTTTTGTAGGAGACTTAGTTCTAGCTTCTACCCTCTCATGGGATCAAATGTCTTATGTTTCTGGATGGATATTGACATTCCAGCTCTGGTCAGGATACTCCCTGGGTTGCTGAGCCTCAGTTTGCATGCTTTGATTTTACCAATCTAGCTTTGAGTAGCCATTCATTTTTGTAATTCCCTTTGGAAACCAGAGATCTTGTAACAGTTTTGCATATATTTTAGAATGTCTAATTTTCTAAAAGTAGAAGGGGTTGTATTGTCAGATCAGGCAAATTTTCTGTAACCTATGTAAAAAAATTTAAGATCAAGTTATTTCTTAGCTTGTACTGCAAACTATTACTCCTCAAGTGAGTTATTCTTGTGCATATTCTTATTTTTAAACATTAAGTTTTCTTAATAACACACTAAACATTATTTTAAATAAAATTCACTTAAAGAGGGAAAATCTAAGTATGAACTGGAATTCTATTCTAAGGTTTTCCTAGAGCCTTGGAAGAAAAGAGTAGGTCCTGTCTTCAGGGAGATAATATAATTCTATTTACTGCTCATTTATTGTATAATCTAGATTTGCATCTATGTGAATTAGATGCTGTTCAATCAGATGCTGTTGGGCAATATGAAGTCAATAATCTCAAAGTGATATGTGCAGGTTTATATGTCTAAAATGATGGGTTTTGTTATTTTGATAGACTGACAGACTTTGCGCTCATCTACATTTTCACTGAGTTCTTAACATAGAAATGGTCTGCTTTCTCTATGTGGAGAAGAATAAGAGTATTTTTTGCTAAAGAACAATTTTTCCTCCCACCTAAGCTTGATTCTCTTTGAAAGGATGAAGTTTTTGTAGAAAATAGAGTGCTTATCTGTAAGAGTCCTGGGATACTAACTGATACATTCAAGTCAACATAAATCCCCTCTCCTTTTAAAATGTTTATTATTCATAGATTTTCATTTTGCATTGATGCAGAAATTAATTTTTAAAAAGCAGAAGGAGAGTTTTACCCAACTCCGATAATTTCGCTTCAGCAAGTTTTATTGTTTTGTTGTGAAAGAATTTGTCAGTTTGGGAAAAATTAGTAACTCGAAATTATGACTGGATATTTGAAGATGTTACCTGAATTTAGGAACCTCCTAACAAGTAGAATTCATGCATGCTAGTGCATTTAAAATATAGAGTTTGTTTAAATAATTTATGAAAGAAATAATAAACATGATTCTAACTAATAAGTATCTAATTGTTCTTCTGAGCTTTTGACATTGAGTCACTAAAAAAAAAGGTGTGGTCATGGGGTTTACATTCTGTTAAAACATCTTTGATCGAACCAAGGACTTTGGAGGAGAAGAGGGTAAAGTTGGGGAGAAGGTAAGTTAATCATTGTTGTGACTAAGCTGTGCTCCCATTTCCTGTTTGGTCTTCATGAGGCCAACCCTAAAGTATCATCAGACAATTTAAAAATAAACTTTTGAGATATATGGACAATGATCATTCAGACGATGTACAATTTAATAATTGATTATACTGAGAAGTGCTTGACATTCCTGTTTATTTCAACTCTTTAGAATAGCTACATTGAATTCATAGTGCACAACTAGTCAGGTACTTTTTGATGTTCTTCTTGCCAGTTGATATAGGTAATCTCTTCTTGTGAACTAGCATTATGTAGAAACTATTTTGAAACACCCTTTCAAAGGCATCTAATGCAGTAATTATGGATAGTACTAGACTAGGTTCCAACCTCATCTCTGTCCCATTGAATAGTTCCTTGACAAAGTTGCTTTGGTGTCTCATTTTGTGAGATGAAGATGGTCATAGTGCCTTATAGGTGCCTGGGAGTCTGAACCATGAAGAGAATATGCACCTTCTGTGTGGTGAACATTGCTGTTAACCATTGTAAGTGAATATGCATATGTTCTGCATGGAAACACACTCCAAATCCCTAAACTATAATTACTACCAACATATTAATGATTGAGATGGTGTCAACCATCTTTATGGAAAATTCAATTAGTCTTTCTTTCTTTCTTTTTTTTTTAAAAAAAAGCAAGCAATCTAAGTCTGTGATTCTTTGGAATTTTCTTCTCAGATATTTCACCTTCATTAGGAGTGAACCCTAGAGAACAAAATTCAAATTGTAGGTCTTACTGTGCTTTCTTGATTACTCATCTTTTTAATCCAAAATTTAATGAAAAAAAGATCTGATTTTCATGTCTGGGCGAGGAAAACTTAAATATTATTTTTTTCCACACTGTCTTGTCTATTCCTTTAATTGTCTTTGCAATGTCATTTACTGTCTTCCTCCAACTCCACTTTTGCTATTCAGAGCTAAGGCTTTTCCACTTGGAACTATCTACCCTGGCTTTTGAAATGCTAGCTTTCCAGCTGGGCCTGGAGTGTGTGTAAATCAGAAAGCTGTGCTGGTGAATTTCTGGTTTGCATTAGACCATCATGGCTTATTGTTTTGAAGGCTCTTAAAGGGCTCAGTCCCAAGGTGCCATGCAGCCTCTCCAGGACGAGCTAATTCTTTAAAACAGCTGTTTGCTTGACTTTTTTTTAGTTTAGAAAACCCCTGGGTAAATCTTTAGATACAGTTTGTCACCATTATGTATCAAAGGAGGATAATCCGAATCCCTTGAAAGCAAGCATAAAATATGTAATTGCCCTTGAAAACGAGCACAAATAATTTACTGGTAAATATTTGTTTTACTAGACCACATCCCACTTCCCCAGGCTGCAATCTGTACTGCACAGATGCTGGAAACAACCCTACTTTTTTGTTTGTTTGTTTGTTGTTGTTGTTCAGTGTGGTCCAAAGTCAGTGGTTACTTCTAAAGCTTTTTTTTTTTTTTTCCTGAGTCAAAAAGTAATGAGAGACAAAATCAAGGATCTTTTATTGATTCCACTGTCGACTTCCTTGACAGCAATTTCCATTACTCCCTGGGCTGATGTGCTGTTGTTCATTAGAGCTCATTTAAACACTTGGCAATCAAGACCCTCCATCTCCGAGTGTTTTATACTTACCTCCCTGATCCTCCTGGTGATGCTATTTTTCTGCAGCCAGGTGTGTGTAGGATCCAGCCCTGATGTCTCTTCTGACCTGGTCTTAAACTCCCTTAGGTTTGACTAGTCATTCTCCCCGGCCTCCTCCACTCCTACCCCAAGCCATCAAATCTAGTCCCACTGACTTAGACCTTCTTGCATTTAGAAATCAATCTTGTACCCAATGAAGAATGGTCTCCTATAGCCTTAGGTTTCTGGCAATTTCAGTGTGACTACTAATTGTCCTCCCTCCCCAACCCAGTTGAGTTATAAAGACAAAGATAGCTTTTTATTTCTTTGGCAGTGCATGTTGAAAAAGTACTCCACCATCCATGTCTGTACATGTGCTTTGTTCATTGCCTTGTTTATGTCTGGTTTGTCTTTGTTTTCTAATGACTGTTAGAGTGCATACTAAGCATTTCATTATTAAAGGCCAAGGCCAAAATAAAGTCATCATATGTGTTCTTTTAAATATACCCAACACTGGGGAAAAAATCTATCTATTTATCATCTATCCATCTATCTATTGATATATCTTGCTTTCTATTATTTGAAGCCAGAGAGGGCAACCTGGGTAAATCCAGAAAGCCTGTCTTGAGAAAGTCAAGGATGAGCAGGGTGGAGTAGGTAGAAGACACCAGAAGGAAAAAAGATCTTTCCAATGACATGATACAATCATATTTGCTTGTTCATTTATTTTTCATAGTATCTTGTCCTCATCACACTAAATTGTCACAGGAAAGAGACAGTCAGTGGTATTTTGTTTAGGAAGGAACCTTATGGAGTTTTTTTGATTTACTCTTACGGATATATTCTTCCAGTTTTCCTGGGATCAGAGTTTTGAAAGGGTTAATGACTTAAATTTGACTGTAGTATGCCTGCTCATTCTGTTATAGTATAGTAATTTATGAATACCATAATTATTCATAGCTGTTTAAGATGGAGAATATTCCAAGCATGCTTAGCAAATCCATTATCCGTGAAACTGTATGTATTTAGATGATTCCCGGGGTAATAGCATTCTTCATTCCACATTAAGATCTTTTCTTGAGAGCTTCAATCTGTCACTGAGGCTCTGATCTCTGACCCCAGTGAAGTCTGTTTACTATTGGAAGGAGGTTTCTTGTAACCAAAGTGACCCTCCTTAACTTTATTATCTTTGGAATTATGAAAAAAAAAGGAAAAAGAAAACTAAAACATATTTAATTGCAGGCTGAGAACAGTTCATGGGACTCTTTGTTTGAAACTTCTAGAAAAATCTTTTATATGATGCTCCTTGTAAGAAGTTGAGTTCAACTTAGAAGGCCAGTAAGAGCTACCACTGATTTTCTGTGGCTGTTTTAACTTTTGAAAGTCTGTAAATAGGCTATGATCGTAAACCTTAATATTATTTAAAAAATAATTTAAGTGCCTATATGAGCAGGATAAGTGATGAGAAGACCAGTTTAACCTCATGGGACTTACCTTTCAGTGGGCGAAGACATTGTAGTGAAACAGTTTTATGCTCCTGCTCACAGTCTGAGTCCCTGACTATGAGAAGGGCTGAGAAGCCAAGTTCAGAGTGCTCAAAGGGTAAGATGAAGTCAGAGAAGTCATCGCCAGGGGCCTGAGGTTTGAGGTGAAACATGAAGGAAGCATCAAGTTCCATGGAGGTGGGTAGGTGGGGACACAGGAGAAGCTCATTTTATGCGTCAACTTGGCTAGCTGTGATGCTTCATTATTCAAACACCAATCCAGATTTTCCACGCTTTCATTTATTAATTTTTATTTTTGATACTGAACACAAGGGTGCATTATCACTGAGCTACATCCCAACTCATCTTATTATTTATTTTGTAACAGAGTCTCACTAAATCGCCCAGGATGGCCTTGAAGCTGCTATCCTTCTTCTTCAGTCTCCCATGTAGCTGGGATTATAGGTGTGCATCATCATGCCTGGCCAAAAATATTTTTTTTAAAAAAAATTATTTGAACACTAAATCAGTAGACTTTGAATAATTCAGATTACCTTCTATAATGTGGGTATGCTTCACCTAATCAAGTGACAGTCTAAAGAACAAAGATTGAGGTTCCCTCTCATATCCTGCAAGAGGAAGGAATTTGAATTCTCCTCGAGAATGCAACATAGAAATTATGTCCAAGTTTCCAGTCTTTGGACTCAAGACTGCGAAATCACCTCTCACTGTTTATTAGCCCTCCAGCCTACCCTGTAAATGTTGTGCACTATACATATGTTCTGTTTTTTCTGAAGAACTCTAATATAGGAGGTGAGGAAGACTTTAAGAGAAGGAACCATGCAGAAACAAAAGTACAAAGGTCTTAGGGTTGGAGGAATCTGGTGTTTGAGGGAAAAAATGTGGGGCATTGTTGAAGCCTAGAAAACTAGTGGCTGGAAGAGTAGCCAGGTCAGATTTTGTGTTGTGAAACCATTTTGGCGAGCTAGGACTTTAAATGTTGCTGAAAATATTAATTCTATGAATTTGTTTAGGATCTTGAAATCCAATTAAAATTCATTTTTTTATTACCAAGTGTTTGCCTATTATGCATTATGCTTTTACACCATGTGAAATCTCCATAAATCACTTACCTATAGAGTCATGCCTTAAGGATGGGGACATGTTCTGAGAAATGTGCGGTTGAGTAATTTTGTCATTGTGCAACACAAGGATACTCTTACACAAACACAAGATGCATTCTTTTATATTAAATCCATTTTATAAGTAGAATATGTACATTATAATGATTAAATAGTATGTTCTATTCATAAACCAGTAACAATTTTGTATTATCATCAAGTATTATGTACTGAACAAAACTGTGTGTGCTATACTTTTATCTTCCTGGAGGTTAGTTCACACTCAGCATCACCACAAGCACGTGGGAATGTGTTGCTCTATGGTGTTAGGAAGGCTACAAGGTCGCTATGTGATAGGAATTTTTCAGCTCCATCATAATCTTAAAGAACCGTGCTCATATATCTAGTCTGTTGTGGACAGAAATGTCATTATGCTGCATGTGACTGTATTAAAACTTTCACCCCTTTCTTCTCATTTCTCACTGTCCTTTGTATACAGCGTGGTACCTCCTAGATGGTTCCTCTTGTTTTGGGGAGTGGCAGGTACCAGGGATTGAACTCAGGGGCATGAAACCACTCAGCCGCATCCCCAGCCCTATTTTGTATTTTATTAGAGACAAGATCTCATTGAGTTGCTTTGGGCTTCATTAAATTGCTGAGGCTGGCTTTGAACTTGAGATCCTCCTGTCTCAGCCTCCAGGCCTGCTGGGATTACAGGTATATGCCAATGTGCCCAGCCTAGATGTTTTCTCTTTTGACCTTCAAATTACTCATGCACTTGATTAACCTTCAAATTGTGCATTTAAATGCTTGTGCTGTGTGCGTCTTCAGGTCCAACTTTGTTCTTCGGTTCCACACCACTTTCCATCAGTTGGCTCTCTTCAACCACCACTGTGATAGTTCTAGCACACCGATTTTCCTTTAAGGAATGGTTCCTCTCTTATTCTGTACCGGATTGTGGTTCTGCCAGTAAAGGTACCCTGCCTTCCTTGGCCCAAAGTGTGGGTTGTAGGAATTTGAAGCTTGGCAGGATAGAACACGATAGGAGCTGATTCATCCCGGTGGTGACTTTCTGAAGATACACCCAACTGTTTCTGCTACCTGGGTCCTCAGCATAGCCCCAGTTTCTGTCTTTTCTGAAACCTGCTTTTACAGTTTTGCCCTCGATGCAGAAAGCTATTCTGTATACTCCTTATAAATCCTTTTTCTGCTGAACTTAGCCAGAGCTGGTTCTATGGCTTAAAGAATAATAGTCTATGGATCCAGCAAAGAGGAAGAAAAGTGGAGAGTTTGGTGTGGCCAGGGAGAATGGTATGTGTGGGAAGCAGTGGAGATAAGGCAAGTTGAGGCTAGGTTTTAAAGATCAACAGGAAAAGAGACCTCTAAGAACTGGAAAATAAAGATGTCCCCTGAGAGGGCATAGATGGAAAGTGTTCCATTAATGAGAGTGAAGCAAGAACCAGTTGGTTTACTTCATCAGTAAGTTGGTTACTGCAGAGTTGAGGGACACCCAGAATTCCAAGGGACATGCCCTCTCAGAGAGTAGGCACTAATTTCGTACAGAATATGGAACCTAATTTACTGTTTCGTGCCAACAGAAAAGGGCTAGTTGAGCATTGAGGTATAGCTCTGTTGTAGAGTGTATGCTGAGCATGTGTGAGGTCCTAAGTCCACTCACCAAAAAGAAAAAAGAGAAAAGAAAAGGAGGGAGGAGGTCTGGTCAGCCTGGATTGAAGCCCAATGAAGTGATATCATGTTATAAAAGAGAGCTTCCTGTATCTGCTGCATGTGCCTACAGTGAGATAGATGGGCCTGATGACCAGAGCCAGAACCGTCATTCCCTTAAGGGCCCAAATGCTGAACAACTAGCTCTCCTTGCGCCATAAATAATCTTATTATAAAATGACTGCTCATGTAACTGCTTCTGGGGGAGGAATATACAACTCAGGCCAAAATGAGGATTAGGAATTGTCTAGCAAATATGCTTCAATGAAAATTAATACACTGACAATTTTTGTTCTTACATGACTCTTGTAGGCTTAGTGAACATGGGTCTACTGCCAAGATACTTGACCACATTTCTGAGCTTATGAATCTGAGGACAAAGCTGTAGACTGTGGTGATTCATAAATTCAGGTAGCTGTACAAAGCCAGAGCTTCTTTGTACTTTCGTAAAGCCACATTTTTTTTTGTTTGTTTGTTTTCTGTTTTATCTTATAGGCGCCTACCCAAAAAGTTTAGTTAGGTAGGAAGGTCATGATCAGATTAGAGAGAAACCTGCTTCCAAACAGAGACTCTGGAATAGGGGCAAGCAGGAAGGAGATGATCATAGAGCACCAAGAAGAGCTAAAGAGATGTGAATGAAGAATTGGCGGTTGAGCCAGGGTGGAGATGCCAACCACTTGGTTCAAGCAGGATCTCTAGCTGTCTGTGATTTTTGGGAGAATGTCATATTTGTCTTATGTTTTCTTTCACTAAACAACCTTATATGAATCCCCCCAAACAATGCTACAATAATGAACATCTTAACGGTATGAAACACAGAATTTGGATTAAATTAGTGCTATGTCAGCCCATTGCACTAAACCACAGAATTCCCCAAGAGGTTTAGCAACATATTGGATAAAGTGAAATGAATCTGTTAGAGCCACAAGTTGACATATGCATATGTGATGAATCTATAAACTAAACTGTGAGCATTAGAAAAGGAAGCTAAGAAGTATATGCAAACACATCTGTATTCTGTTCAGCAAATAAAGCCTAGTTCATAATGTCATTTTCTTTTGCAGTGTTGAACAAGGAGGAGTCTCTGAAATGTTATCGTTGAAATGTTATCGTTATTGACCTTTATAGTCTGATGTGTTGTTGATTGCACTTCCTGGACAAACTTGATGAAGTTTTGCAATCAGGTCACTATTTAATACTTATGATTCATTATCCTAAATTTAGAAAAGACTGATTCTAATAGCAAGTGACAAAACCCAGAGAACGTAAAGTTCCTTTTGGCTGCTCTGGGTTATATTCCCCTCTAGGCAAAGTCAGAGCTGCCAGCCAATTTAATGAAAATTACGAGCCTGTTAGGGGACGAAGAACCAGGAGGTGCTGCCGATAAGAAGTCCCCGAGGATTAAAACTCCCCTCCACTTTTGGCTCTGTGGTTAGAAAGGTTCTTTTTGTTTTAATTTTTTTTTTTTAAAGAAAGACCTGTAAGTGAGCTCTTTGACTTTTCACTAGCTTGTATGAAATAAAGGGCTGTGTGGTGATGTGATGAGTTCAGCATTGTCACTGCATCCAGTCGTGAAGTTGGAGGACAGATTTTCTCCTTTAGTGTGTGTAAAGCAGTTTCAGATTTGTCCCTAACTTATAAGGTTCAGCAGTTCATATTTGATTCTAGAGCGCCAGTCATGGAGGTTTTGAAAACCGGACCTCACTGAAACCTCAACTAACCAGAAATCTTTCTCATCCAGTGACTCCTCTGAGCTTATCAATACCTCATTCCAGGTGCACAAAGAAGGCTTAGTGCTGCTGAGCTGAAAGGTGCTGCTGGATGAGGGAGTTTGGCAGAGAATGTACCATAGATTTCAAGAGAAAAGAAAAATAAAATGGCTGTGTGGACACGGTCAAAATGAAGTGCTGTGTTTTCATTGTTTCTATGGGCTACATCTTTATGCTGAGTGGGTCACGGACATCAAAATACTGGCTTTGTTTCTGAAGTGAATATACACCCCCTCCTTGTTATATAGTCTTCTATTAGCAATTTCTACATTTAATGTAGTACCAAAGCTAACACGTTTAATTTTATTACAGAACAGCAAGTCTTCTCAATTTGAGAACATAGCAGACTACAAAGGTCAATAACGAGAGATTATAGCTATTCTCTATTTTAGTGAAATTGGGTGCATATAGAATTCATGGGAGGACCAGATTCCCTGAATTCTAATCTCTTAATTTTTTTTTTGTATTCGATGCAGATTTTCAAATACTAGAAAATTGCATAGCAACCCTCCAAACAAACTGAACAGCAAAAATATTAACGTAACTATTCCTACTGTAAAACCATGTCTGCAAGCATCTCTTAAAACATGCACAATTATTGCAATCGTGACTGCCACCCTTCAGCATAATGTTGCTGCTCAGTAGATTTACTGTCCTGTCCATCTTCTTTTATGCTCATGAGAAGAGCAAATCTCATTTCCAGTAAACATGCTTTCTTTGAATTCTCTGCTTCTTTACACTTGTTCTAAATTTGTTATTCCCCGTGTTGTACTCAACCCTACAAACCCACGAATCTTAGCATTCCATCTGGAGCATGTTGTTGGAAGGGTGTGTTTTACTCTGTTGTAGCAAAAATAAATTTTAGACATAAATGAAAACTTGGCAGCATATTCACATGGTTCTTAAGCATGCCTTGGCACACTGCCTATGCCCAGCATTGGTACCTTGGATGATTCCAAGCAAGTCACAGAAAATTTGGGGCCTCAATTTCCCATTTTGCAAATACGAATTATTTGGTTTCCAAAGAAATACCCATGCAAAGCACTGGGAGCTCTCCAGAGGTGATGGGCTATGTGGTGTTGTTGCAGGACAGATTCTTTAGGAAGTTGACCCTGAGATGTAGATCAGTTCACAGAAAGCGTACCAGGGAGTATCCTTGAAATCAATAAGTAGGGAAGAAATAGAAAAAGCAGGACCTGGTAGAGGGAGAGATTGGAGTGTTTTCACTTGACAAGGGCTATGCCATGCCACAGGAGGCTCTGAGGCTGCAGGGTCCTTTAGAGTTGTGCCAACTCTAAAGTGAGGGGCAGGATCCTTATTTAGGCAGATCAGTCATTGAATACAAGCTGCCCAAGGATGGGGCTGTGACTTGGGTTGAGATTATTGTTTTCAGCTGAGGCTACTCCCAGAAAAGGCTCTTGGTAGACAGCTGTCATCTAACAATCTTCCCAGTGGAGAGCCAATCCTTAACTCCTAGATTGAGGATCTAAATAGCAGAGCAGGGCATCCACAACCAAAGCCAAGCTGGGAACAGCATATGTGAACTACTTTGTGGTAACTGGTGTCTTCCGATGAAGACAGAATTATGGCATGAATGGGTATAATGGGAATCTTTATTCTGAACATCCAGCACTGTTACGCCAAGTTCCAGGATACCCTGGTGCTGAAGATATGGCTTGAGGGGTTCTAGCAGGGAAAGTGCCAAATGGTCCTTTCTAGAATCTGGTTGATCAGTTTGCCTTTAATGAGCCTTTTCTTCTTTGTACATTCAGTACCGTATCATCTAGTGAGGTTTCATGTCTAGTGGTGAACTATAATAATCAAAGTGTAGCATTGATATATCACTGTGTCTCTCAGGGCTTGGCTATCTATACAAAAATAATTAGCTGCTTAAAAGATGAGAGCATTGCATTTGGTTGAAATATTTCTTCAGTCTTAAAAGGTGAAAGAATGCTCCCCTTTCTAGGACACTGATATTTTGAAGATAACAATCCAGTTATCTTGTAGAATAAACTTTATTCTGAATATGCCTGATTGTTTCCTCATAATGTTGTTTAGCTTGTTCCTCTTCAGGGTAGAAAATTAGGTAGTTCTAAAGGCCTGATAAAATTCAGGTTAAACATTTGTGCAAGAATACTTTATCATATCGCTTTTGGAAAACAAAACATTATAAAACACATTAAGGGAGAAATAGTTGATTCTAAACCCATGATTGGAGATTAAAAAAACATCTTTTTTTCAAGTGAATATGGTATGGTCACCAAAATAGACCATGTTCTGAGCCAAATACAAGCCTCAATAATTTTTTAAAAAGATTGAAATTATACAGAGCATTTTCTATATTCACTTGTGGCATTTAATTATGAATCAATAACAATAAGGTATCCAGGAAACCCCCAACATATTGGAAATACTTCTAAATAATTTATTAATGAAATAAATCATAAAAGAATCAGATGATATTTTAAACTAAAATAAAAAGGGAACTATATATCAAAATTTGTAGGGAACAGCTAACATAATACTTAGAAATTTATAACTTTAAAATGTTGATAATTTTTAAAAAGGCCAAAAGTCAAGAGTTGAGGATACACTTTAAGAAACTAAAAAAAAGAAAAGAAGTAAACCCAAAGTAAGAAGAAGAAAGGAATTTAAAAAGATATGAGCAGAAACAAAAAAGAAAGAAAATAGCAATAGGAAATCTCATTTATTGTTGGTGGGACTGCAAATGTTAGATTCACTTTGGAAAATAAAACTTTCTTGTAAAATTAAATATGACAATATGGATGATTCTCAAAATCATTCCCTCAGTGGCAGACACTAACCTCCAAAGAGTATTTATGAAATAATTCTATTTTTTTGAAGTTCCAGAACAGGTAAAATTAATCCATGGTGAAAAAAAACAGGATAGTGTTTGCCTTTGAGAATGAGATTTGGGAGGGAGGATTGAGTGGAAAAGATTACAAAAGAACTTCCTGGGAATGTTCTCTTTCTTGATATGTACTTGGGTTAAACAAATGTATGTATTTGTTAAAGCTCAGCAAATGTAACAAGATATGTGCATTTCATTGTGCATAAATGTCCCATCAAAAGATAAAATTATAAACAAATATTGAACTCTACTTACTGATCTGCCTGAAGAAAATTGAAGTGAAACTGTGCCAATGCACTTTACTTTGAAATATGTCAAAAAGTAAAATGATTTAATGGACAAAAAAAAACATATATGGATAGATGTAAAGGCATGTAGTAAAAAAAAAACTAATGGTACTGTCTGGGTGGTGGCTGTATGAATGTAAACTATAAAAAATCTTTCAACTTTACTTTTTGCAAATTGTCAAAATAAAATGTTGTAGGAAAGATGTTTTGAAGACCATTGGGAGAAATTTAATAAAAATTGGATATTAGCAGATATTTAGAATTTTTTTGGTGTTTTTATAGTTTTGTGGTTATGTATAGAATCTTATTCTTAGGAGAAATGAGCTAAAACATTTAGTAGTGAGGTGTCAAGATGTTTTCAATTCACTTGGGAATGGTTCAACAAAAAAATTTATCTCAATGGAACAAATAAGGCAAAATGTTAAAAAATACTGAATCTAGACCCTGACTACTGGGATTTTCATTGTCCATATATTTCATTATAAAATATTTAAAAAGTAAGCTGTAGAAATCATAAGATATTCAAAGATTAGAGAATATAAAGAATGGAAACTCTACATCTGAGAGTTTTATAATTCCTAGTGTTCCTTGAAAGGGCTCAACTCTGGTTTCCTAGCTATACAGACTGTTGCTAGACCTGGCTCAGAAGGTGTCTTAGTCCATTTTGTGTTGCTACAGGAGGACACTGGGACTGAGAAAAATATAACAGAGGTTTGTTTCTTACAGTTCTGGAGGCTGGGAAGTCCAAGGTCAAGTATCCTGCATCAGCTGAGGCCTTCTTGCTTCTTCCATCATCCCAAGGTCCAAGGTTGAAGGGCAAGAGAACATGAGAGAACGAGAAAGCAAAAGGGGGCCAAAATCATTTTCATGACACGTCTGCTCTCATGACAAGTCTGCATCCCTAACTCACTCTCATGATAACAACATTAACCAGTGCCCTCATGACTGAATCTCTTCCAAATGTGTTGAGGACACATTTCATACTGCAGCAGAAGGCCAGATCTTCAGCATTCTCTATTGGCCTCTGTCTTCTTTCACTTCTGCAGACAGTTTCTATTTCAGAGTTTGTGAACTTCCGGGTTCACGATCTTGACTTTTTGTCCTGATTCTGAATTACATTGTTCACCACCTTGATGCTACGCTACATCTTTCCCATCACAAAGGAAGACTTTGCGTGTCGTTCTAATTATTGAGAGCTAGCTCCTGAACTTCACTGCACTGGAGATCCATTAGATGTTCAACAACAAATTTGTGGCCAAAAAGAAAAGTATGTAAAAGAGTGGCTATAATAGAGCAAGGTGTCTGTCATCATTCAGCCATTAGCTTTTGTTGTGTGCAGTACCCTGAGAAATGACATAGAAACAGACTGTTCAAGTCTCTGGAGATGAGGTTGGGAGTGGGTAGAGGTACTAACGAAGACCAAGTAAGCACTGTCACACTGCCATGAATATACTGGAAAGCAGCATTTGGCCACCTTCTTGGTCTCCTCTCATTGTGGTGTCTGTGTCTGGGTGTACTATGTTTGTTTGCTCCAGGAACTGGAAGTCCTTCTTTGGAAAAATTATGCTTTCCTTCATTTCATTAGAAATTCCTCAGCTAACATATTTTCCTATTATGGAATCTAGCTCTCAAAGGATTTTTGAGGCTTACAAAAGAAATTTCTTGATAAAAATGTAAATATAGTGAATTTCAGAGTATTTCAAACTGCCTTCATTTCAACCCCTTGTATGATTTCTTATGAAAACTTGAGTATATCTTATATTGGATATTCTGGATAACTGGACTCCCAACCGGGCCTGTCCCAAGTATTTCATGAAGAAATGGTTTAAGAAGTAAACTTCTGGGTCCACCCAAATTTATAGAATCAGTATCTTTGGAGCACAGGGTCTTGGAGTCTCTATTTTTTTAAACAAAACTACTTAATTTACTCAGATGATAAGTAATTTATAGACTGATAGACAAATGATTCTTAAATTTTAACATGTATATGAAGTACCAAGGTATCTTATTAATATGCAGATTTGGATCCAGCAGTTCTGAGATAAATTCTATATTTCGTATTTTTAATAAGCTCCCTGATGCTGCTGGTGGTCTGTAGACGACACTGTGAGGACTGAGGATCTTGATTAGGACCCGAAATGTTTTCTTTAAAGTCAGGGTTGTGTCTTTCTTTTGGCCAGTATCCATCCTGTGACTGTATTCTCACTTTTCTCTGTGTCTTTTTGCTTTGAAATATTGCTTGAACAGTTGATGACTCAGACGAGAATGACGGTTCACCTTGGTTTGCTCATCAGGGTCCTAGGTTACAACTATTGTCCTGCATAATTGTTCAGAGTTCTTCTACTAACTTTATTCTTAGAAAGGCCTAGGTTGGAAGATAAGATAAGTTCACCTTTTCTAAGCTTATAAACACTGAGAGGTGACATGGTATGCTGTACAAAACATAGGTTGTTTAACGCATATCCCATGTGTGTTTGAATCCTAATTTTATTATTGCATACTACACATACAACCATAAGCACATCACACCTCATAACCTCATATGCAAAGCAGAAGTGGTTTATTATGAAGACTTTTGGAAAGAGTATTGAAGCTTCTAGTATAGAGGCTAGCACATAATAGGTACTCGTTTATTTAGCTCCTCTGTCTTTATGGTCAATGAAGTGATGTCTAGCTTGCTTTGAAATAATAGAAATAGAGTGCTGCTCTCAACTCAGGATCAGAAGCAGCTGTAGTACTAAAACGACGTATCTGCTATGCTTGTATTTTGGTTCAAACCTCATGAGCCTCATATGGAATCTATCTTTGAATCCAATAGTCCCATGTGATTTCTTGGTTATCATGTGTGCTGCAGCTATGTTAATAGACCTAAATCTTGAACTCGGGAAACAAAGGTATTAACATTTATTGAGTTCTAACCACACCAGATGGAGGTAGTTCCAAATTGGAACAGACCACTAACAAAATCAGAAGAAAAGGCATAGACAAGTTTAATCCGTTTAAAAAAACAGAAATAGTTAACAGATTTCTTGGGTGAACCTCTATATCCCTTATTTTAGATCTAAGAGCCTCATAAAAAGATTTTGATATGACTACAAAGCAAGAAGAGGATGTGGGTAGAAATAGAAAAAACTTGCTTATAATCTTACTGCAGTAAAATCCCCATGAAAGCACATTCAAGAATTATGCAAATTTGAATAAACCGTGATCAATGATTGGCTCCTATCGTGTTTTTCAACTAATTATTCCGACTTGCCTGGGTGATTTCATTGACTTTTTAAAGAATTAAAAATGTTGGGGTACCATTTGAATGTCATGGTAGTGTTTTATTAAGAAAGCTATTTGAGTCCTTGTGTTCTGCACATGATCTTATTAAATATCCAAAACAACTTTATGGTATAAGTAATGTTAATATTAATATTTTGCAGGTGAAGAAACTGAGACGCAAAAAATTTAGTTTCACGCAGGTTCACTTCAAAAGTAGGAGAGAACAGAGATTCGAACTTCAGTACCTGTAACTCTCAGATCCCTATTGGTAACTGTGACATATGGCTTCTCTGTGTTAATTAGTGCTTCCAGTCTTTCCACATTTCCAAAACAACAATTTATTACCCTGTGGTCAAACTCGAGAATTTAGTTTGGAAGAATGGATTATGTGAGATACATTTACATGTGGAGTGAAGGCAGCAAAGACTTGGAGCTGGGGCAAAGAGACAAAGTATATTAATTTATTTTACAACTTTACTGAGGTGTAATTGAAGTATAACAAACCGAAGATACTTAAAACGTACAATTTTATCAGTTTTGACAAATGTACATAATCATAAAACCATCACCATAATCAAGTTAACAGTCATTTCCCTCTCCCTAAATTCTCCCCCCGGCCCCAGCATCCATCCCTCTCTCTGCCAAGATCCACATGCAACTGCTAATCTGCTTTCTGTCACTTTAGATTAGTTTACACTTTTTAGAGTTTCACATAAATAGAATCGTAGAGTGTATACTCCTTTTTGCCACATTTCTTTCATTCAGCATAATGATTTTGAGATTCATCTGAAGTCTCAATTTGTTGAGCATAACAATAATTTGTTCCTTATAAAATGATATTTTAGAGACGTTTTTCATAATACTCTTTGACATAAACCATCATGATAAAACCCTATTCTTCTAAGGAGGTGAAACAGGTTCACAGATACAGAGATTGCCTCTGTGCTGGCCTAATTATTAAAGCAATGTCTTCACAGCAGGTGGAGGTTTAAAATGGACTGCTTAAAGTACAAGTCTTCTTTAAAGGTTAGTTCTCTCAATTGAGCTTTGACAGTTACTAAGGGACAATATATCTGCCCTATGGCCCCTCAACTAGTAGCTCTTTAATGTTTTTATTTATAATCCAATCCCTATGCTTTGACACTAGAGCTAGAGGTTTTTAAATTGGTGCATTATAATTATACAAAATAGTTGGATTCATTAAGCCAGGATTGTGCATGCACATAACATAAATTATTAATCTCATTTCTTCTGCCCTTTCCTTCACCTCTCCTTTGCTCCCCTTGATCTGCTTGCTATCCTTTACTGATCTTTCACTATTAGTAGTATTTTGATTTGTGCATTATAATTATATTTAAAAGTGAGATTCATTGTGGCATATTCTTACATGCACATAGCATATTTTGGCAGATTCTGTTCCCCAGTACTTCCCCATGTCTTCCCTTCCTCCCTCTCAATCCCCTGCCTCTAGTCTGTTGAATGATCTCCCTTCTGTTTTCATGAGCTCCCTCTATTTAGCTCATGAAATATAAATATAAATCATATAATATATATATATATATATAATAAATAAATAAATATGTAAAGCTCCCTCTTTATTCTATTCTCCCCCCCCACTCTTTATAACTTCCACATATAAGAGAAAATATTCAAACTTTGACTTTCTTAGTCTGGCTTATTTCACGATGTTCTCAGTTTCTATCCATTTACCAGCTTATTTTAGATCTTTTGAATAAATACCTAGGAGTGGGATAGCTGGGTTCCTTTTTATTGCTGGAATCATTTTGCATTATATGGATATACCACAAATTGTTCATTCATTTACCTGTTGATGGACATCTAAGCTGTTTTTCAGATTATTACTGTTAAACAGAGTTTCTATGAACATTTGTGTACAAGTCTTACTATGGATATATGTTTTCACTTCTTTTGTCTAAAAACTTAGAAGTGGACCAGCTATGGGTTATAGTATGTTCATGCTGAAGTTTTTGAAAAACTGCTGAACTGTTTTCAACATACTCACTAACATATATATTCTAAAACTTGATATTGTCAGTTGAAAAATATACATTATCCAATCTAATGAACTAACAGTGGTATCTCATTTTTAATTTGCATTTCCCTGATTATTAATGTTTTGAGCATCTCTTCATATGCTTGTGGGCCAATTGTAGTTTCTTCCAGGTAAAGTGTCTATTAAAATTTTTAAATTTGTTTTGAAAATTAGATATTTGTCTTCTTACTATTGACTGTTGGGTTTTTAAAAAATAAATTCTGTACACAAGCCTTTTCTGATATATATTTAGCAAATATTTTCTCCAGTCCTGTGGCCTGCTGCTTTTATTTTGTGCCTTTCAAGTAGTAAACACTTAAATTTCATCAGAGACTAATTTTTAAATTTCTTTCCTTTATGGTTTTTGTTCTCTATACAAGAAACATTGTATAGAGAACACAAGGTCTCAATCACTTCTTGTAAAAAACTTTAGAGGTCTATGTTTCAAATTTAGGTTGTGATCATTTCAAGTTGGTTTCTATGTATGGTATGAGGTAAGGATTCATGTTAACTTTTTTTTTTCCTGAGCAGTATATTCAGCATTCTGTGTAAGAAAGACTTCCCTTTCCCCATTGAATTGCCTCAATACCTTTGTTAAACATCATTTGATCAGATGTGTGTGAGTTTATTTCTACATTCTCTATTATTTCCCATGGATTTGTATATCTATCTTTAGCTTTTGATAGGTTTTATTTTATTCAGTGGGAGGGACGCTCTGGGGTGTAACTTTGACGCTGCATTGTGGAAGAAAAATATGTAATTTAAAAAATATTTTCAGATTCTTCTATCGGTAAATGTGGGTTGCTGATTAGTAGAAGTTTCCAGCTAATCCTGTCAAATATTGTTAAGAAATAAACTCCTTATAAATGCAATATAAAAATGTTGATATACATATCGTGGGATGCCAGCGGAATCATTTACTCTCCTTTATGAGTGTTTAGAGCAAAAGACTTGTGCAGTCAGATTGTAACATGCTTTAGGGAGTTGGACCTTTTTGTTACTAATTCATTGTTTGATTATTAATCCATGTGAAATACATAAGTTGTTTAACTTCACAGTTCTAGACTTTCCTCTTATGAGGCCTCAATTCCAGATTAGCACAGAAACTTAATTTGGCAAAGAGAACTTGCTAAGCAAGTGGAACCTCGCTGAGTGCTAGTGTGCTTGTGGAATCATGAACTACCGCATTGTGTTGCTCCTGAAGGCAAGGAAGACTGTCTGTGCAGATTTTACTGAAGGTTAAGACTATTTTTTTCATAGGACAGTATTTAAAATATTGAAATAGTATATTCATCATTTTTTGAAAAGTACTTTTTTTAAAAGCCAGATTCTCACACATAATTTTTCTTCTCTTTATATAATCATCGAAGCAGTGTTTTTCATTTCTTTCTCTCCAGGCTAAGCTCCATAAGACAGCAAACTTGTCTATCTGGATCATGGTCATAGTCCCAGATATTAGCATAGAAATTGGTATAGAGTAAGTGATAATATTTATTGCCTAAATAAGTGAATAGATGCTGTTTGAAAGTCATTCCTCTGTGACTGTTGGTCTCTGGAAAGCTTCTTAATTGCCTGTTTTTCCTCAAGAGAGGCCAAGATACCAGATGCATCCTGATCAGCAGAGGCTACAAAAGTGAAAAAACACACAGATGTCCAGAGGCAGTGCAATTCATTCTTCTTCATTCCAAAAAATAACTCCCTAAATAGAATATTTTTTTTTCTGATAGGGATTTTTGCTTGTGGGTGGCTAATAGTTAAACCAAAAAAAAAAAAAGTCTTGGTTATGAATGTTGTGGCCATGAGTTTTTATAAGCTTATTTACTTTGACCAGGGATTTCCTCCTTTTCTGCTGTAAGTTTGTTCAGATTAGTGACTGTTTAGTTTTGTAAAAAAATACCTGATGTCTAATTCAACCAAAGCTAACACTTTTTCTTCTGCAAAGCCAAGAGCTATTGAGATTCTGACTATTGAAAACATTCATAAGAGACTTTGAATGACCACACACAAGTTAGGGACACAGGAATACAGGATTGTTTATGTACAGTGACTGAAATGACGGAAATCCATAAGGGTCCTTTCCAAGATACATGGGATTATGATGAGAGATCAGTGTAGGTGACTGCCTTCTTATCCGGGATGTCAAACCTACTGTTGATCAATGACACATCACATCTGAGAGCTTTCCCTCCATTTTTTTTTTTTTTTTAGAAAATCTATATTTAAGAAAGATAAGAAGAAAGTCTGGGTGAGGGTGAGAAAAGAAAGGCAGCCCATGCTATTGTTTTATTCATGATTTGTTCTTAAACTTTTAATTTTAGAAAATAAATGCAAGAACGTGGGATTTAGAGACTGTGTGTTTCTTTTTCCAGGAAGACTTGAACCAGGTTTGAGATAATTTTAAGTTTAATGGACAGCTCTTAAGCAGAAAGGCTAAATCTTCAAATCCTCAGTCCTCTCTACACGTGGAGTTTTTCTTTGAGATTGTCAAATAAATATGTTTGGGGAAGATGGTAATTAAGTGTGAACAGATGGCCATTGTTAGTTGAGATATTAAGTCTCAACGTTTATGTTTAACAGGATGATCTGCCTGTTGGAATCAGGGGGGGTGATGGAGTATACGGGTTGGCAAGAAGTCAAGTTTGTCAAAGCTAATTGGGAACTGTGATAGAGATGCAAATTCCTTATAAGGCTTGAGGCCTGGGGAAGTGTTAGAGGAAGATTATAACACTGGGCTGCATTCTGGCAGAACTTTACACGTGGCTCTGCAGATTTAAGGTTACCTCCCAAACAGAAATAAAGTGTTTCCAACAAACAACACTGTGGTGGAGTGGAAAGGGCACTGGACTTGTTTCAATTGCTGCTTTGCCCTTCCCTGACTTTGTGACCTGGGGCGAGTCCCCGATTCCTTCTGAGCTCCAGTGTCCTCTTTTTTCAAATAAACGAGGGTTCGAACTAAAACGGGATTCTGTTATTTTTCCAAGGCATTGTCCAGCTTGCAAAGTGGTAGCACATGTCCACTGCAAGAGCCTCCTTGATCTCATTAGATGGAGGGAGACGTCCAAGTCTTTGTGCCAGGCAGGGTGGTGGGCTGTGGACACTTCCATTATGAACAACTTCTGGTTATTGGGTGAAGAGCACCATTTGAAGTTTCCAAGCACCAGGGTTTCCATTGGCTTCCTCCTCCTTCATGCACTATATGTTTCAGGGCTTAGAGTTCAATGATTTTATAGATGAGGGAAATATGAGCTACCGATTTCAGAAGAAGCCAGAAGCTGAGCTCATAGTTAAGAATATGTCAGGATTTGGTAAGCAGTTCTGAGGGCTTTTAAGAAAGGTCAAAAGATGGCTTGAAGGCTGTGGATAGGACACTCTGTATCCCTCTAGCCCATAAGCGGGAGGTGAAGAAGAGACAGACATTTGGACATTTGGAAAGTACTGGGAAATTTTTCAGGTTTCTTATACCATCTTCTAATGCTGTATTCACACACACATACACATTTAAATAAAGGTTGGCTTGAAAAACTTGTTGTCAGAATGTGCCTACAAGATTTTCAGGTAGACCAAGGGATGGGAGTAGTTGTGAGAGGAGTTTTATAGCCACAATACTATTTAATGAAACGTGCAGAGCTCATAGAAGGAATGGGATACAACCCAGTGGCACACCAAAATCAAACTGTACTATTCAGAAACAAACGCGATTCAAAAACAGTAATAGATACAATTTCACTAAAGGAGAAGAAAAGTCATGTCTTCACAAGCCGAGTATTTGCCAAGTACATAAATCACCTAGGAAGAAAGCGTTG